>NC_135086.1:20610624-21210624 GCF_051107435.1 Chaetodon auriga
ACAAGGTGTAAATGCCTGTCTCTTGAGTTTGCCTTGAACCTATGAAATGTTTGCCACGATTGCGGTAAAGCTCGTCACGACAGAAAGCCTCCGAGGCTTCCTCTCAACGCCCCTCCTGTCAGTCTGTGGAGCTGTCCATGGTTCCTGCACGACCGACCCCACAGCACCGACAGGCCCTGTTCATTAGTGGAGCAGCAGAGGCTCTTAAAAAATCTTAAAATCTCATATTTATTGAACTTCAGTACATTAACATTTCATAAACCCTGTTTTACATTTTTGCCTGACTTCACGACTCATTGACTGTTTGCTAACTAAAAGTAGACTCTGTTGTGCAGAAATGAAAATGCCTCTGGAGAAAACAGCAACTGACATAATGCTCTTCCACCGTCAAAGCACTTTCTTTTGAAGTTTCCTGCTTTGTCCTGAAGAATTCCCTCACCTTCCCCTTGTACTGTGCATGTGTTGTACACGATTAGACTTGGCTATGGACGGTTGGATTTGTACTGACAATGCACCAAAGTCACTCATTTCCCAGCCGGGTTTCATTGGGATCTTGAGGAACTGGCTGTTTGGCATAAAACTGATAGAATTGCAAAACGTATAAGGGGGACATGTGGTGAAAAACATATTATGAGCAATATTAGCAAGTCGCAGTGTGAGTAAGAGATGCCAAATGAACTCTTTGGTTTGGTAATGGGGTGTAATGTTGCACATTTATTGCCGAGATGCTCGGATAAACTGTTGAATATTTCATGTTAGTTAATAAGAGAATAAATGTATGACTGCTCAGACCTTTTCGAGGAAGCTGTAAATTAAGGTTAGCAGCTATACAATAATTTACATTTTCCATGCAGCAACATAACTGGCACCTGAGCGCTATCCATTTCAATTCTCAATTTTGTCATAAAACCAGAGATGATGAAAGTGTTTCAGCAACATCTTAGTTTTGCTTTACCATTGTAGGATGACTTCAGTAAACAAGGACTGAAACAAAGTTAGAGACTTTGTTACAAACTCATTGGACTCAATTGCCACCCACGCATTCAGGAGAGGTTGCAACTAAAAATTCTTATCGATTAGTCTATTGATTCCTTTTTTTCAAATAATTAATAAGGCATTATTCTGTAACATGTCAGGAAGTTGTGAAGTCATTTCCTGAGAGCACAAAGGTAACACCTTTGTATGGCTTGTGCTGTCTGACCTATAGTCCAACATCTGAAGTTATTCAATTAATGATGATATAAAAACAGAAAAAAAAGCAAATGTTCCCCATTTTTTGTCAGTAAACGACTCAAATTGAATATATCTTTTATTTAGACATGCGTTTGTTTGACACACACACAGCATTAGGTACTCAGGATGCTGCATTCTCAACAAGCGTTCTTGCCTGTTCTCCGTCTGTTTGCAGGGCTTCAGTGAGATTGCCACAGCTGTAAGATGTCGATGGTGTTGTTTGCCTCTGTGGTTCGGGTTGGGGATGGCCTGCCTCTCTCTGCATCCACCGACTATGAGCAGGACAAAGAGCTTCAGGAAACCAAGAGGCACCTGAAAGGCCTCTCCAAGAAACTCGGCCAGTTCCCCGACCGCTGCACACTTAAGACTGGACCATATAATGTGAAGTAGGTCATAATAAACCAAGAATATCCGGTTATGATACCCTGTTAAATGTGGATAACTGTTAGTATTTCCTAGATAAGAGTATTATCTGTATGACGATGAGTACTCTTACTTAACGTAATTTCAATTCTTGGTGTAAAATATAATTTAGAGATTTAGATCATTTTCTGAATTTCCATCCATTGACACAGAAGGGTGATTATACAGTCTACTACTGACAGTTTTCTGCTCTACTCTTGACCCCTTCTAACACATCTTTGATGGAAAAATGCTTCTTAATTTGAGTGATTTGACAGCTCGGCCTTCACTCAAGGTGTCAGAATGCTTCTAAAAGACCCGGTGATGCTTAGGGAAATGCTTTGAAACGCTCTCAGGCGCTGTTTGTTAAGAGCTAATTAGTCTTATTAAGACAGAGAACATGAGCTCAAAAGAAACTTAGAATTGACCATTAATGAGTCAGCTATACCGCTCTACTGCCAGTCTCCTTTGATAAGAGTCTCTAATCAATGGGAGCCTGAAGCATCTGAGGAAGAGAAGGTCAGAAGACAGTGAAGGTCAGAACGAGGCAGGCAGCGTTTCAAGTCACAGGTTAATCTATTCTGTGATATTATTGGTCCTTTAGAGGCTGTTATCTCTGTTATACGTCTGTATCATGAAGCTGGAGAAGGTTCCTGTTATGATTCTGCATGAAATAACTCAACTGTAAACTGTAACCATAATAGCTGACTCTTTGGACATTCATAGGGATGTAGAATATACCATATTTGATAGGATTTATGGACTCTACAGTAACCTTTATATAGACTACTTTACATTTTATAGTATTAACATATTCATGCTGTAACTCCGTATTTCTGCATCTGCAGTTTTACTGTACCTGAGGACCAACTTTATCTTTTACTCAGCACTGACTTCATGCTTTATATTTACTGATATGGTATCAGTAAAATATTATGGAGACTGTTGGTCTGAGCATCCTGTCAAGAGACTTTGAAGATAATTGGGAACAACCTGTAAAAGGTCTTAAGACACCCATTTTTAAACAGTTCACTATCAAATTCAGAATCCAGTCGAGGATTGTTGAAATCAGCGTTAGAGCTCTGTGCAGTCAGACACCTGCCTGTATCACTTTCAGGTGTCTGACGTCTTCTGATCAGGGCTTGACGGTTGTTCCTCCCTGCAGGTTTAAAACTAAAGGAGACTGTGCCTTTGAAGTTGTGGCTCCTACATATGAAAGTCCTTCTCTTTGGACCCTTGAGGCTCCTGTTTCCTCTCTCTTTTATTGTGAAGCATTTTGTGGTGTTCGCTCTTGGTAGCCACAATATGAATGAACTTTACTAACTTGCTGCAAGTGTGATATTTATAATACACTCCCATCAGTGTTGACAGCATCGACTTGATGGTGTGTACTAACTGTGAAGGTAGATTTTGTGGTTTTCACCAGCTACATACTCATATGCTGGTATCAGATTCTTCAGGTCTCTTCCATCTATACTTATGTTTATGTTGTTTTTTTTTTGTCTAACCACATGATTAGCATCACATCAGTCTGTGCTGTTAGTGGACATTTATGTTCCACCTCAATTTAGATGTTGCTGCGACAACTGGCCTCCCCCCCAATCGTGCTCTGAGCTACACAGATAATGTAGAAGTCTTTGTATCGGCGGAATTTAATTTGTGCTCTGTGTATCAATTAACAATGCAGGGCCCAAAGATAGAGTGTGCGCCGAGGTGCATGTGAATGTGAGAAGGGTCTTGTGTTTAATTAGCTGTGAACGTGTACATTTTAGGCACAAATGTGCTGAAATCATGTTTGTGCTGTGTTTCGAGCAGCAGCCTGCAGAATCAGACCTGCCATTGTGTTTTTTTCCTATAATCTGCACTCTATTTAGCTTGGTGTCCTAATTACAGTTTCCCATGGTGTCTGTCAGGAGAAAACAGTGGGGTGTGTGAAAAGTAGTAATGTTTCTGCGCGTGTGTGTGTTTCAGTTTCACGAGTGCACTGGGTGTTGGATACCTGATGGTGTGCACTGCAAACTATCCCAATGTGCTGGCCTTCTGCTTCCTGGACGAGCTACAGAAGGAGTTTATCGTCACCTATGACACCAAACGGATCAGCAGCGCCGTGCGGCCGTACTCCTTTATTGAATTTGGTGAGCTGGAGTTTTACAGCATGTTTCAGCTATCACGTGGTCAGCCTTATGATGTCAGCTCAGAGTCACAGAGCAGAGGTGTTTCTGATCATCAGATTCCATTCGTTTCCACTGTTGCTTTTTGTAGACTAGAAGATGTTGCGGTTGCTTATTTGCTCATTACACATTACAATTTGAATTGTTCCCTCTTCCTGTCTATGTTGAAAAACTTAAATAGAACGGGGTACATCAATAAAAAGTATTCTGGGAAATGCAGGAAATACAGCTGTGGTAAATGTAATAAAAAAAAAAAAAATTAAAAAACTAATGCAAATATCCCCACTAAACATTATAGTCTGTCCTGAGTAGGGCTGCATGATTTTAACTACTTTTGATTAATCTGTTTAATATTTTCATGATTCATTTAATAATTGTTTAATTTGTCCAACAACTATCTAAAACCCAAAGACATTCAATTTGCTTTAATATGAAAACAGGAAAAATCAGCAAAGGCTTCTATTTAGAAAGAGAAATCCGAGAATGATTGGTATTTAGACTTGATAAATGACTTAAACAATAACTTCCTGTCCGTCAGAGTGTCAAAGACTGAAATGTAGCTTTAACCCTGACAGAATGTGCTGCTCTTCCATACAGATGATGTCTTTGTCTCCCTTGGTTTGCTCCTTGGGTTTTTAACCACCTTGTTGTTGTGCTCTCTGTCATCCATCAGACACCTTCATCCAGAAGACGAAACAACGCTACAACAGCCCTCGTTCCCTGTCCACCAAGATCAACCTGGCTGACATGCAGACAGAGATCAAGCTTCGACCGCCCTACCAGCTCTCCCCGGAGGACCTGCGGGCTATCAATGGGTTCTCGGTGCACTCGCCCTCTAAATACAAGGGCATAGGTAGGACATACACACTCCCCATACATACCCCATCCACCTATCTATTGTTAAAAGACTACCTACTTCATTTGACTTCTGGGGAATGATTAAGCCTTATCTCATTTCATCTTACTCATGACTGGGCGCTGTTAACAGTGGTAGCACTGATTTTTGTAACACCATGACAGAGAGGGGTCAGGGGGTCTTCATAATACTGGATCCTTTACCTCTGCAGTGAAGGACCTTCAGTGGTTGTACCGCTGCACCTGTCAGTTTGACTCTTCCACACGCTTGTTACGATGGTTAAAGGTGCACAGCCGTGCCATAACACATTCTCAGAGTGCATCAGCACCAACCTTTTTGAATGACACTTGAATTATTGGAATTAGTTTATAGATCAGCTACAGTATCACATGAAAGAACTCTATTTCTATTGACCATTATCATGCTGAAAGATACTAGTCTCACTTCAAGCAAACAAAAAAATATGTCATTTTGAATATAAAAAGCTGGTGAAAATCATGTTAATCTGTGCCAAAATGTATTTAAAAAGTACCATTTGCAGCACAAAACAATTGTAGTTGTTTTAATAGTTTCTTTTTAGGGATAATTAAGAGCTCATTTTTGCATTTTACCACTGCTTCTACCCTCTCATTGTTTCCTGCAGTGAACAGTGTATACAGTAAACTTTTGGAAGCGCGACAGCATAAAATCTGGCTGAATATCAGTTTGAAGCAATTTGCTTCTTTTATAAACTCCAGTGGCCAGATGCATAAAACTCACAGATGCATGACTAATACTCTGTGTACGCACAGACACAGAAATGAGCATATGCATTCCTTCAGTCAGATTTCTAAGGCTGTATGACTGGGTCCACATGCACTCCCACTCCCACATTTAGCTGTAAATGAACTTAGAAACACCTCTAAACATTCGTTTGCTTGTCGATACTTGTGCCTGCAAAGAAACAGCGAAGTTTCACCAATTGTGCTGCATCACCAGAGCAGCCGCTGTTGTGCACGGTTGTGGCTGTTTATACTGCAAATTCATCACATGTACCTGCAAACCTTCATTGCACAATAGCTCAATCATCATTATCAAACATCCGAACGATCATCGGTGATTAATCTATGGAGCTCATATACTCTGCAGACTTCATAATTCACAATAAAAAGAAGAGATTGTTACAGAGGGGAAGAACAGGCGTGAATGTAAATAAAAAGAATGATTGAAGTCATTACTCATAAAGAATTTCAATTATGTTTATAAATGCGCCTTTGATTGACATTTCACAGAGCACCGAGTAGACTGCTAAAACAAGCTGTCTCAGCTCAAACCGTGTGTGCGCCTGCTCTGAATAAACACTTCCTCACTGCACATTCTCCTTTTACAAATACCAGTTCATTTGTTTGGCATATGCACGTTTGTGTTCAATTACAAAAAAAAAAAATCTGCAACATAAACCAAAAAAAGAAGCAGAACAGAAAGAGAAGGAGCCTCAAGGATACCGTATGTCTGCTGGTCAGTCAAACAGCTCCACTCTCGCTCCTGAACGCACCGTCACGCCTCAGCTGGCCCGAGCTAAGCGATGCCACCGCGGGTCAGTTGGAGCTGTTGTGTTGGCCGTGACATCCTCTTCAGGGCGGCTCTCCACGCTTTGTTTGCTCTCTGCCGGTCGCCCTTGCCAGTCTCTGTTTTCTTAGGATATAAATCACTTTGTCCTGGGGGATGAAGTATGCTAATCTGATAATAGTGACGCATTACTCCCTTTACTGTGCCAGAATGTTTTGGAAGACAGAAGATTTTAAAAATGCATGCTTGGCTTTTCATTCCTGTTCATCCTTTTATCCTGCGTCTAATCGTTTCCATTGATAATTACATTTCATGAGACGTATGCACTATGTTTTGTCATATGCTTTGGAAAGCAGGTTTTTTTTCTGTCAAGGCAGAATGTGCTGAGTGTGTAGCTCCTCGTCCTTTCTCTCTTGCAGCTCCCACACAGATGTTGGAGCCAGTGACTCTCCCAGGCATCGTGTCCTGTGTGCTCAGCGTCCTCTGTGGAGGCCTGAACCTGCTGCGAGGAGTCCACGCCATAGAGAGCATACTGCAGGTGAGGACGCGACGGACAGACATCCTTGCTCACCTTGGATGTCCTCTGTCACCGTAGTTGCATGTGCACACTTTTCTCATGCAGTGAGGAATTGTTACTGCCACTATGTGTGCGCTCACTTTCAGTTTTACCTCCAAATAAAGTGGTTTAGATAATCTGGCTATTTGTTTCCTGTCCCGTCTGCATTCATATAATCATATTGTGCAATAGTTATCATAAGCAAAATACCAAAATAGGATCCAAATTGTCCCTAAGCTGAACTTTCCTTTCAGAAACGTTTGCAGAATTCATTCAGCTTTGGTGCATCAGAGTCCATTCAGTCCCTTGAAACTGTAAATGTGACATCATGTCCTGATAAACTAGACAAGACTAAATAAAAAACCACCACTGAGTGTTTTGTCATATTGGTTTCATGGTGCTTTGTCTAGACGTGGATGACTAGTACTAAAAAAAAGGCCATTTTCTTCCTGTCTGCAGAATGACGATGAAGACTTTAATTACGTGATTGCCTTCTTCCTCGGCACAGCAGCCTGTCTGTATCAGGTAAGTGATAGTCTGCGGTAAGAGCAGCCCATCACTGGCTGACTGGCCGACTAACAGCCCTGCACTTTACAGCTCAGCAGCTTGTCAGCTAGACTAACATTAGCAAAAGCTCAGTGCCTTTCACCACTCTACCTTCTCTAAAACATTTTCATCAGCTCCTTTTGTGCAGCTCCTGGCATTAAATGGAACACCGCAAATTGGTGGTGGACCGACGAGGGGAACAAAGTTATCAGACAGGATTTCTTACGCACGGAGCAGATGACATTAATGAAATGTCAGTGGCACCCAAGAGCATCATTCACGTTCTTCTCTCTCCTTTCAGTGCTACCTGTTTACCTACTTCTCCGTGTGGAGGAACAGTAAGTCCTTCCTGGCGTTTGCACTCATCTGTCTGTCCAACATGTATCTGTATGAACTGAGGAACATGTGGCAGATCCTCTTCCACGTGGCAGTGGGCGCCTTCATGACCCTTCAGATCAGACTGAGGCAACCGCTGGGAAAAGCGCCAGACTACAATGTCTGAATTAAAGTGCAAACACGGTGGGACCCTCAGTCAGATGTCTCGCATGTGCTCTGGAAACGCAGCGGAGACGGCACCGGCTGGCCTGAGGACAAAGTGGAAACGACCAAAAAAGAAAAGAACAATCCTCCCAGTTCAGAGGAGAAGCCAAAAATCTCACAGCACCCCATTAGTCCTGTTCACTACATCCCAGCACCAGTGGACAGCGACAGATCTCAGCGCAGATGTGGAGGAAACCGCTGCGATCATTTCTGGGACTTATTGGATTGATCGGAGCTGTCTGCTCTCTAGCATTGATGAAGATGTTTACTTTTACTTCCTTTAAATGCAGCCACAGTGCAGGCCAGAGTCCTGCATATGTACAGTTTTTCAAACACGTACCTTTCCTGCACCTGTAAAGCTGCAGTAAGTATCAGAACCAACCTGTTACGTATCACATGCATCCCCACTCAAACCAAACACGTAGGCCATAGCGCTCTGTTTAAAGGCTCCAGCTGTTACTGAGAATGTATCGTACAAATCAAACACCAACATGACACTTTTTAATACCTAAAACACTTTTCTCATTCAAGAAATTAAGCTTAACTTTCACCCACTCACATCCAGTTCATTTAATAATATGATTCGTAATGATAATTGTATTTTGTCCCTGTTAGATGCATTTTTGCACATGTAGCCATGTGTATGTGAGCGGGTACAGGACTCTGGTTTAGGTCTTGGTTTAAAACTATGCAATGCTGTGCTGTGTGTTTGGCCTCCTCTTTCAGTTTTTGGTGTATTCTGTGTTCTGGAGCCAGTAACTCGTAGACATTTGTCAATTCGTAGACATTTTGGTATTTATTTCCCAACTGATTATTCGACCACATGCGGTCGATGAAGATTTATACAGATTTTATTGGTTTAATTTGTTGTTTTATGATATCTCTGTGTTTTTTTACTCAGACTGGCGTCTAGTTGTCACAAAGTAAATCCTGTTCCAGTCGACACAAACAGCCTGTTAGCATTCATACCCGACTTCCTCGCCCACACAGCCTGAAGCATATGCCGGTGTCAAGTGACTATGTTAATAAACGGGTCTGTGTTGGCAGCAGTAAAGATGCGTAGCTGTGTTGTCATGGCCAGAGGCAGCCCACATCATCTGAGCAGCCTCCGGTGTGCTTCTCCTCCCACCGAGCCCCTCGGTTCAGACGCGGCTGCGCCTGCAACTTACGAAGACCAGAAACTCAAGTCTGTCACCCTCTGCCTTTGTAATGGATATTAGCACAGCGTTCACTTTGAACGTAATTACAGTCAGGAGATGCCACGTTCAGCGTTATTAGGCAGGGTGAGATTTGTTCAGGAAACGATGGGAAGAGTTCCTGGCTTCCTGCGCCATCCCAACAAATAATAGCAACCAAATGGAAAAGGGTAGAGAATTGAGTCATGCCTTTTATTGTTCATTGTTCATGAGTGGCTCAACAGTTGTGCCAAGATTGTTATAACATCTTTTTTTTTTTTTTTTTTTAAACCCTTCTCTCACTCGCTGGAAGAAGTTCAAAGTGAAAATGAAAAGGAGTATCGCCACGCAGCTCCACTCCATGTCCATCTGGCATCTGCACTACAGATCCGTCGAGGGACCGCTGCAACACTTCAGCCTAATATGATTCATCAGCGTGCGCTCTGAATGTTCTCTGCTTTCCAGCGGCGGTACCACACCTAACATGACCTAATAGCTCTTTTCACAATGTGGCTCCGATTTGATTGGATCTGAATTGAGCCTCGCTGGCTCAGGTTGTTTGTGTTCACATTCTCCTCTTCCACAGCCGTTACAGTAAATGTGTAGTGTGGGGGTGTTGTGTAAAATGGAAACAGTGAAACTGGAGGCTTTTATATCACTGGTTTATCCAAATATGGAGAACGAGTGTGGTCGATTCCAGGTCAGTAAAACTTGGGAATGAACTGCTGAGAACTTATGTGTGTGGTTTTTTGTCACATTTTAATTTGTTTTATTTAGTGTGCTATCAAACTTTTTATTTTAAAGGCCCCCAGTCATGATAAGAATACAGAAATGTACAAAAAAAAAATACATCTGATGTTAAATTCAGGAAATGAAGATCTGAGAAAATGTGTTGGAACACTGGATTTAAAGCATATTTGAGAGCAGACGTATCTGTATGTTGTATTTTCTGCTGCACATGAAGGCACATTGACTCTCTTATGGTGCTCTGGTCCCCCTCACTCTATTTCAAACATCTCTTCTCTTGTATTAGGACTCATTGTCTCTGAGCTCAGCTCCGGAACACTGAACATTAAACAAATCTGTGACATTACCATTACAATGAGATCCATTCTTCAACAAATATCGAATCCGATCTTTTTATCGTAGCCCCGCTGGGACTTAATGAGGCATTCATTGAGATCTGATGCATGTTGTTGTAATTGTGAAAGAGAAGATTCAAGGTATCCTGTGATGAGAAGGATGTGGGATGCAAATCCTTTATCATTTAAAGAAACGTTGACCTGACCTTGGAGGCTGGAGCCTCCAGCGTGTTGGAAACGAGCTCTGGAGTTTGAGCTGCTAAATGTCGTAAAACTGCTGAGTTTTGTTTAATCACCCCCCTCAAAGTCTTTTTTTTTTTTTCCTCTTTGGAACAACAGATTGCGTCATGAATCAAAGGCAGCTGAAACACTTTTCAGGCAGCACTTTTTTCCCCCCACAAGTAATGGCACAAGAGGTATCATGAATACGATGATTATAATTGATGTTATTTGTGGGTGCCACATTACAAGGAACAGCAATTTCCTCCAGATGTAGATTAATGGAGCAGGCATTTATTTCTTCCTCAGCAGGAAGCGCGTGGATTTTAATGGCAAATGCTTGTGGAAATTTCGGTCTACCTGAAGCACAGTTTCGTCTCGTCATGCTTTAGGTGAACATCGGCGGTTTAATGTTTTTTTGTGGCAAAGCTCACACAGTCAGGGGATCATTGATTGGCTGTGCAAAAAGGTCAATATCATTAAGTCTGAGGATTTTGTTTGCTCCACATGTGCTTGAGCTCCCCTGAGAAAAGCCAAATAAACACCGATGTGGTTACAGTGGCCTTTTATTCCATTGATGACCATTCAGATCCTTAAATTGTCTCTGAAGATGCACAATTTAAAGGGAGCCCAGCGCCGCCACTTAAACGCACATCACGAGTTATTGAATTAACTAATTGCCAAAAGCCTAATTCATTCTTATTCAATGTAATGACCAGCGATTTGACTTCTGTATAAATATAGATATTAAAGCTGTAATGGATGAAGTAACACTCAGGGTGCTAATCAGCAGATTAACATTTTGCTTCCATCTCTTCCATCATATATAAACAGTAATCCTGGTGCAAAGAAACCCATGTAAAAAGCAAGAGATGTAGTGCTGCTGCCATCTGTTGGTGAGCTATAGGAACATGAAAAAAGAGGTGGCATCTGAGCACAGTGCCAGCTCAGACAGCTTTAAAAGCAGTGTCTAAAATGTCTCCGGTATCATTGCAGCATAATGATTTCAGAGAACTGTGCAAAACATGGGGTGTCCACATACTTCTGGCCATGTAGTGTATGTCTGATGTCTCTGCTGTTCTTTCTGCAGAATCTTTAGCTTTGGCACGGTCAGCAGCTTGCACGCAGTAAAGAGGCATTCGTCTGAAACCATCAGTGAGCTGACAGCAGGCAGAAAAGAATCCAGGTGAAATCATGTGGTACCTGTGAAACATCTCAGGAGTTTATTTGACTGTTAAAAAAAGCATAGTGTTTGGCATGAGAACAAGAACAACCCACGGTTTGTCTCTGACGCTGCCTCGCTTTGTCATCTAATCAGAGTCATCGTGAGGATCCTCAGCTGTAAAGATGAAAAGGTGAGCTTGTTCTACTCTTTCAACCAAACAAAGGATCTATTCAGGCACCTCATAGCTGCACCCCTCATCTCTGATCTGTGCCTCCTCCGTAGCCCCCCGTCTCCTCTAATGGCACATTCCTGCTCAACAAGCTGGAGGAAAAGGGGCTCACGTGGGCGTAGAATGGCACTGCATTCGATGAGTCAAGTGGGATGACACTTTAAAGTTTTAGTAGTGGTGTGTGAAGATAATGGTTGCAGCAGTACAGTACATTAACCAATCAGAAACCATGAGAGTAGACCAGTACAAGCTCGATTTCATTCCACAGGCTCGAAGCAAACATTTGGATGAAGTGCTAAGCTTCTTTCCTTCGATATTTTCAGACATCTCATGAAAACACCAAAATCATCAACAAGTGCTGCCCGCATCAAAAAACCCTGATCTGTGTTATTCCTCTGCGCCGTGGAGCTCCAAAAACAATTCAAACACATCAATGAGCCACACTGGCGACATGTTTCAGCATTAACATGGACGCTGCTCTGGAGGCTGGAGTGTGCCACTGGAGGCAAACAACTTTAATTCAAACCAATTAATGAATGGATCCGTTTTAGGAAGGTGTTAAATTAGATTTATATATCCTATTTTGAATTCTGCATTCTAAAAAACCCAAAGTCAAAAAATCTGATCATTGGTCATTTAGAATTTATTCCTGGAATTTGGAACCACACAATAATTAATAATAATTCTATCCGACTACACGTCTGCTTCCTGCTTTCACATTTCACATTCAGCTTCCACATGCTGAAGTCTGCAGGAGCTCTGATTGGCCAGACTCCCGCCAAACACTTTGCAACTGACCAATCAGAGCACTAGCATTTGCTACGTGGGTTTTAATTACGTTTTTAACACTGAGTTATCTTTTGTTTATGACAAGAATTTTTTTTAAAGCATAACTTTAGTTCAAATTCAATGACAGTGGTTAATTTCTAACAAACTATTTAAAATGTATCAACTCATTACTACATATTCTATTTAAGCTCTGCAAAAATGCCTCATTATTGCAGTGGCACAGTCAAGCCTCCATCCACTGAAGTTCATCACTGAGTTACTCGACATCCCGGTGCAGTAAATACTCACTAGCACGATGCACCAAGTGTGTATTAAATACAGAAATAGTCCCGAGAGACGCTCTGTTTCCTCCTGATTGCTACAAACAACAGTGTCAAAGTGTTGAGAGATGGACTGACACATTGTTGATGTTGGTCTCTTCATAAGCTAACAAAATAAAAAAACCCTCGCCTTGTCCTTTAAGCTTCCACCTCTAATGTGCTGCGTTACTCTCAGGTAAAAACTCGACACAGTCCAGACATTTACTGATTACTCTGTGACTCAGCCAAGACAAACAGAACCAGCTGTAATGTTTGGTAATAACATCACTAAAAGATCACTCAAATCTATGAAACCACCGGGTTAAAGACAGTTTGTCTGATGACATGCTGAGTAATGCTGTAATACTGAAGAAAACTGCTTTGATAAGGAAAAAAAAAAACAACAGAAAAACAGCAGATAAAAGGGCACATTCCCACACGGGCTCGTCTGTCCCTGTCCACAGGATGAGCATCATCACCATCGTCAGTGTAGAGTTCATATTAAAGGCCTCGTCGGAGATTATTGGACATTCATTGGGTCGTACCATCGGTGCGGTGCGGTGCAGGGAGGGGTGGACGGCTGAAAGCACTGGAGTGCAAAAAAGACTGATCCATTCCTGTGCTGTAGTCTGTCATTCAAAGAGCGCACTCACTCCGTTTTAACACTTCCTTCTCAACGTGAGATTCAAACACACCAGCGAAGGGAAATCAGCAGAAGTGGCGCCATCTAATCAGCAAACGGCTGGCCTCCTGCAGATCGACAAACACTCAATTCGGGGGAAAAGAGCGAGAGAAATGGCCGCTGGTTCATTCAGCTGCGTCGATCTGCCAGAGCTGACCAGGCAACACCAACGAGGACGTCTGAAATCCTACATGAGAGTGATACAGTATGTACATCTGAATACACGTCGGTGTTTATACATAGCTCTCTAATATATTAATGTACAAAATATAGAATCTTAAAATATCTGATAGGGTTTGGTGTTCTGAAGTCAAAATACAAAATGTCGAAGATTAGAAAAAGCTCTTCATTGACATCCTCTTTGTGATTTGTGTGTGTGTGTGTGTGTGTGTGTGTGTATGCTGTCGATACTGTAGTGTGAGTTTGTGAATTTATACGTCTGATCGCGCTTCCCGGAAACACTGTGGAAACCTTTTCTCTCCGTTCATGCAGAAAACAGTCCAAACTGTCTCTGAGGAGCCTTCTTACCTGTAAGACACTCTTCGATAAGACACAACTTACCGCGACTCCTCCATCCATCTCTGAATTAGTGACGTGATCAGACATTGATAGAAGGACGGATAGTGCTGCCGCGCTGGCTGAGCGTCCACACTTGAGAGATTTGTACCTCTATCACGACAAAATGGACAAAATGTGTTTTACATACAGTACATTAAATCATATACATACACATAAAACTGTCTGTTTTACATGTACATATACACCTCAGCAGGAGAAAGGCAGAGAGAGAGAGAGGGAGGAGGTGACGTAGTTCATGTCCTCCTGCAGGTTCGTCTGAATTGAAGCAAATAAAGTTTCTTCGGGAACATTTTTTCCTTTAAGACCCAGACTCGCACAGCCGCTAATGTCTGTCTTTACGGACTGATTGGACATCTTTGGTCTCAATTGCAGATTCAGGCATAGTGTCCTCCGCAGGCTGAGCTTCAGGGTGAATTTTCTCACCCGTTCCCATCGTGGCCTCAGGTGGTTTAAGAAAGGATCGGCGTGGCGAGAGGGGACGCTCCATCCATCTCAATCCGCCATGAGCTGTCAGAGGTCCATGAGCCTGCTCGCTGTCAGAGGCAGAGTTAAGGCGCCTGCCCCAGTCTGTCCATTTTTAGCTTAGCTGGGGTTAACTGCTAGGTGGTCCACTGGTGAGGAAGTAGGTCATCATCTCTCCTTTGCCCTTGACGGTGACCACACCTCTGTACTCTAGTGAGTAGTTATAGGAGCTCAGTACTTGGTGCAGGTCTGCAGTCACCTGTGGACAGAGAGGGGGAGGAATGTTATTATTCTGTCTTTGTTTCAGTCAGCGGTGATTTTTAGGTCAGCAGGTGTCTAGATGTCTGGGTTGAAATCAGGTTTACATAAAATCATTGCTTCAATGGCATTTAAATGGCGGAATTTCAATCTGCTGCAAGTCATGTGTGCAATTATAGAAAGGCTGTTTGAACAATGGTTATATAACCTTGAGGTCTGTTTTTCTATCGCTTCAAATGTTAGTTAAAAGTCAGACAGATTTCTTTTACTGGTTATATACAAAGAAAGCAGAAAAATGTGAGAAATAAAATCTAAGGCAGCCCATCTACATGCAACGTCTTTTTTATCTTCATTATGTTTGTCCCTTTTGGAGACTTCTGCTGGGTCGAACATTACAGTTACAGTTAGCCTGAAGCTAAATCTGCATTCTCAATGGATTGTGTCCATTAGATTGTAGGTTAAAAAAAGCTACCAAACACAGTGCAAGTTACAAGTAATTCAATATTTTAATAACCTGTTTTTATGAATACTTCCTGTGTCATCCTGCATGTTTTAGAAACATAAATTAGGCGTATAAAGCTGTATAAAAGCCCCTATCAGCTCTTTTGATGAGTATTCTCTGCTCGTCTGTGTCTGAATACTGAATATTCTCCTCAAATAAATGAAATCTCAGTGCTTCCACCCTCGCGCTGCTGCTTTGTATCGTTCATGCTCATTAGGAAGCTGTGGCTCGCGTTTGCTCCGGCGTAAGTGCTTTCTCAGAAGGTGCAGCGGAGACGGGTGAGATGAAATTAAAGGGTTCCATCTGTGTTCAAAGTCGCTTTGAGTTATTAAGCTTTAATGATTTCAAACCTGATAGAGCGAAACCAATATGGCCATTTTTAATTAACAATTTTCATTAACTTGAATGGACAGTTTCTAAATCCAGCCATCAGCCATGTCTGAAAGGCAGTTCTACAGAGCTCATGCACATTAGATCAATTTCTCATTTTTGACCAACACGGCTTGGAGCAAACTCAGAGACGCAAACAAAAACCAACAGCAGCTCTGAGATCTGCAAATACAGTTTGAATGAGCCATTTCAGTCTCACCCTTGATTTCTTCCCGAGTGAATGTATTCTGACAGCTTTTCATGTTTCAGACTTGTTTCAGCTTGGAGGGATAAGACAGATTTATACTGTTCATTCATTGGTTGTTTGGTGTTGTTTGTTGTCGCCACGCTAATGTGACTCTGGGATAACTGTTCAGTGCGGCGTCGCTTCACTTCACCTGGATCCTCTCTGGTACACCTGTGCTGTCCATACGACTCGCCACGTTCACGGTGTTCCCCCAGATGTCATACTGAGGCTTCCTGGCCCCGATCACCCCGGCAACCACAGGACCAATGTTAAGACCTGAGATTGGAAAAACAAATATAAGATGCATGAGACCTAATTACTGCTACACCAGCCAGACTTTGATGAAAAATGGATGCAGAAACAATTTATTCTGCTTTTTTTTTTTTTTTTTTACCAAACTTGATTGACAGAGTGTTATTTATTTATGTCAGGTTCCTTTATGTTTGGATGGAGCTTTCTCTCCCAACACAGATACACTGATTGGGAATGAAATCTTCATTTTCAACATGGCAGCTTAGATCTTATTCTTCTGAGAGGAACGGCTGCCTTCATTTGAGGTCCAGTCCATAACAGTAACTGCCCGTCTTTCCCTCCTGCAGCTCACCTATTTTCATCTTGAAGTTGTTGAAGGAGTGCTCATTGATGTATTTCATTTGGTCCATCAGCCTCATGGCGTAGTCAGCCAGGGCGCGGATGTGCGAGCGTCCGGCCTTGTCGTAGGTGGAGTCATTGAGGCCGGAGGCGGCCATGTAGGTGGATCCAATGGTCTTGATCTTCTCCAGCTGGCGGAACTGGTCCTCACTGATGATCTAAAGGTGGCGGGAAAGGGAAGGTTTACACAGGGTTTGGATTCAGGCTCATTGGATCAAACAAAGTCTAAAATCTCCTGCTGACTTTTTATTTCCTCTGTAGTTTTCTAGTAGAAAAGACACATTTGAATAATCTTTGTTAGTTGTAGTTCTGAAATATTTCTGATATTCATATTGAGTCATTTTGTGTAATGCTGATCATATGGCAGAAAATAGCTGAGCATCAAGCAGCTTAAGAGCCAGGGATCTTTCTCAGGAGTGGAGGAGACCAAAGCAGGGATAAATTACAGTGAATACTGGACTAACATTCATCAGGTGGGAACAAACAGGACTGCACATGAATGCTAGTGTTGCTCCGTGTCTGTTAGTGTTAGATGTGCCTTCATGAAGCATTACACACTTTAAGTCTGTATAATGTTGGTGGGAATGGTGCAACTAACTTAAATTTTTTTCTTTTTACAAGCATTCGTGAGTCAAACCAGTCAAAAACCAACATAATCCTCATTTTACTGGGAAACAGGAGTCTAATAAAGCAGCACTGACATCAGCAGCTCTCACAGTGGAAGCCACAGATTTACAAACATCCAGCTGGACTTGTTCACATCTCACCTCATCAAAGTCAGCAATGATCTCGTTGAGCAGCCGCAGACACTCCACTCCCTCATTGTTGCCCTCCAGCTCCACGTAGAACTCCGAGAAGTTACTGATGGACGCGAACATGACCGCCACGCACTCGCACGACTGGTAGTAGAGCTCGTCGTTACGCCGCTCGCGCTGAAGGAAGTGGGCGGCCACGTCTTTGGGCAGGATGTTGTGGAGCAGACGGCGGTTGTAGGCCTGTAGCTCCTCCATCTCCTCCTTCTCCTCTGTGGCCTGCGTTGGGGTCAATACAGAAATTACACGGGGGGGAAAAGCCAGAGTGAATCTGAACTACCACTGGGTGGTTTGCCATGAAATGCACTGCAGATGTGCACAGTCCCCAGAGGATGATCCTAATTATTGATGGGGTGCCACCAGCAGGTCACTTACCCTTATCCTCTCTGCCTTCGATCCATATATTCACTGTGTTCCAAACACTCAAAGCTAGATACACTGCTTCTACGCTACCTAGCGACTTCTTGGTGAATCGATGATCGTTGCAGCTGCCATCCTCCATGTCAGAGCAAGACGGAAATGTTTCAAAGCCACCTTTGGAGCCTATAGCGAGTGAGTACATGTGATACTCAAGAGAGAGATTTTTAGTGGATTTGTCTTTAAAATTAATCTGCTCACAATTCACAGGCTGTCATTTGTCTTCTTTGATTGGTTGTCAACAGAGCTGACACACAGAGAATGTGAGTGTGGAATGTGGACACATGGAGCAACTTCTGGTTGCGACTGTGACTGTCACTGTCACTGGGCGATAACCTTAATCCCTGAAGTTTTCGTGTATTTGTTAAACTACATGAACTGAAACCGACTCAGGGCTCGGTTGTTGGATTGAGGAAGATGTGGACTGCAGCGGACCTGACCTAAGCTGGTCCGGCCATGCTGTCGAGTGGGCCCATAGCAGAAAGTTAGTCGAGCTTGTCGGGGTTCTGGTGAGGCCTCCACCCTTTTCTTGTTGATTGACAACAAAGGCATTTCTGTCTGGGTGGCCTGTTGGTAGCTACAGACTTACAACAAACACTCCAAGAGAAGGGGAACACCTCAGCTGACTTGACGGAAACATCTTGTAAAGTTCCCCAAAGGAGTCTTGGATCTTTCAACACCACATACATGCAAACTTGTTTCAATCACTTGAGGAGATATTGCATGAATTCCATGGAGACATTCTCTAACCCTGACCCTAAACCAGGTCTTAACCCTCAAATTTAATGATTTACATGTTGCTTTTTATCCCCAATATGAAGTAACTTTCACACACCTGGAGCTTCCAGAGGAAGTCGAGCCTGGCCGTGGACTCCACCTGCTGGGCGTGAAGGTAGAGGGCCAGAACGAAGACGGTGATGACCACCGGGGTCATGATCTTCAGAGGAACCTTGGAGTCCATCACACAGCTGGAGGTCAGCACACACACGTTAGGTTTTCACATGTTTTATGGCGGACGTAACAGAACGTTACACCGTGACACAAAAACAAGCTGCCCTCTAAATCTTGGCTCATTAGCATTAGCATCTGTTGCCAGCAGGTCATTATAGTTACATTTGTGCCACCACAGTGATAATGATGCTGTTAGCTTAATCAGACGACAGAGGTGATGCTTGGGGTCTGGTAATAGAAGCTGTCATCAGTCTCACCTTGTTCCGTTCAAGTGCTCGCTGTGAAGGGAAGAACGGAGAGGAGCTAATCAGCAGTCAGCACATCCGCACACGGTCAAAGATTTACACAACACGGGCGTAACAACACACACACACACAGCAGTCAAGAAGTGACTCACCCAACCTCGATGGCCTTGGCCATCACCAGCAGGTCCTGGTTGTCGAAGAGGCTCACTTTGGGCACCTCCAGGATGAGGAGGTAGAGCAGCTCGATGAAGAGCATGAGGAAGAGTTTACCGATGCTGCTGATCTGCAGGAAGACGGAGCTGGCCAGCAGGCTCAGCAGCACACAGGACGAGAAGTACTGAGGGAGAAAGATGGAGGGAAAGGTACATTTGTTTTTATGTTTGATAGTCAAGCTTTACATTCTGTAACACGCGGTTCAGACTGAACAAGTCTCACCCAGAGGTATTATAAAACAGCCAATAAACCCACCATTTTGACCACTTAACTGTTCTTTACGCATTACTGTGCAAACCAAATGTTAACATTTATACCAGCAATTACCCCCACTTAGCACTTAAAATACACCTTTACACACGCTTCACTGAAACAGATTGAACATTTTTCTTCTTTTCATTGCAGCGATGTTTTGTTCTAAAAGCAATAAAACACTCGAGGTGTTGCTTTACAGTCACCGTGTTGTTTCTTGTCTGACGCTCAGGCAGAAAATATCTTGCCTCATGAATTACACCGCTCGACTGGCAGAATGTGAGGCAAATTGTGGCATGATGACATTCGAGCTGACTGATTACACCACTGGACACAGCAGACAGCCACATCTATGATTGGATAAAACGACGTTTATCAAAATTCTTGTTTTGCTCTGCTGGTACTGGTTTGGAGCAAACCTCCCAGCAGTCTTCGGTGAATGAGGCTGACTGAACATTTGTAGCAGATATATCTGATCAACACAGTTAGTGACAAATCCCTGCAGAAATGCTTCAAATGAATTAGCCTTCAGACAACTTTTTGATTTCCAAGTAAGTAAACCTGTCTCATTTACTCTTATTTGCATTTGTTCGTGGCAGCTCTAACTTTGCTTGTTGTTGACACAAACCACAGAATAAACCTTGTTGTTTTGCATTAACAAGCCCTTGAAGGGATTTTGAATCAGATGCAAATAATACACATGCAGAACAAGGAACAGGTGTACCTCGGGGAAGCTGCAGATGAGGGCGTCTTCTCCACAGCAGCTGTGTTGTGAGTCCAGGCTGTAGTTGAGGAGGCGGGCGTGGCAGATGTTCACACTCTCCAGACTGATGTTAAGCTCCAACTTGATGCAGCTCCGCAGGTCGTGGCTGCTGCAGGTGAACTGGATGGGGTCCGAGGTCAGGGAGGGCACGTCAGAGAAGGAGTGGTTTTTAGAATAAGGATGCAAAATGCTCTGCTTTGACAACTGTGAGCAGAAAAGGATTAGTGTTTGGGGAATTGTGTTCAGTGAGAACTTACAATATTGATGAAAGCAGAAAGAAAGACGATGATGATGGTGAAGATGCCCACCAGGGTGCTGTTCAGTCTGGACTGGACTATCCTTTTAGAAAGGGTCTGCAGATGGACTGGGAAGAGCTGAGAGTATGGGAACAACCAGAGGACAGCGAGGGAGTGAGTAATGGGCACAGAGGGAAAAGATTTGATTTGATGTTATTTTGTTCATTTCCATCTGCAGCCACTAGATACATACGTCTCTAAATACTATAGATCTGCAGGTCAGTGTCTGAGCTACCATGGGTCACTTTATCTAACATCTGATGAGAACACTGACTCCAAAAATCCTCTCTGTAAGTTCAGTAGATGAACATGTGGAAGAGATTTTTTTTTTTTCCCCAAACAGAACCATGAGTCATCAGTGAAAACCATCAACAGCAGCTCCACAGATCTCTCCGCCCCTCATGACCTGTCAGCAGGTGGTGAGAGCAGGAAATAGATGGGAAAAAAAGCCTCCTTTGTGAGTTGTTTTTTCCTTCCTGTTCCTGCCTTCAAGTGTGCTCACTTATGCACCCGCATTTGCACAAAACAGGTTGCACAAATAACAAACGCACACATCCTGAGTTCCACTATCAATCAACCTGGTGAACAGTGAGAGTGTTTGTGTGTGATGTGTATTCCTCCTGTTGTAAGGACATAAATCTGTTTACACAGACGCATTGTGGGAACACGCTTTCCTTACTGGAATCATTAAATGTTGTGTGTGTGTGTGTGTGTGTGTGTGTGTGTGTGTGTGTGTGTTCAGCTCACTAAAGGAGTAAATGATATTTTATGAAATATCTACTCCTTTCATCGTCCCATGAAGGACTGTATTTCAGTGCTGCCGAAATCACATCACAAACAACAGCATGTTTACCTCTGCCTCCAGATCTACAAACATTTTCCTTTTATACCACAATATATATTATCATTCACTCAATCTGCTCTTGTTATGATGCTATACACTAGGTTTTTTTTGTTTGTTTGTTTGTTTGTTTGTTTTACAAATCTAATTCAAAGCATCTTCCATTCATGCCTGATATTAAAAGCATCAAACCCAGTTATGGTCAAATTAGCTTCTGTTGCACACTGGCCCCCAAAAAGGTCATGATCTAGCAAAGATGTTCCACCAAAACAGGAAACACATTCTTAAATCTGTGAGTGAATGGGAGACAGAGCAAATATTCTCTGAGCCTCATGCAAATATTAAGCTAAAGCCCAAACTGGTGTGAACTGAAGAGCTCTGTAATGATCTGTGCTACACACCCCAACGACAGAAGCATGACTTCAGCACAGGCCAACGGAGGGCCGATCATCTTAGCTGATACGACAGGTACCCACCAACAGATGGACAAAAACATGGCAGACTGAGATAAATGAGCTGTGTTCTTTTAGGAGAAAGGCTAATGTGACGTGTATTTTTAAATCACAAACAATCTCCATATAATCTGCAAGCTGCAGCTTCCAGCAGTGACGTCTGGACTTTGTCTTAAGGAACCGAGTTAAAAACTGCTATGAGGTCAAGGGCACATTATGTTAAAACTTCTAGATCATTGACATCATCTGCAATCAAAAGCAAGCACAACCAAACCACAGCCTGATGAAAGATTAACAGATCCGTCTCTGTGATGTCTGATTCACTCAAGAAAAGACCAAAGTCTTGGATCTGCACACGGCGTCCAGTTTATTTGGCAATTCATCACAAGCAGAGACGACTCACCCCAAAACAGCAGTACACAGTTGAGATGAACATGACAGCCATCAGGATGATGAGACAGGTGATGAAGAAGCCCATCATCAGATCGGAGCTGCAGACGACACAGTTAGCATTACATACATACAATGTTTATTTCCGGCTGCATTGGATGGTTGACTGTGATGCAGTCTGGGTCATATTTTTCACATAATACTGTGGACAGCAGTATCTGCTTCTCTTTATCATCCTTGACTTTGTGTCGATGTAAATAATATGGAAGCAGGCATTATGTGTGTGGGCAAGAGAGAAAATAACAACAGCAGGAGGAGACCTGAGTAAACAGAGGAGAGACGGTGTGAATACAGTGGAAATGATGGAGGACGGCAGACTCTACAGGGAGACCGAGGAGGTGAAGAGACGGGGACGGACGGAGAGGGAGGATGGCTGAGAGGTAACAGACAGAAATAAAAGAGGAGAGGGGAGTGGTGTGATGAAAGGATCGAGCAGAAAGGTTAATAAAGAGACAGGCTAAAGAAGATCAATACTGAGAGATGGACAGGGAGAACAGGCTGGGAGCAGGAGAGATAAAGACGGGGAGAGGAGGGTTCGCCTCCAGACAGAATCTGACAGAGCTGTTTGAATCTCGCTGCTGCTCGGCTGCAATTACACTGATTTTGATTTGATATTCTCTTTTAAATCTCATGTATGCAGCTTTTTGTGTTATGAAAATGACTTCTCAAATTCTTTTTTTTTTATATATATATATAATTCTGGTAACAAGGCCAAAGATGGAAGAACTTGCCGTAGATAGTTTCAGGACTAATGCAATGTGCAGGATTGGAGTGAGGCTCCAAAGATTAAAGGCACTGAACGCTGAAAGACGGGCCACAGCCGGCATGTTAAAGAGAAAGCCGTTCAGTTTTAATGTTGTCGTTCAAGCTGTAGCACTTCTTAAGAACACAGTGTTTACACAGGTTGTACAGCGAACTGTAACTAATTCACTTATTAATGGTGAATAAACAAGCTTTTTGGTGTGTTTGTATGACATTATTAAGAAGAAGAACCTTTGGGTTGCCAGGTTGTAGAAAAAAAAAACCCTTTAAGGGCCCTTTATCCTCCTCCAGAATGACTTTTTCTTGGTCAAACAGCAACAATTAGACTTATGATAAACCATAATAACACTTTGGACCCCTCAGATGGATGTTAAACCACCACCTTCTAGAAAAGAATTACTAGCACTAGTTATTCATTCAAAGGGGTTATTATTGATGAATAAAGCATCAGGAAATGATTTATTCACACTACTTAAGCCCTTAATTATGAGGTGTGAGCTCTGTAGAGAGCACTATCTGAACTGGAAGTCTTCCTGTGCTTTGTGTTGTACTGCACCGTGATAACAGACAAACAGGAATGAGAACAGTAAAATCATTATTCGTGAGTCTCTGGCTGACCAGAGTAACACCATAACACACACTACTGCAGAGCAACAGTCGGCCTCTTGCATTTTCCAACATGAAGAGACTGATAGTAATAAAAGTTTATGTTTTCTCATCATATGGTCTGTAGGCATACATTTGAAAACTTGAACTTTATTGATTCTGGCTGCTCTGTCAGATCTACTTCCTGTCTACACTCATGCAGCCTATTCATCTCCTGTGCAGGGCTTTCTACCTGCTGCACACACTTTCTATGTGGATGAAAAACGGCCCTGATCCACTACAAAAGCAGCCACACTCTGCTATTCATCATTTAATATTTGACTGCAGTTGTTATAAGTTCTCATTTTCTCACTTTTGAGATAATACGCATTGCTTAGAGGAGTGGATCCACAGTTAGCATAACGGGGACACACAGATGAGTTCAGCATCTGTCTCTGTTAGGCCTGCCGTTGGCGAAATGAAAGTAATGACAGAGTGTCTGTGAGGAGCCAAAGCACTGTCATCCCATTTCTATTCTAAAACCGTGAGCTGGTACTGGGGGCGTATTTCAGTGAGTCTCTGAGGTATTTCAAAGTGTTGACTCACGGCGGCACAATGACGATCTGGATGAAGCAGATGAAGAGAAAGACGAGGGAGGCGCAGGCCACGTAAGCCCCGAACCTGGAGTCCACCTGTTTGGAGTACTGCAGGAGGAGAGGAGAGGGAAACGGCATTTTAGCATCTGACAGCACACTTTTCTTCCTTTTCTGTCCCTCTCTGAAGCAAACTGAGACAGAGGATGAAAACCTGCAGGGACAGTACTTTCACACCACGTATCCATGTCGCACAGCCGGACTGAGCACTCAGAGTCACACATAATTAGGCTTCACCCTCGACATGGACCTGACTGCTGTGACACTGCTTTTTGGACTTTTCTTGTGCATTTTGGGACTGTATTTTTGAGTTCTCTTCTTTACACTTGAAACAACTTTTATTGTCAAAATGTGGGATTTTTTTTTTCCCCACAGTGGCCCTAAAACTCTGTCCTATCAGGATTTGACTAGATGCAGGCATGTAAACATAGTATTTCTATTCTATTGTATTATAGTATTACAACTTACAGTATAAAGTACAATATATTTATAGACTTGACTTGGACTCTAAGACTGAATGAGTTTTTGAGGCTGATCCTGATATTTGAGATATCCTATGAAATATATCAGCTGTGATTTGTTTGGTGATATAAACAGTTTTTGATGAGGACTTTTTACAATCAAAGAAGTGTGATCAACGTACTGAGGTCAACACTTTACAACCAAAAAGCTGTCAGTGTTCTCTGGAGGAGACTATGTAATGGTGACACTGGTTATAAATCTGCTAGAGTCATCCATGTCACTGGAATTTCTGTACTGCAATTTTTATTAGGCCAGTTTATTAGCAACTGAAAACCATGTAAATAAATTTAGCTAAAACAAACGAACAAGGTTATATTCATTTCATTACAAGTCTCCTCTGACACACGATGGTCTTGATACACTACCTGGACAACAGTAAGTCTCAAAACCAGCTCTGCAGATGGTTCAAAAGTCCTTTTAATCTGCTCACATCTTCACTGCCTCACACTTTTACCATGACAGGAAGAAAGTGGCTGGAACTTCAGAACGGGACTCCCTGAAACTCTTTGGTGACGACCCAATCTAAAAGCTCTCCTCTCAGCCTGTCCTTCACTGTCTGAAGCAGTTTACTTCCTCTTTCCTTCAGCGGCCCTCTCTTCCCCCTTTCACACCCGGTTCTTCGCTTTCTCTGTTATACTTTGCTTTGACTGACTTCCTCAAGGGACAGAGAAGAGCGAGCAGGAGAGAGCTTTGGGCACAGGGAAGATTGCTTGTCACGGAGAATTATTTGCCTCTCTATTGGCAGTGTGTACGTCCTAACCTTCTTCTCCAGGTCAGGCTCTCTGAAGGTGAGCAGGAACTTCTTGACGTGTTCGGAGCGCAGACGGTCGATGCTGCGTGCGTCGATGGCCCGGCCCAGGAACTCGTCCACCTCGTCCTCCGGGTTTAGATTTTCCTGCGTGTTTCTGAAAATGAAATGCCTGAATAACACAAGATGAGACCAGGTGACATTTCCACCTCAGGAAGTCTGAAAAGCCTCTTCAGACTCTTCTACTTTTTCTACTCAGTGACTTCTCAGAAAAACTCCGACCCGAGGAGCCAATTCCCTTTTCACGAGGTAGAAAGCGCTGCACATCATCTGTGGTTGGTGTATGGTCACCCTAACAACCCACCCTGACGTGCTGTAACATTTAGCCAATCATGTGCACAGTGAAAAGGAGCAATTTACCTAAAACACCATCATTCCCCTCAAACCCAATAGACTCTGATGAGCCGGTTTGTCTTGGACTAATCACCGAATCTGCAAAGTGTCACTTCCATTGATTGAAATTCTCCGGCCCTATTGACATGCACTAAGCCACTGATGGGGAAGTCATGCCACTGAGATCACAGTGATTACACTGCTGTGTGAGGCTGCTGCTGTTTCAGATCCTCAAAATGTTCATGTTCTTGATGAAGGCCCCGGTGATGAAGGTGAGGTGGGTGAATGAATGAGACGGCACATTGATGTTATGTTGGATGGGCCTTGTGTTTGCTAACTGCGTCTTCACTGCGCAGCAGAGTGATGTCAGTGAACGGCTGTTTTCACACTCATCTGCTGAAGGTTCCTCTGTGCTCGGCCAGTCATGGTCCAACAAGTGGAATGTGGAAACATGAAGCCAATGCACACACAATGAGAACGGACTTCAGAGTGAAGAGGAACTTGTACTTGTACTGAACTTGTAGATAACGTTTAAGGATTTTTTAACGTACTTATGTCACACTGTTTTTCTTCTACATTAGCTCATGTAGAAAATTTTTACATTTCCAACTACGGTGCCCCTAGTGGCGGTTCAGAAAAAAGACTGGCAGATCCATGCTGATCTGCTGAAAGCAACAACTTAACGGCATCCATTTTCCACCAGACTGATCTAATTTTTCTACAAACAAAAATTTGAAAGCTGTTATAACTGAATAAGAACTCTTCTACATTCTACATACAGTGGCTTTAACAGGCAGGTTACAACACAAAACAACAAAGCAGCAACAATAAGGGCAGCTTTCATAATACTCATCTAAGTCTTTAAGCACAGAGGTTGTACAGAGACACATTTGGATTTTTTTGAAAGACAAAAGCTAAAAATAATGAGGGCACTGGCGTTTTTTACCTTAATTATAGACAGTAGGGACATTGGGCAGAGAGAAATGCAATAAACATGGCTGGCCAGACTTGAAGCAGCAACATTGTGGTTCACAGTTGGCATCTTAATCCCCAAGATATGGAGGTGACCCTAAATAAAGTCTTAATCCTCAGCAATTAAGACCTTAGTATACCGCTAAGACTGTTTGCAGCAGTTTAAGAAGCATTTTCCACTCCTGAATTGTCTGCCTGAGGTCATGGTTAACATTCGGGGTTTGATATGAGTCAGAGATGAGTTTCTGAGTCACTCAAATCCCAAACTCCTCATAAAAGGACTAAATGTGTGACTGCTGACGACAACAAGCTCCTCACTGCGCCAGCTGCACGGACAAACTTCCAAACTAAGCTGTGATATCGTATCTGGTAATGCTTTGTAGCAGAGCATGACAAAAACGCAGCATGTCCTTCCTCTTAGCTCCAAAAGCTGTCTGCATAAGAAGTCAGATGTGCGCCGCAGCCCGGAGCCGAGGCTGTCAGCGTGGACGCTCCGGCTCGCTGTGATGTCAGAACAAACTCACAGATACAGAGCAGTTTGGGAGGAGAAGAGGAGGACAACTTCTTTTAGAAGTGACTGCAGTTTTTTCATCACTGACAGCCTTTGGGTTAAACATCCCCTCCTCTGTCTTTTATTATATTCTGGATGAGATGCGTCACCGCACCGCTTCATCTGACAGTCTGACAGGGGCGCGCTTAGATGATGACATCTTTGAATTTCGACAAAATGATGTAACACTTTCTGAAAAAGGACTTCAACTCTGAAAGAACTTTATCACCAACACCGCAAGGCAGATGGCTCATATTGAATGAGCTGCATGTCAATCAGCAGCAGTTAAAACCTGCCTGGCAACCATGACTTTGGTATCATGAGATGACTTAAAGCGGTCGCTCAATCACTTTGTGGCCAAGTTTGCGGTTGCATCAGTCAGAAAAGCTTCGCCGACTCTAATAGTATCAAAAATAATGAGATATGATATGTCATACAAAATAAACAGAAAACAACACCTTTATGTATTATTTCTTAAGGTTTAAGCACTCACTGCCTCAGCCACTCTGCCTCCTCAGGACTGTGCTTGTGGTTTGATCAGGTTTGGTCACCAGTCACAAACCAGAGAGAAGAGCACAGATAAACCAGCACAGATGACAATCTCTCATGTGAAATAGGCACAAGTGTTCGAAAGTTGGCAGAAAATAGTGTTGTTGATCATTGAGAAAAGAAGAAGGCTTTAAAAATGTTTTGGAGGGACCTTCACAGCATCGATTTAAGCTCCGAGTCTCTTTTTATCAGGTGTTTACACTTTCTACTCGCTGCATTTTCCTGGAGTGTTTGATGTATTGATGTATATCAGGTGAGCGTATTCAAGCCAGCAGATCTGACTTTTGAAAGGGCTTAACCACCTCTGCTGCTTTTATCAGGAGAGACGGGTATTTTCTTTGTGGACTGGAAGGCCTCATAGCTTCCTCTCGGTGCTCAGTCACCAGGCGCACAATGATTCAATGCTACCATCCAGGCACCTCAAACTGGGTGTCTACATCAGCCATAAGCAGCAACAATATTAAATCTCTTCCAACATTTCATGAATACTAATGTTAATGTTCTTTCCATGAATGTTTTTTTACCTCTAAGAGCGAGCAAGAACAAGTCCAGCTTGATGGGAAACAGACAAAAAGATACCACAGCGAGCGGGATGAGAGGGAGGACACACCAATGTTGAGAGACAGTCATTACTCACTTGTCTTTGGGGTCTTCAAATCCCTGCAAGACAGAACAGAGAGGAGAAAATAAAAACACAATCAGCTGGAAATGGCAACCTCTATTGTTGATCAGCCAGACAGCCACACCTGAGTACTTTAGTCTTTACCTGTGTCAAACCAGACCTTTTACTTTACCTCTAATCATCCCTTTAACAACACTGAGGTTTAGAGATCTCTGCCAAAGGACATCATTATTATTATTATTATTTAAAATATGTTGTAAGTTATTATGCACAAATATCAAACATGCATTGATTCCAGCTTCTCATATTGCTGCTTTTCTCTCTTCCATGTCTTTGTAAATGAAACATCTTTGGGTTTTTGGCTGTTGATTAGACAGAAAAGTGACCTGAAGATGACTTTGGACTTGGCTGTGCATTGTGGTATTTTAATGACAGTAAATGATAATTGCTATCTGTTGAGAACAGGAGTTATATTAGTTCAGCTGATGAAAGGCAGACCGGTTTAAATGACTGCAGATGAATCATTTATCTACCGTACACACATCCATTTTATTCAAATAATACATTAAAACATGATTTACACAACATTTAGTATTGTTTTTAATGGCACTGTAACTTTTTCTGAATAACTACTACAAATCATTTTAATGTCCCAGATATCAATCCTTTAGATTAAAAACGGAGTTGAGGCCACCAATCACTCATCTGATTGCACATCAGCTGGTTCAATTTGACAAGATTGATCAAATCCAGTGCTCACACTCATTTAGACTATGACTTGTTCTTGGAGGCTTGATGATATAATGACTGGTCTGAGCCAAAGAGAATGAAATAAAAGCAGATATGAAGGAGAAGGTTCGCTGCGGATGGACACAAGTGAGCAGTAATTACATTCAAGCAGGTGTCGGCTAAAATGAAGACTTCTGTGTCAAACTGAGCTGAAGATTGGAGCCACTATCTCAGCCATTCTGAGCTCTGCACAGCAAGAGACAGACTGTGGTCAACAAGCAATTATAACAAGATAAAGGAGGTGACACACAGGATGAGTCTCACTACTTGTTAGTTGTATTTTTTTCCCAAAAAAGAGTGAAAAGCAACAAGGTTCATATCCGACAAAAGAAAAACAGACAACTTGGTTGAGTTTTCCTGCAGAAACTTTGATGCTGGAGTCTATTTTAGCACATTATCCTGCCCGTTTGTTAGGAAAGGTGAGTGGAGGTATTATCATCCTCCTGCAGTTTTCTGATTTCTGATTATGTGATCCAGTGATTCAAATCAAAAATAATTATCAATCACTGCCACTCAGCTCCTTCATTCAATGTGTACTTATTCCATAACAGTCTGATTAAATGTCCTATATTTTATTCAGTGTATAACACTCATGACTGTTTTGTAATTCCTAGTCCTGTTCATTCATAGCCACATGTCCTGCTGTGGTTGCTTCAGGAGTTTCTTCCTACAGTGAACAGAAAAAAGAATACAGCTTTTTCATTTTGCCTTTCAGGATCTGAGTCTAGGACAGTGCGATACAGTCCTGCTGTTCTGATTTAACCTTCTTTTCTAATCTCACTCTATTTTAATGAAATGTTCCTGTAGCCTCGGTATGCAGCTGTAATAGCTGAGCTCTTTCCATAAAGAAATGCTATCTTCACACAGAGGCTCTGGCTTTGGGGTCCCTGAGCCCCTCTGGCCCATGCAGGAATCCATCCACGTTCACATCTAACTGCACTGTAACACAGTGAGGTGATCTAATGCATCTCTCTGGCTCCCTCTTCTGGACAAACACATGACTGTCAATGCAGGAGGAGCACACAGAGCACAGCTGGCATCTACATGCAAAGACTGACAACTACTTTCATTATCGATTCGTCAGTGAATCGTTTATCTGTAAAAACGTCTCTTACACCTTCTCAGAGTCCAAAGTGATGTTCACAAATGTCTTATTTTCTCAGACCAACACTCCAAAATCTAAACATATTCAGTTTACTCTCTCTCTACTCTCCACTCTTTCCTCTCATCTCCTCAAAATAAGAGAGCAGGTGAATAAACAGAAGTAAATAATGGTTCATGTGTCATTCACAGTCCATTGCTCAGCTCCATCTGTGTCTGCATAGAGAGAACAAGAGGGAACATCCATCCATAACACCCTCCTCCGGTCTATCCCTCCCATCTATACAGAAAATTCTCTCTTGCGGCCTCTGTGCATCTTTGACTCCTCGCTCTCCACAGGTCCGTCTCTACACGTTGTTTTACCTCCAGAGCTCGCCTGGTGCTTAATGAGCAGCACAGAGATAGAGGGGCAGAGAGTGATAGGCCACACTGTGGCAACTAAAGCTGATGTCAGGAGCATTAACGTTTCTGCAAACTTCGAAAGGGCCCTGTGAGTCGGGGCGTGAAGAGCACGCAGACACGTCGGTGACATGCTGATATTAGGCAAACGAAGAAAAACCACCACAGCCTCTGACATGATGTCAGGAGCAGGAATTGAATGTACTCATCCAGGACGACAGGAGATAAGCCTGTTCCTGCAGCTTTTTTTAGGATGAGCAGTCATAGCTGCAGTGTTTCTGCTTTTACTGTAAATAAGAAAAAACTGCAAACGACTTTGGCATCATGTTGTTATATTTCTGAGATTTTCTGTGCGGAGTCTCAGTTGGCGGTGGAAATGAATATTTAAACTGAGCAGACCATGTAGAATATGCACATGACCTTCAGAATAAAAGCAGGGAATAACAAGGAAGTGAAAAAAAACCTTTTTTTTTGTCTTTTCTTTTTTAAGTAGCATCACGCAATATTTAAGTGTCATACAGTGAGTAAAAATACTATAATATTATAAAAATATCACCGTTATACAATCTCTCTTTGATCATTTAAGTCATCCCCCTCGGCTCCTCACACGCAATAAATGCATTAACTCTCGAATAGGACTTGCACAGCTTGAAATGCATGCACTGCTGTGCCTGGCTGATTGTGAGTTTATCATTAGCTTTGCACAGAATGCATGTTAGAATATTCAGAATGTTACATTACAACACACCACAGCTCAAGTTGTACCGGGATGTCTGACACCAATCATTGAAGGGATACTCCTGTTAATGAGTATTTCACTTCCATAAAGGTGGAGGATTTGTCAGAGGCAGATTAAGAAAGCAGAGGGCAAAACTGGTGGAGGCAGTCCTGAATCCTGACCTTTAGTCCCAAGGCTGAGTGTGCATACTACACTTCCAAGCTGGGATCACTGTGATGGTAGCAAAGACAGCTTTTGTTCACGGTGCTCCTCATGATGAGAAAACTGGAGTTCCCCTTTAACCTGTGCTTGCATTTCAATAGACTGTGTTTGTATAACTTTGAAACTCTCAAATCATGCACACGGATTCCCACTGTACACTGCTGGAAGCACAGCTGACAGTTTGTTACTGGGAAAGACCATTTTTGATACAGTGTGTGTTAAACCCAAAGTAAAACTGTGCATGTGGCTGGGCTTTCTCACATTCTTCCCAATAATAGATTAAGTGAGCGAGGTGGGTGGACTGATCATATGAGAATAAACAAAAAGCAACTCTGCGTGTGTGTGTCAGGTGTGGGCGCATCCATTCACTGAGTGACTCACTGTTTGCAGGTCAGCTTTGCAGGGAAAGCTGCAGCATGTAGATACAAATGAATCCTGATATGGTTACATCACTCTGCTGCTGCTGCTACATTTCAGGCTTTGCCTAAATAATCAAATTCAGCCCAGCAGAGGTTAATGTTTAGAGGATGCGGGTCTTTTTTCTACCGCCCAACTGGCAGCAGTGGACTAACAATTTGTTCTGGTACTCGCTTCGCTGCAGCCGCCCACATGTTGCTGCTGTCTCACTGAGTGCTCCTGAGAGCTTCTCAGAGCCGAGGTGAGGTGTGAGAGGCGGAGTGTGCAATGAAGGGTCATTGCCGCTGCTTATCAGGACCACAGATCAAAGGATTATGGGTATTAACAATGTGTTGGCTTCATCACCAAATGAGAGGCGAAATGAGATATTGGCAGGAGCGTCACCTGGCTGTGGCACTCTAATAACACCAACAGGCATAATAGCAGCGCTACACAGCAGAGGGTCAGGACACTTTGACAATAACAATTACAGCTTTTGAAATTTTCCTCACCATCCTCTTCATCTCTTTGGACACCTGGTTGCCGCCCAGATGGTTGTAGAATGGACGGTCAGTCCAGTGGCCACTGTTGTGGGTGACAGAATTGGTCCTCTGTCGGTTCATTTTGGCGATCATGGCCTTTTCCTCTTTCTGTAAGGAATAAGAACATAGGATTGGGTATTAAAATAGATTCAATACATGCCTATTGAACAAAATATTTATTTTCAAGACCTTATTTACAGTCACAAAATCATTTGTGTGGTTGTTTATCTCAGCAACACACGGTTCAGCTCACGATCTTGCCTCTACTAGACTATGATGATTCCATTTATATGCATCAACCTCTAGTGGTGGAAAGCACATTTACTTCTGGGCTGATTTTTAAAGTTGTAACTGGGTGCATCATCAGACAGTTTAGCTTCACTGAAGAGTCGGAACAATGTGACACAAAATGTAGAAAATGCAGAAAAGCCTAATCTGTCAAGGTAAATTAGGCTGGTATCTCCTATCTTTAGGATGTTTGTGTATTGGCGGATGTAAAGGCATTTTAATATCACTGAAACAAACTAAATAGTACACCAGTTGTATCATGGAGTCATGCTACCCCTGTTCTCTTTTCTTCATGTAAAGCTCTTCTGTTCGGATGCAAATAGCTGATCCACGTTTTTCCTTCCAATCCCCAAGTTTTAAAGGATAAATGGTTGTGTGAGCAAATCATAATTTGAAGGTGCATATCAAACTCAGATGGATTCTCAATCTGTTGCTGGCTTCACATTATTAAGTTCAAGTCAGCACTAATGCGATCAGCCATAACGACGTGCACCCATGACACCTAACAAGCCTGCTCCTGATGTCCTGTCACAAGGATGAAGCTTTTTTTCGAGCATAACAAGATGACCACAGTCAAAAGCAAAGCAGCAGAAAACAAGCAGTGATTGTCATATGTGTGGTGGGACTTTTGCTTTTGACTCATCAGACTGTGAGGAGCAGTAAATGAAAGCATCCACCAACTTTAATGCCGCATGTATTTTTATGCTCAGGAAAAGTAATCAGTTCTGCTTTGGGTGTTGTGTTGTTTTCCGGTGATACCATCTGTAACCATTTCATTTCTCACGGATCTGATATCAGAACAGCGAACTGGCTCCAGGATGCAGCTTGCAAAAAGGAACATATAAAAAGGAAACAAAATAATTAGACTGTACAATCATCCTTCTGTTTCGCTGCATGAGCAGCTAAATGAGAGGAAGATATCACTTCACATGACATGCTATCTATAGTCACAGCTTGTGATCCCGCTGGAGGACAAAGACAGCTGATTAAAGCAGTCCAGTCATAAACAAACTGGAACTCATGCAGTGAAGCAGAGATGAACTCATTCCTCTCCAAAATAAAGTTCACATGGGACCGAATCCCACTTTATAAACAATGATATGTACCATACGGACTGGCTGTGTGTATTTGAAAAGATAGCTCCGGCGGGAACAGCGCTAATTTTTGTTCTGAGAATTTATCAAAAATGTGATGTTTGCTTCAGAATAATTCAACACCCACACACGGATGGTCTCTCTGGATTTTTCGCAAAGTTATATTGTGTCGTTTCAAGGCTTAATACACATGAACCACCAGCCCTCAGCTTCACATTACAACACTGCCCAGTTAATGGTGCCAAATGCACATTCATATCATGGCTAAAGCTCATGGTTTCACGCTGTTCATGATTTTAACCAAAAAAATGCACACATTTTTGAACAGTTGTAGACATTTTCAGGATGATTTTCTTCCAGCTTTGGCCTGTTCACATTTAAATACCAATACATTTTAGAATGTTTGCAAGGATACATTTCAGTTTTCATACATTAAAACTGTAATAAATAACTTTTCAGTGCTTCTTTTAGCTCACTGTTGGTTTGATGGTTAGTTTCAAAGCACATTTACTCTTACTTCTTACTGGTTCAGTCTCTGTGTTCTAATCAAAATCATCAAATCAGGAAAAAAAAAGCAAACCAGCAGTTAAAAAGTCAGATTTTTTCTCTGGAGTTGATGGAGACCAAAAAAGATTAAAAAAATGAATGACTTACATTCATCATGTGGACAGAAACATGACTCCAGTGGACTAATAATGTTTCTCTCTCTACTTAATGTCTACAGTCACCATAAAAATGTAATAATGATAATAGTCAGCTAGGTTGAGTTATTCTGCCCCTTAGTGGCTAAAAATCAAAGAATGCAGCTTTAACTAAAAGAAATTACAACAATATGACCTAAATATGTTGTGTCTCTTTATGTGTGCACTTTGGCTTTTGCAGTTTCAGGCAGTAATGTGGGCCACCCTTTTCATACCCTTTTCTGACTGCAGCCCACAATGAGGTAGGTGTCTATATTGTGCTTCTTCAGGTAAGCGTTTCTGTCTCCCCCTGCTCCCGCCTCCACATCGTAGTCCCCATTCAGATAATTCAGAGTGGCCTTAGTGATATGGATACGCCTGAAACAAGAAAACACATAAACACCCACAGAAATGTTCACTGTTCAGATACTGTACATTCAAAAGTATAACACTATAGGCAGTCCAGCTCCCAGCAAAGTGAACTGGTTTCTAATCACTTTGAAGCTAACTAGAACTGCACAGACATACCCAGCTTGGCCCCCAGCCTCCATCTGATTGGCTAGTGTGACGTCATTGGACCAGACGTCAAATTGCCACTTCCTGAGTCCCAGCACCCCACAGTGCACCCTGCCGCTGTGGATGCCCACCCGCATGTTCACATTCACCCCGGTCACCTCCCTTACCAGCCTGCAAAACACATTTCAACAACAATTATCAATGAGCAAACATTAATGTGAAAAAAATTATCTCTAAAACTATTCTTTCTAAATTTGCCAACATCTTTGGTGATCCATGCTGACTGCTGAGGTATCCCACAGATCACTGACCATCAGTACTGGTAACCAGTACTTTGAGCTTTTTGTTAATTATGTTTCCAAAGGGGCGCTTTTCTCTGCAGATAATGATATCCCTCCTCTTGTGAGCAAATAAGTTGTGATTTGAAAAGAACATACTCTTGAAAGTTCACTTTATCTGGAAATCTAAGAGGTTTAAAATGTAAAGATGGCTCTTGGTTGAATCACCTACTGCATATATTCTGTTGGCATCAAAATTGACATTTACTTTGCCTAAACAGGTTATGTATTATTAATCTGATGCCAGGATCAGGTCCCACACAGAGCCTTATTATTCTGAACAGCATGGGTGAGTACAGAAAATGAACAGATGGATGGGTGAATTAATAGCGGGGATAATGCTAACAGACTGAGGGAGGCAGATCAGCTGCAACCACTTAGAAACTCTGGGCTCTGCTGGAAAAAACAAACACCGAGGAACAGGCAGGCCCTTCAGGGAGAGAGCAACAGACATTTCACATCCTTCACAGCAACAATCAATGTGTCAGCCTCGAGCCTTGAACTGTGACCTGTGACCTCAACCCCTGACAACAATGACGTCTGATGTCAGTTTGGCTTGGTGACCATTTACAGGAGCTAAATGAGATATTAAAGTGTTTGGAAGGACAACAGAAAAGTATTACTGGATAACAAGTGATGTCATTTATTCCCACTGCTAATAAATAATTCCCATGAAACAAGGCTAAATCTGCATCTGGAAATCATCCGTTCACCCATCAAGCGGTTTTCCCACCAACAGTCCTGCTACTGCAAATACTTGCAGCAGACTGGACACAAGGGTTTCCCTCACCATTTTACATGTTTAGCCATTTTTGATGCCCGGGGGGGAGGGTCAACTTACGAGATGGCCTCAATCATGTCCAACCCCATCTCCACACAACAGTGGGCGTGGTCGGCCCTGGCCTCTGGCAGCCCAGACACACAGTAGTAGCAATCTCCCAGGATCTTGATCCGCAGACAGTGGTTTTCCTGTCAAGAAAGAACAACTTACTTAAAATGTACAACGACTCATTAGCTAGCCACTTTCACATGGCATAAGTTCATGCATCCTTCAGCATCAGCGGCTGTTGTACATGGTGGGGTAGAGCCTGGGAGCCTTAGTATGTGTGTGCCTGGGGATTTGTGAAAAGGGTCTTAAATATGTACTTGATGGCTGTGTACATGATATAACGCTAAAACGATAAAACTGAGACTAAAGCTACATGATCCAGGCACAACATCCGCATCTCACCAGCTGTTCATCCATGTCATGTATATGAGGGAGCAGCATTGTGTATTTCAATGTAAAGCTAGTTTGTCCCATAGCATGGTATGAAAAATAAAATGTAAAAATGATCAAATTTAAACTAAATACTATTCGTTCCAACATTATTTTGAATTGTTTGGATGAAATGTTTGGATTTTTACTCCAGAAAAACCTGCTTGGACAAGTGATACAGTGGTTAGAGATAGGCTGTGCTTTCTCGTTCCTATTCTCAAACAGACTGCTTCACTTTTACAAGAGGGAAGGATTTGAGGATATGAGGAAAAAGACACCATGTCGCTCTTCCTGTGAATGTTTATCTCTAATAAAGTCCATATATTCAGCCATCAGCATGATAAGTTTTTTGTTTCATCCTCATTGCCTGTGAGAAAGAAGAAAAGTAAAACTGATCTCAAATTTAGCCTACGACCCCCTCACTTTCATTGATGAATTCATTTTCCCACAATGGTATCAGTTTGAATCCCATAAAAAGACGCTGTTCGTTTTTATATTTAGAAGAGATTATATTTAGAACAGTTCCTCTGCATGACACATGTTTACTCAAACAGGTTCCAGAGATGAAGAGGTATATTTAGAAACTTTATAAGAAATAGACCTTCACAATTTGCTCTCTTCCTGTTTTCTTCCTGCACTATGTTTGACACTGTATTAAAAAAATTAAACAAAGAGACATTCATGAGGGCAGCTGCAGATTCTCCTTCTGCTTTCAACAGCTGTTATAACTACAGCAACTACGGAAGCATTCGGCTGAATGTTGCCAGTTAACAGGGCCACTTGTGCTGCTATCATTACTCACACATTGATGTGTCCACAAACAGTGGGTGTGTCGGTCCTGAACTGATATTCCCCAATGTAACCTGTAACCCTACAAAATCATGTAGAAAGCTAACATGCCCATTGACTTTGGATGTAATATGTATTAAAAAAAAACAGGCAAAAACAGTGGCATAGAAAGATATTAAAAGGAATAGAAGGGAGATAAAAAGGATACAGGATAAGAAAGAAAAAATCAACTATGTATATGTACATTATGTACGGATTATAAAAATACTGTTGCCATTTTTATGAATAATCTACCGATGCCATATGTTGAATTGCACTTGAGAAATACGGTTGCCTAAAAAAGAACATTGAATTGCACGGGTCAGAAAATGGATAATAAATACAGTGTTTGTACTACTGCACAGTTAAAAAAATATACGACACAGTAAATTGAACAAGATTTAACAGATGTGGCACATATTAGCATAAATTACAGTAGTGCAATTCCAATGTCCAATCCCTGGATGTTTACCAGTGTAATCCGTGGCACATTCCTGCTGAAGTCTATCGCCATCTCCTCTGTTGTGCTGGTGTTGATGTGCAGGTGGTTCAGTCCACACCAGTTGACAGAGTTGGTGATGACCTCCCTGTTCGTTCACCTGTGATACGCATCCAACAATGGCTGTATCATTGGAGAACTTCTGGATGTGACAGCTGTCAGTGTCTGAAGTCCGATGTGTAGAGGGTGAAGAGGAAAGGGGGAGAGCTCTGTCTCCCGTGGAGCCCCCATGCTGCAAACCACCACATCGGACACGCAGTCATGAAGCCTCACATACTGTGGTCTGTTGGTGAGTTAGTTGATGGTCCACTAACCCAGGTGGCTAGATTGTGTTGAAAGCACTGGAGAAGTCAAAAAATATGACCCTCACCATGCTCCAAGTGTGACTGCGTCTTCCACGCCAAAGCCTGGTCAATATGCAAACTGTGGGAGGTCCAGCTTGCTGCTCACCAGGTGACAGAAGTGGTTCACTGCTTCATCAGGTGGGAAGTTAAGGCTACCGGCCTGAAGTGGATATGCTCTCTGGAATGGGCAGTCCTTGGGATTGGATCCACACAAGAAGTTTTCCACAGGGCTTGAACTCTCTCCAGACTGAGGCTCATGTTGAAAATGTGCAGAATGACCCTTCAGAGCTGATCTGCACAGTCCCTGAGCAGGCTGGAGCTGATACCATCCTGGCTTGTAGCCTTCCTTGCCTTCATCTTCCTGAGTTCCCTCCTGGTTACACATGTCAGTCTATGGGTTAATCTGCATGAACACATAGTGTGATTCACGCTGGTCTGAGGCCATCATCCAGTTGGTATGCCAAATGATTGAGACCCATATGCTGCCAATCAGTGTGGTAGACAGCCAGGGAAAGAGCTAGTTCAATACCTTGAGCCCAAGTACGTTATGCCATCGAGAGCTACTGTGACTAAACGCATTGAAAAACGAGAGGAAGGATGAGCTAAAAGTCAAGCTAGCCAGGGCAGACAAGCTTTGACCACCAACTGCTGGACACCTCTCACAAACGAAAGCTACATCACAACCACCTGTCAAAAGGTTTGTGTTATCTGGTAATTACAGTTTTTAACCAGGAAAATCTGTAGGGGTCTGACATATTAAGTCTCTCCTCTCAAAATGTCTGGTGAAAATATTCCAGCTCTACACACTTGAATGTATGTATAAAGTATGTTTTGAGATGATAAAATGACGGCTTCTGTAAATGGAGTCTGGTGGCCTTGGCAGCTCTTTCTGGTTAAACCAAGAGGGTCTTACTCTTTAACAGAAAGGGATCCTTTCCTTAATGTTAGCAAAAACTGAGACAGTCTGAGCCTGTCAGTGGCAAAAACAAACACTTTTAGTGGCTGAACATTGACGGTGTGCAAAGAGTTGGAGGGATCACATTGCAGGCGTTTTGCGGCGGCCAGCTGCAAAGCTCTCGCTCAACACTGGACCAATTTCAAACACAGTTGTCTCCATTAGTCATTTAGACACAAAAACACGGGAAAATAGGGTCTATAAACACAGATAACATTTGACCAGGATTTATCTTATTTGTCTGTGACGCTGAAATTGTCCAGGACTGACTGGGAGATGCAGTCCAGTGTGTTTCTCAGCACACAATTAACCAGTTAGTTACCAGTTAAGGGATTTAGCAAAGTGTCAATTGTTGATCTACTGATATACATTAAATAATTAGAGTGTATGCTGTTTCATGATGAATTGAACTTAGTTCTGTCTGTTTAAAATCAGGCTAGAAATCACAATTTCACAGGAGAGAAATTATCTATTCCCAGGTAAGTAACCAATAGTTCATTCAGCCTTAAAATGAACGAGGTAAGCACAGTCAAAATGTATTACTAAAACAAATGTACTCCACAATGTGTCCCAGAAGTGAGCATACAGTATAAATGTGCTTGTTTCTCAGACTCACAGCAACAACTTAAAGCTCCTCTAAGCATATTAACAATGCAATAAATGACTGCATGTAATGTGAAGGGGGTCACTCGTAGTGATGAACCCACACACAGAGTCACCTCTCTGCTGTTACCCTCAGCTCTGCAGAGCTTCTCAGTGTCTTTAAGTGCAGTTTTCATTTACAGCACAAAGCTCTACCACTGAGCCACAGTAGTCACATTGGAAACGTTAGCAGCTAAAGAGCCAGACTGTTCTCTGAAGACTAAGTGGATACCATACTACCTAAAAGGAGAGTGGACGTTGGACTTACATTCATCAGGTGGTCGAAACATTTATTCAAAAGAAAGCTAATCTTGCTGCGTGTCTGCCGACTGTGTAAATAATATCAATATACTGTTTACCTTGTCAACTTAATAATGTGATAAGATTTCACTGTTGTGCATTCGGTCAACCAGTTGAATCTTTGAATCTTCAAACTACTGAGAAGAGAAGAAGCCGAATTTGCAGATGTGAAACACTGTTACATACAGACAGCAGGGCTTCTACAATAGCAGTATTTTAGCATTGACTTGACACACAGAACTCAAAGACCCGTTGGCGGTGTGTTGGACACTAATGTGGTGTGTGTGTGTGTGTGTGTGTGTGTGTGTGTGTGTGTGTGTGTGTGTGTGTGTGTGTGTGTGTGTGTGTGATCTGTAGGGCTTGGGAGAACACTGTGTCTCATGATAGCCACCTGAGTATCTGTCCAGCACATGGCTCGGGGAAAATACAAAAAGAGCCACTGTGTAAAGAGCACAGACAGAGAGTGTGTGTGTGTGTGTGTGTGTGTGTGTGTGTGTGTGTGTGTGTGTGTGTGTGTGTGTGTGTGCCCATGTATTACTCACATTGTGGGGACAAAAACCTGTTTATACAGTCACACTGTGGGGACTCACCTTTCTTGTGGGGACAAAATACAGGTCCCCACAATTTAAATCATTACATTTTAGGGTAAAGACTGAGGATAGGGTTACAGGTTGGGAAAGGTTAGGTTAGGTATAGGGTTAGGAATAAGCAAATAGTGGCTATGGTTAGGGTTAGGGTAAGTCTCCAGGATATAAATTTAAGTCTACGTAATGTCCCCACAAGTGATGAAAACATTGTGTGTGTGTGTGTGTGTGTGTGTGTGTGTGTGTGTGTGTGTGTGTGTGTGTTCACACGTCCACAGACAGATACGAGGTACATCTGGCACGGACATAAAAGTGTCAGGAGCAACATTTCTGCTTTATAATGCCATTATGCCCGTTTGACTCATAAATATTGATTAGCACATCATTTCACCTTTCATAAACAAATGACATACATTGAACATTCGCTGGACAAACAACGAAGCTTCTAGATAGGAAAAAGAAAACATCAATATTCATGAAGGTGCTGCTCATGAAGCTGTGCTACCAACACATGTCTGGCTGCAGGATACCGATGGCAGACATTGTGGAGCTTAACACTGGAACTCTGTGGACATATCTGTACTTATCTTAGCACTGGATGGTATGTATTCAATAGCTGTTTAGTAGCTATTGAATACACTAGTTCCCAATCTGTTTGGCTTGTGACCATAAAGAAAATAGCTATGTGCTCTTGCAATGCTGTTGGTTTACAGGCTGTGACCAGATCACCCAAAGAACTCTCACTCCTCCTCAGATTGATTTATTTAATATTCTTTAGAGGCCTGGAGAAAGTAAAATTATCTAATAACTCATAAGCAAAGATTGTAAAAAAGACTGAAAGAGAAATTTCACCCTTCTGATTTATCTAGCAACCCTTTGGGTGGATCCCGACTCTGGGTTGGGAACCACTGGTCTAAGTGAAATGGAACCATACAGCAAATGAGTACGCCTGATATGAACCACGCCACTGTTTACCAGATCTTTCACAACCTTGAAACTGTGATGGCTTTGAACAAATGGATGCTGAGCAGGGCAGCTGCAGTCAAGCATCAGTATTCTGTTATTGTCCAGATCCACACTGGCTGCGTCGTGGCCCTTGCTTTTCTCTGAGAGCACCATTCATTTTTAATGGAACAGTCTGTTCCCATCCTGGCGTGGCAGTTCCATTGAACTTCATGTGCTCCCTAGGATTTGTCTCAGCACCCCCTCGGTCAACTATTTAAATTATTATGCTAATTAGACTCCTGAACGACAAGAACTTTGTCATGGATTATTCAGCACTATATTACAAATATTTCAATAATGCATCAAACATTCAGTTGAGATGGTATAAATTTTGCAATATCTACAGATTTTGTGCATATTCACAATGCTATCAGGCTACTGGGTTGATTTGAGCATCAAACTCGACAGAGGTGAACCTTGAACATCATGCACCGACATACATTCACAACGTTCAGTAAGCCTATTGAGGTAAATAACTAAACAACCCTCAATAACCGAGTTATTCACTCCACACACAAGAGAGAGGAAGGTTCTCAGGAACAGCAGAAATGTGATCAGGCTTGTCTGTCCTCAGATCTGATGTCACACAAGATCTTGTCTGAACGAGCCATGCTTCATTACTGCTATCTTTGAAAAACACCTTTGGGTATGTGTGCTGGGAATTGATCAGTCATTTCTATGTACTGTTACATTATCTGACCACTGACATTAATAAGTCATTTTCTGCCTTGCAATCTTAATACAAACAAAGTTAAAGTATATTAACCTTAGCCTTACCATACAGTGTACATGTGTGTGACTGCATTCTTACCGCTGCCAGCTTGTCAAAACGGGCGAAGAGTTCATTAAGAGTCATCACCAACTCCTGTGCTGTGCACTGGGATGCCAAACTGGTGAAACCCTCGATGTCTGCAAATAGGATGCTGCAGAAATACAAAGACAAGAGAAACAGAATTCAGCACTCTTCATTCTCCCAGTTTAGAAGGTCCAGTTCTCTCTGCCCTGCAGTGTTTGGGCAGTGTTTGGCTAGTGAGGCTGCAGATGGACATGTGCTACCTTCATGAGCAAATGGCATCACCTGCCACTTCTTTTACCTTCCAGCAATGAGCTTTAACAGGAAGGTGTAGCCCATGGGAGCTTCAACTCAAACTGGGCTTCTCTGAAGATGCATGTACTGTAAACATCTCTCTGAAGGGTGTTCTGGGTAACCTTAAATGCAGAGACTCGCAGAAGGGCCAACATGCGCACCTCCCAAATCTCAACTAGGAATTGTGTGGACCTGTGCATCAAGCTGGTTGATCAGTTCCTGTCACAAAGTGGATTTGATAACAGAGACAAAAACATACAGTCCATAAACATAAAAGATACAAGAACAGCCATGCCTATTCTGAGTGAGCTACGTGAATGTGCGCCTCCATACAGCCCAGAGAGGCATAATTCTGACCTTATTCCACCCATTTGCTTGCTAGTCAGCCACAAGAACATGATCCCTGTGAACGAAATCAATTATTGTTGTTTGAATGTTAAGGCAAAGCCAGAGGGCTACTGGCAATCAATTCCCTGCACCACCCGTGGCCAGCCCAGCATTCATCAGAGTCCCCTGAAGGACCCGAAACTGAAACTTATGACTCCATCGTTCCTACACTGCAACTACACTGGAGTTCAACCTCCCGGCCAGCCGAGTCCTCACTGCGAGGAGTCTGCATGCTCTCCCAGAGCTTGCTTGGGTTTCCTCCAGGTGCTCAGGTTTCTTCCCGCAGTCCGAAGACTGGGCAGGTTAAGTGATGACTCTAAATTGCCCGATGGTATAAATGTCTGTCTACGCCTATGTAAGATTTTGAATTTACAAAGTGTTCCTGCTTTGCCACCGTCCATGAAACGCTTGATGTCAAAACTCTCAAAAAAGAAACCATTATGGCCTTTCACCCGGCGAGAGTTTGAATTCAAGAAACTGTCAGGCAGGAACTGAGAGAGGTAGGGGAGCCTGATTAAATGAGTCTGGTCCAGATGTATTACTGAAGGCAATGATGGGGGTGAAAGGTGTGAGACTGTGCCTTAAGCAGCTTTGTACAGTTGTGACTAAATGTAATACAATGACTGTAATTTGTACTGGATAGAGCATTTGTGCTAATGAGGTCGTGTCCTGGCAAAATGACGTATGGAGACAGAGAGAGAGTGAGGCTGAACACATTTGCGAGTAACTTTACTTGTAAAAAGTTACCTTCCCTTCCCCGAGAACAAGGTAAAGTGATACAGCAAAGGTCTCTGTGTGACTGACGCATTTTCATTACTCTCCTAACACCAGCACAGCAGCAGGACAGATGATCTCATCGGCCTGATTCACTTCTCTCAGAAAGCAGCAAGGGCAAAGGGACCAGCAGTGGTCTCAGCATTAGCTGTGGGACGCAGACAAAATCCACAAGCTTGTCCTGAATGGTTTAAATTGTTCTGTGAAGCATCATAACTCCCTACCACTTATCTCGCGCTCTACATTTCTTTCTTCAACAAACATATTTACTCTCCAGTCACTGATTTTTCTCCTGCAGTGAAACATGTGACGAACATCATAAGTCAAACTCAGAAGACAAGACCGGCCTTGTGTCTTTTGCTGCTTAATACGGCCTAACGACGCCTCCCTTGCAGCAACTTTGACAATGACTCACCTGAGCGTGACTTGTGTCTTGTGGGGTCTCCACTGATCACACAAACTTAAAATAACCTTTGAAGAAAAATCTATCTCCCACCTTAATCTCTTTCATTCTACAGGCTTCTAATTATGGACATAAATATTCTACAGCAGGTTGGACGAGAGCGTGACAGAAAGGGGTATGGAAGCAATAGTAGGTGGACAACCCTGCTCGCATCACTACCATTGTGTATTTAGGTCTGGGCCTATTTTTCATGGTTTGGGTAGGACCCATTGTTCTAAATAAGGAAGGTTTTAATGCCACAGTATGGTACAGGTATTTGTAGTTTTAGCATTTCCAGTGTTTCAGGCCAATTTGGTATAAACATAAGCAGTCATATTATTTGAATGGAGCACTGTTTTAAATCAGGCAAACAGGCCATCAGCTGATATGTGTCAGCTGACTCTTTCAATCACATTTGCACAAGTTAACAAGGCAGTCATCATAATTTGACAATACTGCCTCACTCTTCTGATTATTCACGCCACTGCTGCTCTAATGCACGCTGCTTAGTCCAACCAGCTCCTCCACTGTACGATTATTCTGAATCACACTCAAAAATGTAATTAAATTGACCATGCTGAAGTAGCTCTGAGCTAATTGTCATCTGCAGTCCCTCGCAATTCACAGTTAATACATAGAACACTGCTGGGATTCAGTGCTAACACGTGTTTTAGAGCAAAGTGTACGATCATACCATGACATTTATACTCAGCAGCTACGTGCTCTATCACTTAACCCTTGATGAGAATAGATAGTTTCCATGATTTTTCATGTGTATATACAACAATGTAAATTAGCATTAGCATTTCTCATGTCTACACCATGATCATGTTGTGGAAGATGTATTACACAGTAAACAAGATAAACTAGGGGCCTAACTAATGCTTGTGGCACATCTCGTCATATCATTGGGAACTGGATTGTTATCTTTAACATACAGCATCCTCTTAGTATGAAGACATCCAAGACGGTACATGTATTTCATATTATATCATATACTTTCTAACTTAACAGGGAGTGGGTGGCAGTCATTATCTTGTATTTTTTATTTTCTCACTTTGCAGCTTGCCATACTACTGTTTTTGTATTATTCTTATATTTTTATCCATGAGTTGCATGACTCTGCTCCTGCAACACCCATATTTTCTTGTGGTTACTTGTACAGTGATCTGCACATGTTGCATATGATTCACAGCTGGATTATAAAATCCCAGGTTCAGAGAGCAAATTCATGTCCAGCTACGTAATAACAACTAGCCAGGCAGCATAGTCAGTGTCTGATTTTTTTCAGTTCTGACTATGAAGAAGTAGCTTTCTGAGTCAGACCCCCAGGAAGGACAAGATAGAGTTATTAATAAACAAAGGCTTGAGCCCAAACAAGCTCACATGGATCTCACAGGATAGGTGTCTTAGGAACATGGTGTATTTGTACAGCACAGTATGTGTGGGTAGCATATATGCACATACAAATATGTGAGTTTGTGTTGCAGGTATGAGACATTCATTCTGTGTGTATGTTTCAGGGTTTTTCAGGGTTCACAGACTTTTCTCTTGGCTGTCCACATGTCAAGAGCACTAACATGTTCTAATGAACCTGGCCTTCAAGATGCCAAATGTCCTGAGTTTGGTTCTGAGGTTGAAAAGGATTAAGAGTCCCCACTCTGGGGTACACATTTCTGAGAATAATTGATTGTTTTCTGTGAACAGTTGCATGGGAGGTCGAAGGAAACCAGACACTCGACCAGCGTGTCTGAGCTCAGAGACAGGTCTGTCTCGCTGGGTAGGAGAGGTGATGATTTAAGAGGAAAGACGGAGAGAGATGGCTGGACCGTGGAGGGAGAGGGAGGGAGGAAGCCATGCTCTGTGTGGACCCAGTAATGAGTGCTTTAATTCCCCAAAACCTCTTTAGATGCCAATTAAAAACAAGTATTAACATAAGCCTCTGGTCCTCAGACCGAGGAGGTAGAGGAAAGATATAGGGAAAGATTACTAAAGATTCAAGGTTTGACTTATTTCAGAAGTAAGAGATCAAGGCAGAGTAGAGCCGAACATTTCATTAAGAAACACATGATTCGAGAAAATCCAACTAAAAACTTTCTCACTAATGTGGCAGATTTCAAGATTCAAGACCACATGAAAATATTTAGAATGTGTGTTTAATCCAGTGTGAAAGGCAGATTATGCTCTCTGTGTTACAATGAAGCTCTACAGTCAAATACACAATGCACAGATTTCCTGATGGATCATCAATCCCTCGCCACACTCCCCACTGACACAGTGAAACCTCGACAGCCTGATGTAACAGCAGTGGCGACAGCGAGTGGTGAGCTACAAATGCAGGGGAGGGTATGAGAGACAGACCTGGGGTCTTTAAGTCCCATTTAATCATTTCCTTGGTGATGACATTGGACATTTTATTTTACATCTGATGAAACAAATTAAGCTGCAATGTAAGGGTTAACTTAAGGCAATCACGTTCCAACTGAAAACAACACAAAGACGTGAAAGGATTTAAAATCAACCACACTGTCCCGTGAAAATGTGAATGACTCTGAGACAAATCTATGATTCTTTGTATGCTTTCAGATCGGTTCATTTTGTGGGGTAGGGACAAACAGAGCCTTTCCTGATCAAGTCAAGGGTGACTGAGGACAAGAAGCTGAAGAAGGCAGAATCACTCGGTTTGAGGAGGAAAGATGAATGTGTGGTTCAATGCTCACGTTAGCTTCATCCCACAAAATGAGAGAAACAGGATGTGCAGGCTTCGCACAGATATCCACAGAAGACATGCCGAGCACAGCGCGTCATGTTAAACTGTCAATAAAAATCCCACGTTCCCATTGGACAGAAGGAATGCCCCTGCATCAGCCATCGATAAGTTCAGGCCTGTGCCTCAAGGGGCAAGACGACTGAGGCAAGATCTGGACTGATGAGATATGGATCACTCGGATATAGAAAGAGCCTTTAAAAAACGTGAAGCACGTCTTCATGAGAGGAAGAAAAGGCAGTGGCAATGTAGACATTTACTGTAAAGTGTCTTGACACTTCTTAGTCAGAGGTAAAGAGAAACAGACTTGCAAGGAAAACTGGAAAAGCCAATAAAAGACAATAGAGAGACCGTCCACCACCACAAACTCTGTTTTGGGTCAAATCTCATTTGAACCAAAGCTGTACCGTGCTGCCCTTGCTTGACCCCGTGATCCCCTCTCATCTGGCAACGCCACCAGCCAGCTGCCTTTTTTCCGCCCCCTCGGCTGCTTAAGCCCACTGCTCTGCTGGTGGCTCTCTAACCTCAGCCAGGAAAAAAAAATCTCACACAGACCCTTCAGTCCTTTTCATCGGCGTCTGGTTCAGACTGTTTCTGCTTCTCTTGCTTTGTCTCTTGCTCCATCGTTCCATTCACCCGTGTGTATGACTCATCCTGTCTTCATTTCCTATCATTTCCTTCCTCTCCACCCCTCCGTCTTTCTTTCCCATCTCTTTCAGATTGTTGGCCGACCTTGTTGCATCTTGTTCAATTGGGGGATCGTTTGCAAACATTGTGTATTTATGGTGCTCTCTGTCGTCTCATCTGCTAAACATCTGGCATCTGGACACCTGTTTAGGATGGATACAAATCCTTGAAGCTCAATTTGATCTCATCCTTTAGGAAAGCACAGCGTCCAACAGGCTGAATACTCCTTTACGGTACTTACACATCAAAGTGGCAGACGTGTTTCTGTCACCACAGTTCGACTCATCTCATCTCCACTTCTGTTCAAAGGCAGTGAACATCGGCTGATTTGCATGTTGAATGTCTGCATGTGTGTTGCTGTGTGCTCACCAAGGACACGCTCTCAGGTTAGGCCTCGCTCAAACAGCATCAGCAGAGCAGCTGCATCACACACACTAACCCCACGTGTGTCTGCTGTGTCAATTCTTGTCCTTTCTTCAATTAGAACATGAAGAACAAAGGCAAGGTCAGTTCCTCTAATTTATGCAATGTTCTTTCCATGTCTTTCTCTTCAGGGTGCTGCTGGCCTACATAACAGCAGCCACAGTCGCAGTGTTCTGAACATTTCCCAAATGCTGACAGGGCGGCCCGGCGGCATCAAAACATCTGCCCCAAAGCCCTCTTGCATAATCGCTTAGTCAGCACACATTTTGGCCCTACTGCTGAACCCACAGGACACCATTTTAGTCACAGGGACAAACACAAGTGGGATAGCACACTCTCGGGAAAAGGTACTGCAAAATGTTGTCACCATGAACAAATACACGGAGGTACCGTTTGTTCAAAGTCAATAGCATCATCATCAGTGGTTACCAACTAAGCCTTCAGATCTTAAATCTAAAAGAATTAACGAGTCAGTGATTTACCTTTAAACAATGATATGATCAATTTGGATTAAAATGTAATCCACATTCCTTCATATGTCATTATTTAACCTGTGCATTCAAAGGACTTGGTGTCATCCATGCAGAAACAAGATTTATTAGATTCTTCAGCCTTGCTAACAGTTCTGTGAGGCAGCACCTTAGACATAGCGATGCTTTGAGCTAAATGCTAACATCAACATGCTAACATGCCCACAATAACAATGGCTAATGTTAAGTAGGTGTAATGTGCAGCATCTCAGTTTTGCGTATCAGCAAGCTAACATGTACATTAGCATTAAATACCAAGTACAGCTGAGACTGATGGGGATGTCATTAGTTTTGCAGACCATAATCTGAACAATTGGAAGTTAATTTTGACTCTATAATAGCACCAGAGGAAAGATAAGGGGATCATCAAAGTCAGTAGGATCCATCACCTGGGCACCATGGATACATGAACAAACTTTTGTGCCTATCCATCCAGTAGATGATGAGATATATTCACAGAGACCAACTGATCAAATGACTTGCAGACAGACACTGGCATCCCTATAAAGCCATTCCACCAGAGACTTCTTTGAAACGCAGCAGATTTGACTTGGACTTGGCCCTAGAAGGTCAAAAACAGCTCTGCAGTGTAAAAAGGCAACCAGCAAGGGAGAGACAGAAGTACCACCACATGTTCCTGATTCCTCACCAACATCCCTCTGCTTACTGTTTTCAGTGGGGTCAAGCTGGCAGCGCTGCTTAAGATGAATTGAACCAGGACTATAGTGGTAGATGAAATCCCCCTCCAGCACTTCAATATTCATATATTTGCAGTATTACAAACTGGGTGTCGGCCTTCACATACCCAGAAAAAATGCTGTTGTAAGTTACTGCTAACTGCAAACCGAACATTTCCTACCGCTGCATATTGCAGGGAGTAATGGAACAAAAAGGAGCAGCCACAATGAGCTGCTAGCCAAGGAGCTGCAGGCGACAGGCTGCACACCTCCAGCTTGTCAGCAAAGTAACAAACTCCTTTCAGTTTCACTGTGCCCTGCTGCACCATTAAATCATCACAGTCAACGATGGAAAAAGGCCAATTACTGCCTGACTCAAGTACCTCGCATACATCTGTTTCTGAGTGCCCAGGACTCCTGAATTAAGAACAGAGGACAGACTAGAAACTCACGCTAATGCATATCTACTGCAGCAACAAGCTCCAGACCCCAAGACCCCTTCTCCACCTCTCCACCTCTCTCTGTTTTCCCTCTTACTCTTTAGTTGTAGCAGTGGGAGCTGTCACTTCTCTTCCTGTTGTTACTCTGCCTCTCAGCAGAGTCCCAATTACCAAAAGCCACTGGCCGCTTCCCGACAGGCCACATCACACCTGGTTAGCTACCCATTAACCACACACTTATGACCACAGACAGAATTCAGCCAACCTTAGCCGATGTGGCTAATGTGCCGCCTACTCCCCAGTGAGTCACAAAGAAACCTACAGTAAGACACTCGAAAGTACCAAAGCAACTCCTCATCCTCGTTTTGTCTCTCTTGGTTTGTTTGCTTCAGCTGAACATGCAGATTTCTGTCAGTGTATCTCTTCTAATTATGAAAAGTGTAACGACTTCACTGGTAAGAATGAGTTCCAGGTCACTGAATTTTGGTCAAGCTTCACAGCTGCAATGAATACATCCACTGAGAAGCCACATGACCTTCTCGGTATGTGTCTCTTAATTGCAGATAACACAACTGTATTCTTATAATGGCCACACGTCTGTGTGCACAATCACTCATAAGTGCTCATGTGGCTTGGTGCACATTGGTTTCAGTAAGAGTAATCCTATCACATGCCCGGGAAATTTCCAAATTTGTCACCCCGGTCCGCTCTTAAAAACAATTTGCACTCTTAATTTCATTGAACTCTTAAACTTAGGCATCCAAAAAAAGCACCGTTACTGATAATGATCAGATTAATAGTAATGAAAAGACCTTTGTGTACAAGAGCTCCAAGTACATGACCTGATGCTCTAACCACTGAGGATTCAAAGGGGCACATTAAAGTGATAAAGGGCTTGAATAGCACTTATTATGCATTGAAGATTGGGCTTCCACCTGACTGTGACAGCTACGGGCCATAAATCTCGCACTGCACGGTTTGATATCTAAGCTGTTGTTGCTATACAAACACACACACACACACACACACACACACACAGTTATAACAGTGTGTTTCGGGGTCATCTTGCTGCAGTATTTTTGTACTCCACAAGGTGGTGCCAAACCTCACCACAGTTGTGCAACTGCATCTGTCGTGTCAGTTTAAACAGTAAATGAAATAAAATAAAATAATGTCCTATTTCATGAGCTCAGTATTAACAATTATTAGAGGAAAACCACATCACACGCACCCAAGTAAAACCACAAGGACCATGGAACAAAGACATGAGAGTGAATGAAGACCAAAAACAAACAACATCACACCAAAACCAGTGAAAGCACTGACTAGGACGAGCTCAAAGTCATCAATCAGGACTCAATCAACGACCAGGGAAAGATCAAGGAGTCAATTTTTATCCAGCCAAATATCACAAATCACAGTTTGCCTCGGGGGGTTTTAATCTTTAATAAACAGTGACAGAGTTTATGATTTTCTCCCCACATATGACCCCCGTTCTCACATTATGGAAATTCCATACGTACTGGGAATCCACATTAAAAGCAAGACATCAAACACTATTGAAGCATCTATTTGTTAAATCCTCACCAACTCCAACCTCCAACCTCATTCAACTAAAACTGTCCTCAACCAGCTGAGACAGACGGATTGTCTTCAGCAGGAGGAAAACATCAGATATTGACTGAACAAAAATTACTGTCATGTTGGCTCCATTAAGGGAGCATACAGAAAGAAAACTACATTGATTTTATTGATTAAATCATAGATTTTTTTTTTCTGTTGCTGTCCACAGTGCAGCTGGAAAGCACTGAGTAAAACTGGAGGCCTTGATCAGTCATTTTAGATATTGCTAATAAGCTCTGTAGAATTTAAACTGAGCAGCTGCTGTTTCCAAGGCTAATGATGAACCTTTAAACTCGCTTACTCAGCGCTTATTCAGCAGATATCTCAACACTGTTGTTCAAGTTACAACAAATAATGACATGTTTCATATTTCCAGCCTTTATCTTCCGTCCCTGAAACTATCAGCAGGACTCCTGAGCTGTTGGAAACAGGTACTGACCAGCTGATTGCTCAGGAGCATCTACTGGTCTACACAGTGGCGGTTTGGAAAAGTGACGATCGACACTTATGGATCAAAGCTAACCACTTAGAGTGTTTATGTGAGCTGCTTCGGTTTTCTGCTTCCAGACCACTATGCAAAACATTTTGCAAAACCTAACCAAAGCTACAGAGCGAGCAGCTGCCCCAGCTCCACCTCCACCTGGTGGCTTTCAAGTAAAACTGAAATGTGGCAAACATGCATCTGTCTTCGGAGTGATATTACACTGTGTGCGGTTGCTGATACTGTAGAGACATAAACGGTGTGAATACTCTGGGAAAATACCATGCAGTTTATTGTCATGGCAACGGCTGCACTTCTCCCTCCTCTTCTGCTGTTGTCTGTGGGTGGGCTGCACCATTCAAGATTAATCTGGATTAAATCCTGGTTTATTTTACAATTCTGCTGCACTAACATTGAAAACGTTGTTTTGGACATGATCCTTAACATTTCTTTTACACTGCACACACTAACTGGGGCAACAGAATAACTGACTGACCATCAGCTGTTCCCGAGACCTCCTTCTCCTCCTTCAGAAAGTTTTGAAGGCACAAGCTGGAAGGCTGACAGGCTGAAAGAGCAAACTTATTTATGTCATTAGAAATATTAATAATACTTCTACAGCAAGTATTTATTGAAACAAAGATCAGGGTTACTCATAGTTTAGCTAAATTTAGCTTTAAACTAAGCAGGTCCAAGCCTCATTTGAACACTGGGGTGCACCAGGAGGTATTCAAAGCTGAAAAACCTTCTGCATTGAATATACATTTCCTGATTGATGTGTGTGTGCGCTGACATGTGGCTGCAAATGATTTGCGGAGATGCTGAGGAATGTGAGGAGGGTGCAGGGGGGCCCGCTGTTACCTGACATTGTCGTGCTTCTGGATGTAGATCTTGTGAAACATCATGTCCTCCTGCTTGGCGTTTATGTCAGCTTTCATCTCCATGGCAACATGACGGGGAAGCACAGAGAGCAGGAGACGTTCCTGCGAGAAAACGTGGGGGCAAAGTAAGTTCAGCCGACGAGTGTGTTGAGAGGTGGAGGCTGTTTAAAGGCAAAGTCGAAGAGCAATGATCATGAATAAAGGCCTGCACACGAGCTGTTAATATAAACAACTTCAGAAAAATGACATCACCTGCATAAAAACCTGATAAACTGTGTCAATGGAAAATATTTGTGATTTAGTTAGCCAATTGATTGAATAGGTAACCAAAGAAATCCAGCTTTAAATACACAGGTTTGCAGGCGATGTCATTTTAAAGCATCGAACTGCCAGTAACATATAATGTCCAGTTCATTCGGGTGACTGACAGCTGGAGTAGCGATGCTCACATGAAAATGCTACTCATTTGTTTAAATCATCAGTACAAAAGATGAAAAAAATACAAACAAACAATAGTTAAGAATAACTCGGCAAAATGCACAACAGAGGTCTAATCATTTTTAGACATTGAATGCAGAAATGTTACATATTGGGCATATTACATTATGCCCAAAAATCTGTTTAATAAAGTTTGTTCAAGTTTATTCTTTCTAGATAAAGCATTAAGCAGTTTAAACCAGTTTGCAGTTCCAGTGGGTCAATGTTGGGTGAAAGTGGAAGCTGTGGTGCAGTGTTTTGTTCCCATTCTGGATCTGGTAAAGCTCTTTTTTGCGCCTCTGACTGGATTCTTCTCCAGAGCAATGGCCGCTATTTGTCATGTCTAACTGAAAAAAACATGATTTCTTCGAAAAAATTAAAGCTGATAGCCGAAGCAAACCTGTAATATTATTAAATCATGATGGATACAGGCTTGTTTCTATGTTGCGAAACACTGTAGATAAACAGGAAAAATTCAAAAAGGTAATATATTTCCAGAAATCATCAGCTTCTTCCACTTCACAACTCTGTTGCAGAGTAAGGAGAAAGTGTAGACTCACAAAACACACAGAAGTGACAGGTGGAAGATGTTCCATTACCCAGCTACAGCATACCCCCGACAGCACAGAGGGTACTCTGAACTAACGAGCCACAAATTGTCAGATCCACCGTTTTTTGTCCAATTTGAGATGAATTAAAAACAAAATAACATCCAAAGTGACTCAGCTGTGTGTCAGCTGTGGTGATCAAATGAGACGGGGACTTTAACAACCTTTCGGGTTCTTTTGCCATAAACAGGTGAGGAAGGAACTGGTTGATTGTAAAACACCTAATTTTGTTATCGCACGGGTATGTGTATGTTGCCCTGCATCTGCTAAATAACTTTACATGTTAACATTTGTAGTTACAACTTTTAGGTGTATTATCAGCGAATGTCATATACACATAATGTTCCTGCGTAGTGCATATAAAGATTGCATGTAACATGTCGAGTCGCGCTGAACACCTGACATCATGTCTGGTTTCTATCATATTTTATATTCTGGCATATACTTAAACCGCAGGCGTTAAGCAATTTCTCACCAAACTGGTATTATTATTACTCCTACTAGCTGCCATTTCTCACTGGAATCCCATGTGTCGTGTTGGCTATGAGCATGTGGCCGGTAATAAAAATAAAGCCAAGGAACTGTGAGGATTGTGAGTGTTTCATACAAATTTAGATCTAATAAAGGGCATGTTTTCCAGCAAGTAGTACCATTTCAAATACAGAAAATATCAGTACATAAACAAACATGAACATTTTTTATACCTCAAGTATAGAATCTGAAACTGTGTTAAACGTTTAGCAGCTGCCGTCCTCCACAAAGGAGTGAGCTACTGTCACCCAGTATTCCTCTAAAAGGCTCATCAGCAGTGTTGCTGGTGCTTTTTGGACCCTGCCCTCCCTCCGCTCTTACACCCCAGCCTCCCGTCACTTTGTATCTGTGCTCGCTCTCACCTGCTGCTGGTTTTCCCTCTGGGAGTGGAGGCGAGCCTGGATGCATTCCCTGGTCTCCTGGAAGGCCTGCCTCTGGGAGCCCTCTGCAGGGTAATGGGTGCACACTCCAACGATGTTGGTACAGGAGAAGATCAGCACATTGGACACTATCTGTGGAGGAGGGTGAGAGACAAAGATTTAGAGTGCAAAGAAGCAGCATCCATGTGAGCCAGAGATCACTCATGCAGTTTAAATGTCCCCAGACAAATGTCCCTACTGGGGACATGTATCCCTCATCAGTTCTCTCTCTCTCTCTCTCTCTCTCTCTCTCTCTCTCTCTCTCTCTTTCTCTCTCTCGTTCTCTACCGACATAAACTACAAGTAAACAATCAATCCCTTTCAATTCAGCTAAGAGGTTTTATGCCCTGTTGAACATTAACCTTCTCTCTGCAGTTGGACAAAGGGACTAGTTTAGATGCTGCTGCCTACATATCTAACACTGACAGCTATACAGTAAGAACACAAAAGGGACTCTACCCAGTTCATCAGAGCATTTGCATTGTCTTAACATGAAGTATGTGTATCTCCACCTGTTCTTTCCACCAGGCTTTACTCACTTTTTGAAACATTAAGACATCATATACAGTCTTGATATACAAATTTACATATAGGCCCACCAATCATGCAGTAATGTGAGGATAAAGCACATTGTTAACACATCATAAATCTGACCTACTTCTGTATCGACAGCCTGTTAATGACTTGAAACTTACAGCACTGATTAAGACTGCATTGCTGTAAGTGACATGGACAGAAGTTTGGTTCCTCTCCAAACAGATACACAACTGCATGCTGACTGATGGATGACACAGAACAATGTGCATGCGGGTGTTTAAGAAACTGGCGCAGTGTCAACTTAGATTTAGGTGTAAATCTACACCTGGCCCCTCAGAAGCTGTTTTCCATTTCAGCAGGATCAGCAGTTTGTTCGGGAGGACTGTGCACAAAGAGGAACGTGAATTTTGAATCATAAGAAGAAAATTTGGTAGAGCTGAAACAAGAAAAACTGATTAGTGAGTCTACAGTTAATCTGCAGCTATTTTCCTCATCAACTGATTGCTTTAGCTATTTTTTTTTTAGCAAAAATCCTGGACTTTGTCCAAGTCTAGATCCTAAATTGTGAGGACAAAAGCATTTGTTGCATGTTTTCCAGGCCTGCAGCTGTTTTCCCACTAACTGAAAGTGAAGCTCAGAGATTTTGGAGATTTCTGACATATCTGATAGAAGACTGGACACAAGCTGATACCAGGTTACAAATTACAGACTTCTCCAAAATAGATTCAATCAGCTGCAGCAGTGGGTAGTATTTAGTAGGAGGAACCCAAGGCAGGTAGGAAAGCTTTATATTCCTTCATTGTGTATTCAACTGTGTACTTATACAACTTTTTCAAAGCTGCAGGTATAAAGAGCAAAAAGTGAGAAACAAAAATTGTCTTGAACCTTGACAGTGAGGAGTTTGAGCTTGCTGTCAAAGAGTTGTCATCTGTTCAAGACCAATAAGCAGAAACACTGTTTTATTGGTTATTTAGTGACTAGATTATAAAGCCAACTGGGCTGACACAAAAAATATAGCCACATGCCATCACTGTAAACTGAGTAAAACCAGGCTGAGTGAGTGGGGCTGATGAGTAACTGACCACATATGAGCCAGTGTGACACAAGATCCAAACATTCATGTAGACTGTGCAATTACATACATGTTAAGTAGATTTATTGCCGGCTTTCTGCAGTCACATGTTTTCTTATGTAAAGGAGAAGCCTGGCTTCGGTAATCGGGGAAGGTAATTAAAGAAATCTGATATTCCCAGCTAAAAAAGCTGATTTGTAAATGTAAGCTAGTGGAACATAAGCTAACTAGGAGAGGTGCCTGGACATCTGTGAAAAACCCTTTGTTGGTGCACACTTGCATGTGTGTGCCCCACTAAAATTTCAGTTTGTAATTTGCAACAAATCAGTACCCTCAGGTTTCATAGACCCTGGCCAAGTTTCCACCTATCAAACAGCTTGCATGCTGTCATGTGTCCAAGGCACCAGCGCTAAAAGACATTGTTTCCATTCAGTGCCAGGCATACAGTGGGCCCTGGGACTGGCAGCCAGCAGCAAGCCAAAGCCAGCAGCCCATTCTTTTCATAGAGCCATTTAATGGGTTGAATCAGCCAGCTGAATCACATTCACACCACGGGCCTCTCTGTTGCCGGAACAAACTGAACAAACACAGCATGTCTTTATCAAGTCAGAAACCCCTCAGCAGGTCTCCATGCAAAACCGAAGCACACTCAGAGAGAGGAGTGGCTGGCAGAAGTGAGGCACGACCGAGGAAAATTAAGAAACGAGGTGTGAGACAGAGAGAAGGAGGTGAATTTAGACAAGGTTACACTTTGCTATTCATGCCTCTCATCTGACAGACACTGCTCAAGTGATCTGCACTGACCCACAGCAGACAAATGACTTTCTGGATAAAGACAGTCAACCATGACAAGCTAGAGGTTTACTTCCCATGATATTCTCTTTTTTGGCTGCTTAAACATTTATTTGACAGCACTACTCTAATAGCATTTCAGTCAGAGAAACTTCAGTCCAGGAACTGACCATTTATTGCAAAAAGTGAAAAAGACTCTCAAAGAATCGAAGGAAAAACGATAATAACCCCAGAATAGACTCATGAACTGCAGTATGTCAAACAGACTGCAGCCTTTAAGCGAAAATGCTAACATTTGCAACCCTGCAGAAGAACCTGATGATTATAACTCACCTGTGCAGCTCAGTGAACATGTTTAGCAGCTCAAAAGACATTTGTCATATTCAGTCTAGCCAGCCTAGTATTTAGTGGAAAAGCCAAACACAGTGTATGTAAATTAGAACAGAGCGAGGAAGCAAATTGCCTCATGAAGAAGTAATCCATCTGAGTCATTCCAGAGTCGCCTCACGGAGACAATCCTCTCAGAGAAAGTTTGACAGGCGAAAGGATTTCTCTGCATAATGTCGTAGTCCAGTAAATGTCCTAATTCAAAAGGCAGAAATGTTCATTTCTTGACTAATACTGGAATATTACTGAACACATTTTTAATAACATCAGCGATAAACTTTGCTTTGCTCCAAAAGGCAGATGAAAAATCGGGATTTTTTTTACATTCAGAATGGATTTTGGGTAAAATGCATCTTGATGTTCTGAAACTCTGCCAAGGAGCTACAGAAAAATCATGATGTGTCCTGTCCATAAAGCTTTATTAGCACAACAAATGTGTTTGAGGCATATGATCAGCAGAGAAGGATAGCGAATCGCTGCCTGGTACAAAACCCCACAGGGGCAGGCGCCTGACTGCTACGGTGTTAAAGACTGTGTTTTTCAGCTCAGACCATGAAAATCAATGTGGAAAACACAGACCTCTGCTTGAAATGTGCTTTAAACGGTCCAAATTCGACATTCAAAAGGTGGGTTCATGCTACCTACAGTGGAGTTAGCCAGTCAGCTGCAGCTGGACATGGAGCTCCTCCACAACCTCGTAGCATCCCTCCCCCACACTACCATGGAAACAGCATGCATCAGATAAAGTCTTTCAACAGGTCAATACAAATATTCCTCAGCAGCAGTCTTATTCTATTAATACTGCCAGCGCTCACTCGGACCTTATTTGGAAACCAATGGGCTTTTCCTCTTCACAGAGGGAAAGAGAGGGCAGAAAAACACGACTCCCATGTTTAATACAGGGATCAACCCAAGGGTAACAACACAGGAATCCATTATCGGATAATTGCAGAGGAGAGCTGATGAGGTTTCTGCTGATTTGTGGTCGCACAGTAAATAAATCGTCTTCTCAAACTTAACACACATAATCGGGGGGATCATTTTCAGTGTTCCCTCTGTGATTCATGCATACTGCTTCGCTCACCTCGCTCATGCTGACTCATTTTCATACTGTTCAAAACCTGCTGAACCAAAGACGGTCAAGAGCACTCGGGAAAGTCATTTTCAAAGAAAAAATGGTTAAAATACAACCGACCTAAATTTAAATCCAAGTCCCCAAATGATCAAATACCTGCGACAGCAATCATGCTCCGAGCAAGCTGATGCAGATTGTGATGCACAAACAGCTGAATTCCCGCAGAAGACAGAAAACGTGATGTAACACTCCAGGCAAAAACAGGAATCACCACCTCGTGATTTTACGCCTCCACCAACCAGTCAAGTTGCAGTTTACATCTACGTCTGTCCAGATTCATATAATATATGTAGCAAAGACTTTGAAGGAATTTAATAGAAGGTATTTCGTGCATTTTCTGGAGAAATGGAGGTCATCGGTATATTGACGTTTATGATTCCGGTGAATAACTTCCAGTGAGAAACATGCTGTCTTCACTTAGAGACTATTTTTACAGAGGACTGATAGAGAGCTTCATCACATGGAGCAACAACAATCACCTGAAGCTCAATCAGCAGAACCAATGAGCCTGTGGTGAATTACAATGATTCAAAGATGGGTGTTGCGACAAACAAGCTACAAATTGTAAAATGGGGATGCATCTTCAACCCAGCAGCACAGAAGATCTCTGCAATCAGCACAGTAATTCAGTATCTGACCAAATGTGAAATGTGGTCACAATCTGCCCTTCTGTTCCTGAGTTAAGGTGCTGAATAATGACCTGAGAAGTGTTTTTGTAGAACATTATCATGTCACAGTGAAGCTTGGACATAATTGGAAATAATTCTAATTTATTTGTTTTTTTTATCAGCTTTCAGTGGAATCACACCATGGTGATATGATCACACCGCGTTTTTATTCAATGCTTTTGTCCAAGTTAATGACTCCAAGCAAATCAACGTTCAACGTTCAACACACCTGTTCAAACAGTTTGTGCAAGGACCTTGTAGCTGAATGACTGAAACATGGATGCAGAAGATAAACAGCTTGAGAAAACATGGCTCCATTAAGAGTCATTTAAAGGAAGGCCAGACCTATGGGAGATAATGTGGTCTGTGGCTGTTTATTATAGAAGCCTCATTGGATTTACACTGACCTGGGGTGAGTTCAGTCTTAATAACTCAGTTCTCACTTTAAGGTGGATGGGTCTATTTCACAGAGCAGCAACTACATAACAAACCCCATATGTACAATAAGTCTGCTAATTACAGAGCAATGATAGTTACCATGGAAGGTCCCACTCGTCTGTGTGCTCGTGTGTTTGTGTGTGTATTTGTGTGTAAATTACTTTAGTGGGTGATTAATAATTGCCAGCAGAGGTCATAAAAACAACAGAGCAAGACATCCTAGGTGTCAATATTTACCCAGCAGTCTGAGTTTTTACCCTCCTACGTCTCTCCCACACCTTTCTTTTCCAGTGTTTCTTACATGCACCCAAAGGCTTAGAGGTGCCTCTCCACTCCTGAGCTGAGCTCTTACCACGCCTCCATAACACTTTTCATTTATACTCCTGTGTGTCATTCAGGGATGCCCAGCGTGATGTCTGTGGAGGACTGGCAGCCAAAATCCAGCCCACACATGTGATGACAGCACCGCACCAAACCAGTGTCCTGTGCTGGGGTATTGCAGGGTTCTTCATTTCTACTAACACATTTTTTGATACATTGGTGCACATTAAAACAGAAGCTATCCGTTTGACACCTTCCTAGGTACTTGTGCTGCCAGAGAGAAATGTTCTGATGAGCATGTTTAGCTAGCTAGCTTTACATTAACTTTACTCCCAGGCCGAGCGCCACTCCCAAGTACAGTAGCTTCATGAAGTTTGAGGAACACTGCTATGTTATCGATGGTTGTGTTCTCCTGTCAGGTTGGATGTTGTTGTTGACAAGTGCATTGATTTCTCTACCTCTCATTCTGGAAATATTAAAGAATTGAGACTGAATTGGACGCTCTTTCAAGTAAGGCCAGAATGGGCTGATTGTTAAAATTGAAATTACTGCCAAGAACAAGATCACTAATTCCTGGAGCCACTGGCTGAGGCAAACCATAAAGGCTATTTTGAGCCTAAGTCATGACAGTGATAAACAGGTCTCTGTTAGCTCTGCTTTGCCTCTTGGTAGCCTACTGCAACACTGTGTCAGTTCAACTTTTGCTTTTAGTTTTGATAAGTTTTTTAGTTTGTTTCAAGTCGACACTCCCTCTGTTAGCACACTGAGGTGCATTGTGTGTTTTAAGGATAAATGCAGGTCATGTGCTTCATGCTGATTACTGTGAGCAGCCCACTGCCAGCCTCATTCTGCAGGGCAATGTACAAGAGGGTGAAAGTCTCTCACGTGAGGGCCTGCAGTTATTTGTTGCCGGATTTTACCTCGAAAGCTGTCAGCTGCTATATTAATGCCTTTGTAACCAGGAGCAAACCTGAGGATCACTGAATGAACCAATGTCCAGTTTTGTTGCATGAGTCCTGTGTATGTAATATAGGGTTAATCCAACGAGACTGCTATTACTCCTGTGTTGTTTCTGCTTTCGGAAGGCAAAGTGCTCTCTCAGACTGTACATTAAATCTAACTTATCAAATGAAAAGCTTTCAGGTTTCATTATAATCATGTGGAGTCTACTGCATTACTTACATGCACTTACATTATGCATTATTGTATCTTAACAGGAGAATATGAATATTCACAGTATATGGTCTGAATTCATTCATCAATTCGGCATCGAAAAGCAGCAATGGGACCTGCAAAGGTGCAAGACAGTGTTACATACATATCTGTGCAGACATACATGAGATTCTACTGTTTGTCATTATCTCAGACTTGTTTTCTCTTTATGTTCTTGCAGGTGTGATGTATAAATGTTTGCATGTTGTATCGAACATGGACATGTATATATCTATGCTGTAATGTCATTATTTAATGTTAAAGCTGAAATTGGCAGATGACATGGTCTGCAGATAAAACAAAATGTCTCCATTAAAGTTTAAGGAAAGGACACATCAAAACTTAAACTGCTTAAAACTTCAACTTGAGCTTAAAACTTAAGACAATTCTAAAATATTTAAAGCAGCAGTAATTGATATTTTGGCCATTTGGGGGCAGCAAAGGGAGGTGTAAACATAACATATACATTTGGTGAAATTGTTGATAATTCTGCACATGCAGAACAACATAAGCATTCATTCAGTGTTGCTTTAGTGTTTTTTTTTTAATTTTCATTTCGTAGAGTTTGTTAGTATACGGTGCTGTTAGCCTTAGCTATTAGCCTAACTAACGAGAGATGGCAAGAAATGAGGAGCGAGAGTGATTGGCAATAACAGGAAACAAAGATCTGCTGCCCGTCCAGCCCACAGCCTCCAACCATCAAGTCACCAGAGCCCCCCTAGGAGTCATATTTCTGCCTACCTTAGGAATGTAAAGCAAGTATTCACCTTCCTTTTAGCTCTGTTTTGATCTCCACCAACTCCTGAGGGAAACGTATGCCATTTTAATGGCTAAATGCTCCACTATGCTCTTCGCCTGGTTGCTAACTTTGTCTGTCATGTGTATACAGTGGATTTATCAGGTCTTTTTGGTTTAAAACAGCTGCCGACAGTCAGGTTGAAGAAAACACTGAGACTGTAACTCTTTGGTTCCACTGAAAGACACTAAGCACTCAGACTCTCTCCGCTGATCACTACGAATGACCCCTTTCCCATGATATACCATCATTTAATTCATCATTATTAAAATAATATTGATTCGTGCCGCTTTAAGAACGTCAGTGGGCAGCTGAAAGCACAAAACCTTCACCTGGCAAGTCCACGTGGGTAAGATTGAATGTTTTTTTATTGCTCTTCCCAACAACTGAAGACACAAACCTTGCCACAGACTCAACCACGCCTCTGCCTGTCCTCTCACCTCCAATGTCACAGCTTGCTGGCACCTCAAGAGCGTAAAGCCCCAAAATTGTTCAGAAACAAGTGTGAAGAAGAGGCAATTTAAAAGAGTTTGGTTTTGACTGGGAACATTTCTGGGGCACCAGATGCTTTCAAGCAGCCCCGATGCCTCACAGGAGACGCTGAACTCCTGGGAACTAAAAGGTCATTCCGTGAGTCATGCCTTTGAAGAAGAAAGACAAGCCCACCGACAAACAGAAGAAAAAGCACGTTTAATTTTTCATCTCATGCATCAAAAGAGAAGAGACATAGAGGGGACACTGACTAACTAGAGATTCTTCCAAATATAGACCCTGCATTTCAACACAGGCCATACAGGAGGCACTCTTTGATGTTAACACCTAGCACTCAAATCTATTTTCCTGCAATGCTTTGAAAACTCTCACAGGAAACAAATCCATTTTTTAATACCCAGGTCGGCCTGTGCATCCAGTGTGCTGCTATCCAACCTTGACAAAAGGAAGAAATGACAACCTGTAGGAATTCTCTGTGCCTGCACAGATTTATTCAAAGCCGGGAGGTGAAAGGATTCAGTCTCCCCCTTACCCTAAGCCTCAGAACCAACACAGCCTTATGAAATGGTCTAAAACAATTCAACAAATTTCCTGTAACACACTCACAATGTCACTGGAGAAGCCCCGAGCTTATAGTGAGAAAAGAAATGGCCTAAGAAGGCGTCCCCCGGTCTGCCTGAATGATGAAATGATGAGAAATACTAACATGTCTCCTGGGTTGACCTGTCCTGTAGTAACACTCGTCATGCATTCCCTCGGCTGGTTCCACCTGAATCGTTTTAAACAGATACACCTCTGCATTTTCGGTGGCACTTTTTTTTTTCAGCAGAATTGACATAAAAAAACTTGAAGAATTAGATGGATAACACTCAAGTCTGTGAGCTAATCATGAAGGTGCAGCCAGCAGGTGGTTAGCCTAGCTTAGCATGCAGACTGGAAGCAGGCCATTAAACAGCTAACTGTTTCTCTCCAGGTGCAATGACCATTTTAGTATTCCCCCAAATTTCAGACTGTTCCTTTATAGACAATTAGTGGAGAATTGATCAGTACTGCAGATCAAAGTCACTAAAGACTCACCAGCACTCAGAAAAGCATAGCAAGAGAAAGACACTGACATCAGAAAGAAAGGAAGGAATTGATCTGGTGCTGAAGGACAAATGGGATGGAGGTAATTATGGGACAGGCTGTGATTATGTGTCCAAACTAAACTAGAACACACTCTATCTTCACAAGGTAGCCTATCAGCAACATCCACCCCCAAAGCTCTCTTAAACTGACTACAGAAGAACAGAAGAATAGCTTTGCAAAGAACGGCTAATGATGATACCAAAAAACTATTTCCTTACATTTACATTTATACAAAGTTAATTTGCATTGGATATTATATATTAGAAATATAATGTTTTTTGTAATCTCAACATAATCAAGAAATGAATGAATGCATCTCCAAAATGTCAGAAAAAACTTAAAACCAGAAGTAAATAATAAAACTTTTTGGCAATTAAAAGTGGGATAAACAATACAAAGTTCAATGTATGTACAGCATGACAGTGGACAGCTGCAGTGCTTTTAATAGATAAAGTCAGAGAACACTAAAACTGCGTGTGACAGGAAGCTCTGTTAGATACAGTAAATCAATTAAGACGTTTTAGTGCAAATATTAGTCCATGAATGAGTCTGCTTTTCATATGACACTGCAATAATTAAATTATACTATAAACACTGAGGCACACTGCCACACAAGATGCAAACTGCAAGGTAGAGGCCAGAGGCAAGTCTTTATTCCCCACAATAAAGATAACAACCACAAGAGAGCTTGTTATTCTAAATATATTCATAACATGATGTCAAATGAGCACTTACAGCCAGGAATGAGTGTGTGTTGTCTCATGAATTTGAGATATTTACAACTGAGGGCCGTGTTCAGTTATTCTGTGCTCACTCTGAGAATCCACGCTGCTGTTGCTGTGAGTGGTCCTTATTATGCCAGTTTAGAGTATATGTTTCACAAATAGCAGCGGTAAGCAGGACTCATTTCAAATATAGACTCCTTCATTATGTGCGAGTGGGAAAAGAAAACTACAGCGCAGTAAGACTTGCAGGGGTAATTATTAGGCTTATGAAAATCACAAATAGATTGTTGTATGTATGAAAAAGGACTTTCAATTTAAAACCTTAACCATTCTTTGTCACAATGTTGGCTGCACGCTGCAGATGCACGTCTTCATGTCTGCGTCAGGTCGTGCTGAACGGGCTGAACCGTGTTTAAATATGATTTACATAAAGGCATGATTAGACGAGATGTAATCATCACTGAGCTAACTAATTTCCATGAAAGTATGCAATTGCTTATGTACCAAGTGAGCTTTGTGTGCAAGCATGTGAGGCATGCGCCTTGCATCCACAAGTGAGTCAGTGGCTGACTCTGGATGGATGGATGGATGGATGGATGATCCCGTCACATTTAGTCTAGTGCCAGGCCCAATGCTTTGTCCGATACTTTAGTTTCTAACCTCATACTTGCAAGACTAATGACAACCCCATCAGCCTCAGCTGTATGTTGTCTTCAGTGCTCATTAGCAAATGTTAAAAGAAGCTTTCAAATGCCCATAAAAATGACTCAAACCACTCCTGCTGCCCAGTCTCGTCTCCTGTCCCTCCAAATGCTAACCATGTTCAATCTGTTCCTGTTCCCCCCTGAGTTCACCCACTGGCTGTACTGACTCTGTGCTTTCTGTTTCACAACACAGAGTTTAGTGAAAACACGGATAGGTGGTTGAAAATTAAATCATCTGGTACCAAAGAGTTGCTTCGTGTCTGGTGGTTTGTTTCCATATAAAGTAGGTCTTTGAATGACATTCCAGGGAACAAATAAGTAAATTACAACAGGGATTTGGATCGATGAAAGAGTTAGATTTGAGTCACTCATGTTAGCCTCTGAGGGAGTGAGGAGGTTTGACTAATAGGGAGGATTTAGCCATACTTTGGCTAACATATAAGTGTTTCGAACATACTAAACCCATGGATGGACAGACCAAAGGTGGACAGTTTCACTGAAGCACTGCAACTCTGGATCACAGCCTCCGCCCACTGGATCACATCCTCCATTCAAGAGTCGCCAAGTAAGATGGACATAGAGTTGGCTGCACATTGAGAGCTGGTGTTTTATATCTAGTTTGGATGCCTGCTTTTAGTACTCCCATGTACGCAATATTTGTGTCTCTGTGCCAGCTGGCTGTCTACAATCTCAGTCTGCAATATCTTCTCCAAAATCAGAGCCAACTGCAAGCTCCCTATTGAACAGAATAAGCAGAAAACAGTCCAAATCCTCCAGTTTCTCAGAGAAAAATTACTTTTTCATAAAACTGATGAGATACAACAAATCGCAAGGCTTGAAATGGATCAGTGGAACCCGATCTGAGCTCTCTGTTAGCAAGAAATAATGAAAGAGATGAAGATCCTCTGACAACAAGAGTTATTTATACTTAAAATACTAAGTATGTTGAGCTAAAGCCTGCTCTTACAAAATCTGTATGTCCTGCATGATCAAAGGATGCTTAAGCACAACTCAAAGGCAGTATAACATTACAGCATGTGAGGAAATCATGGCCATCTCAGGAGGAGTCACAGCTGAATGAACCAATAATTCCTGTTTAGTGAAAATATACGGGGGATGTGTGTGGGAGAGACAAGCAGAAAGTGTGTGTGTGTGTGTTTAAGAGAGAGAGAAAGCTTGGTGAGAGAAAGTACCTAGCCTCTAACATACCAAGCATACCATCTCTGACCCAGCAGGGGATAAATATTAATGCTCAGCCTCAGTATATGTGCAACTCTACACTGTACTGTATATTTACTTGACACCATTTAAAAAAAAAAAAAAAAAAGGCCAAATATAGCCAAAAGTGGCCATTGTAAGGTTCTGAGAAAAATATGCCAGCGTGACTCTTGATTACCTTTATGGACAGAAAAAGAAGCACTGATACTTCACACCTGTCGACCTGAATCAAGATCATCATTTGAAGCATCGTCTGTAAGTCATGCACATGACTAAATGTACAAAACTATTAAAAGTGCAAAGAATGTCATAATATAATAATCATTAACTAATGTCAATTAACAAAAAATAACACATTATATATCAGCATGTCAGTCCAGCATCTGGTTACCTTTTTGTAAAATATGCTTGTTTTACTCTTGGAATTACTGACGAAGAGTCTCTCGTCACTCTGTTACGAATAACAGTTTCATCATGTTTTGGCAGTGCATGTCTTCTATCACTTAATGTAAGAACAACATGGTCAAATATACCTGGTTACTAAACTTCTACAAGGCCATCATTGTTGAAAAGTGCAGTAGTTCCCAAACTGGCTGCAGAGGTAATGTGAAAATGTAATTTCCCAGCAAATCTGACTGCGTAGCCATTTGTTGTAAATGATCGATACCTTGATAAAAGTGTCTGTAATGTAATGTTCTGTCTTTCATGACAAGTGAAAACATGTGAAAAAGGTCTGTGAGTCTGTCTCATTTGGCATTTACGGAGAAAAAAGAGCGCTCAGTTGCTTGTGATGCTACAAGTTTCAGGTTTGTGAGACTCGGACAGAGCAAGACGGACGGACTTTTGACAGGGGGGAGAGGAAAAACTGGTGATGCTCATCAAAAAAACCCAGCAGCTAAATACAAAAATATGAAGAAGCCTGTCTTGCCCTCAAGTTCAAGTAAAAAAAAAAAAAAAATGGTAGTTTAACTTGAATTTTCTTGATGTCATTTCATTACAGCAGGAACTTACAGGCCTGCCTCTAAGTAAAGCTCCATGGCTCTGTGTTTGCTTCCCTACCAACAAACGTCCAGCAGGGGCCCGGACTCAGGGACATGTTTGTGTGTCAGTTAGATGTCCCATGCTCCTCTGCACTGCCTCCCCTTGTTTCCACAGTTTTATCCACACGGCGCTTGTGATGTTCTGTGTCTGCCCGTCTGTTGTGTTTGGGTGTCTGGGAGCTAGCGGCCATGACAGTTCTGTCTGAGTGATCAAACACGCCCACGCTGTGATTTCCACAACACCGAGCCAAAACAGACTGGAGGCCCACGAAGGCTGTTGGACCAACTCTCAGTTACAACTGGCCTGTTCAGCGACAGTTTACAGGATAACACCTTTCAAAATATGCCAACTGCGGTGCTGAGCCTGCCAAAACCCTTCAGACTGGAGTTTGGTAGTGTCAACGTTCCCTTACAACATATCTCCACATACCTACAACAGCAGACCTCCAGAATAGTCCAGCTAAGTGTCTGTGGTAAGGAAGAGCAACTTAAGAGTCACCTTTTGGTGCTTATGAGATATACTTTTTAGTGGTCATAGTACAGGTACAGTTCAAGAAGTGATCAATAGTCGAATAGTCTTGTTAATCTACTCTGCATTGCATTTGTCTCTTTGTTTGGATTATTGCACAGATACATACCATGATAAAGAAAGGTTGTCAACAAAAGTGTTACAATGCCTATAAAATGTCAGCTTATTCATGCCTGAACCTCAAGTCAGTAAGTAATGCATCAGGATCAAATGTGCCTCTTAAATGATGCTAAACTGAACAGTCTGCCACATCGTGTCTTGATAATGTAAGCAGCTGTATTTCATTTGCAGCTGAATAACTAGTGCAAACTTCTCCAGGTTATTCAGACTTTTTTTTTTTTTTTTTTTTTAAAAAAAGGCCAATCCACTTCTTCCTTCTTTGTAAGAGCATCAATGATTTAGAATTAATTACAAAATTTCATTTCTGGCCCACAGAAAAGATGATGTAGTGTCAGCATGCAGGAATAATGATAACAGGCTCTCTTAAATGGTTTGGTGTCTCTGTGCAGAACGAGACTGTCTGTTAAAACTTATGCTGTTCTCTTTATCCAGTGTCTGACACTAATGTAATTACTTTTTTCTAGTGTAAGGAATTACAATTTGAAGTCAGGTAATTACATTACATAAAGGTTCCGTTACTTTGATCATTTTCACGGTTGCAAAAAGAGGAGCAATGTGACTCCCAACAGCTCCAAAGCTGCTTTATTCACATTTTGTATCTTCTTAGCTGGCTTGCTAACATTAGCTCCTGGTGAACCAACAATCAGAATCACCTGGTTTTGTTCAGATTTAGAGGATGAGACTTTTAGAGTGTCGGGTCAGTGTTAAAAATGAAGGAGCAAACCAAAGAGAAAACAACAGGACGGCAACAGTCCCTCAGAACTGTAGACCATCAGCCCTCTGTCTGCTTTTAAGCTGATGGTATGATCCCTGCCTATTATTGCACGTGACTGGTCGCTTACGCATCAACACAATGTTGAGTCAGAGCATGGAGCGCATATGGCCGAGCAGTGCGGTGAAAAAATTTATACCATAAGATAAGAAGAACAGAACAACGGGAAGAGCTGACAGGGAGCACATTAAAAGGAGAAAAGCCTGAGAGGAGGGGGCCACTAAACATCTTCACAAGCAAAGGGACATGACTGATGTTCAAAAAAGAAAAAAAACACACTATCAGGGCTGTCCTCAGAAAGAGCATTTCAACAATATGCTTACAGTATAATGGTCTGAATGTGGAGACTGACCGGCCTGAGTCATTGTCCAGATAATGGTGCCGTTTAATGCACTGCTCTGCACATGTTGACACAGAAGAGCACAGTCCAAAGCACAGTCCTTCCTTACTCTCTAGCTAACGTCCTGTACCCTGAAGAATCATGAGATGCGCAATGATGCCTTCAAGGCACCACATTCTGGGAACTTTTGGCTTTTCTCCTGAAAAGCTGGTGTTTTCCCTTGAAAATTCATCCATATATATGATCTCTGTTACTTCACACTGTAAATGTGGCGTTTCTGGTCAGCAAATAACTGCTCTGTACACATCTGATTTCCAGGAACCTTAAAACCCAAGAGACTTAACCTTCATAAACAAGACAAGCACACACTCCTATGAATCCCTGATAGGGAATGAGTCCTGACAGCGTTTACACATTACAGATGAACCCGTATGAAGGCAAACGCATACAGGTCCACTCCGGCACTCATACAAAACAATTAACAATGGCGCTTCTGTTGCAACAAGAATGCCAGAGGTCCTCTTCCAGCTATTAGCTATTGTTTCGCTGTGTTGTTTCTGACGAGTTAAGCTGAGAATGCCATTAGCAAGGCACAAGACCAAGGACGAGAGTAGCACCATATCAAACACCACTCTGTGTTTTCATGGCAACAGCTTCAGCAGCTCTCCGTGGACATGACTGCTGTATGATGGCTGGGTGAGAAAGAGAAGGTGTTCGCTATTATTATTGGAAGCAACAATTGCTTAATTTCCTTTCATACATGCCGCATGCCTTTTGACGGTTTGATGGTGAGTGGATTAGTCCTGCAGTGTAAATGAGAGCGAGGGCATTATGCTTCATTGTTCAGAGCTCCCATTAGTGAACCTTACCAAATCTGTTCATGTTCAACTCTGCAAAGAAGAAAAACTTCTAGTGAAAGTCTAAAAGCAGGAAATTTCTCTCTGGCACTTCTAGGGAGGAATAAATTCTAAATTTGCAGCAAAGATGGACGTCAACGTAGGCTTTACATAATTGTACTATTGTACTCTGTAAAGACTTTTCATAGCATGTGTTTTCTTTCCCAAATCACACTTCCGTGCACATATTCACAAGCCCTCGCTGGCCAGTTTACTCCGTTAAGAGTGGAAATTTGGCACAGAAAATGATTCTTTAAATGTATTGCTGTATACTTTGTCACCCAGCTTTGCAGTGATGTGCTCTCGCTGAAACACCTCTCATGTAGTTGTTGCATATTAAGCTTGAGTTGCAGCTACAACCCAAAAGAATGTGAAGTTTTCTTACTTTTTCGTGGGGAAACAGAGAAAATATATACAGCGAGTCCAGAGGACCGAGGAGTTTTCAGGGCTTGTGGGTGTCAGCGAGCTGTAAATCCTAAACCTCGTCACTAATTCACAAGCACAGTTTTGAAGCACTTGCTCTTTACTCGGCTACATTTATTTTCTGCTGCTTTATGACTCTGCTCCTCTGCATCTGAGGGGCAAATATTGGGCTTAACTTAAGTTATTAGTGACGTGGCACATGTAGTTTCATAGAAAATAGAAAAATTAAATCATTAGTGATGCACATATTAACATATGCACATATTAATCCTATAATATAATTTACATTATCCTGAAATCAGCAATTCTGCATAACGAGAATTTTCACTTTGGGAACCTTAAAGTATATGTTGATGCTAATACTGTTGTACTTCTCAAATTTTGAGAGCAGGACTTTCACTTGTAACAGAGTATTTCCACATTGTGGTATTACTACTTTTACTCAAGCATGTCAAACATGTCAAAAGAAGCATTTAAGAGTGTGGGCAGTGAAAATAGAGTGTTTCATGCTAATCAAGAGGCATAAAAACTCAAGAGTGACACCTAAAACTAAAGTCATATATTTCACATGGCTGCTATTTAATGAGACCTAAATGTTCTACTGATCTTTGCTAATAAAAAACAGAGAGAGATAATAAAGATTCAATATTAATTATGTTAAGAGCAACACACACCAGCCCCGTTGTGTAGTGTTGAGTTATATGATGTGTGTCATTTGATGCCTGTAGCACACGCCGGTCATGCCACACCGACAGAAAAAGTAGTCAGTGCACAGTAGCCAGGATGTACTGATCCAGGAAGCAAATGTGATAAATGTCGGCGTGCATTAGCACTGGGAAACAGAACAACGGGGCATCCTCACGCATTGCCACGACCCTGCCAGTGCGTGTTGTCCATTCAGAACCAGCAATCAGAGAACAACACAAGACACCAACATTAAGACCTATTCTTAATCTACTATCAACTGTATGCATTTCTTTCCAAACGCAGATTCAGATCTCACAGAACGCGGACAATCTTACATGGACAAAGTTATCTCAACACCATTTCACCAGAAGAGGCTAGTAAAAGGTCTGTGGTGCACAAGAGTGACTTCACAGTGCCATTATGGTGCCAGTAAGACATTGTTTATTTTCTAACCTCATCATCTGAATAATTATATAGCAAGGGCACCAGTCAAACAATGTTACTGCATATCACTTCAAATACATCAAGCACAAGTCACCTGCACTGACGTATTAACAGGAAATTCTATATTTCAAACTACCATTTCTATTTGGTTTTGTGAATAGAGTTTGTTATTATGGCCTCCAGATGCTTCAAGCCCTGATTTTATCCATATCATACACGTATGTGACACAACACAGCAAAACCCTCCATGTTATCAGCTTGTGATTGGCTTAAAAAAACCTTTATTCAACCATATTTGTTATTTGTAACTGTGCGGGAACTCAAACTAAGACCCCATCAGGACAGGTGCTTCCAGTGCATCTTTGGGATCTGCAAGTATCTTCCAGAACAAAAATCACACACATTAAATACTGAACGTCACACACATGATCACTACAATAATAATAAAACAGATAAAGATACAAAAATACTCAGATTGTAATATCATAAGCCACAGCGCACAATCCAATGGACTGATTTGAAAAATAGAGTTTGATATGTATGATTAATGTGTTAGAGCATTTGCACCAATATTCAACACATAAGACTGGACTGAACTGTAGTATAATTCCCTGATATCCACATACTGCCTGCAGTTCTGCTTCTGTGACGGCATTCACTGGAAATTCACTGAATATGACTTAGTTTGAAAGCAGAAACATGGATGAAGAAGGCTCCATAAGGGTGACAGCCCTCTAATCCCTGACCTGTGGCTCGTGAGCGCTTGTATCCTGCTCAGTCTACAAAGCAGCCCAGGTTCAAACTCCGTCCATATAAGGCCAGGTGGGGAGACTCTGAGCCTTATCACACCCTGGTTCTGCTCTGCCTCGCACTCATAATGCTGTACATGTGGGAAGCATCGCTGGAGAGGGATCTGAGGACTGAGGCTTTTCCTTGACAACCAGCCACAGAATAATGATAACCTCAGAGCTGAAAGACGGCTCTTCCCCTCCAATATGGACCATCTGTAATTTCAGAGCCAGTTTTAGCTCAATCTAACCATCCCTTTCTAAATATAAAAAGAATACACAGATGTGCAGGCACACTTTTTTCTTTCTAGTGAGAATAAAAACACTCTGACAACAGTTTGTTTCCCTGAGTTAAATCGTTTGTACAACATTAGGATGCTACAATATGAGCATGCAGCACGTTGTTCAATACACAGTATGCTGTGTAAATGTGTTACTTCAAACAACAGGATTCTGCACAGTGAGAATATAAATACATGCCGGCTATTAGCAGAGGAGTAATGGTTGCAGAGCAGATGCATTTCAGTCCAATCAAAAACTGTCTATTTTTAGAATACTGTACATTACTTGAGTCAATCTAATAATGAATTCATAATTTAAGTGGTTCCACGTTGCCTCTCAAGTGTGAAGACACTGCTGCTTTCTGTTAGTGAAAATTGAATGTCTTTTTTGGGCTGGTTGGACAAAATAAGTTATTTGGACATGTCTATGTCTTATTTTCTGATATTTTATAGACCAAACAATCAATTCATCACAAAAGGTATCAACAGTCGAATCAATCATGAAAACAACCATTAGCTACAGGCCTAAATCTGTCTGTTTACATGCCTGCTTTCAACATGGGACATTTCTGTGCCAAATGATTCTACAGTACTCCCCATATAGGAGGAGTAATTGGCGATGGGCATGCTGCCCCAAATCCAGCCACTGTTATGCACTCTCCCTCGAGAGCAGGCTGCTTTTATGCCTCTGTCACAATGGTGCCTCTATAAAACCACGAAGGGGTCTATGGGAGCTAGAGTGAGGTTTGATGCCAAGTGGACCAAATTTGTCCTCTGTGTAGGGCCAGGAATCCGAAACATTTGTCTTTCAGAACACTGATCATATGATGGAGAAATTATATGTGTACATAAAATAAAAATACAGAAAAATGTCACAGCACAGATCTGTAAAAGGACTGCATGAACACTTCTGTGATTATCATATCAAGGAACATTTTTCAAACTATCATTTCATTGGTGAGTCATCTGTAAATGTGAAAGCGAATCTTTTGTATGACTAACAGAAAAACACTGTATTTCCCCCTCTCTATCCATCAACGGCCTGATGACAGCACAGATTTGCATTCATTACTGATGATAATGGAATTACTTTCCACAATTAGCATAATGGCACATAATGGACTCAATGGACTCTTCGTGCCACCTTGACAAAGGGAGCCTGTAAGGCGTGCTATGTTACTGTGCATGCAAGCACACTTTGAGCACTGCGTACATGGTTCAATCAGATCAGGGCAGTCCACCGACACTATCTGAAGAGAGAAAATGTTACAAAATGGTTTGATATTAGAATACCTTAAAGATACTGCCCAGTGAAAATCAAGTTTTTAACTGTCATATGCTCCAGGACATATCATGAGCAAAGTAAGCAGTCAGCAGTCACCCATTGCCACTACAATGGCACATGTTCTGTTTTCAGTGGCAGCATTGCAAAAAAAGAAATGGTGAGCCTTCATGAATCACCGAAGGATCTGGAAATGAGGGTCAAACTTTGCAGGGGCCATTTTTCCAGAGCGCTGTTCTGAAAAACAGATGGGTTTTGCCACAAAACTTGAACCGCAGCCTGATGTTGTTCCATCCATTTATCCCAGGGGAGCAGCGAGTGCGAGCCAACATGTTGGTAAGTTTATTTTTCTCATGGTTTATCTGTTGACTATGTCCAGATCTGCAGTGTGTCGGATAATGTTAGCCACCGTTAGCTTGCCAAATCGCATGATGATTCATGTCAAATGCTGGCGGGATGTTTTATATGGCTTGAGGGAGTTGATGAAGAAAGTTATGGCAAATGTTACTCATGATATGTTTCACATGACTTTGGGTTTGTTCATAAAGACAATATGCTATAATAAAGGTTGTCCTCATAAGCAGCTAGTATAGCATTTGCAAGATAATCTATGTGCATTTGGCTCTTTAACTACTTTTGCTTTGCTTTCCTTGTGCATCATGAAGAACAACACTACATACATTTTTCCAGTCATCTGATGCTGAACATTTGATAATCAAGTTGTTAACAAATGCTTGAACTGTGTGGCTCACTCTCACTGCTCTCACCGTCCACATTTCCAGCAACAGCAGCAGATGTGAAAGCTGTGATTAACAGCCTGTGCAGCACCTGCCAAGCACCAAAGAACACACCACACACCTTGGAACATTGAGCAGAGGTGTCAGATATTTGGAGGTGGTGGAGACCAAAACAGAGTTGAAGGAGAGTGAATATGGGCACATTTGCATACAGGAGGGCACAAACACAACTCCATATGAATGATACTGTTACTCCATAACTGCTGGGTGTGCATGTAGGCAACTGAACACGTTCACCACATCACCTTTATGAGATGGTTATATGCAAAATTTGTAGCTTATTTTGCTGCCTCAAGAGGTCAAACACAATTATTTCTGCTTTAAGAGATTGATTTTTATGCAACTAACCACAGGTGTGAATGCAAGCCCAAACACAGGCTGCAGGTGTATCTGGGCATGGGCCAAATACTGCACAGCAACCTCTTTTACATCACACATAGTCAAACATTGATTGGCGTAGCTTTAACATAATGGTATATATGGTAACTGACCACATTGCAGCCCCATCAGCAAAGACAGGACAAATAGAAAATGCAATGTTTGCAAAGATCTATCAAGTCCAATCAGAGGCTCTGGCTATATTGGGAAGCATATGGCCAGGTGGAAGGTGAACAGTACAGTAAATCCAGCCAGCAGAGAGAGACTAACTGTTTCCCTGGATATCATGGACGGATGATTTTACACATGAGCCCCTGAGACGTTCACATCAGAATACAAGTTGTATTCATGAGGTTTAAGCTGGGATCTGATTCCTTGTCCTGCAGCAGCTCTGACCGATGCAGAGATTTGCTGCCTCCATTCATCAAGAGCCTCTGATTCATTGATTATGAGGTAACCCTGCGAGATGGGAGAGGAAAACATCCCCTATGCAGCCAGCAGAAAACCGGGACTCACCTAATAAAAATGGATGTGACACAACACACAGTCACGCAGAGAAACAAAACATAATGTCCTCATTTGAAGCTGGGTCACATTAAAACACATAGCTTGGCTGCTATTTTTAACCCACCACTCTTTGTCTGTGCTTACAACAAATTCTAAATGTTACAGGTCAAGAAGTTTACTCTGGACTGAAGTCTTGGTCTGTGAGGTCATTGTGGACAAAAATGCCAAAAAAAAAAAAAAGTCTTCATTCCCCAGGCTTGCAGGTCTGTGGACTGACTCTTTCTGCCACCATGTACGTACAAACACTGGAGCAGTATTGCCTCAGACTCTTCTAGGAAAAGGGCACAATCCTCAAGGAAATGGCTTGGTTGCAAGGCAACACGATAACAACAAGCAACAGGAAGAATCTCTCAAAGATAAGAAAAAAATAGATTTAAAACAAAGTTTCAGGGGTTTTTCAGGCTTCTAATAGCAAAGGAGCATTTGAATTCATGTGTGCCAGCAGTAGTCGTGACAGAAATCACAGCTGTGATGTTGACACAAACCTGCTTCAGTTTTCTTCCTTTATCGTCTCCCTGTAGACATTCACCTTGTTAGAGTTATCGCCATGCAGAACAATAATGTAGTACAAGAGTGCAAAACAGGAACTCCATGATTACTGAACCTATGCAATTGTGGCTCTGTAGAAAGTGTTCTGCAGAAAGGGAAGTTTTGTCAGTGGAGGAGGAAAACACAGCGCCTACAAATGACAACTGGGTGTCTAAAGATGTACGACACATGAAAAATAAGCACCAACTGCACTTGTGATCGACCACAGCATCCACCTGCACGAGCAAGGAGCTACTTTATCAGTTCAACTACTCAAAGGAAAGGAAATGCTAGGGATGCACAATATTGGATTTTTGAGGATATCTGATATTTTCCAACTCATTTTGGCCGAATGCAATACCAATATCTGCACACCTAATTGCAGAGAACATCAAGTCTCTCCTGTAGTGGAATTAACATACTCTTATCATGACGACCCACTGGCAGATGCAAACATAAAATACAACGCCTTTCAAAATGTGCGCATTCACTGGACAAAATAAACCCACTTCTTGACTTCATGATGACGGCTCTTAAGATGGGCAATTCATTTGGGAGTGTTGAAGGACTGCGCTTTGGCTCCTCATGGCTGATGCTGAGCAATCATTGCAAATCGCCACTTTGCTATCTGTTTCAGATGCTTCAAAAAAACCTCCACACCGCAGACGTACTCGCTTCGCATGCACATAATTAACACGTCATTTTATTGACCTGCCATGTTGGCAGGCCAATACTGATATTACACTTTAAAGCCTTTATCAGCTGATACCGATGCCGTGGCGATATTATTATGCATCCCTAGAAAACACCGGGTGCTTTGGGCTAACCATGGACAGTTTAATATCAGAGACTGACAGTAACGGTTGTCTAAATATCCACTTTCAACTAATTTGAGTGTTCAGTTGTTTCTCTCTAGCCCTTAACCTCCCACATTAGTTTAGCATTAGGGTTTGTGTTCCAAAGCAATGCAAAGAAATGTGTCACAAGTCACAAGAATGACACATTAACAGGAACGACCCACTGCACTGAATCTGATGCAGAGCTCAGTAATAGAAGGGTGCAGAGAGTAGAAACAGCCAAATCAATCACAGAATCAGCATTTCTTCTGGGTTCACTGAGACAAAGAATGAACAGTCCCTTGTCTTGATTGGTTCAACGACATTTGCAGTTCTTGGAACAACTACGACAAAACATCTCCAGTTTACCTTGGCAAGAACAATTCAAAGAGTTTTGCCTTTATTTTGGTGCAAGAACATCTCTCTAAGCACTGAAAAGATGAATCAATAAAACACCTCCATCCAGATTGAATCATTCAGCCAGCAGTTCATCTGCTTTGTATCCCGGACTCTCATTCATCAAGAAAAAATAACCTGTGTGCTCGCTCATGGCTGTGTGACAGATGTACGTTTCAGATGCCAGCACACTTACAGAGTCCATTTTTAGAGGACACAGTTCTCATTAAAGTGACTCATTCATAAAGGAAAAACCACAGGAGAAACCACAAGGAAATATCCGCTTGTCTTCCTCATATCAAAGAGCTGTCAACAGCAGGCAATACAGCTGCCGCAGAGGGCTGGAAGTGGGAAATGACCATTAGCTTCCTGACAGTCACTCAGTACAGCAAATAAACCAAGTCAATACTGAGGTTACCAGACTGTGCTATCAAACTAAGCTTAAAGGTCCATTTTGCCATAAACAAATCAAACACATTACATAAGCCATAATGCATGTTGTGATAAATATAAAATATGGAGGACATGTTGATAAAGTACATCATGAGTGTATCATCAGACTTGTACTATGGCTAATTCTGTCACATCACGGATCATCGTCTGCCGTAAAAAGAATTTTTTATACAGTACAGTCTGGACATGCTGGAATACTGTGGAGATGATGGCTCCGTTCTCTCTTGCAGTTGATTGGTGAGGAGGTTCTTTTATAGTGTTAGGACATGAGCCTGAACAGAAACTACACTTGTAAAGTTTGGCCTAAAGTCGTGCCCTCTTTGAGGCGAAGAAAGGCCGGGTTAAAGCCCTACAGGTAGTTAGTTAGTTAGTTAGATAACCTTTTTGTTCTGTTTTGCGAGGCAGGCCCTGGGTCAGCCTCATGCTTACTAAACCATAGAGCTGAATGGTATGACACAGTCAGCTGAGCGAGCACAAAGCATGAATCCAATTGATTTTCAACACTTTTACTGCCTGAAACTCCAGCACAATGTTTAAAAAAGGAAAATGTTGCTGAGGGGCAGCTGGCCTGAATAACAGACGCACAACACATAAAGGTACTGCTTCTGTTAATCTGTGAATCATCCCTTTAATACAGTTGAAAATGATTTTGAATTTTTAATTCTGCCGCATGATTCACTTGCTGACACCTCATTCAGGATAATGGGTTCCCTCTCTTGCAGAGAGCACATCAAAGAACTGGTAGAGCCTTGTTAACCTCACACAATGAATCAACTTCAGTGTCAATAAGCCTGGTCCTGGAGGGGAAACTAGGCCCTGCACATGACCAGACTGAGGAGAGGCTATTTTTAAGATGCTGAATGCACGAGGCTCACAAAACTAAACAATACAGTACAGACATATGAGACAGCAAAGCTCAGAAACCACACAACCATGTAGCAAACACTTTAGATTTTAAAATGCTTTTGCTGGGCACTTATGGACATGATAATGGGCTGTCTTTGTTTAGCACAACCCCTCTGCCATTACTGAGTGGAAAAACAAACCTGCTACAGCTGTTAGGAATGTGTAGAGAAAAACAAACAAATAATTTGGGGAAAAAAAGGCCATTACAATCAACAACGATCCATGTGGTGTACAGACAGTCATAGAAATGAAGTTTCCTGACATTTATGGTATAGAGAGATATCTGAGCCATGTTTTTGTGATATGGACGCGCTCTCAGGATGTGGAAAGCTAAACTTACTGAAAGCTGGTGCGCAGTTTTGAACTATCACTCTTCTGACTGGGGATGGCATGCTCTCTGATGTAAACGCATTACAAACAGTCTAATGGTAATAGAGGATGCTGTCTTTCACGCGTCCACTCCAAGTAGTGGGCTATGTTGCTATAGAGGCCAGAATCAATGTACTTATTAGGGAGCTTATTAGGGAGAATGAGACATGAAAAGAGAACATAAGTGTGCATGTTGCCTCGTGCATTCTCTTCATATGTTAGCTACTGACGCTGCTCTGTAAAAACTATGTGTTTGTAGATGCAATGCAAAGAAGGCTCCACTTCTTGCACTCCGTTGCACACATTAGATTATGTAAGTCATCTTTGAATGTGCTCTAAAAGTACAGTGACTAACTAAAATGTGTGTGGGCGAGAGCTGTTTACTTCCTGCGTAAATTATCTGTTGCCTAATATTGTATCTCAGTGGTTTAGGTTAATTCTCAGATGACTTATTGGGAAAAGTACAACATTTTTCTCGCAGTCTAACAAACCACAGGGCCACATTATAACTTTAAGCACCATCATCCAATAATGTTAACAATGCAAATTGCCACAGGCTTAACAAGGCTGAGGCATGAAATAACATTACCATGTCTGACAGTAATCAAGACCCAGAGTGCAATGGCACATGAAAAGGGTACGATTTTGATACCATCTGAGTTTCTTAGGGACCATCAAAATCCACATAAAACAGATGATGGAAATCTGGAGTTCGGAGCGACGGCAGGGACAGAGAAGCGCCAACAGACACGCTCTTCCTTTTCCTCAACTCCTCAGTCACAGTGGCACATCTGCAAAATTCAAGGTTCAAGGTCTGTATTTGTCAAATGTGCGACAATTTCGGACGTGGCAGTCATTGCTGCCGATGAGATGACTGGGATTAAAGCTCCCAACAGTGCAAAAGATTTAAAAAGCGACACCTAAGGACGTAACTATAAAATGATTTCATAATTCATCACTTACCCCAAAAGGTGTGGAATTGTTAGTACCAGTAAATGCAATACTTTCATTTCAGTTCATTAATCTCTTGTACTAACTGCTAACCCCGAGCCAAACCTAAAATCCCCACAGTGATCAGCTATATGATATGGCTTAGTGTGCTTAAAAAAAAGTACAGCATGTCATCTGATTACGTTTAAAAGCAGAGCTGTTACAACTGTTCTACTTGTCATTAGACCTTCCTCCTGGCTGCATCACACTCCCACCCTGATCTCTCTCCAGAACTCTGTCTTTTGCAAGCTCATAACGTACTGAATTGTCCATATGGGTATAATAACTCACACTTCCAAGTAGTCTGAATGGTCCTCGGGCATTAATAGTTCTGTACTCGGGGTGCCCCTATAGCTCAGTTGGTAGGGTGTGCGCCCCATGTATTGATGCTATCAGTCTTCTGCATTGACCGCAGGTTGGACTCCCACCTGCGGCTCATTTGCTGCATGTCATCCCCTCTATCTCTGCCCCCTTTCCTGTCGTACCTTCAGCTGTCTCTATCATAAAGGCTAAAAAGCCCCCCCCCCCCCCCAAAAAAAAATAAATAAATAAAAATAATAACAATAATTCTGTATTCAGTCACTGTCAAAGTGACAGTGAGTGGATAAAAAGAAGCTTAAAACAAACCAAAAAAAAAATAACTGTGTTCGGACCAGAAACAACATACTGGGCTGTGTTGGTGGTGGTATGTTGCTTCAGGTACATGGTGATATACAATCCAAATTTTTTGCTGTCAGATAATCAAAATTGGTCCATCACCAGCTGCAGACTGTAGGCAAACCTCCCAAAATCCAGCATGAAATGCAGTCACATGACATGAAGTATCATAATCATCCTCATGACAGGACACTCGACCTCAGTCCCCTGGAAATAACCAGCAGCAATAACCTCTTCACCTCCTGCATTCAGGTTACGATGTTATGTGAAGTGCTCAAGGATTATGGACACAATATGTAGTGTGTGATGCACATGAACAGTATCTCATGAGGGATGCATCAGTCTCTGTGGTAAAGACTATAAATCTAAGGACCTGCGCAGTAAGCTGAAAAGAAAATTTCACCCTTTCTTATTTCATTAGGCATAATAAAAGCCAGGCTAACTGCTCCTAGCCACAGCAAAAAGAGCCTCTGGATGCATCAGCCACATCCTTACTGCTCAGTGCAAAGAAGGAAACAAAACACAACAGACTAAAAATGGCTAACATAAGCTAATGTTAGATTATCATTTACTCTCATAACATAAATCCATGGCAGCAATAACAGTAATAATCTCCACAAAACTGGTCTGGTCTGCAAGAAGCAGTATCGTTTTATTATAATACAAACTCTCAGAGGAATTGTCTCACTGGTCGAATAATTCCATATTAGAGATGAGTGTCATAATTAGGTTATTTATAATTCCCCCTGCAAATAATATCACCATGAGTCTGAATTCCTACATAGCAAACAAACAAATTAAAGTTAATGAATGTCAGATGAGCAGAATTAAGCAATAAAGCCCAACAGCCGAGTGTTGCTAAGCTCACCACAGTGGAGACAGCAATGTGGAAACTATCCTTCAGTTTTGCATTTCACTGTCAAAGAATCTGCTCATAATTACAGCAGCATGCAGACATCACAAGGAGAGGATGTTTTATCTTTATTAAACATGTAACAAGATGTTTGAGAAGAAAAAAAAAAATCTGAACTCAAGTTCCAGTTAGGTTTGTCCAAAGCTTTCAACCACGCCTCTCTGCTCTTTCTCAGCAGATAGGGTTCGCTGTGCACAGCTAATGGAAAACGTCATGGTTCGCTGAAACAGAAGACCTTAAATGAAGGTTATCAACCTCTCTGAATGTCAATTTGAAAAAGGAATAGCATGATTGACATCCCCAGTTTCCCAGTCCGCATGCCGAGCTAAGAGGTAATTTGCTTTTACATTGCCAGCAGGCATCTATAAATGCTGTTGCACACAGCAGTTGACATTTTTGACCCCTGCTGCTGACTGATCCATCCAAACATCATCTGTACAGTGACAAAAACAGCAGTGTGTGTCTGTTTACGCTGGTGAAATGTAAGGAAATAAATTCTGTTAATTAGTCTAGAACAGAATAATTAACATTAGCACTGGTTTGCCACAGTTACTAACTTGTGTACATGTATGACTGTGGACAGCTACAAAAGTGGAGTCAACGGTGTCCAGCAGAGAGATTTGTTCATCTTAAAGGTATGATTGCAGGGAAAGTAGTGCAGAAGCGTCCTCTGGGTCATGAAGTCACCTCAGCAACTACCTTTCCCATCTGGGTCGAGCTGCAATTTTCACCATAGTGCCTGCTTGTGACCTCAGCACACAGTGATTCAGAAAGCTTGGTTTCCCCCATCAATACTGGAGGCAGGTCCATTAATAAAGTCCACTGAAGAAAAAACAAGAATTTCCTTTCAACCACTGTAGAGGACCAACCTGACGCACCAGATGGTTTGTTACACAGAACCAAATGGGAAGTCGTCCTGGGAAACTGTTTGGAAAAGGGCAGATCTATCACCATCTATCACAGACTAACTTCAACCAATCAGATCAACAAACCATATGACTTTGTAGGAGAACAAAACTCTTGCCAACGCCAGTCGGGAGAAGAAGGAAAACATCTTTTCCATGGAGAAAAGCCCTCAGTGCCTTTTCTTTGTTCTTCTTTCAATGAAGAAATACTCTCCAGTTCTGGTACAACTGATGCTACAGCAGCATCGATGCTAACCTCTTTAGGAGCCACCATTGTTGTTTTTCAAACTGTTGTCACACCTAAACCACGTCTGCCATGTAGCTGGCAGTTCATCACAGGATGTCAACTGGTCCAATCCACTGTCGTTCAGCCACAAGCAGATAACTTGAAGTCTGACGAGATGGATTCTTGGCCTGAGTGATGTCATGTGATCTCGCAAATCCAGCTGCCTCACAAGCACAGGACAACGTTCAGCATTTATAAATGCCTACTGGTGAGCAGAGTAGCTTGTTTGGAAAATGGACTGAGTACAGGCTGCGTCACTACTGTTATTTTCACCCTAAACAGTAACAAAGAAAGAAGATTGCCTCTGTATCTCAATGATCAGGCCAACTACTTACAGATTTTATAAACTACTGTTTTGGCAGCATCTCTGGTTTTCTAAAAACATACAACACCACCGTATATGGTGTGAACAAAAGCCAGTGCTGATGGACAATGATAAGAGCATTCTATAGAAGTTATCGGTCTTGGTTTGACCCAGTACACAAAATGATGTGCAAGCAGTCTGTGGCTGGAGGTAAAACACACAGGTGCTCCCAGGGAAGCAATGAGAGGAGCTGGTGTTTGTAAAATAGAATCTGTTGCTAAGTTACAGGAGTACTGAGCACAGTTTTCTGAACTCACAGGGGAATGCGTCAGCAGTGGTTTCTCAAACGTACTCTGGTTTGCCCTGCATCCATGTTTGGTTCAGATGGGATCTCTAACACAGCAGCATCCTCTGTCACACTCCTCAACCTCTGGGTGCTCACTGCTCACATGTGAAAATATGATTAAACAAAGCAAACAGCAGTGAAACTATATATTAGAACCCTGTCACAGGGGATGGGGAAAGAGGTGAACCCAACGATGTGAAATCTGATGTTTAGATTCTCATTTAGAGAGTTTTCCCGTGGGGGCGCTTCTTTCTCATCGCTCAAGAACACAGGCCTTCCTGCAGGGGAGGAAAGTGGTTAAATGTCTGTCCACAGGGGCTGAGTCTCACGGGGAAATTAAAAGCATGTCTAGAAACAGGTCAGGACCAGGAGGGATGGGTTTATGAAGGCAGGTAAACGAGGGAGAGACATCTGTTTTGAGTTTCCACACATTATGGGCACCAGGCGATTCAATTGGACAAGCAGAAAACCCTGTTACCCCTGGAATCCTGCCAACTGCGACTGGTCCGCTTACATGCCCTCCTCCTTGAATTTGGAGGGGGGTGGGGGTGGGGGGGACGAAGCAGGGCCTTTTCAACCAAACAGTCCCAGGAAACAAACTCAGGAAGTAACCCAGGAGTTTAAAGTTCCCTCAACACACATGTTTGCATTTCCACCATATCTCAAGATTAGGCAAGTCAAACCAGTGACAGGTCAGACTGGAGATCATTGTTGTACAAAACAGAGTAATTGTGCTGTTCTCCAAAACTTTCTGCTGTGATAGAGGTTGGAAAGGAGGTGTGCAGAGGTGGCACCAGAGAGGGAAACAGTTGAGAGAGGATCTATAGAGGGTTTGTCTTGACCACACAAACCTGTTTTGCTTTTGGTTCTCTCACTTGGTGATTTTATTGCCCTTTTTACAATAATTGGAAGGGAGGAGGGGATTGAAATGGTCATTTAAAGGGGAACTCCGTAGATTTTACACCTCAAAGTCTGTCTATAGGTCTTGGGAGAACCTACTTCATATCTTCAATCAATCAATCAAAAAATCAAATGAACTGCCTGCCATCGACTTGCATTATGGGTAATGTAGGGGCTGGGTTTTCACAAGTACGAGGAATGCGTGGAATATGAAAGATATCCCTGCTTCAGCCACATCCATTTTTTTCCTGTATTTAACCATACAATGCTAATTTGGTGGAGTGCTCTGAAATGAAATGACAGAGAAAACGTCTGGATGCGCTGCAACATTAAAAGCAAATGCACGAGGCGGCGTAAACTTCGGCCCATTCAGTCATTATTTCTACATCTACAGGGAGGCATCCAGATAACAATTACAGGAGGTACAACGAGCGTCACATATTCTCATTTTATTTCCACTGGCCTCGATGCTGGAAATTTGTCAGCCATGAAAAATTGTCTCAAAATGGGGCTAACATCATGTCGTCCGATCCAGGCCTGACGGGGGAAAGTGTGACTGGACGGATGTTTGCTGGATCATTGATGGCGAGAGAAAGGAATAACATAGGAATGAAGGTTTGAACAAACAAGTTTGGGACACATCTTACTCTGAGGCTGACGTGATTGTGGTGTATTTTGTCGGGGGGGTTTGTATCACTTAGACATTGTCATCCCTGGGAATTTGGGCAAAGCCGAGGACACTGCAGCTGAGAGCCTCTCTCACACCTTAAAAAAAAAAGGCCTCCATGATGAACCGTAATGTTAAGTGATGTGAATTATACATCTGCCACTATAACGGTGACAGGACAGGCTTTTGGGCCACAATAAGAGGAAAGTGAGAATGAAAATGATGTTTCCTCTTTAAATTTTCTGCTGACTTTTGCTGCTGTAACCAATGAAGGGCTGTCCCTGTGACAGCTCTGAAATGTATCACCGAAAAAAAAGAAAAAACACCTGGATCAGTGTTGAAAACGAAAGTGAAACCTCACCCAAGCTCTGTATGGATGTGAGTTCCATCACAACTGTTCAGGCTTATGAAACATAACATTAGAAAAGGAAAAAAGGTTGACTGACATTGCATTTTAAAAGACTTAAGGGAAACGCAGCATATTCCAAGGAGGCAACGCAGAAGAAACAACATTATCTTGGGATCTCACATAAACAGCAGTGGTCTGACTGAGAGACGAGCTGGATCCTATGTAAACAGGGGAGAACAGATATGCTAAAAACAACAGCATGGTGAGGAAAGAACAACAAATACAGCAGCTCGTTCCCACACACTCGCATCAACACATCAAATGACAATGTGGCCTTCGCAGAAAATACAAATAGATGCAGGGTCACATGCCATTCACACAAAAAAACTAAACTATCAACCTGATTTGTGCTTACATAACCAAACACTGGATTCCCAAAAGAAACAAAATAATGAAAAAAGTGAAATCTGACATCCTTTCTGGTGTTCAACACATTCTATGCACTTTGATGATGACTAAATAAGTGCTTGTGACTATTCATGGGGTTTTTTAATGGTTTTTGACAATGTCCTCTTTTCAAAGTTGGATACACTACTGATGGCCTAGCTATAACATTGGACTTTGTCTTTGTCTAATTTGTGGAGCGCGCTGTCCTTAGTTAAAATGGCTCATGTACAAGCCGCTTTAAGGCTTCCAAAGTAGACTTGCGTACTCTTTATTTATACAATGGGGCCAAAACTTGACCTGAACGTTACATCCATATAGACATTATTCTGCTGCTGTCACAGCCTCAACCCTTCCGGGTGGGCTCTAACTAAATCTTGGAGCCTGGCTGCAGGGATTTACTCCCATTCAGTAACAACACCGGACATGGCTGCATTTCATTTCAGCTCCATCATGGCTGACGGAGGTTATCCATCGCCACTCCAGCTATGGAAGGAATGCCACGGTCCTCCTGCTAATGGACACAATTTAGGCAAAACAGAAACAAAATAAAAACAAGAAGGCACGCTGTGTTCTCAAAGTATCTGTTACGAAATGGATCCCAAATGAGCTAGAAGTATGTGTTTAATAATAATAATAATAATAATAATTCAATACAATAATACTGAAAATGTGGCTCCTGAAAGACAGGCTGCTTGAAGACACTTTGCTTCTGATAAGGCCTGGCTTGGAGTCTGCACTCCAACTCGCTTTGTGCACGGGGCCATGTTAAACAGGAAAGAGTCTTCCCCAAACTGTTGCTACATATTTGGAAGTGCACAGTTGTCTAAAATATCATTGTATACTGTAGCATTAAGGGGCCTGGCCCAAACCATGAAAAACAGTCCCACACCAAAAGCACAACCAAGCACATGGACGAGCGTCTCCACATATCTTTGGCTATAGAGTGTGTTTCAAAATTCAAGGACAGGCCCCTTCGGAGTGAAACCATCTCATTTCAAGGAGGTGTTTAGATGCAAATGACATTTACAACAGGCAACCATCTCCATAGTCAGTCTTTATAAAAGCACTCTACAAGAGCTCTGTTGTTGGAGAAAATGTTTATGGCCTGATAAAAACGGTTAACTAAGTGAATAGCCAAGACAATGAGGTGGGAGAGAGGAGCTGCAGAGCTACAAGTTAGAGCGTGCACACACACACACACACACACACACACGCGCGCACACACACACACACACGGCAGAGAGCACAGTTTGGGGTTAATAATACTGATTTGAAGAACTCAGCAGACGATGCAATTTAGTGAACCTCTAAATAATGGTGGGAAATTAAACCCATTCGTGGAGGCACCTTTATTACAGGCAAAATTCCACCAGCACTGGAGAAATGTTTTTAAAGTAATGTTGATGTTGTAAAAATGCTACCTGAGGTATTTGGGATTTCATGTGGAACACATAGGCTCAGCAGCACATTAAAACATTATCCCCTGAAACAATCGACTGTAAGCTTATTACGAGTCCAGATGAAGCAAAACAAACAAGCCGTGCAGTCTTTCCAAAGCTACGAGCAAACACCTTTTTCTTCTACATACGACACATATCCGTGGTTAGAAATGAGCTTTATGGCCAACATTAAGAGGCTGAGAGCAGGATTTATAATAGCTGCATATCTAAGCTGCTGCTTAAAGACGTTGCGAATACACCCATTCAAAAATAACCCATGAAACCCCAAATGTCAGATAAACATCCTCTGCTTTCTAATGTGTTCCCAAAAAGGCCATTACACGGAAGAATCTGTGACAGGAACACAATAATAAACAATAAAGAGTCACATAATCCACGGTGACAGGAAACCACTGTGTACTTTAACAATTAGTATGCAGCCCTAATGAACTGAGAGCTAGAACATGTGGCTACAGTGACACATTTGTTGCTGAGACGCGTGTCATGACGCATTATGAATCACAACGAGATGTAACAGCAGAATGAAACGTAACAGAACTGATAAAAGGCATGCCAATGAAGACTAACTACAGCATTCTGACGTTTGGTGGACATACTACAAACTGATGAACTGCTTCCAAATTACAGGCCGAATAAGAGCCTCTGCTTCACCTGTATCTCATCATCCGTCTAATGTTCTCTGTGTATGTCCTTCTTCTCACACTGTCTGTCATGTTCAACAAATAGGACTAAGATTTGGCAAGACAGAGGAAACTTCAACTCACTCCGTCTGTAGTTTGTATGGGTGCATTTATGTTAAACCTATAGCTGTCTGCAGCCTGAGGAGCAACAAGGCAGCTGATACAGTTTCCCTGGCAACCAGCCACTACATCCCATAGCAAACTCTTTGTATACCAATCACAAGCTCGATTTGTCAATTAAGTTATTTAATGGCTGTTGAAGAAGCAGCCTGCAGCCGTACGAGACCTTAAGGACAGAAAAAAAACAGCATCACTTAGTTGTTTTGTCTTTTTCTCTCCTTCTGCTTAAGTTCCCTTCAAAGCTGCTTTTCCAAAATCTTTACTCAAGACTTTCTAAGACCAGATGGGGCTCTTCCAAGCATCACTTCTCCCCTAATACCCTCCAAATGCCCCTCTATTCAGCCCAGGTGCCTCTTAAGTCAACCCAAATGCCTCTCTGCTCAGCCAAAGTGCAGTTGGCCTCTGGTTGAAACTTTGAGCCTCATGTGTTTCAGCTGATCTAGGGTCAGACCACAGAAGTGAGGCAGAAGTGTTTAAACTTGTTTTGAATGGCCACACTCCTCGTGGCTTCATCCCACTGCCTCCCCGCTCTCTCACCAAGAGCTCTGGATTTTGTGCACCTTTGTGACATTAAAAGGATGAATCACACACTTTGGGACTGTCTCACCTTAACAGCGTTCATGGTTTTGCACTCTTGTGTACACACAAAAAAGTGGCCGCAGTAGTTGTGTGAAGAACTGACCTACATGAGGTGCTGGTGCCCCTCAGAGAGTGTGTGCATGCCACAGCTGGGGGGAACTTTTCCAGCAACATCACTGCACTGCCATCCAGATCTGATAATATAGTGACGGCTAATTATTAACATACTGCTTGTTCTCCTGTTTGACAACGAGATAAAAAGAGATCAGCAGCAGAAATGCCCATGTTCTGCTGTGCGTTATTACGCACAATGTAGGCGTGGAATCCCGGCTCTCTGCTCACATTATTCTAAAACTTAAGAAACAAAACACATTCCTCTACATACCTGTTTCCACAGAAAGCTGTCCATGCCGTTTAACATCGAAGAAACAGCCACGTGGATGGCGGAAAGAATAACTCCAGTGATGACTGCGGCGCGCATCCTGACGGGCAGCAGAGTGTAGATGACATGGATGAAGAACACGGTCCACCAGATCCCCTCTGAGGCACTTCTGGGCTGCACGAGCAGCACTCCGATCACCTGGATAACCAGCACCACCAGGATGACCACATAGCACACAATCCACATATGGTCCTGGTGAAAGCCGTTCCTGTTGCAGATCACCATAAGTATGAGTGTGAGGAAGATTGCCACGGAAAATACCACCACGTAAGTTACGCTCGGCCTCGTCGCCCCACCGGAGCAGTGGAAGCCCAGCATGACCGTGAAGACCAGCACCAGCACTGCCATGAGCATAGTCAAACTGCTCTGGTTGAGACGGAAAAAGTAGCGCTGGTAGAGGCGCTCCAGCTTTTCCGATTGGAATTTCTTTGATTTGAAAATGTGCATGACGCTGGTGCAGCACGCCACGAAAGAAAAGTGAACTTCGGGCATGACCTCCTCCTCCTCGGTCTTCGACTTGGCTCTCCGCTCATCCAGACCCAGCTCCACGGACTTGGGTCTCACCTCGCCGTCTGGACGTTTCGGGGACGCGCGCTTGTTGTCTCGGCTCTCCTCGCCATGGTCCTGCCAAGCCGACCTGGACCTGAAGCTGACCCTGCTGACGGTCGTGGAGGCTCGCCCGGGCTGCCGGTGTTCCAGATCATCCTCTTCCCTCCACCGACTGTTGGTCCGGGTGAGCTTCTTGCGCGGGGATCTGGCCGAGTATGGGCACCCGTTGGCCACGGACTCAGACTCGCCCCAAGCTGATCTGTGCTCAGTCCCTCCCCTCAGCCCGGGCGCACCGACTCCGGGTGGGCTGACACTGTTTGATCTGGACATAGCGGAGGACGGGACGCAACAAGAGAAATGTGTCTGAACAAACAAACACTGCGGGGAAAGTTTTGTTCTGATGAAACTTAATGTCAGGAAACTAATTAGTCTCAAAGATGAGGCGCATTAAACGTCTGTCGTAAGTTGAATTTCTCATAGTTGGTCACTAATGAAACAGCCTGAGCGCTTTAAATCTAAAAAGTACAAACTGTCAACGGGTTAATCTCCCACTTTTAGAGGCAAACATTCATTTTAAACTCTTTACAAACGGAGATGGAGTTACCCAGAGCAATAACCAGGAGTGGTGAAAAGCTGTGGGAATAAAAACAATTGAACATGCGCAAAAGTCACAGGGGAGCCAGTTCCGCCACGAGAGGAGGGAACATTAGAACCAGGTGGATTTGGCACTACATCATTGGGCCCAATTAACTGCCATCCATGGAGAGGTTGCACGGCAGCGCGCGCTGTAGATGAAGTAAAACCATTACACAACTCAGATAGTCCCCAGAGATCATAGCGCAACACCATCAATTACGCTGTGAACCCGTTATATCTGCGGACATGTTTCCTGTCTTCGTGTAACCGGTTTGTTGACAGAAGAGACGGAGGTGGAGGGAAATAAAAAGGTGGATCCCATGTTGGTGGCTTTTATTTGGTCCCGTCAAGTCTTGATGCACCTGTATTGAGTACACATTACAGCCTGGACGGCGGTGAGAGCCTCACGTTTGGCCAAACAGCATCATCACGATCCTCGCACACTTGCGCTGATCGGAGCGGAGGAGAAAACTCAGCCGCTCCTCCTCCTCCTCCTCTGGCAGCCACACAAACCAGCTTCTTGGTCCATGGTATAGCCTGTGTTACCGCACGGTCAATTTATCCCTAACCTCTGCGAGGAATCGATGTCCAACAGCTGTCCATCACTGCTAAAATCCCCAGAGAGACGCTCCTGGTTTGATGTGCAGCCAGACTCCGCGCACAGCGAATCCGCGGCCGAACAGCGGCGGCATGTCAGGAAGTGTCTACCCGGTGCCAAAGTGCGCGCCCGCAGCCTCGGACAATCTGCTCGGTGTCTGTTTGGAGCGTGGCATCATAACATATTTACCGCTGATTGCTGCTTCAATGGCCATTCAACCAAGTGTGCTTCCTGCGGCCCGCCTCTCCGCCGCGCTTCCATTGGAAATGAAAGGGGGTGAGTCACGCTCTGCCGCGCTTTCATTGGAGGACAGGCCGGTCAATCTAAGGCAGAGGCTGTGCGACCCCCGGGCGCTTTCGATGAATGGGCGGATCTGTTCTCACAGCTGGATAGCCCTCACACCCACGCACACACACACACACACACACACACACACACACACACACACACGCACACACACACACACACACATCAGTGAACCCCATTCTCAAATTAGGGTCCAACAACACAATGGTTTTACATAAGTATTCTCCTCTTTCAAAAGAACTTGGTAAGATAATATTTTCTGTCTGTATAACAACTTGATACCCCAGATCTCTTAAAATGAAGGGATGATGTCTTTGCACCTTGACTTTTCTTCATTTTCTGCAAAGAACTTTTATAGACTCACTTGTATTTTGTTGCTTTTGTTGTGGGTTTGTTGTTTAGGTAAGTTTGGTTCTCATCTTTTGTTCCTATCTCTATCGTGCCAGTTTGAGTTTGTCCTTCATGAGTTTAATTGATTTATTTAAATAAATCAAATTATTCTTTGGGAATGTCAAACATGAACAGGTTTGTGGCTTCTTAAATGGAAACACTGGCTGGTGCTTTTCTCTGTTTTAGACCATTGTCAACTAAATACAGTTTGGTTTTGGACCGCTGTTTGGACAAAACAAGCAAACTGAAGATGTTATCTAATGCTCTGGCAACTTGTGATGGGGGTTTTTTCACACTTCTTTCAATATTTTATTCACTAAACAATTCATTCATTCATTAGTGAATCGAAAAAATAATTGAGTATGAAAATGAGTGTTACTTGAGGCCCTTGACGCCTTCACTTGCCTACATACGGTGTGATAGAGCCTGTATGTCTGATCCGGACATATCAGACCTTGTCATGAAAGAGGGGAGAAACAAACATGTGGTAGCTCCTGACCTGAAGTTGTGTGATTCAGTCGAGTGTTTCAGTTCTTCCACCTTGAACACTGTCCTGGGTGGCAGCCAGTGGTCATTCACCATACATACAGGGAAGAAGCACTTGTCTCATCTAAGGTGACATTGTGTGCTAATGAATGTAAATTGGAGGCATGTGACAAGGAGCCTCATGTGTTCTCTGGGACCGGCTCACCTCCAGCTGAATTCCCTTTGCCCCTTTTGGAATTTCATCAAGGGTGAAACTCTGTTAAGCGAGAGAACAGGAGCCTCCATTCAGCACTGTCCTCGTCAAAAAAGAACAGGCACTCAGATATAAATCATCTCGATTCAAGTTGTGCAACTGTATTTTCTTTCTTGTCTTATGACTGCTTGTTTGCTTGCTCCCTGTTGCTGTTTCTCGTTGGTGTCTCACACACACAACCCCAGCACAAATTACTGTTGCATAACACAAGGAAATAGAGATCTAACACTCACACAAGAAATGTATTAATGTGAAAAATCCGGTTCATTCAGGCAGTCTGACCACTCTCCTCTGTCTGCCACCTTCCCAAAACAATACCCAGTGGTTGAAAGTGCCAGTGTATACTTCAGCCTTACTACATTTCAGAGAAAATTACTGTACCTTTCGCAATTGTTTGACAGCTTACATGGAAGTAACTTTACACTTACACCATGTACCCAAAAGTATGTGGACACCAAACCCAAACCTCTACTGCTTCAACGTTTCCAGTTTCAGACTTTACACCAGACTTTGGAGCCTGGCTGCACAGATTCACTGCCATTCACACAAGAAGTCAGACACTGATGTTGGGTGATAAGGTCCGGTGTTCAAGCCTATCCCAAAGAAGTTGGATGGTGTTGAGGTCAGAGCTCTGTGCAGACCAGTCAAGTTCTTCCACACCAAACTGGGACAGCCATTTCTTTATGGACCTGGTTTTGTATAAGGGGACATTGTCATGTTGAAACAGGAGAGGTTCTTCACCAAACTGCCGTCTCTAAGTCGGAAGACCACCATTGTCTAAAATGTCCTTGTATGGAGCATAAATTTTTCCCTTAATTGGAACTGAGGGGCCGGGCCCAAACCTTCAAACAACCTCTAAGCCAAGAGTGCACAAACGCATGAAGTGGGCTGTCCGCATACTTTTGGCCATATAGTTCTTTGCACATTACAATTTTACATACAAAATGTACAATCAACTTATAAAAATGGTATATTGTCATACATGAAACAACCAGACCAAACAGAAAATAAAGCAGATCACATTAGCTTGACCAATCAACACTGTGATATACAGATGTATAGAGAATCACACTCAGAGATGAGGGAGACGAGATCGTGCTGAGCTGGATATGTGTGTATTTCCTGCATTTACCTGATGTTTCACAATAATTCAAATCCCACACGTGTGTTGTGGGTTTGTTTCAAGCTGAAACACTTTCACCTGTGAAACTGTGAAAACTTCTAAAACAAATGTAAACTGGGCAGCTGAAGACGATGTTCCCTGTTGATTTGACACAGAACGCTACTGCCATCATCTGAATGTTAGATGAACTTGTTTAGCAACAGTTTATCATCACACATGAGATGCACATATGCATAAAAACACACACACACACACACACACACACACACACGCATCTAATCTCATCTGACTCCTCTATATCAGTTTTCACTCAAAGCTGCTGAATGTGTGGATGATATGATCCTCTTTTGCTTTCATATTTCTGATTTTGAAAGTGCAAACTAAGAAACAAAGCCCAAAAGGCAGAGAAGAAAGTCAATATTTAATATAGCTGTGTGTTTTTTCCTCTGGCTCCAACAGTTGAATGTTTGAGCTTCACTGTGCAGAATGATGAATGTGCAGAGTTTGACACTGGAAGACTGTTTTCACATTCATCTGCTGAAAGTAGAAAGTTTCTCTGTGCTCACTGAAAACCCATTTCAAACTGATTTATGACATCACAAACAGTGTGCAAGCCAATCCTGGTCCAGTGTTTAACGTACTCGCGTGTGATGTGGAAACTTGAAGCTCCTGGACTTCTCAGTGAAGAAGGAGACGTCTCCTGTGAAGCAGTTCAGCTTTTGAAATGACACATATTGGCATAATCATAGATTCAGGGTCTTTGAATGAGGGAGAAGGAGCAGAAGTAAATTAAAGGATTTTAACAAGTTTTTTTTGTTTGTTTCGTTTTGTTTTTTTTAGGAACAACCATAACAGAAACACATTATTAGTCCAAAAATATATCTTAAAATGTGTCTGGAGAGGGGCATTAAGGGTACGCATGAAAATGATCATCTCATCATCAGAACCAGAAATCTACCCAGGATACACACAGTTGAGGATAGGTTTCAGACTGGTTCCAGACCTCAAAATCACAGCCGACATGTTGTTCGGTTTGCAGTCCACTGACAAATATCGCATCTCAGGCATTGTGACATCTTGCAGAAAAAGAAACCCTTTCAGTGTTCCATTGTTTTGTATATCATGACAAATATGTGCTGGCAGTGCCTTATGAACAGCATAACAACTGCATGAACCATTTAGTGACATCTGAAATAGCATCAGGCATCCCAGACATTCACAACATGTGTGATTTGTGTGATGAATTAAGTGAGGATGCAGAGCAAGAGAGAGACAAATCCTGTAACACTGTATCATTAGGCCTAGAACTGACAAAGGGAAATAATCCCCTCACTGAGGGCAGCCCGCAAGGCTGTGTGGTGAGACACAGGAGGAAGATTCCGTCTGCATCAGTGCAGTTTTATTCTCTCTGTCATAAAAAGGAGAAAATGACGAGCGCTGCAGTGTTGTGACTCATCCTGGTGGAAAACGACCTTTACAGTCACTCTGGGGATTGTGCAATCAGACACACGCACGCACGCACACAGTCACACATATTGTCACTGACATTGTGCGTGCTGTATGTGCAGTAGGTGAAACTCACAGCCAGCCAGCCATATATCTTAGATATTTTGTTTGAATTTGCTATTTCAGCCAGCATTCAGATTAAAATAGTCACAGCTTGACAGTCCCATTCTTTGAACAGCTGTGCAAGGAATATTGGACTGTCATTTGTCATGGGTAGGGAAACAGTGCGGCGAGCAGTGTTTTTTTTGTTACTGACTGAAATGTGTCCGTTCCTAAACTTGAAAGAGTATTTTACATGGTCAACCTGTGACGTCGTGCCACATCTACTGTGGCTCTGAAGGAGTAAATGAGTCTCAAATTCAGCAAATATTTTAAGCCGATGCCAATTTTGATGCCATCACAAACTGGGGTTGCAGAGATTGAAACGTGGACATTTATCATGGAGGGTCTGCTAAAAAAGACACAATCAAGTTGCATTATGGGAAAAACAGGATTCAGTTGATTTAAAATAAAAAATCTGTTTCTCACAAGTCCCCAGGCTTTATGGAGGTGCAATGCTAAATGGTGGGAACGTGTCTTTAATATAGATTCTCTGGATTATTATAATGCTATTTTTACTTTTTGTTGTTAAGTCTATTTCCTGTTTTATTTTGAATGTTACTCTCCTCGTGTGTCTTGTTTTACTTCCTGCCTTTTTGTGTTTTCCCACCTTTGTGCTTTTTGATTAGTTTCACCTGTCCCTCATTAGCCTTCCCTCTCTAGTGTTCTTAAGTCTGTTTTTCTCTCAGTCCTTGCCAGTTCGTCTGAGTAACGGTCAAACAGTCCAGCCTTGATTTCCCACCGATTCTGGACCTTTGTTTTGTTTTTCCTGGACATTGCCTGTTTTTGGACTTTTGGATTCTTGCCTGCTCCCTGTTGGGTTTGTTTCCCTGTTTGGACTCCCTCCGGTCTTTACCCTTGCTTGTCCCACCATATTGTCTTGGTGTTTTTGCTATTTCTGTAATGAATCATTTGAACTACACCGACTCCGCCTCCATCGTCTGCATTTGGCTCCCACCCCTTGTTTCTCTGTACCCTGCCCACACAAGTGTGAAGTGGCCAGTCATGAACTCTGCAAACGCTGGATCTGCTGAACTTTATGGCCCGATTGCTGACCTGCTATGGTTAAGCATTTTGGAGGAAAGCATCTTGTGAGGAACACAGAGAGATGACTCTGTCTTTGGCACAAGAGAAAATGTCCTCCAAACCTTGGTTAAGGACTTCCATACCTGGGTGGGTTTCTTAATACTCCTGCTTCCCAACCAGTTAGCCTCCAGCCAGCATCCTAGTTGGTTAGCAGTAGATCAAATTTTTCAGGCTTCACTCCAGCCTGCCAACAGTCAGCGTTCACTCTGGTGTGCCATGAAGCAGCATGCATTCCTTCTTGCTAGCATCCATGCTGCTAACCTCCAGTCAGTCAGAGTCCAGTCTGATAGCCTTCAGAAAGCTAGCTCCCCACGAGCACTACAGTCGATTAGGCTCTGTTTTGCGAGTCTGCAGCCTTCCTGTCCCGAGCTAACCGTCAGCCAGCCTCTCTCGAGCAGGCTCAGCTCCAGCTCCTGAGTCAGCAGGGCTCCTCATACTCACCGCTGTCCAGCAGCCTGAGGTCTCTGGTTCTGCCTCTGCACAGACCCCAGGCCGCCCACCTGAGGTCTCTGGCTCTGCCTCAAACGTTTATACCTCCGCCCCTGTCCAGCCCTCCTTTGTCCAGCATCAAAGCCACTTGTCCCTGAGTCCCTCCTCCTGACCCCCTCCCCCCACCAGGCACAACTTGGACTTTTTGGACTTTGTGGTTCCCTGTACCCTGCTTGCACAAGAAAACAGAAAAAAAATGTTCCAAGAACTAATGTATACATGTACAAAAAAGTCTAGGTGTTGAGATTGGCAGGAGAAAATTACTTAGAGTTACTTGAGACTTGCAAATGAGGACAGGACAAGACCAAAAAGAAACCATTACTGCTCTGTCACCAAAACAACCACCACATCCTGCACTGATGAGGTATGTTTCAGTTCCGTCCTTGTCAGGATGCAGCAGGACACATTACTGTTACATAACAAAAGAGACGTGATTATATGTGTCCAGGCCACCTCAGCGAGCGGTTCAATGATCAGATCACCACAGTTTCAGTGGTTGCTTACACTTGAAGCGGTGTCCACGTGAGATCAGATCACCCAAGTATTATGTTAATGCCAGGTGTGAACAGGGTCATATGGTCACCAATTGTACCATCCTTGTCAGGAGGCATGAGAGGAAACCTCTGGAGAATGTTTTACATAAGCTTGAAGTTTTTTTCTGCTTCTCTTCTGAACATCACTTGATCTTTTTTTGGTTTACCTGTTTACTAATTATTTTTTTCTGTCTTTAACTATATACTGTATTCTATTAATTTAGAATTATAAAACACATGTGCTTTGTAATAAACCCTTAGAATTAAACAAACTGAACAGTATTTGAATACCTTGTTTGGTGTGTGTGTGTGTGTACTATATCAGTACAGTACATACATGCAGTTGTGTGTGTGATACTCTTTACCACCATTCAATCAGGCTGCCAATGACAGAATTAGCCGTTATTGTTGTTGTTATCAACTAATTGGCCCTTCAGCTGCTCCTGAATGCACCTAAGCTGGCCAACTATTTGTACTCTGGGCCTATAGATGCTCCCATCAGCAGCCAGAGATACGACATTAACAGCGGCACACAGATGAAAGGCACGGCCATTCTGGGAAGTGTGTGTCCTTACCTGCTACATGCATCAAATCCATTTTCATTAGAGTCTGGGCGCGTAGCAGTGTGCCTATTAAGACACTTGGGAGTTTGTACTTAGCTGGTGGAACCTTCCAGCACTGCTAAATTGTACAACGATGTTCCCACCTACATGGTGCATGAGTCAGCGACACACATTTAATGCATACATAGAAATAAGTGCACTAACACTCATAGGAACCATCAGTCCTCCGATGACTGCCTACATGTATTATTGCAAATAAGTGTGTATATATAATAAAAGAAATAGTGAATATGCTTCCCATGTTATAGGTTTATTGTAAATATATACTCATTATTCATACCTGTACAAAGTCGGCTGGCCCCATGCAAAAACATTAGTATCAAAACTTTATTCAGTAGAACCAGGTCTGGAGTAACATATGCCATGCTTTTGTATTTTTTCTTTTTTAAGTTCGGTTGTAACATAGATCATCATTCCAGACATCCAGATCTCCTCTTTCATGCAGTTTTACAATGAGCTGCACTTCTGCCCCTGCAAGACATTTCCAACATGTATCCCAGAATCATGCTCAACCATTTATGGAGAGGAGGGGAGAAAGTGCACAAAGGCCAGATTTGACATTACAGCCACCAGCTGCTCACTTTGCTACAGAATAAGGTCGAGTAAGACAGGTTTATGATTGTGACAGCAGGCAGGACTTCAGCAACATAAACGTAACATAATTTGGACAGTAATGTTGACACTGCACACTGATGGATGGCAGCTGCTGAGAGCTCGTTTGAAAGAACACGACAGGGTTGGTCGGTTCACCCAGTTTACAAAAAAGCCTACTTACTTACCTCTCATACAAATTTGGACATGCAGAGGTTTTGAGACATCCATGCCTGCGATTTCTGCCTCCACCCGAATACAATGCATGAGAGGAATTTTGTTTGTGGGGCTCCACTGCACTGGGATTGAGGCAGAAATATCAGAGATGAGACTGGGAGATCTCAAAACGAGGTCAGATAAAACCAAAACTATCCACATGGCTTGACACCACCAGACGTGCCTGAACATACTGCGTGTTCTTTGTAATTTGGGTGACCAGACAGTTTGAAGAGTAACTTAAGCTGAATATCTTGTTTTTGCTGACCTCAAGTGGTTGAAGTTCTCACTTTGCTGCAGGGCTGCAAACACGTACTCAGCTAGAGGAGATCAATGAAAGGATGCTTTTCAGCCGAGTGTTAAGTTACTCTTTGACCGAGCGGCTGCGACTGAGCCCAACAAAATATCAAGCTGTCAGGATTACAACTCCAAATGTAACATTGTCCAAAAGTGAGCAAACATCATGGAATCTGCATCAAATATGAGCACTGCAAAGGAAAGCTTCTCTCATCAGGCAAAGAAAAGGTGGAACTAGTCTGACTCACAGTTCTCTCTCTGGATTGTATGTTATTAGTTACCTCATTGAAAAGGCATGACTACAAGCTCACTGAATACCGAGTCTATTCACTTCCTTCTAAAGTACTATTCCCACATTGTCACTCAGGAATAGTATTTCAGCTGACATGGCTCTATATAAATTAATGACACCAGTTTTATCTACCAAATGATAATGACATCACTTTGTACTGTAAAAGTCCATAAAGTTGAAAAAACAACATATATCTGGGCTACAATGCAGTTTTGTTTGTTATATATTGAAGCTTATTTAATCAGAAAACACTGTTGCTACTGTATGTTGTGCTATCTGCTTATTTTTTTTGCTTGTCCTATAACTTCAGTCATGTCTTAATTGTTCTTTTGTAATAAAAAGTTGTCAACATTGCATTTATAAGCCACACTGACCTCCTTAATTAATTACAGCTGGGATGAAGACTGGGAGCTTAATAAAGCATGAATGACAGTTCTAATTTATGTGGTTTACAAAGTGTCACTTAATTGGATCTAAAAATGCTAAAATGAGTTGCTTCCAATGGATGAAAGAAAGAATACGATCATGTGAAGAGAGGATGTGGATGGGTGTGGGATGGAAAACCATACTGGCTACTTACTAATGTACAAACCAGCTAAACATCAAAGAATGAGGAAATGGAAAGACACAACTCACAATCACTGGGAAAGCTGGGAAAGTAAAGCTCTTAAAGAGTCAACATAATCAATGTCAGACCACTAAGGATGCAAATGAGTCCAAACTACATCCAAGCAAACACCAAACACGCAGCGGCTAGCACGAAACAGATAGAAAACCATGCAAACGCAGGATGAAAAAGGTTTATTGAACTAAATCAGGAATGTAATCAAACTTCTGACTGAAATGAATGAAAGAAAAAAAAAAAAAATCTGACACAGTTTGCACCAACATACACACTGTAGATGCAAAACCTACAGACAACCTAGTTTCAGTTCTACTCTTCACAGGATACTTCCTACGTCGTGCTAAAGCAAAACTGCTTCTTAAAGAGAGCAGAAGACGAGTCATGGGGAGGTGAGAAACCTATCGAGGGTTTTCTATGGTGACAGTTAAAAAGAGGTTTTCGATTCTATCAGTGCGTCATTCAGTTCAGTGCTTTGCTGTGACCGAGCTCTGCTCGCTGCTCAGACGGCAGCTCGACTGTATCCGTGTCAAAGTACAGTTTCTCTACAGCTGCAGGCTCTCTGACTAAACACAAGTAAATGTAGTTTATTCATAAATAAAAATAACAAAAAAAAAAAAAAAAAAACACCAGTTCTTTCATAATTAGTGAGCACCGATACAACCCAACAACAGGTGGAGAAAATAAAGTTGCTTGATAGTTTGAGCTTCTGCCAGGTCGGCTCTGGCAGTCTGAAAACTGGCTGGGCTTGGCATTTCTTTAAGCGGACGTGATTTTGTTCCTCTTCCATTGGACGAATTGGTTTCTTTTTCCCGGATCAGATCTGTCTGAATGCTGTTGGGCTCACTCCACTTTGCTGTAGTCCTCTACGTGGCCCAGCACCTTCTTCCTCTGTCGGATCATGTGGAAGTAAAGCTGGGGGAAGACTGAGGGGAGGCAGAGGAGGGTCAGTGTGTCACCAACGGTCTGAACAACAACAGCATCAACATGGCCACCACAGCACACTTTCTTTTCATCGGCGGAATCACTCGCACTCTAAGGAGCCATTGAAGTTGCAGGTGCATGCTTTCTTTTGCTTTTCTGTGTCTTATGCTGTCTTTTTCATGATGTCACGGCTGGATTGCGACTGAAATGTTAAATAAAGAATTTATCAAGGGAAAAACAGTATTTCTTTTATGATTATCAGTTTTGTTTATGTATATGTCTATCAATGCCTGTTATACCCATATGTTATGTGACTGACAGAGGCTGCTTGTTGATGCACACCTGTAAACTTTGTGGAAAATAAAACCTTATGAGCTTTGTAAAGGTAGAACTGATGGCTGAGCTGTTGAATTGAATTACAATAGATAGCACAGGTGGACCTAAATGGTCATAAACATCTATAGAAACACCTTGTATTCACCAAAGGAAAAAAATGGATGTTTTCTTGCAATTACCACTTTCATATCTCATAATTATGAGAAAAACATTACCTACTAATTATATGATAGATACCTGACTTAATTCTCTAATGGTGACGACTGCATACAAAGTCAACACAGAGACAGAAGTGGACACCAAAGGACACATGTGTGCTCTGCGTGCCACGAAATAAGGCAAAAGCACATCTGTGACAGCTGAACTAGAGCTAAAAATTCACACTCATCCTGAGAGTTTGATTCCAGTTTATGAATGTACAAAGAGGAAGGGAAAGAGAGAGAGAGGTGGCATGAAAGTAACAGAGAGTCCTTGTCAATTTTGGGATGGGTCAGAATTTGAGCACACACAGTTGGCGCATAAGTAGCTACAGTAGCTACAGCTAATGTTTGCATAGTCAGAGCATTTAGGATGAATAAACAGACAACACTGCAGAAGTCAAATTCCTGTGAATCACACAAGGTAAAAATGTCCTTGGTGTTCAGACTCAGTAAAGCTTGAGGCTAATCATAACACGTAATACATGGCAGTTATAATTACAAGGAAATGTCTCCATTTTTTTTTTTCCTCTGGTAAGTGCAGTGAAATTCTGTACATTTGTGATTCTTACTGAAAGCACAATATTGTTGCTCCCTGTTTGTCAGTAGAAAATGTTGACTTACGGGGAATGTAGGAGATCATGATGAGGATGAGGAAGGAGTAGTAATCAAAGGAGAAGTTGTACTTGTTGGGGAGAGTGACAGAGTACAGGCCTGTCTTCTGCACGTACGGCAGCGCTGCATAGATAGTCAGAAGCTCCCCGGTCACTCCCATGGGATACAGCACAATGAAGAAGGTGTACCTGCAGCAGAGGGGGTGGTGAAGGACAAGGCAGAGGAGGGAGACAATGAATCCCGCATCTTCATCATTCATTGTTTCTGCAACATGAGGGGTGGGCGGTACAGCTTGTATAAAGAGAAAAACACAGAGGGAAATATGCATAATATGGATTTGGCTTTTTATTTGAACGTACGCGTCTGCTTTCCACTAAAGCAAACACGTTTCCCTGCGAAGAACACTGCTACAAACAATGAAAAAAAAGGCCCTTCATCCATAGTTTGGACACGGTTTGAAGAGTAGGAGGAATGGGAGGAATGTTCTGAAGCTCTGTCACAAGTAATTCAAGTAGGCAATGATTGTAATAAATAAATCATTATCCTTCAAAGAAAAGCCAGCCGTGGAAGTACATGTAAACACCAGAACTATGCATGTAGTAAAGACATGGAGCCCACTCCAACTGCTGGCTGAGACACTTTAAAAGGACACTTTGGTATTTTTCAACCTGGACCCTTTTTTCCTATGTTTTTGTGTCTAAGTGACTAATGGAGACAACATTTTTTGAAACTGGTCCAGCACTGAGCGAGACAGCTGCTGCCGGCAGCCACAAAATGGGCTGCAATGTGATCCTTCCAGGCAATTGCACACCGTCAACATACATGCACTGAAAGTGTTTGTTTTTGCCACAGACGGGCTCAGATTGTGTCTGACAACATTATGGAAAGGACCCTACACAGAAACAACACGTTTCTCTTTGTCTAAAGGCTGAATGCACAGTATTAAATCCCAAATTGTACTGCAGCTGTTCAGAGAGTGGAGCAGTCAGCTGACACAAATTATGCACCATCATATACAGTACTACATCCCAAACTCTGAAGATACTGGGATAGAAATCTTAGCCCATACCATGCTGCTGGAGGAGAAAACTTCACTGCCTCTGCATGCTTCTAAATGTTTAATCATCAAACTGTTGAGGGATCAGGTCTTTCGAGCAGAAAGAGGAGAAGGCGGACTCCTTTTCTTCTACAGAGAGAATCAGCATCAAGGGAGAGAAAATAAAACGTCCAAACCCGGCGACCGTCTTCTCTGATTCCTCACGGAATGTCTTCACGGATGCACGACCGATTCTTTCTGCCTCCCAGGGCGCAACTCAAACTGAAAGTCAAATACCAATAAGGCGACAGCATCATTTGCTACCTCGCAACAAAGACGGCGGGGAGGGAAAACTGTTTCCTTATTTGAAGATGCAGTGAAATTCCATTGGGCTGATGTAGATTTTTATGGTGGAAACAGCACAAGGTTTGATTCCTTGAATGTTTTGATTTGATCTGAACCAGAGAAACAGCAAATGCTCACATTTGAGAGTCTGGAACCAGTGAAGGTTTGTATTTTTGCAATATAAATGGTAATTTCTGACCTACAGAGCATAAACACACGCAAAAATCTTAAACTCTTTCAGAAAGTGAACCGACCGGCTCAAAGACATCACTGATTAACGTTGACTTCACATCTACGTGAGAAAAATATGTAATATGTAAAATATGAATCAGCATGGAGGTGAAAGGATGAGCTGGATTGACATAAAAAAAAATATCAGTAGCTACTTTGCTAACAGATTGAGAATTTTAATCATTTTGCAAGCAAATGTCAGACAATCGCTGGTTTCAACCTCTCAAATCTGAGAATTTGCTGCTTTTCTTTGTCAAGTTTAATTCTACACTGAGTGTCTCCAGACAAAACACGTGATTTGAAGATGTTACCTTGGGCTCAAGAACATTCCCATGGGCTTTTTTTCACTACTCTGCCATTTCACAGACTTTTAAACAGGCATTTTCACAATAACCAACTCATTTTTTCATTCAGTTTCCAGTACTGAGGCTTCACCCTGCTCTTATCGAATGACTTAACTTACAACTGTTCATCCCGTTTGTTCAGCAGGCAGACTTAGATAACAGCGTCTCCTGCTCTCACACCACCCTCAGGTTGATCTCCCTACCTTGCCCATTTGATGAGGTATGGCAGGTGATTGAGCAGGCTGAAGGTGTAGAAAGAGTAGCGGATAATCTCTGTGACGGTCCAGGCTGTGACGAACAGCAGCACGCTGTCCTCACTCTGCACCTGCAGAAACACACACCGGGGATGATGGCGAGGAGGATCATGCTGCGGTAGTTACTCTGCTGGAGGCTAAGCTAAGACTTCTCGTCGCAGAACCATGCTGTTTGTTGCAGATGTTCAGAGATCAGATCACACTGCAGGCAGATGGTCACTATCCTCAGATATTAGGTTAACACTGATGCAGAAATGGTGTTAAAAAGAAAAGCACACTTCTTATCACTCCTAAAGACAGAGCAGCTCGTGAAACATGTCAGTACAGGATCACACAAAAGACCCACAGAGGAAAAACGGCATTGAAAGCATAAAATACATACGCTATTCACAACACTAAAAGTCAACAGATTCATTCCTGCAAACCTACAGCAAGACCGTCTGACGTTACTTACACATGTACTCCTCTCCGATCTATTAACAGGGCAGACAGTACATCAACCGGTCACTCCATGTCTACATTTACATTTACCAAGTCCACTACACAGACTGTTTCACATGTGCACGTCAGAACACAGAGAGAAGCTCATCTTACCTCCCTGACGCTGTGTGTGACGGCCCAGGTGAGGAAGACCCGGGACATGACCTGGAATCCGGTCAGGACCACAGAGGACGGTACGATTCCTGGAATAGGAGACAAAAGACTTTTTTTATTGGGGTGGGTATGGCGGGGAGATGCGTGCCTACTAATGTTCCCATTTACTGGGGATGAATTGGTTGTCTGGGTCTGATTTTTTGAATGCTGTTTTGTTGTTTTGCTTCTGCTTGAAGAAAAGAGCTTGCATGGACCACTGCAGTTAAATGTTCCTTTTTACATAATTACATGTCACATCCAATGGAAAATTGGCCAGAAAGGCAATGCTTGTCATCTGGAATGGAGTGCTCGGCTGGGGAGAAAAAAAAACAGCATTTGTCCAAAATATTTTCTTATGTTAAACTAAGACTAAATAAACTGGACAAGCAGACAGCAAAAAGGATTGGAGGCTGTGGGAGACAGAAATGAACGTTGATGCAGTGTCTTCAACTTGCCAGTAGAGTAGAACCTAGAGCTGTGTGTGTGCGTGTGCGTGTGTGTGTGTGTGTGTGTGTGTTTGCTAAGAGTGGACGGCAGCTGCAGGGAGCCTAGGTAATCTTCCATTAATCCTAGATAATGAAGGATGGACTGTGAACCACGGTGAGGCGGCCAGGCCAGAGCTGCTCTCTCTTCACACATTATCACCATGCCAGCCAACAGCTTCTCTGCTCTCTCTCTGGCAAACACTTCAAATATGAAAAGCTTCTGTTTGCCTAAGCATGTTTGCATGAGATACAAATGCAATCCCAGCAGCCATAACTACAATGAGAGCGGCCAAAATGATCATTTACTGTATAAGCCACTGCCATCTGACTGGTCGCACTGAGTTGAGTCATTTACATAAGTCTTGTACGTATATCTCAAATGTCTTGAAAGGACTTTTGACCATCAATAATTCACATTTCAGATGCAGCTGGGTGACAAATCAAAGGAGAACCTCTCAGTAAGGTGTTGTGTCAGCATGAAGCTTCAGAGCAGCTTCAGTGCTCTCTGGTATAGAGTCCTCTGTGGAAGTGTGCTGGAGGGGTGAACATCATATTCCCTGCTTTGATAATTTAATGATGGTGGTGAGGAACAAAATCTAAGGCCTTAAAACTCCAAAACAGATGCAGAGCATTCTGTTTAGACTACAGTGGGTTCACACGTGGAGTCCAAACACTCATATGTTTTGGGCTGAGTGTGGACTATAGCACACAGAAACGTCCCACAGGTGTTTCAGCTCTGATGAGTGGAAAGGCCACAGCATGCACTCGATGAGTGTGTATGGAAGCATGTGCTCCAGCCTTTTTTCTTTACATCATCACCACCATCACATTAACTCCAGCTCACACATCTTCACTGAAAATTGCGACTAGTGGAGTTATTCCTTCATTTGAGTTGTGAATACTCCTATTTAAAATGAAGACATGTTTTTGAATGATTGGTTTCAAACAACCTAATGTCACAAGCACTGACAGAAAAGCATTAAAGCCAAAATGTAATTACAGATATTTAAAAATGAACATTTTGACAAGTCTAAGTGCAGTGAGAGAAACAGTACCAACAAATGGTTAAATGGTTTGAGACACTCTTTCCTAAGTGACCTGTGCAGTGAGAGCAGTGAGGGTGGAGGCTGAAGAGAGACTCACCTACAGCACAGTGCAGTATCTGTCAAAGGAGAAGATAATAAAACAGATTTATTTTACATTTTTCACATTAGTATTATCATCGATACGCAAAAACATACCCAAAAACAGTGTTAAGACAGAACCAAAGTGCCTGTCATGTTCAGTCTGTGCACAGATTATTTAACCATTTCATGAATGGTTAAACAAAACTACTGTATGTCTCTTATCACTAAGCTACAGTGCGCCTGGACAGGATCACTGAAACACCTCATGCTGCTTAGCCTTTGCACTATACACGTGTGTGTAGGGTTTATATGTGTGTGTTGAGCTCTTCACTCATCTGAGGGAACTAGACAATTTTCTTTGACCTCATTTAAAAAAAGTAGAGGACTTCTCTGTAATATTCAGCCACTGGATTTTTATTAGTTTGAAATCTTATAAAAACTTATTAGAAAATCAAAGTATCTCTGGGGTTCTGTGTCTTTAACAGCCAGGCGTGTTAGGTGACCATGCTGATATGATATAGAGGGCATACCAAAGAGTGTATAGATAAGAGGCCCGTGTGTGCAACTGCACATCCTGACCTGAAATCATCAACCGTGCTGTAACATTATTACATGAACTACTTTGATAAAAGTTTAATTGATGGATTAATCGAAATCATACATCCCTAGTATCTGCATATGTAAACTGGATGTTGTGCACTGATAAGAGCAGGAACAGTCATCTTTGAAATACTGTAGTGTTTCATTTTGAGCCCTTTGTGCTCATCTCACCTCCAGAATAGCTCCAGTCTGAAAGAACTTCAGGGGCTTTTCTATGGAGTAGTACAGACCGTGGTAGCTTCCTCTGGCCAGGTAAGCTCTGACCAGGCCCACAGCTATCACCAGCCACCTGGAGAGCAGAGGGAGGACAAGCATCACAGTACTGTTGCTGCAAAAACCAGACCCAGCAGATGATCGTATTATGGAAACAGTAACCTGTGTTAGGCTTGTGTGCAGTTTCTGTTTTGAATGAAGGATTCTGGAGTGGAGGGATTCAACAATATATCATAAACACAGGAAAACTTCACCTGAAATTCAATTAGTTTAGATACAGATGAAAAAAATTAACAATATACTGTATTAAACCTGTGCGACTGCAAATGAAGGTCAGGAATACATTAAAACATCTGATGCTGCGTTTACTGTCTGCAAGCTACTTCATTCAGCTGCATATCTGCAGACATACACAGTGCATAAATGTGGACATATGTTTAATAACCTAATACTGCACAATTCTATTGATCACAGATCACTGATATACAGTCTCTTTTAGGTAGGCTTAAGGATGGAGAACGGCCTGATAAGGGCTTCAGGACGTGCGATTAAAAAAAAAAAAGAAATCAGTCTATTAATGCAGTGTAATGCATTACACCATGCAGAATCAGCTTGTTCCCATCAACGCAGAGGTCAGAGGTCAGAGCTTGTGGAGGCAGCCACTAGCTGTCAGACTGCTGCTGGAGAAGGGCTGAGGTTTGAGTTGACACTTTGAGGTGTTTCACAGAGGGAAGAATGTGAGTTGTATCTAACAGGCCTCAATCTCAGTCAGCGGCAGTGATGGATATCAATATGAGGGCCAGCTGGGCAGAAATTGAGCAGGCCCGCTCAGCTGCTGCGGCAGTATCTGCATGCAGACGCTGCATCTGAACAGCGAAACTGTCGATGCACAAAACCCCAACGTGTGCTCAATACAAAGCAAGCTCTGTATGTCCCGTCGACACTGAGATACCCACAATGTGACCTAACTGGTTGGAACAACGAGCAAACAACACCCACCATTCTATTGTGCAACAGTCTGAAAACCACTGTCATAAAACACACACAGATTTTCCAGACTCTGGGCTGGGCAGTGAGGTCAGAAAATGGGTGCCTGGGGAATATCATGCCTGCTTTAACACAAATCCAACCAAAAAACGGATTTCTAGATGCCTCTTGGTCAATAATCTCTGTATGAAGTTCTATCTAAAAATCACCAGAGTTAACTGTCATTACTCATGCTGGGTGATTTATAGAGTTGTGAGTCCTGGACACTCCAGTTAAAAAGGGACAATTTGATCATTATGTTACTGAGAAAAGAAAGAACACTATCCTTACTTTTCATACTGCAACTTGTCTGTGCAAGTACGTTTTCAACAACTCTGTATAAAATTGTCCTTCAAAACTTTTCCATGAAAATAGCCACCCATTGAACAAAATACAATTCTGTCCTGTACAATTCAGTCATGACAATGCTTCATGAAAACCACCATTAAACAACACTGCCTTGCAGACAATGCACCATCTGTCCTCATATTTCTGCATCGTATGCAGCGGCGACCCCGTCACTCACAGTCCATGTGCACGCGAGGGGGGTAGTCTGTCGCTCGTCTGACGTTAATCTGTGTAAACCGTTGGACGTTGAGGGAGCAAACTCAAAGTTATTCCACTGCACAACATGCTAGCACAACATGCTAACATAATAATAACTATACATATAACCTGCGGATTAATGATGCAGAAATATTGCTGTAACATTACAAAGAGGAAAGCTTGCTTACAGCATTCTGTCTCACTGAACAGAGCACACACACACACACACACGCTCCATCACAGCAGCATTAGCACGAGGAAACACGCTACATACCCCGCTGTCATAACAACGTTGTAAATGACCAAGTAGGCCGTGGCGAGGGCACCGGGCCCCTTCTTTTTCTTGGCGGCCACATCGCTTTGGGCCGCCTTGCTGGTCCCAGGAGCAGCTGCCGACATGACTGCAACCGTCTACGGTCTTTGGACCTGGACGACACGGCGGCTGTCAGGTTCACCGAGTCAGGAAACGAACAAGGACCAGACCAGGAAGTGTCCTAACGCGAGAAAACTAAGTGCTCCGTACTTCCGCCTTCGCTTTGAAGAGATTTCAGTTCCAAATCGCCTTCAGAGTCGGTGCAACATTCTTTCGGTGTGCGACTGTATTTAATTATTTCGGGTATTTATTTTGACGATTCATTTTCCCCGAAATAAACCTATCTTATCTGTCCCTCCGGCATCCGCAGACGTGAGTGGTACTAATAGAGCTTGAATTATCTTGAACTGAGGTTGGAATCTTTGTCAATCCTTCAGATTGCATGACACTCTTTGATAAGAGCGCCCCCTACTGGGCGTCTCAGACTCCCTGACCACATACATGCTAAAAACAAGTGCTGAAAAATATGAAGTTTGACAAATATAAAGTTGTCTTGTATGTTTGCATGTCCTGCTACATTACCCTAACATTGGGTGACTGCAGAAGGGTTACAACTCCCATCCTGTTGAAAAAAATATGGATGTAAACGTCGTCTATCTAGAAGTCAGCACAAACACCTTGTCATATCTAATTTGAAGGAGGTGGAATCAGTGACTGGTGACTGTGCTGGGCATTATGAAATCTTTATGTGTGCTTCCTTTTTTATCCACTCGATGTCAGTGTTTCACTTGTCTGTAAAACAGCGGTGATAAAGGAGTGATGCCAAATACTGCATGAGACTTAAAAAAAAATAAAAACAAAACATATGTCAACGTGCTCTACTTTCACAAATTAAAAAGAAGATTAAACTAAACACACTAATCGATTAAAACACACGTTACTCACTGTACTCCAGCATTTAAAAATATTGTTCAGGCATTATTCAAGGCAGCCAAGTTTCCGGAAGAGCAACTGGTGCGAGTTTAATGGACAAGGAAGAGATATTTGTTTAGGTTTCGTGTGGACAAGACACATACTTTTCTTTCGTCAAAGAGTCTGGCTCTTTTTAAATCATTAGAATGCCTTTGTTTGCCCAAAATCCATTTGACCAAGATGTTGGTAAGCGAAGTGCTGTTTTTTTATTGGCGTTTTCAGTGTGTCAGAGGTAGCTAACGATAGGGCCAACAACATTTTAAGCTAACGTTAGCTTAGCTTGAGTTCTTAAGTTCGCAGTAAAGCGTTGTAAGTTCAGTCGTCACTACCAGTTTTGGTAATGACAACATCCACAAATCTTAGCCACATTCTTAGTGTGTAGCTGACAAGCTGACTGGTTGTGAACAGCTTCCATTAAATTAATCGATCAGCTCATTCGCTTGGATAAGCGACAGTTTGTTAACCAAGTTTGAGGCTGATTTGTACATGTTAGCTAAACTGTGACTGGCTAACGTCAGTTAAAGAATCACCTGATCCAAAATCAGGTCATGTTGTTCATATGGGTCGATAATTTCTAAATATGACATATTATAGTGTGATCAGGGCAACTATTGACGATTATTTGAAATCTCATTTTACACAACCCAATATGGTTTATTTTCGATTGATTGACTTGTCCTTAAATTGCTCGTAAGTAGTGAAAATCGACAGTTGCAGTTTCAGTGAACAGTAAAAAGCCCCTGATCGGTAGACATTGACTTTACAATGACAAACTTACATCAGAAAGTAAAACGAAACATATTTTTGTTTTTCACTTAAATTACTAACGGGAATATTAGATGGAGAGCCGACATTATTCGTTGATTAAGGGATTACTCATTTGATGGAAAATGAATTGGCAGCTATCTTGATAATCAATTACTCACTGAAGTAATTATTCAAATGAAAGTGCCAACCATCGATCACAGTATCAATTCTCAATTTTGAGGATTTGCTATTTTCTTCATCTTCAGAAAATAACTCATAGAAGTGAACATAATCATAAATGTACTGCCCAAATTCCAAAAAATCCAAAATCCTTGGCAATTCTTTTTCTGTCTATGAAGTGAAATTCTAAATGAATTAATCACTTCAACTCTGGTTAAGTCTCCTGTCTACTGTGAGTCAGTGTGACTCTAATGGTTTAGCTTGCTCATTTGGGTTGTAGATATTTCTTTTCTCATAGTTGTGTTATGTAAATTTTTGTGCCGTCGTCCTTGGTCACAGCCCTTATCTGTCCCTGCAACACCACAGCTCTTGTGTGAGCAGACAACAGTACACTGTTGCCCTTAACTGGCTCTCTGGGTATTTTATAGTTAGGGTGGTGTGTCATGACAGAGTTCACTATGAGTTGAAAATGTACGTTTCGGTGATGTCCTGCTAACATATCACAAAGCACCAGTGGGTCACATCATCTGACAAAAAGACTCCTTCCACTGCTGTCATAAAAATTCATAAAAGAGAGAAGATGTACTTCTTAACACAGCAGGTCTCATGACATCAATGAGTGCAGCTATTGTTTTAGGCTGTCCGATGCTTCCAGATTAGGGTGGTTTACCATCTCAAGGAGTTCACTGAGAAAACCCTGCAATTTCACACAATAAAATGGCATAAAATGTGAAATTTAGTCGGCCTGTTGACCTTTCCCCCCCATCTGACAGGCTTTGATGCAGCAGGAGCCAAATCTCAAATGTGGCACCTCATCACTTGCCATTCATTATTTTAACACTTGCCCACTGTGACCAGCACGTCTGCCCACTAATACATTATGTCTGACGACAAGCAGCCACAATGCCAGTGAAGTATTTTCTCATTGGACCATACGCACTGTATCCCTGTTTGACATATTTCCAGAGAAGGCAACCAATGAAAACAACACAACAGATGACTGGGGGCTCATCATGGACATCTGTGATAAGATTGGAACGACACCCAATGGGTAAGCTGGAAAAAGGCCTTTTGAATAATAAAACCTCAGGAGCATTTAGGCAGCACTGTGATTCAGATAGCTCTTCATTTAAGTACGGTACATTTGAAACAGTCTACGCTACATATCATCAGGACCTGACTGCACAGGAGCAGCTAGTTGAAGTTTAAGGACACTGAGTTTGTTGTTTAGTAATAGTCGCACTTGCAATGAATTCTCTTCTCTTTCAGACCAAAGGACAGCCTGAGATCCATTATGAAGAGAATCAACCACAAAGTGCCTCATGTTGCTATGCAGGCCCTCAATGTGAGTTCGTTACGATCTTTTCATGCCACCACACGTACGCACATTTTGGATGGACACTTCTGCCAATTTTCCAGTAAAAAGACTGTTTCAAATAAGACGGCCACATTTATGATGCTGCACTCATTAAAAAGTAACTAGAAGCAAACTAACCAAAATAACAAAAATCTCAACTCAACGAAAGTCTACACAAACAAATAGAAACATGGAGTTCAGCAGTAGTAACATGGGGAAGGACAAGCTCCTCTGTCCCTTTTTAGACATGAGAAATAAGAGTACACCGATACAATCTGGCTGCCGTTGAGCTTTCATTGAGCTAATATTCCTGTTTTTTTAAAGCCATACAGGAAAGTGGAAGAATTCATACTTTAACTCGGATGAGCAATATGAGAGCTGTTTCTCTATCTGAGTCATCATGAGCAAACACTGTCACATGGTCCGGTCTATATTTAAGGCTCTGTGTTCACTCACTCAGATAATTAAAGTCCTATTCTCATTCAAATCATGTATAATCACAAAAAGTTTCACCTGCTGTTAATGTGTATTCCAAATACTGTTATTTAGTAAGTGGTAGAAAAGTCTTTTTCAGTTGAAAAACACTGAAAAATCTTCCTTTTTGCAATGATACAATCATATACCAGGTGTTCAGTCTAACTTTTACTGTTTGGACTTCTCCTCTTGCAGTTGCTGGGTGCTTGTGTGTCAAACTGTGGTAAAATATTCCACCTGGAAATCTGCTCAAGGGAGTTTGCCAGTGAAGTCCGGAGCGTTCTCAGCCGGGTATTTACACTTTTTTCCTCACTATTCCTATTTTGTAACTGCATCTGTCTGTCATCTCTTTGTCCACTCTTGACCAGTGTCAGTCTTCCTCCCTCACACTCTGGAGAAGCTTAACTGAAAGGTCACAGATAAATCATAACTATGTTCTTACAGCCATCTAGTCCTTAACAGTGTTAGAGCCCTGTTGTCTTGCAGCCATTAGACTTCCTTTAGCATAAAGACGCAGTAGAGAGCAACACAGCTGTTTGTTTGCCTGTCCTCTGTAGGCCCACCCCAAGGTGTGTGAAAAGCTAAAGGCTCTGATGGTGGAGTGGGCAGAAGACTTCCAGAAGGATCCACAGCTCAGTCTGATCGGGGCCACCATCAAGTCTCTGAAAGAGGAGGGCATCAGCTTCCCCTCTGCATCTTCACAGGTTTGTTGACCTCATGCAAAATGTGAATGTGTGATGTTGAGAACGCACACAAAGCAAGGTGCGAACTCAATCTTGCTTCCATTAGGGATGTTTTTTTTTATATATATAAAATCATGTAGTCACGTAGCTTAACCAGACAAAAAAATACCAAACTTACAAGACAACATTACAAGCATTATTTCAGAATATCTTTTTTTACACAGTTAATGTGCAAAAATGTTGGAACTCAGATCTTCAGTAAAACAAACAGCATGTTCTTTCAAAGTTAATGTCCTTCAACCCCAATCTCTTCCATCTTTTTTAACGTTTATGGATAGCCTGAACTAATTTACCAGTAGATTAACACTTGATACCACATCAACACTGAAGTCATCTGATTTTTCCACTAAAGTTTCCAAAACTGTCTCCTGATCTGGTCCAAGGACACAAAACTGGAACAAAATATTTCTGACATATTAACATACCCAGTGCAACGCAGCGGGCCTCTGGTGAATACCAGTTTGGCTAAGCAAATGAGTTAGCCTCCATGATTCAGTCGCACTCCCCTCAGAAGGAATGAAACACACCCTGTCTGCCACTTTCACTGTGACACCAGCCAGCTTTTATTTTATGAAAAGGAACTCCAGTTGCTTGCCAGATTGGCTGCTGGCAAGGAAAAGCATTCATCTGCAGACACGTTTAGCAACATTTTGTAATATTCAGTTGAATCCTCATGTGTAAAAAAATTAATAAATAAATAAAAATGTTTTGACTTGAGTGCCAAACAACAGATGTAATGTGTTAGCAGTTCTCTTTCACGCTCCTTCGTTTCGCTCGTTTTCTTCCCCTAATTACAGCTTTAGTCCGTGCAGCACAATAACAGAATAAGCGTGTGAATCCTTTTTGTCCAGCCTGAGGCTTTCGTTTGGCCGTTTGACTGCTGACCAGCGTGTTGCCAGCGTGACGGTTCAGGTTGGGTGGCGCTCGTCTGTCTGTGTGTGTACGGTGCTCACGGTGGAATTTCCTCTTCACATATTTCACATAATTCTGTGGGTATGTGCGTGTACGTCCCTGCATCAGGACTGTTTTTAATGATCGTTGTGGACACAGCTGCCTTCTGTTCAGTTCTTTGTTTGACATCTGTGTGATTTGTCACTGTATTTAACAGCCTGACATATATGTGTCAGGGGCTGAAGTGGACTTTGCTCTCCGGTTGTTATAAAGCAGCTGACCTACAATTGTGTCGTCTGTGGTCACAGTCTCTCTGTGGCTCACGCTTTTGTTGTTGACTGCTCCACATTCAGAGGAGTATTTTAAGGTGGAAAAGAGGACTTAATGACTAAGTCAAACATCACCACAAATTGTGTCTCCTGAGATGTTATGCTTGCAGTCATTACCTCTTAAAAGGCACACTATGCATTTATCTGCTCGGACGACAGGGAGAGTAGATTGTGGTGCATGTGGAGAGGAACGAGGTTCAGGGTCAAAATCTTAACTGCAGGCATCGATTGGCATGTCAAGTAAATACTGGTTAAATCCAGTAAATTTAATGTGATCCAGTATAACAGCTCAGCCATAAATTCACCAGTAAATAGCACACACCTCTCTGACAGTGCCGATCAAAGCTTATATAAATGTTCAACACACTGCGCAGCTTATCATCCTCATGTGTTCGCTGGACAAACAGACAGCTCAGAACGTGGACTGTTAAACACCGTCGTGGCTTTCCCAGGAATGATCTAGTCATTTCATTTTCCGTCTCATCCTCACTCTGTGGCCGCTGGCTGTGGCGATGTGCTGTGTGTTATGTTATGGCAAGTGCATCTGCGTTAGTGGAGAGCAGGTGACACATGAGGCAGCAGGTATGACATTTAATCTCTATCAGCTGATGAGCAAACAGCAGTGGGTAGTGTGACTCAAGCTGTGGCAGTGCTTCCTAGTATTTACCCTCAGCTATCATTCATGATGAACTTTAATATCACTTTAAAGTAGCATGCAGCAGACACACACTATCGAGCCATGTAAAACAAAAGAGTTTTCCAGTCCCTGCTGTGTACCTGTCTGTTGCTGTACACTGCATTTAGTTCTCTCGCTGCACTTTTGAGTGTCAGTTTTAGATGGAATGAAAGCTCCACCCATCAGTATATTAGTATGCTGCAAAGTATGCATGAATTTAAGTTTTTCAGTAACTCAGTTTGCACCAACAGGTGTCAAGTTACAAACCTGACTCCCCACACCTGTTCGCCTCACCTGTCCTTGTCATCCAGGGTAATATAGAAGTGTGTGTAGCAAGAAAGATGTCTTCTTAGCTCTGTTCTGTCCAAGCTCTCCAATAATTTGCTTTAACTTGTGAGCTGTACCACTTTATTAAAGATGCATCTGTACTTTCCAATATTTAAATATTCACTACACACACTATTAATCGGAAGAATGCCACAATACCGAGGACATTTGAATTCTCAGTGTAGCTTGTATCCAGCACCCCTTAATCTGCTCCTGGATGTTAGACTTTCCTTCATATTGTATGTGGAAAACAGACATTGGACCAGCTTCTGTTATACTTTGCTTCACCAGCTGTATTGCTTCAGCAGTATGAAGCAATAGTTCACCCACTGTGAATTTGTGGGTGTGAAGAGTCCACTTGAGCTGTGCTGTCCACTTTGACCTCATTGCCGTATCAGACAGCTGCCGTATGCCACCGCAGACAAGACATGATGAGACAACTTTGTGCAGTGTTTCTGTCTGAAGGCCCCACATGTGGTACCCAACATGAACTGCAGGTGGCATCAGTCACTGAAAATCAGTTTTTTCACATCCCCCTGAATGTATACACACACACACACACACACACACACGCACACCACACACACACACACAGCCATGACCTTATCTTTCTGTTTTGACCACAGGGGTCCACCGTAAAGGTCAGCACACCTGCTGCGAGCAAAGCGTCGGATGATGACAACCTGGCCAAAGGTAAAGTGAGACGCCGTCATTCAGCTCTACACACACCTTTCCTTCATTACTGCTACTGTGTACTGTATTATTATTGTTATTGTTCCAGTATTCTCAGAAAAATACTCCGTTTCATGTGTATGTATGTAAACTCATCATTGATTGGATTTTATGTTCTCGTGCATCAAAAGGTTGTTTTGTTGCCTGAATTATTCCCCTCTTACATCCAAGCAGTCTTCTGTGAGCTGTTTGTATTCTGTTAGAAAAAAAAAAAAAACAGAACAGAAAAAGATGAATCCCGTGTCTGTGTTGGATATTTGATAAACATCCTCTTCTCTTCTCCGGCTCTGCTCTCTCCTCCTCTCATCCACATCTCCACCTCTCCCAGCCATCGAGCTGTCCTTGCAGGAGCAGAAGCAGCAGGCGGAGACGAGGCCCCTGACCACGACCTCTGACCCCCAGAGCTACACCAGCAATGGCGGGGGGCAGCAGGAGGTCCGGAAGGTGCGAGCGCTGTACGACTTCGAGGCGGCTGAGGATAATGAGCTGACCTTCAAAACAGGAGAACTTATTCTGGTTTTGGATGACAGGTAAGGGTTCATACCACAGCTTGTCGTAGTGTTACCGCCATCGCTCACTTGACAGACTTTCTTTATTCCCTGATTTACTTTGCAAATTTGCTCTAAATACTGTGGCTTTATGTCAGTCTCAGTCGTGGGGCTGTTCCACAAATACATAAGGAAAAAACTGTGAAAAGACAACACATTTAGCTTTATTTAAATTATTATTCCTGTTTCATGCTTTTGTTTTCTAGTGATCCAAACTGGTGGAAAGGGGAGAACCACAGAGGCGTGGGGCTTTTCCCGTCCAACTTTGTTACAACCAACCTGAATGCTGAGCCAGAGACAGGTTGGTCTGTCTGTTGAGTGTGAGCGTGAACCTGTAGCCCCGTAGCTGCTTTGGTTTTCCTGCCCTATGTTTTGTACCTTTTAGAGAGCATCCCAGCCTCTGCGCTCTGCAGCTATTTGATTTAAACTGGAGCAAACTATTTTCAGACCTGCTAATTGAACTCAACCTTAACCTCCACAGTGGCCTATGTTGAAAAGGCCGCCAGTCCTGAAGACGTGCCCCTGGAAACCAAAGTTGAGCCTGAGCCCGTCTTCATCGACGAGGTAGTTCATCTCCTGCAGTACATTTCCAAACCCAAATCACCTCTCAGTCAAACAGCCAACCCAACCCTGCTCTCTTCCTTCTGCAGGGGAAGATGGACAGAACGCTGGCACTGCTGCAGAATGCGGATCCTGCAGATTCGGCTCCTGACTCCCCAGAGCTGATCCAGCTGGAGGGTATAAACCTTAATGCTGGTGTAAATCTAGTCACTCTGCTAGAGGCAACTGCAGTCAGTCTGAGCTACACTGTCACTTTCTAACTCTGTTTCTGTTTCCCTCCTGAACTGGAAATATGTGGACAGGTGCTTGTGAACAGATGAACCCGATGATTGATGAGAAGCTACAGGAGATTGACAGGTAGCGTATTACAGATGTGAACTAAATGATCCAGCTTTCATTTCAGCTTCAGTTTAGGGTAAAGATAGCTATGATTGTGCTTTAGCTGTTGAGATGTCAGAGGACAAACCTGCTAATGAAAAATATCCTTGTACAATCAGTGTTTCTCTCCCCGTTGCAGGAAACACTCAGAGTTGTCAGAGTTGAACGTGAAAGTTCTGGAGGCCCTGGAGCTTTACAACAAGCTCATGAACGAGGCTCCGTTCTACTCGGCCTACTCCAAGATGCAGGCGCAGTACGCACCATCCAACTCGGCTGTAGCCATGCAGGTCAGAAAACTGCTTAAACTGCCCTCTGTGCTGCTCAAGATCTCCCCTTAACAAAGATGTATCTGGTGTTAAGCCTTGACACTTCATCAGTCAATCAATGAGTCAGTCACAAAACAGCAGAGCTCAGCCAAAGGAAAAGAACACAAAGTAACAGGGGTACCAAGCTCATCACGCAGCCTAATTCCACCTTTTCAGCCTGGATTGCCGGTGGTTGGCTCGTGTTTTAATACTGTCTACAATGGCAGTGTTCCCAACGCAGACAAGGATTGGTTTTATGACGTAAGGCAAGTATTTGTGTTTGGATTTGAAGATCTCCAGCGAGTGTGCTGCTTTAGATAAATGTGCTTCACTGGTAATGTGATTGGTTCTTGTAAGTGAACCACTGAAACTGTAGCTAATTGTAGAGTATGTCTCCAGCCTGAATGACAGGCCGTTTCTTCATATGATGGGAAATAAGGGTCATCTTAATTTCTCTTTCAAATGAATGCATTGAATTCATGTATATTTGGACAACTTCAGATCAGATCATTCAGGATTCTTGCTGGTATACGACAGCAATCTTTCCTCTGTCCTGTGATGCGTGCTGCGACCAGGCCATCCATAATTTAAAGCTGGATTCAGAGGTTGGTTCACAGGTTACAGCACTAAAGGCATTAGATTTCCTGTCTTAAAGGAGAGCTGTGTGTTAACTACCCGTGTGCCCACCCACTAGCACTAGACCCTCTCTCTTGTCTATTGATTGTATTGATCTCTTGATGTGCTGTTTTTTTTATTTATTTAATGGAGACAACAGAAGACTAATGTAGAGGAAAATCACTGAGAGCAGTCACATGGTCAGACCTTGCTGTTAGTGTCCTCTTTTGTTTCTCATACGGTGGATTAGGCCGGTGAAGCGGTTGATTTTGCTGCTTCTCGTATTCGTCCTGATAGCTTGACATTCAGTCAGCCTCTTTGCCTCCCTGGAGAGTTGGAGACTGCCTGTGTTTTCTTGGCAGTGGCTGTTTTCTCTGTCGTGATTGATGTCACTGTCTCTCCCTGGAGATTTAGAAAAATGTGCACTTCGCTGGCCCACACTGGAGCACTGCTTATTTTTCGCCCTTCATCTTTTTCTTTATTCTGCAGAGGACTGGAAAACTGCCTACCAGGTTCATGTTGCACCTGCAATGGCAACGCTTTTGTCGTATATCAGCACTTAAAATTAGAAAAGTAATATTCAGATTTTATGTAATCTTCTCCAACAGCTACAGTATACTTTTGTTACATAATTTGAATTAAGTGTGAAAATAGTGCAGCAACACCGCCTTACTGACTTACTGGAATATTCTCCATCTAATGCCCAGTAGCCAGTTATTTTATGGAGGCCAATCACTGGATAACATTATAGTTGCTTTATGTCTGGGTGTTAAACTGCAGCTAGCTGATGGAGAATGCATGCTTTCTGACCAATGGCAGGAGGACGGGGCTTTGACCTGTCTGAGGCCAGGCTCTGCAGTAATGTGGCATGCTGCTCTGTGTATCAGAAGGAGATCAGTGTATCCTCACTGGGAGCCACACACTTAGCCACAAAGCCACTATGTGACGCAGACAGCAGGGGCCAGATTCAAGAAACTCTGTAGATCCAAGACACATAGGCGTTCTCTTTGTCAGATTCATGAAGCTGTTCATGAGCCTGATTGTGTTTTATACATTTCAGGCATTATTGGAACAGACACACATGCACAAGCTTCATTTCCACTCCCACAGTTATCCATGAATGGATGCAAAACATCCGTTTGCATGGCGGTACTAGTGTCTGCTCCACCCTCCGTTAGATCTGTCAGTGAGAAGAATGGCAAGGAAGAAAAAATGCAGTTTAACCGATTGTGTTGCATCATCAAGGTTCTCCAACAGAGGAGCCCACCGTTACGCACGCCTGTGGCTATTTATACCCCCGTAACACTTATTCATCACAGGTACCTGTAAACAGTCATCACAGCAATAACTTTGTCGTTATTATGAGGCGTCAGAGTGATGGCACTGATAAATCTGTAGAGCTCATTTGATGCGATGATACGATCAGTAACAAGGATTAATGGTTTCAGTCCAAATGAAAAGAATGATCAGATTCATCACTCATAAATAATTTATAGTGGCTCTGAGTAACATTTTACAGAACACTGTGCAGACTGCAAAATAATAACACAATCAGTGAAATTGGCAAACAGCTGAAACAATGTTTAACTATCATCATTCATGTCCACCTCATCGCTTCACCGGCAGCTGTGCACGCTGCTCTGAGGTCTGCGTGAGGCGACGCGCTCTCACTGCACATCCTTCCTTTAGAAAAAACTGTTCTCGTGGGAAAAGATGCTCGAATGGTTTGTGTGCGTCCACATCGTTTATGCATCTGGCCCCTGGTCTTTATGGCACATTTCTGTCCTACGCCACCGTCTTAACCCACCGCTGCTGAAGCTACCACAACGTCCGCCGCTTCATTCTGAATTAAGTTGCATCGATGCAGTGCTCCAAGGAGTCATCACAAGCTAAGACTGTGTACATGTGCTATCTTACAATCAGTGTGGAGTAAATATAAGTTAAAGTGTGTCGCTGATGGTGAAACTTAAAGTGGCGAAAAAACAATCATGTCACTGTCCAAATACAAAAGCTGAACAGCGCCTCTCTCTCTGGTCTGCTCAGGGTTACCTCGGCCCGGCCGGCTCTCCCTACCTGCCTCCATCGATGCCCCAGGTTCCTGCTGCACAGCCCTACTCTCTGCCCAGCGACCCACCCACATCGCTGCACTCAATGCCACCCAACGTGTCAGCGCCACCCAACAGCCAAGCAGCTCAGCCTCCCTACATGAGGTAAGAAAACAGCTCTGCCACTGCACAGAGGAGCTGTAAGACTATCAGAGTAGCAGCAGTGCACTCAGTTTCCACATTTGTTGTTGGTACAAAGCATCACATGTGTGTTTTCTTCACAGCAGTGGTATGAACACGCAGTACATGAACCAAGCTGCTGGAGCTCATTACCCACCCCAGGCAGGCGTGGCCATGGACATGTCGACCTATCACAACTCCAGCATGCCTCCTGTGTCCTATCCTGTGGCTGCTCCTCCTCACCAGGCTCCTCAGCAGCAGCAGGCGGCATATTATCAGCAGCCTCTGCTGTAAAACTCCGACTGACAGCAGACCTGAGATGGATACATACTCCAGATATTTCTGTTTCCAGTGGTGTGTTCATTTGGCTTGCCTGGTGTGAGTGTGCGTACGCGTGTGTGTTTGCTGCGGGGATGTTCCTTTAGTCTTTTCGTGTGCCTGATCAGCTGAATTGAACACACCCCACAAAGGGTGAAATAACTGAGGTGTGTATGTAACGCAGGACTGCTGTTCATTCAGGAGAGTCAGGACTCTCTCCGTGTGCATGTCCTCAGCTACTCTATGTGAGACTAAACATGGCGTCAGGAGCTTTCTCCTGTCCATCACCCCTTTTTCCTGGCTGACAGTGAACGCAGCGCTGGTCTTCACAATCGTCACAGGTCACCACAGAAGAAGATCTGGGGTTGTCCATCTATAAGGGGCCATGTAATGAGCAATCATTGCCTGTTTCTGAAGAAATTAGCATTTTTCAATTCCTCCGACACAATGCGACTCCCACAGTGTGCTATTTCTGAATTGACCTCCTTCAAAGAATCCTCGCAGCATGTCCTCTTCTGAGGCGGCGGCAGAGGGTCAGGCCATGTCCGCACTAATGTAGATAAATGTGAACAACACTCTCTCCATTATGTCCTTCTGTTCACACTACGTTGTCTATACCAGCCATGTAGCAAAAGCAGCATGTCAGCAGCTGCAGTCCCCTGTCTCCACCTATACTGGATACATTCAGCCACAGTACTGTTGTATTATATGGGGTTTATAGGGGCTGTTAGACCACCTCTAGTACCAATCTGCAGGAATAAAATGGACTAAAATAGTAGCTATGCATGTAAAAGGCAAGTGAAACGAGAGTTTTTACTGCACAGCTGGTTTAGACAGCTGTATCGATAAAACCTGAAGCATGTCTGTCCTGCCACACGCTCGTGAGACGGATGACTGAAGAAGTGTCCAGACAGCCTGCAAGCTGACAAACACACAACTTGAGAGGAAATAATATCTTAAACAGCAGTGTCGCGCTGGGGTTTGCACAGGGGAAGCTCAGCTGGTCCATCAGCCTTCACAGACGTGCACTAGTGCTCCAGGCAGTGCAGGTTGAACCTGCCCTTTGACCCCCAGCTGGCATTTTCAAATGTATCTGCGTTAATGTGGACGTGGCCGAAATGTTTTGTTCTTCTTGTAGTTTTTAATGGCCGTCTTGTTTTTAAGTTTGAAGGCGAAAGCGGTTGAAACACCCTGGATTTGTGTGCGAGCTCAATGTTTCTGCAAAGCAAGCACTTATCAAAGAATGTGTGTGACAGGGTGTGGGTGCTCACGTCAGGACAGAGTGCGCAGTTACTCGAAAGGCAGGAGCTCCGGGGCTTTTTTTTTTTGTTTTTCTTCCTCACCAGCTTCCATCACTGTAGCTGATCTGTGTCTGGAACAGAATTTCTGAAGTACAAACTATTTTCAACTATCAAATATGTACGTTAACTGTTCTGTTTGTGCAAATGGTTCATCGATGTTCTCATAAACTCATTGCCTTGTCATGCATTCTGTGGTTGCATTTGAGATATTTAAGATGACATTTCTATGTGTTTGTGTGTGTATGTGTGCACATGTTTGCTTCTTCTTCTTCTTCTTCTTTTTTTTTTTAACATATGTATGTATGTATTGCGTACATATGTGTTTGAGGGCTTACCCATAATAGTTGTTCGTCATTGTAAATTGACACTGATTTTCATTGGGATTATCAGATTTTAGATTGAATTGAAGAATAGTTAGTTGGATTTCTTTGTGTGTTCGTTAATCATGAAATGCTGCGTCTGTTCATGATCAGTACATCACTACCTTCCTGCCTGTCATCTTCGTGTGCGGGGTCTCTTCCATTTAGCAGAACCTGTCTGAGTCCATGTTTTATGCAAATGCATGATGTTGAGATTTTTCACGTCTATACGCTTAAACTTCAAAATTGTCGATGACATTGCCTGTACTTTGATTTATATATATTGAGACATTATACATGTGTAAGTTACATGATTGGAGAATGTGTAATTATTCTTCTTATCTTGCCTCTGCTTTTCTCAGGCAAAATGTAAGTGGAACAGACTTTTCAGAAAGTTCAGTATGTTGCTGTTAATATGAAGAAAGACAAGTGAGACATTCTGTCTAGACACCTACTGTTCTTTTATTCTTCAGTTTTAATGTTAAGGAGCAGCTTTCATAGAATCTACAGTCCTGTCGCAGTAGCTGCATAGTTGTCATTTTAGCCACAGCTGTTCCTTTACCAGCCTCACATCAACGGCATTGTATATTAGATGTAAAATAACTGGTTTTGTCGGTGACTTTGACGTTGCACCTTAGCTTTGTAAACATGTATTTACCACTGGATGCCTTGTTTTTCTGTAGAAATCAAAGAATGACATGGACACAACCTTGGCGACTAACTTCAGCCTCAGTATCCGCTGGATATGTATAATTCTGTATATTTAAAATATTCCAGGAGAAGTCCCTTTATCCAGGATTTTAAAACTGCTTTTGTAACAGAGCAAACTTATGATATTCTTTGAAATAAAAAAAAAAATTGACCTGTGTTGAGGGTGGTTTCTATTTCCCCTTGGATGCCTTTCAGTAATTACATTTATACAATTAATAGGAAGGTGATTAAAAATAGTAACTGTCCGCCTCATTAGCCTCTCTATTCCCTGCACACATCAGCAGCTGCACGTGATGAACAAGCCAATAATGTGACATGGTTTATTCATTGAGCTTTTTATAGTTTGGGTTCTTTTTAAAAAGCTGCACCGAGGATCCGTTGAATGCCAGTGTTGTTCTGGTGGCACAGTGCAGGTAAAACTCTGCTTTTTGATGAAATGTTCAGGGCCAGACACCACAGGCTTCTCCGGGATGTATACTCAGTGTAAAGGCTCTGTGCAGACCTGCAGAGGGATCGTCTGAGAAGAGCGCAGCTGGTCGTGCTGTCTGCTGAGGATGACTGAGGAGATTTTATCAGCTGTTGTTTGTCCTAGTTCATCTCCTGAGATAAAACTGGCCTATTTTATTGTTAAGTGAGGAATGCAGCGCTAAATCAGTAGAAAGTGGTTGTGTTGGGCTACAACAAAGCATTAGAAATGAATTCTGTATGAACATACGCTCTATTTCCCACGTAGACTAGAGGTTACCAGTCATCATCATCATCATGGATAATCATTTGAATCATTCTGTTCAAATCCAGTTGCTTCTTGGTCCAGTGAGAGTTTACGCTGCCTTCAAAAGCTCCCACAAAGGCCATCTTCCAAGGTCAGAAATAATTATGCAAAGATTTAAATCATTTCAATCATATAAAACTAAGCATGGCTGCTATTAATGAGCTCCTTCTTGTAAAGACCTAAGAGTGTTTAATTTGACTTATGTTGAAGTCTTAGCTTATATAAACCTAACGAGCGCCCATGAATTAAACCAGTTAGTCTGACCTCAAAGTCTGTACAGATTTCATATATGACAATATATGAATTGTGGAACAAAACAAAGAACAATACACACAAGAAAATGCTGTAGAGATGGCCCACATGAGAAGTGGGTCAACTTTGAAATGTCAACAGCTTCCAGACGTTAGACTTCTTGCAGCTTTATCGTTATTACATCCCCTCATTGTGTGAGAAGATAGAGAAAATTCTAATTCAAAGATGCTGAACTGGTTTTCCCTTACACATTTCATTTTATGCACATTTAAACATTTAACCTACAGTTATTAAGAGATCCGTTTAGGGACCTCCAAGATAATGGGCATTCTGCAATACAGAAAAGTGCAGACTCAGAGAGCAAATAGACTTTGGACCGTCACAGTCCACATCACTGTGACTGGCACAGAATAAATATTGATCATCACTTCCAAAAAACTGAGCTCATGCTTTTCATTTAACATTACTGCTTTTATTTTGTGGTCGGCAGCTATATTAACATCGTTTATTAGAGCAGGGACAGCGGCTGTGAATAGGTTTTATGATGCCCTTATTGCATTTGGAGCCTCTGATGTCAAAGGACAAATACAAAGATACTTGAACACGGCATTTCATCGCATCAGCGGAACGGAAGATGAAGCAGTCAAATGAGATGAGACTTTGGAAGAAAATGAGAAAACAGGCATTTTAAAGGACAAACAAAGGTGAGGTGCGTGTAAAAATGCTAAATATGCGTCAGAGTTTAAACATATTCTCACGTATACAATCAGTTTAGAATAGCAAATTTCACTCCAACGAAGTGATGGACTGAGGGATACTTCGGAGGAAAAGCTTCTCCTATTTGCTGGTCGCTCATGCGCATCCCAAGTTGCGAAGCTCAAACCCTGAATTTCTCCGTTGTCCCTGAACGCAGCACTGTGATGGAGTAGAGGGGGAGGGTCGGCAGTTATCTGTACGCACACTGATACCCGGACTTCATCTGTGCAGACCTAACGCAGTGTGGGACACGTCCTCGTCTTCATCTTCTCCTCTGCTGAAGAAGAACCGGAGCAAAGCTGGAGCCGGCGGTCCACTGTCCGCCGCCCGAGCAGCAGCAGTTCCAGTGGAGCGGCGCGGAGCGGCAGCCTCCGCCCTGGACCGATGAGCTGGCTGAGATGTCCCGGCACATCTACACCCGACACGGGATAGGAGACGGGCTGCAGAAGCCCGTGTTCCAGGTAGGACAAAATAAAAATAAAAATAAAAATCAACCGAGATTCTGCTTCTCTTCTCTTCAAGTTATTTGGATTAATTCTAAGAACGGATACAAATATCTCCTTAAAGTATGAATAAGAATGCTGATCATTACATCACACAGTAACAACACTCACATAATAACAACAGTGAATATTGATTTTAAGAAATGAACAGTGATCCCCACAGACACTCTAAACTCATTATTCTGCTCTGTGTTAAACTGAAGCTCCATTTTTCATCACTCCTAATGAGCCTCCGAGGAGTCATCAGTCAAACAGAGACAGCGGTCCTGCGCTGTGCTGAGAATTTGATTTATTCAAAGAGAAATGAAATTGGGTTCTTAATTATTAAGCATTTTCTGATGGGACTCCACTGGTGATGCATGAGGCGGCCCAAGTCACTTTTCCACAGAAGAGACTGAAGCAGAATTTGCAGCACACAGTTGATGCTGAACAGACCAGTGATTTGTATCTCTACTGCATCAGTACATCTGCTGTCAGTGTCCTTAAATGCATCCAGACAAATCCCTATTCAAACTTTAGATAGATAGATAGATAGATAGATAGATAGATAGATAGATAGAGCATGCCATATAGACAATTTCATATAAGTCATATGCATGTCTGTAATGTTATATTGTGATATTGATATAGTTCAGTTTTTTGTTTTTTTCTTTCGTTTCTTTTCAGAAAATTCCCATGAAAACTGTTAAAGGGGCAAACAGCCACAGCAGGGTCTGCTTTTGGTTAATCCACTGTCATCCCATTGATGCAAAAATCATATAAAAATCCAGCATAGCCAAAAATCGGACCGGCTGTGATGCCCTAATGTTATAAGAAATATCAACGGGTTTTAAAGTTTATATCATCTCATAGGAAATACAGCATATCGTCATTTAAGGCTGCAACTAACGATCATTTTCCTTATTGATTAATCTGACAATTACTATCTTCAATAATCTCTATCGTCCAGTCTGTGAAATGGCATAGAATAGCAAAAAATGCCCGTCACTATTTCCGTGAACCCAAGCTGATGTCTTCAAATGTCTTGTTTTGTTTGGCCAAAAGGACTTTTGGTCCATTATTTACTGTCACATAACAAAAAACAGCAAGTCTTCAAATTTGTTAAGATGGAACAAGCAAATATCTGCTGTTTTTGCAAGGAAAAAAAATGCCTGAAATGATTGCTCAGTTATCAAAATAGCAGCCGTTCTTTTGATCAAGTTATTGATTACTGACCAGTCGTTTCAGCTCTATGTCTAATCCTAATAGGCGGTGTAGATAGAGTACTAATCCAACAGTGCAATTTCCCAAACAAACTTGAGTTGGGACTGTTCAGTCAAAATGAATATCTCCAAGATTTTGGAGTGTTGGTCAGACAAAACAAGCAATTTGAGGACGAAATCGTGATTGGCATTTTTCACAAGTTTCCTATTTCACAGAAAATAATCTGCAGATTAATCCAAACTGAAAAGAACTGTTAGGGTGAACATTTGGGAGTTGGAAGCATCCTCTTACCCCAGATGCTCTGCGACGTCACAGGGGGAGAGGATGCCACACAAACAGCGTTAGAGCAGCTGAGGAGTCATTTATCACATTTCCCCTCTCTTGCTCTCAGGTGAAGTGTTACCTCATGGGCTCCTCAAGCACGAAAACAACTCGGCTGCGTATGAAAATGGGTCACGCAAAGTGAATTAGTGCAGCTTAGCAATGTTCATGCAGAGGTAATGCATTATGAATTTTGGTGTGGTATTCTAATAAAGCAGTAAAGGACTGCCTTGATATATTCAGGTCACCACAGAGGACAAGAGGCAGCTGGAAAGAGCCACAGCCCTGCAACCCCAGGGGCTGACATACTGGTGTTAATGGGGCTGCTGGAGGGAAGGTGCCCTTCAGTTCGCGTGGAGTAAAGGGTAAACATACTGAAGATATGACAATAACAGAGTCACACACAGATATTCTGTCCTTGCCAGGCTAACAGAGGGACGTACTCCAGACGCAGCCGGCTGAAGAGGTCTGACGGCAGTACCACCTCCACCAGCTTCATCCTCAGACAGGTAGCACACGTCACATCAGCAGGGCTCATTAGCTTATCTGGAATTTAACTCATTTTTGAACATAGGGGGAAATCATGCTAACCATGCTAACTGTGTGGATGTTGTTTCCTGACAGTAATATGACCTTTCTTATGACGCACCCTTTCTAAACCCATTTTTGGCCCCCACTAGTGGTAGACATACTCCTCGTACTTATCTTTCCTCTGCATGAGTGGCAGCATAGCTTGAGCTGCTTCCTCTGGCAGCAGCACAACTTCTTCATGCCCATTTTTCTGTGAAGGCCTGTGGTGAGAATTACACACATTGTTTGCCCATCCCAGCATCCCAGTGAATGGTGAACACATTCGGGGATTTGCAGTTAGAAGAAACTCTTCCTCTTCTCTTCAGCTGGTGTCTGGCACCAATCCGTCAAACTGCTCGTTCCAGAACATCTAGTTTCACTCAGAAATGTTCAGTTCTAATGTCCATAAGCAAACAAAAGGTCTGTGGCATCAGCGGACATGTTGCCAAGACTTTGCTGTACTTCAGGGAATCGATGACCTTGATTTGTATCAGCCTGTGAACTCAGCCTGCTCAGCTGCTTATGAGGCGTCTCCCAGCCATGTATAATTCATAAGGACGCTGTTAGCCAGGACCATTTGAGTGTAGTTGCTGCCACCTCCTTTATATGTGCCACTGTAAAACAAATTCAAATTGGCTTCCTGTACTCTGTAATTCATAATGCAGAGGGGAGTTACCCTGTCTTGGACATCCTGCTAACAAGTTACCAAGGGAACTGAGGCTGCAGAGGCCATTCAGCGGTACAGGGATAGCTCGTCATTGGCTGCCTTTGTCCCGAACGCTCTCTCTTTCTTTTTCACTCTTTCACTGCATACCTGACCTCCATCTCCTCCATCGCGGCCTGGCCCGATGTCACGTGTCTCTCTGAGGAGATGCAGTAACGTCAAGTCAAAATGAGTCAGGTCGGAGACTTTTTCACCTGGGCATGCTGGCAAAAGCACATGACAGCCTGTCGTGTCTACTGGCCAGATGTGACTTATGATAGTGTCAATTATTCACATCTGTGGCTGCTGCATTTTCCATTACATGTACGTCAGCGGGTGCGTGCGGGATTTTCGTGCAGGTTTATTTTCTACATGCTATTTTAAGTCAATATCACGTCAAATTTTTAATTTAACACAATTTGAACTAAACCTGTTCAGTATAGACAGTATATAGTCAGAACCAGTGTGTTCAACCTGTTGATGTCATTTTGAAAGAAAGAAACAAAGACACAGAGAAATGTACATGCTCGCTCCCCTTCCTCATTACACGCTCACAGATTTCTTTAACACCCCCGCTGTGATTTGTGTCATCACCGGTGTGATCGTCATCAGGTGAGAAGGGGAGCAGTGGGCTCTCTTTGATTCCCTCGTGTATCCATAGTAACAGCCACCCTTCAACAACAGGGGTCAAGCGCAGAAGGTTGATTAGCAGGAAACTTCACCTCCTCCTCCTCCTCTTTTTCACTGTACAGTACAGTGAATGCTCACATGAAAGGAGAGAAGGCTGAGCCTTTAAAGCTGAATCAGATTTATTCACCTTTTCTTCTTCTCTTCCCTTCAGTTTAGCCTTAAACCATTTGCAGACAAGTCGTGCTAGCTTCTTGACAGGGTCTCAAATCTGCATCCTTGTCCTTGCCTGGACAGAAGGGTTTTCCATGTTCATTCATTTATCTAACTCCTGAATGGGGAATTGACGTTCAGAGCAAAATGAGATGGTGTGTTGCATTCCCAGGGAGTGTTAAAGCACCTGAAAACTTCGCTTTCTCTACAACATATTCCTGACTCAAATAAAGAAGATTGAAAGTCAGAAAGTCAAAGTTTGGAGAAAAACTGTTATTTTCTCAATTCTAACACTCAGAAACAAAGCTAATGTGCTTCATCAGGACTGTGTGGGTGGGCCTTGATCTGATTTGATTGACTGTGCTGGCAGCTTGAGCAACCAGCCCCACAACTGTCATCAGATTGTGATTCAAATATTGCTAATCTCACTTCACCCTTTGCAAACCAGTAAGAAGAGCCCAGGCAAATACACTAATACAGAAAATCTGCTTCATTCGGTGGAAAATAGTGTGTCCATGCAGGAGCCCATCACTCAGAGAAAGAGGCTGATTGTAAAAAATGATTTCAGGGGATTTAAGTGGAGTTTTCTGCAGGTTGAGTTCACTGCAGATTGACGCTAAGTATTAGGGCTGACGGAGGATGAGTGTGGCAAACTGTCAGGGCCAGATGACCTCAAACAGATCAGTGCATTTCAGAGAGAAGGAAGTGAAAAAGAGACAACTTGTACAGTTGATTTTGCAGGAAAAGGACAGAATGTATTCAAGGAGATATGATTGAGCCCCCGCATGATTTAATGATCGCTAGATCTGTTACAGAGGAAAGCTGATTCTCCCAGATGGCGTGCTGAACGTCTACATGCACCGCTCGCATGGACAGATGTTTCTCTGCGTGGTTGGTGAGCGGATGTCTGAACAGCTCTGGGGCCAAACTCTGAGCACCGTGATAAGAGGATGCAAAAGCTCAGCAGATGTTTGCTCTCAGGAGTATAATCCAGAGGGGAAGTGAAGTGGCACAGAGGACCTTTGCTCCTCCAGATTCTTTCAGAATTGTGTCTGTTGACTTGCAGAGCTACGGTACAAAACTTGCTTTTAACTACGTTTTTGCATGCACTTTGCAGCTACCTCACATGTCCTACGTCACGGCGTTTCTTTGTGCGTGTTCTTGGAAGTTAACTCTGTGTGTCTGTAAGAGGAGTTTAATCCCATCAGTGCTGGGAGGCAGTACATCAGCATGTCAAATAAGGTCAGCAGCAGAATCTCCTTGCGTGTCGCTGTGTGTCAGTCGTGCAAAATCACAAGTTCTCATGAAAGATGTTCCAGTGTTGGCCAGGCATGATTTGGCCCTGTCTGCCATCTAGCAGGCATACTTTGTTTTTGCATCATAGTCATTTTTTTATGCATATGTGTTGATGAAAAGTAAGGACCAGCAGTGGCGCTGATGAATAATGAATGGGCAATGAAGACAGCGTGTGCATCCAAACAATCTGATGAAATGTAATGAGGTGAAATCAGTGTGTGTCATGGCAGCAGAAGAAGAAGTTAGGCAGGAGCCTCTTGAAATCTCTGCTGACAACATGAAAAGTAAACACAAAAAAACATGATTTCAGTAAGCAACATAAACTATTGAGACAGTTCCTACCTCTCAGTGTTGACCTGTTCTTCCATGTTACTGTGGTCCAAATCTGTCTGATGTGCCCAAAGTTTGTTCTCTGCTTCAGAAGAACTTTTATTATTATGCTGTTGATTACTATCAACCGCAGTCATCAGGTTTTATGTGTGCACCAAATGTGTTGTGTCCCTCTTAATAACAAGGTAACATTCAGAACAGACAGTGACTGTATTCATTAAGCAGCAGACCTGACTCATACCTCGCAGAGACATCGTATGATTTAAGTTAGACAGACAGGCACAGGATTGAACTAGTTCAACAGAGTCACAACATGCAGCCCCCCCCATGTCGATATGAGAAAGTTTGGAGCGAATGAGGGTTTCACACATGGCAAACACATATTTTGAGACATATTGAGGCCCTTTGTTTCCTAAATAAGGGGAGTATACACAGTGTCAGCCACAACATTAAAAAGGTCAAGTGAGTAGCATTGGTCTTCTCGTTACTACAATGGGAGCTGGGAAATCTTGGGTCCTGGCATTCATGTGAATGGCACACTCCCTCCCCCTTTGCAACGGCATTCCCTAATGGCCGTGGCCTCCCTTAGCAGGACAGTATGCCCCCAAACACCGTTCAGGAATGACCAGAGGAACATGAGGCCGGTGGTTTAAAGTTGGTATAGAAAAAAGTGCAATTTTTAAAGGTAGGAAATGCATCCAGCATGTTTTGTTAGAATGACCAAATACTGTAGACACAGCATGTTCTTGTCAGAAACCATCTTTGTTTGCAGTGCATATTGCAAATTGGATGTTGTGCAGTAATGAATTCTGCAGGGGCTATTAACTGCTTTAATGGTCTTGTCAGCTGAGGCTGACCAGAAAATGATGTTTTAGTTGAGGCAGAAATGCAGCCGTGAACCAAAGACCTCATCACTGCCCCTTTTTAAAGTCTCACATGAGGCCTTTGCCCATATTCACATCCTGGGTCACCAAGCTTAATTCCCTTCTGTCTGAAATGCAAAGCATACATGTAAGGCGTGCAGATTTGACGTCTTATTTTGGGATGGCAAAGCTTGTGATGCCACAGCTTTCTCCCAGAAATTCAATTTCATTTGTGAATCACAATACATTAAACAGACTTCCCCTTAACCTCATTTTTCAGCTTGCAGCCTGTAAAGTGATAAGGAAGGGGCTTCTTCACACTGTTAATCCCTCTTATGTAGGGCACATGGCTCAACTCGGCAGCCTTTCATTTGTGAATTACTTGATGGGGCCCGGCCACTGCTCTCATAGCTCCACGCTGGCACCATCCCCTAGTCTCCCAATACCCCTTGAGTAAATCTGGAGACCACCTAACAAGATCACCCAAGAATAGTACACCTCTGAGTCCCCGTACTGCTCAGCTGTGTTGGATATCACTGCCTCCAGTGCTCACCTGCGTGCTCAATGAACCAGTTTTAAAAATAGGATTCAACAGCTAAAACTACTCAATACAATAATGACATAGGAAATAAATACCCACTCATGCTGCAACTAATGATTATTTTCACAACCAGTTAATGTTTTGTACGAGTGGATTTGTTCTGTAATTGAGAAAATATAAACGAAATAGTGAAAAATGTCATATGGCACTGAAAGTGCTCGTCCTGATCATGATTCCAACCCTCAAGCCAAGTCTTAAAAAACTCACCAATAAATCTCTGATGTACCCCTTCATGCACCTGCAGCCTTGTGTCAGGTGCAACATGAAACTGAGTGTTGCAGCATTAGTTGTGAAAGGCCTCAACTTCAGACCGTGGTGCACTTGAACAGGTCAGAGAGTTCTTAGAGGTCAGTGTCTGAGCGGCACCCGGCTCTTTGATCTGTCACCTCTGTTCTTCCTCTGGAATATCTGAGGGATAATGATGAGGCCATCAGGTGTTTTGAGAGGTGCTCGTTAAGAGGAAGAAAACAGAAAACTGGCAGGTTTGATGAAGACGCGTCATCCCATAGGAGCAGGTGCATCTGCTGTAACTCAGTTGGTCAGGAGAGGGCGATGTTGCTCCACTTCAGAGAAGCAGCTGAGCCTCGGATGGCAAAGCGCTTGTCTCGCAGTTTTATTTGGACTGGATGATAAAACAACATCCATTAATGGATGTTATTAATCTATCTCTTTATTGATTTATTGGTTTATTTAATGACGATGATGGACGATGCAAGCTGTAGAAATTGGACTCAAGCATGCAGGAAAATGAAAAATATTAGTATAATACTGATATTAGTTTTACATCTTCAGCTTTCGTTGATTACAATCTTTTTCTTCCATTCATTCGTTCATTAATTTTGTTTGTGTCTTCACATTTCAGTTGCTAAGTATCCTTTTTATAATGTTTTTAATCTGATTGTGATTTTACCTTGGCAACATATACAGTGATAACAATTCTAAACTCAAGGTTCACATAATTAGTGAGCGTTCATCTGTATCCTCTTGACCTCTGTCTGTATGAAAGAATAAAAAAACAATCATTTAACTAATATGATTTAGTGATGTCAGGGAGCGATCAGTTGGCCAGGATTCATAAGATGAACAAACCAGGAGATTTTTCTCATTAGGATAGTAAAATTATTCTGTGAATGCTTTCAACAGCTGCTTTGATGCCAAACCTCAGACTTAAACTCTGCCTCTCTTCTTCACTGATTTCCTATACGATCAGTTTCCCTTTACTGACATTTATGGATCAGTGTTATGGCCCCAGTGCGCTCACGAAGCTGTAAAGATGTGAACACTTGTTGTAAGAGAGCAGCGGCTCAGTAGCATCCTGTTTAAAGCCTCATCACTCAGCTGTTCACCGTTGCTTTGATCCTGCCTGTGTAAATTATGTCAGTCTTTGCAAATGGGTGTTCAGGTTCAGAGATTACCTCAAGCACACACGTCCATGCACAGAATACACACAGTCTGCAGGTTAACGCTGCTCTCAGGCTGCAGACACCACCCCACAACCACCTCCCTCTCTGCCTCTTCCTTGTTCAGTATTATTGACTGGAGCCTCCACCAGCCAATCGGCAGGCTGCATCCCACCTCTGTCATCAGCCAGTGCTGGAGGAAGGGATTGGCTTGTGTGATCTGAGCTTGGAAGGCAGATGAAATGCCAGGTCTGCTTTGCCTCTGGGGACGACTAGGCTGCCTTATAATGGGAACCAACACTCACTCGGCTCAGGGGCAATAACATCCAACTCAGCATCAGGAAAACACGGGGCTCCACCTTTTTTTTTTCTATCTGCTGCTTTGGCGTGGTCTGGTTGCTCTGTGGTCTACCTTCATGTGGAGAAAGACGCTGCTGGTGGGCTCTGTCACTCCCCTGTCCTCATCATCCATCCTCTCTGGAACAGGTTGATCCTTTACGCTTTCTGTCTATTTTGCGCCGACGAGCTGCTCTTTGGAATCTCACTCCTCCATGTACGATAACTTGTACCTACATGGATTTGAAGACTCGGAGGCGGTGAGTGGCGGGGTGCCTGACACCTGTAAACCATGCTTTTCTGTTGTGTCGTGGTTGGTCGATCCCTTCATGAATACTCACAGAATGTGTTGAGACTTGAGTGGGCTGAGCCGTGCACTCTTCTCGGGGGAGTTAGAAGAGGTTGGGGGAAGGGTGTGCACGAGAGTGTGTGTTATGGTGTGTGTTTTTGAAAGAGCGAGTGTGCTGGGGCTCCTCAGTCAACCAGCTGTACAGTTTTCTCACTGATGCTGCCAGCCAGATGATGGTTCTCCTCCTGTCTGGACTGAGCGTCTGCAGATCCAAACAGTGCATGTTATGAGCTTTGTAGCTTCTTTTGTATTTTCTCACTTGTCTGTCCTTCCTCACATCCCACCATACGTCATCAAGGTTTACAGAAAAGATCAGCAGCTATAAGCATGATGATCACACGCTATGGTCGTCTGGATCATACTGATGTGCTGTTGCATCCAACTGCGCCGTCTTTCATGTGACACAAATGCATACATAGCAGAGAAACGTCATATTCCCTTGCCACTACGTATAGATTCTCATCTTGACCGCACACAGCTGATGGTACGCACAGATAGACCCACACACTGCCTTTGATACAGATAGGGTAGTGGAAAAAATGCTTACAAAGGCAGTTAATGTCGGAGCTGGTGCTGGGTGGAGGGGAGGAGGGAACCCCTCTGAGCCAGAATCTGTCAAGACCTTTCTGTAACTGCACATCCTGACATCCCAGCTGCCTCTTAAAGATTAAAGGTGGAGAGATTTTCACACATTGTGCTATCTACAGTATTAGCAAGGGAGCGTAAGTTCTGTATGTCGGTGATGTGCATGTCTATAGAAGGGTTTGTCTTACCTAAGGAACTAAAATGAACACCACATTGGCAGAAATATGTGGCCAGATATACGCTGCACCTATCAGTCCAAAGCCATGGGCATTAATGTACTGCTTCAACAGACTCCACTCCTCTGGTTTCAGGCGTTTCAGCAGCTTTTGAGCCTTGCTGCAGGGATTTGCTCCCATTCAGACACAGGAGCTTTAGTGAGATCGGCCACTAATGTTGGATGATAAGGTATGGCTCACAGTGTGCTTTCCAGATCTCCCAGCTGTTGGATGGGTTTACTTCAGGGGTCTGTGCAGTTAAAGTTCTTCCACACCAGACTGGGAAAACCTTTTCTTTATTGACTCGGCTTTGTGCACAGGACAGCATTTTCATGTTGAAAGAGGAAAGTCCAAACCAGGAAAAATAACCCCAGAAGGAGCAGACATAGAGACGGGCATGTCCGCATACTTTTGGCCACATAGATTTTGTGATGTTGGAGTTGGTTTGCTGGTTCGATTTTTTGCCACTCCAAATTCATGTTTGAAACAGTTTTTAACTATAATATCCTCAATATTTTTCATCGAGTCAAAAGAGGATTCTTTTGAATAACTGAGCAGTGCTATTGGTTTATGGACTAGCCAATTTTTTCATCTTCGAATGTAAGATATCATGTGAAGCCACTGTTGTTATGATACTTTAGATGCTTCACCAACCAGAGGCACAAATAGAGGTGAAGCAAACTGTTACAACTTGGAACTAAATATTTTCACAGTAGCTGCTGAATTCATCCATACTTGACCCATAATCTGCGGCTCTTTAGCTGCAAAATGCTCCACTCACTAAGTGTGCCTGTCTGCTGAGCAGCTAGTGTGCAGTGGGTTTTTGTGTCGTGGCCCATATAGCTAAACAATTAGCTGAAACTATCAATAAAGCTCCATAAAGCCGTGGGCAGCTGCGCATTCAGGGGATAATTCTCTGTAGGCTCATCACTGCGACCAACCATCTTTCACACTGTCGCATTATTTTCACATTTGATTTTGTTGTTTTAAAATATCCAGTTATGGCTGCTGTAATCTTCAGCTTCAGCTCGACGAATCTTCCTCAGGAGTTCACTTATCTCCGTATGTTTTCATGTCCAGAAGCTTGTTTGTGACTTTTTACAGAAGAAACAGCTATTTTATGACAAAGTTGCTAATTTTTTCCACTGATTATGGAAGTGCTCTGCCAGTCACCAAGCAAATGAACTGGACTTTCACTGACAGAAACCTGGCTACCCAAAATAACTCTATGTCCCTGATAGCACGGCGTCATCCACCAACACCATCGCTTTCTTTGTTGTTGTTTCAGCTGTTCTAATCATGTGGTACTGGCCCATTATTATGGGCCTGAATAAGTGATGAGGCTGGAGACTATTTGCTTTCACCTCAGACTGTTCATGAAATGGATTCTCTCTAAAATCCTAATATCTCATGGAGACTCCATCCATCCATCCATCCATCCATCCATCCACCCATCCATCCATGCATCCATCCATCCAGCCTATTAAAGCCTATTTCAACGAACAAAATCTATAACGGACTCTACCTATGTTGTATATTTTTCTAAGTTGTGTACATAAATGATCTCAAACTGCTACTACGAATTCACCTCCTGGTTCCATTGAATCTTTTGAATGGACTCGGTCATGTTTCAGTCACCACAGCAGGTGGTCCACTGTCACTTCTCCCGAAGCAAACATGTGAAACTTGTTCATATGCAAACCGTGGTGCTGAGTTCCACTTTGTGCCATGTCTAGGGCAGTATTGGCAGCACTACAGCAGACATCACTGGGGCTCTTACTGTCCTTGTGGTTTGCTATCAGCACTTGTCATAAGCTTGTGCGTCTGGATTTTTCGGAAGTCAGACGTTATCCAGGGATGATGAAGGCAGCAGGATGGGACTCTAATACATTTGTGTATCCTTGACCCGTAGTGACCTACAGGCTTTCTTGTGTTCTTGTGTGTTTCCTCCTTACTTTCCTCTGAATGTATGATAAGCTACTCAGGGACATTGTTTGGCACTGTTGGACCAATTATGGAGTTCAGTACACAAACCTCTGATCAGAAATGTAACAGTTTGGAAGTGAAAGCAAAGTTAAACTTATGTGTTATTGAATACTGGTTTTTCCATTGTAATACTTATAATACCTAGCTTGATGATGTAACCCGCTTATTACAGCTGTGCATATATACAGTCAGTGTTGTTTAAGGTATAACTTACCTTTACAAAAGCTATTGTGTAAAATCGAAAGTGTAAGATTGGTTGTTTAGTCATTGGAAGGATGTGGAAGGAGAACTCTTTGAGTCTGAAGACGACATTGTGTACATCAAAGCTTTCAGCCCTTTAAACTTTATGAGTGAAGTGATGTTCATGAATTTGGAGCTCCAGTCCCTTATTTGGGCTCTGTTGTTTCAGAGGACCCAGGAGATATGTTTCCACTTCTCCAGCCTTGTTGGTGGTGGATACAATGAAGCAAGAATGCTTTTAGCCTTTTCGCCTGGGACTGATAGGCATGGAGGTCAGGAGAGGAAGAAGGCTGGAGATGGGAGAACAGAGCAGGCTTTGGCGTCTGAACAGATAAGGCTTGAGTGTGGCACGATGGACTCAAGACCGGCCACTTGACACTCCTAGATAATAACCTCACAAACAACTCATTGTCAGTGTGTGTGTGTGTGTGTGTGTGTGTGTGTGTGTGGGTAGGGACAGGAGATAGAATAGAAGAGGGGAAGAGGTTGATTGGCAGAGTTGTTGCTTGTGTCTGTGCTCATGATTGTAATTTTAGGAATGCTGTAAAGTGCCTGGTGCTCTGAATGCTCTCTGTCCTTTCCAGTAAAATGAGCTGAAAGACATCTTCTTGCCAGCCTCAACAGTTTCAGGAAGTGGCAAATGCAGGGAGCCGCAATTAAATGACCAAATGTGCACAGTGGTTTACCTTTTGTTTACTTATGGTTTTAAAGAAGTCCAGACAAACAACAATAGCAACATGTACAGAAACTATAGTGCATTTACATTTTTGCTTGAGTACCTGAGTGTAGATGTGTCTGCACCTGTCATGAACATCTGGTTTATCATGCACACTTTGTTTGAGAGTTATGGCAGTTAATGCCAGAGTATCTCTGTAAACAGATATCTGCATGTTAAAGCTGAAACTGAAGGCAAGGGACCAGATTTTGGTATCGGATTAGCGTTGTGGTTTCCATTTGTAGTCCATCTGTAGTCCGAGTAGTATTGATGAATAGTATTGATCACGTTTGGGCTTTGGTTGCATGCAGATTAACAATCCGTGTGAAGAGCAAAAGAGGTGGAACGCATTGGCAGAAAAGCAATCTCAGAACACATCTGCCGTCGTCTGGCGATGATTTAGCTTTTATTAGACTTTTAAAAATGGATCTACATTCATATGCAGATGTCTGTTTATAGAGATTAGCCAAAACGTCATCAGAAAGTCGCTCCAGTTGCTAACTGCACTCCAAACAATGACCGGCAGGTGGAAGAGGAAGATTGTGTGTTTTACTTTGCGCCAAAATGAGCTCTGTAAATGGTCACATGATGTCTTTCATCAAATTTCACTGGATCTGCAGTTTTTCAGTGCTGATAAGAGTTGGTCAATCAGAAGATGTCGTCCTGGGCTCAGGGCACTGTGGGCATTTTTTGCTATTTTTTTCACATTCTATAAACTAACCAATTAACTCACCAGACAAACAAGCAGCAGAAATATTAACCTCCCTGTCAGAGGAATGTATCTTCCGTTCCCAGAGGAGGATTCATTATTTCAAATGGAGAGATATAAAGCAGGTACTCGTCTACAGTGGCCAGTGGTGTGGGCCTTTTATTTTCCTTTCTCTCCAGTTCTCCGGTTATAGATTTCCTTCGTAATGAGGCAGTAAATAACAGTTATTTGTATCAAGGAAAGACTCCCATGGCTATGAATGGATCATTAGCAGAGGCGCCTGCAGCCCTGGACAAAGGCATTAATCCTTTCCGCCCAGCCTGGCAGGTTGATTTCAAAGACATACTGCAGTACAAATCCTCTGTTGCACATTTGACCATTTATTTTCATTAAGTTATTGATATGTAACTGTAATATTTTGCCACTGAAGCTATAGAGTGGGCTTTCAACAACACGCCTTCCTCTTTTCTTTTTTTTTTTTTGACATGGATGCTGCCATTTGGGTACGATCAGTTTATGTACATTCTTTCCCTTCATTTGATGGAAAAGGTTGAAGGGATAATTCCACAGTGATAAATTGATTGTATGCCACTTCCATGAGTCAAGCATGCCATTTACTCACTATTTGCAGCCCTGCAGGACACATCTATACGACGAGACTCCTATTTACCACGTCATAATGACAGTAGAGAGTTTATCAAGAACATACTGTACCTCCGCCATTCTCATTGTGGCATGTAAACAGCTGATGGCAACAGAGAAGGCAGTCATGCAAAACATCCATTCTGCTGTGAAAGTGGTTGAGGATGGTAATTGGATGAGATGCTTGTGGAAAAAGAAGATTCTATTGCAGGAGGAGAAATTGATGAACAGGGCAGAATTTAAAGCAATACATCATGCCTTAGTCCTGATGACAAGCGGCCCTTTGTAAGCATGTTTCCTGCTCCCATGAGCTTTACCCTATTGTGTGTGCATATGTGCTTGCACATGCACTGTGCACAGTTTTTATAGCTGCCTCCACATATTTTGAAATTGTGCTGTTATTTATCAGGTTTCAACAAAGGCAAGACAGCATATAGTGTTCTTTTGTTCATGTGGAGATGAATCCCATTCACATCATACATTTCCAATTCATTCCCAAACGTATTTCTCTGATCTAGAGCTCATTGAATTCTTTATTGTTTGCTCTGTCACTTTTTAATCATCAAAAAATAGCAAAAGATGACAATTATAATTTCAAGGAGCACAAAGTTTCGCTTTGTCTGACTAAGAGTCCAAAACTATTCAATTTACAATGAAGCAAAACAGAGAAAAGCAACAAATCCTCATATTTGAGAACCTGTAACTACCAAATTTTGGCCATTTTTGCTTGATAAATGACATGAAATGATAAATTGTTATACCAATCCTTCATGGCTGAATTACTGCCGTCATCATCATTCTCCTCCTGCAAAGATCTGTTTTTGATTTGTTTTCCTCGCTTCATTCATATTTATGTGAGATATGTTCATGATCACACTTCCTCAAAAAGATTCTATTGGCTATTTAAAGACCCACTTGCTGCTTGCCTACAAAATGTCCCATTTTCAGCTCCTCTGAAATGCTCATATGATATGAAAGATGCTGTGTTTCTAACGCAGCTTATCTGTCTGTACTGTAGCCCCCGTCCTCTGTGGATGGATGCTGTTACTGGGTTGTGTCGAACAGAGTATGTGGCAGCATCCATGGGGGCAACAGACGGTGCCATCATCTGTTAAGTAAACATTTGTGCTGGGGCCCAGTTTTTCACCCCTTTTGGCTGAGTCTGCAGGACTTCAAACGTCCACCAGCTGGCTGTCCACCAAAATGGGAATCAGATCCATCCAACCTGACGAGCTGGAGATGCCCAACACAAAGCATCTCCGTGTTTGAATGAGCAGTTCATAGATTTAGAGGATTTATTTGGGTTTGTGAATGGCTTTAGAGATGATTGTCCTCTTACAAAAATAACCATCAAAGTGATCTATATTAAGCAATATGTATAAATGTTGTATGATATATTGCGAATTAGACAAAAATTGATTCCAAGAATTGGTGGTGACATTTGTTATTTGACAGTTTCAGTCAGTATTTAAAAAAAAAAGGATTTGATCAGTCATAATTATTTTAATATTAGTGCCAAGATTTGCCTTTTTTAAAAGATTTCATCTGTACTCTTGACAAATTCTCAAAACAGCATAAAACAGTATTCATTTTAGAAGTTGTCATGAAGAAGTATCAACATTTAAGACTCGACTAGCATGTTGGCCCACAATATAATGAAGATGAAATATTACTGGGCTTACATTTAAGGACTTTTAGACAGTGTAAGCACTTCTATATTGAGAAAAAGTTCTCCCCTGGACACCAAAAGCTAAAACAGAAATGTGATCCACAACTAGGAAGCAGCGATCAACTCCCCTCTTACTGCTGCCTGTCTGATAGCCCCAGGCTTCACAAATGCAGCTTGATGGTCCAGATTTAAGCACCCGAGCGTAGTCAGAGTTGGAACGCCGCCACGATCTTCACGCTTCCACAGCCGAGTGGTGACACGCTGCATCTCACAGCGGCCACTTGGACAGAGAGAGACAGAGATGAACTTTCATCAGCCAAGATGGCCATTCTGTAAAATGCTGAATTTGGCCATCAAAGCAGTTAAAGTTTGATTTTATAAGTATTGTTTATCCAGCCTGTCACTAAATAGTTGTTATAGTTGTAGCCTTTGACTTTTGTGAGACATCGTTGGCCATTGTTTGTAGCGGGAGAGATTCGTGCCCGTCCAAGTGTTGGAAGTGTTGCACAGCCAGTCAAGTGGCCAGCTGCTACAGCAACTCTGGCTGTGTGGTCCAGTGTGCTTTTTGGTGGAATATGGGGGTTTTAGTGAACCTTTGCATTGATTGTATCTTTAAAGGATAACAGCAAGCATTAAAATCCCAACAGTGATCATTCTGCAAATTAAGGCCTTCTCTCAAATGATCCAAATCCTCTTTGTATTCTGTCATTTTACAGTATATTAGCAAGGTGTGTTGCAGTGCTGAAAGTTTGGTCACAATGCGTTTAAGCTGTCCGTTGCGTTGTCAGCTGTTTCGTTCCCTCCTGGGTGTATTTCATGGAGTCAAACAGAGCCTATGTGGAGAGAGTGGCTGACAGAAAAGAGTTGTTATATTAGATTGCTGTGTTCGACTATTATCTGAGTGTTTACTCAGAAATGTATTCGTGGAACACACCGTAACACGATATCCAGTGTGCTGCACTGTTTAGCAGGTGTGACACAGAGAAGATGCTGTATCACCTGCCCCACTGTCAACATGATGTTATTGTGTTGTGATGCGTGAGGTGAGATTGGGACCTTGTGTAAAGTACACTGTTAGTGGACTGCAAAATAGATTAGTAAAGGAAGTTTATGTCATGAAAGAAGAAGAAAATATTAGTGAATATTGATATGAATATGGAAGACATGACAAACCTCAAAAAAAAAAAACACCCAGCTCAGGTCCAAGGTGTTGTTGTGCCATTGATTACAAGAGTAACGTCTGCACAGTGACTTCATGCCACCAAAGTATTTAAAAAGAAAACATTTTGATCTCAGTCACATATTTGTCAGGTTAGTGTGTATTTAGTAGTAAGCACTAAGCAATAAGCAATAAGTCTGTATGATGACAGATGTGGTTGAACAATCACAGTGGTGTTTCCAATTGCAAATGAGTGTGGAGTCACTGGTCAGGCATTAGTCTTGTAATTGCTGTTTTTTATTTGCCTTGTAGCTACAGGTGATGTGCAATGATATGAAGTAATGATGTAATAAAAACAATTCAGTACATTTAGTTTTGTACAGTTAATCTGAGAATGTGATGCTGTTTACTACTGACAGCAAGAAAAAGGATCATTTACTTAATTTTTATATAAAAGCTGTGCAGTGATTATCTTCCCGTTGTTTTCAGTCTTTTGAATATTGAGTGCAGGAAGTCTGCTGTTGTCGAGTGTCGCCCAGTGACGGATGAACCGCTTTGATCCAATGACATGAAAGTAGAGAAGTCATTAAAATTCATGGACAAGTTCATGTATTATGTCATGGCACATGTCACAGCTATTGCACTACACCGTGCACAGCATTACATCATGCAACATGGTTCCTTCTTTTTCCTTTTTTTTTTTTTTTTTTTTGACATTTTAGCTTTTTTGAACTAGTGACAGCTGGAGAGAGACAGGGAAGGCAGGGCAGAGACGAGGGCTGACATGCAGCAAAGGGCCCAGCTGGAATGAAACCTGGGCCACTGTGCTAAGGACTCGGCCTTAATATGTGCTTTACCAGCTAACGGGGTGGCCCATGATACGTTTATACATGTTACATAGGCAGTACTTAGGGACTGATTATTGCATGCTGTACCTGCCTGTTCAAGCCAATGAATATATGTTAGATGTTAACCAGCTGACAACTGGAACAGCACTGTTAGCTGCATTTCTATAGAGCCGTTAAGTCTCTATAAATACAAAGTAAGAGAAACTGACAGACAAAGGCAGGTTTGAACTAAATGAGAGACAAACTGGCAAACAAGGAGGGTTATAAATGACTGTAGACAAGATGGTTGCAGACACCATGGGGCCAGTGAATCATAAAGGATATTGTCAGTGGTGGTAAGCGTAGTAGCAGCAGCCATACTCACTCATATCTCCTTCCTCTTATTTAATTCCTGGTGACAAGGGGAATAACTGGCTCTTGACCTGCCTGCAGGCGGCCGTACACAGTGCATTCCCCGTACCTGCGCTAGAAAGCAATGATGAGCAGTAATTAGCTTGTGGGCCCCAGAGAGTCTGTGCGCTGAGCTCGTTGTTCCTTGCCTATGGGGCAGGCGTTCAGTGTTTATGCTAATGTAGTGATTACTCAGCTGTAGTGTTGCGTGAAGTACTTGTTTTTCTGTTATGTAGTGGCAACATCTCACTCCATCATAGAGACAGAAAGGAGAATAACAGCAAACTGGACGAGAGAGAGTGAAAGAGTGCTGTGAAGTGAATTATATAATGCAATAATAATATAGGATTTTAGTCCTTGTTTTATTCTCTAAAACACATGATTAACATAACAGTCGGCACAGTTGACCTGAAAGAAATGATAAGGAAAAGCCTTCCCACTAGGTTGATTTAGCATTCAACCAAAGTGACCGCTGAGGTCGGCTTGTGTTCGATGCATCTTACAAATGTTTCTTTTCACACTGAAGCAGAAAAATTAGGCTCTTATGGTGCCCATGCTACTTTGTTCTGTGCAGGATTATTGGAAGGATTGGGGGAGTCTGTCCAGGAGCACACTCATCAGTTAATAGCAATTTACACATATGAAGCATTAGTATCTATCTCCAAATGTGATAATCTCTAATCATTTGTTCTGATCACCAGATGAAATTGCTTTTTCAAAGACTGCACAACAGCACTGGGCAAACACTAAATGAATCAGAGGGATCGCTTAATGACGATATCCATGCTGCTTTTCTGAGCTCGGAGGGAACAGTGCTGCACCAACACGACCATTTTTTTAAACTGTACATTGTTTTGATGAATTACAGAGAAATGAACATGTGCAGCCACTCCACACGCAGAGCCATTATTACATGGTGCAGTTGTAACAAATTAGACCTGAAGCCAATTTTCCCACATGGGAGCACAAGCAGCTCCAGTACCGGTCAGCCAAAGGTGACGTCCTCAGAGCCAAGATGTCCTGGTTACACACGCATCATCGCTGTGTAGACAATGTGAGCAAACTACATGTCAGCACTGTTTGATAGCGGTGGTGTTGAGGTACACACTGTAGATTTAGCCATCTTTGATGATTGATGGATTTATTGTACAGGTCCATTAGCCAGGGATCCGTTCACAGGGTCCTACTCAGGTGTGTAAACTGTGTGCTTAACATTTCATGCTCAGGAGCAGGTGACATTACACTGATGCTCTCACCGGGCAACTGTGTTTGCAGGATGTTGGCAAAATGTACAATATATATTTATATATTTACCAAATAATGATAATAATAATGATGACTGAAATTCCTCCAGGATGTTGCTTTCTTTGAGAAAGGAGTTCATTTTTCAGTATCTTACTGATGAATGGAAGGTTGGATGTCAGCTATATAGTTAATTTCAGCTGTGGGGATTCTGTTACAGGAGAGGAGATTGATTGTGTCTGAACATTGACAAATTTAAGATTACTGACACGCACCAGACTGTCTATGACTGCTACAATGTGTTGGAGCATGCCACTGGCAGTTTAAGATCACAGCTATGTTTAAGGAAGCAGCACAGGGTGTGTCTCATTTCTAAAACCCCAGTGAAATACCCCAACATCAACATCAATACAATGGAACAATTATCCATTTAAATCTCAATTGACAAATCTCAGTGAGTGATCTGGTCCTGATGAACCCGAGGATAACTGTTCAGTGGCGACAGAAAAGCTACCGTTTTCACATTTTGGCTCACTGTTGAAGTGAATTACGGGGAAAGCGTGGTCTCTCTTTGGTTATACTGTTAAATGTGTTTTCAGAGTTAATATTGTTGATACTGCTGCAAAACGTTTGAAGTGAAAATTGAAAAAGAAGATGAAACTGTACAATATTCATAATAATAATAATATAACAAGTTTTTATTTTAGTCACCAGTCTCTGGGGACTTTATGGGCTAAGGGGAGGCGAATCCCAGCTTCCCGCATGTGAGACGGAAGTACCGCCCACAATCCTACAGCAGTGAAGCGATAATAAAAGACAGGAAGACAGTTTTGAGGCTTCTCCTTTACCGTTTTGACAAACTGCTTTCTTTTTGTTTTAGGAAAGTAAAAAAAAGTAGTTTATCCATATTTTTTATCAATTGCCTTTATTCTATGTTTATATACTTAGTTACATTTTATATTTAGTTACATTTAACGTAACTTTGCCGTCGTCATCTCGCTCATGGCCTGCAGGGACTCGAAACCCGGCTTCCCGCTCGTGAGACGGAAGTACCGCCCACAATCCTAATAATTACCTTTTTTTTTTTTTTTTTTCTGCTTTTCGTTTTTTTTAGAAGGACCCAGAGAATACGATTTGTTTCTTGCTTGGGCTTGATTTTGTTCATATGCTTTTGTTCTCTACGATATAAATCGAGGGAGTCAGTTTTGATTGGGAACATGGTATTTTGTGTCACCATCTAATCATTTTCAGTGGTTTCAAAACAAAAGTCCTATCTGTAATCTAACCATGTCTATTCACTGTAGAATTGTACATTGCACACATGTAACACCTGCTCTCAAGAACAAAATGGATGCTAATGCATCTCCGCTCTGCTGAAAGTGTAACTCTGAGACTGGCAATTACATTCACTGTTTCTGGTCATGTGTGAAGTTACAAAGCTGTTGTTCTGGTTTTGTTGAGGAACTGTGACTTATTTTTGGTGCTTCAATAGAGTTAGACCATATGTGTCTTTTTGTTGGTCTTCCAGATGCTCATAATCTAAATATCAATTTATTGACTTTATTGACATCTCATGTGTGCTTCACTCCTCACTGGACACATTCTAGAGCATAAATTATATCTATGCTGTAATCTTCCGTATAACAAAGGCTGCCTAAACCATCTTAAGCTGTCTCTAACCAGTGTCCTATAACCTTGCTACTTGTTTACATGTTTATTGATGTTGTCTTTCTCTGTTGTAGGGGATGGGGTGGGTTGGGGATGGATATAATGCCCACTGTTTTTATTTCTTAATCTTACCTACTCATTCTATTTTTCATGTCTGAGCTGCATTAAAAAAAAGAAATTGCAGTGGTATGACTCCAGAAGGGACGTTTACACATCCATGTCTGCCCAGACTTAAAATACAGGACCAATACTTTAGGAATTTAATCAAAGGTATTAAGTGTATTTATTTATTTATTTGGTGGAATAGAGGATATGGCCGTATGATGCATCTGTGATGCTGGAGCCTGATGGCCACATTGGTGCTGTAATAACTCTCACTGCTGCGGGGGTGACACATACATGCAGTACACACATAAAATGCACACTGCACTGCATCTGCAATAAACCAAAGTCCATATGTCACAGCTGTTGTAAGTGGGGAAAAAACCCTGTTTGAAGGAGTTGAAGCTGTCTCGCTATTTAAAGGGACAAGATCCTTTTTGGTTTCTATACAGTAAATACAGACAAATGACACTGCACAAAAATCTGTAGTTAATACAGAAAAAATGTCAAATACAAAACTAAACAAAACAAAAAAAAGAGTCGAATGAGAAGCTTGCTGACACACTCATGTCTGTATGCTCCTATAAATGTTAAATGTTAGAAACAGTTGTCTACCAGCACTTCCAAAGTGCAAACAAACTATGTTTTATCAATACTCAGAGGGTTTCCTCTTGTGTCTGCCCTCGGTGTCCCTAATTGTATCTCTAAAAATAAAAACACATCTTTCTGAACCTTCCTTCTCATCGTTCGTCATCTTTAATCTGTCAGCCTTTGATCCTGTATGGAGAGGAATACAGCCAGTCATGTGACACAGCAACCCCCCCCCCCCCCCAACACACACACACACACACACCCACACACACCCACACACACACACACACACACACACACACTAGGTTGTCATCATAACCATTAGCACTAGTTGCCTAACCCTCACCCCAACCTTAACACGTCTTCACCCTAAAATCTAATGTTTTACATTATGGGGACCTGTAATTTGTCCCCACAAGTAAGGCAAGTCCCCATAATGCGTCAGTAATACATGGGCACACACACACACACACACACACTCACACACCTGTGTGTCTGTAACCTCCCACTCCCGTTCGTTTGCTCAGTGTCTGTGGTTTTAAGAAACAGGCTGTTGTTATGTCCTGCATCTATTTGCACTGCTTTGCATTCAAATTGGGTTTAGTTTTGAATAGGACATATCAAATTACACGTTACAGTGCTTGTTATTGGATTTTGCTCCTTGAATGTCAGTGTTAATCTGTCCCACGTTAAGAAAGCTATCACCAGTACTGGTGCTTTTCATCCCTCCTGGTAACACGTTATTTCCATTTTTTCTGTGTGCTGTTGTTCTCCAGGGCTCAGCTGATTCCTACACAAGCCGACCGTCTGACTCAGATGTGTCCCTGGAGGAGGAGAAGGAGGGCGGCCGGCAGGAGAGGGAGCAGCAGGCCACTGTCCAGCTCGAGAGGGCAAAGGTCAGTTTCACTGGGAACTATTTACAGGACAATGGAGTGACATATTGTACTGTATATTACATGAAACACATCCCACCTCACAAAGAAAAGACACATGATTCAGTGTTACTGACTGCACTGTACTTGGTCTGCAAATTGTAGTTTTACACTGTTGAAGGAACAGAGATTTGACACAGTCCCGTTCTCACCACATCCTCACTCCCCTTCTTCTCTTGTTTGAGGATTGGTCTCTTATTGCTAATCTGCTAATAATGGGCTGATGATAGATAGATAGATATTTTTTATTTCTGATGATAAACAATGTGATGTGTTAAAAATATTGTTTGTTGAAAAATGAAAAAATGCCATGGAGGTCAACAGCCGGGGATGGAAATAATTTCTCTAAAATATTAGTGCAAAACTCTTGGTTTTGGTGTTTTTCCCTCAGATTCAAGGATTCAGTACTTAATAGCCGTTTCAGCACAGTTGATAGCACTGTGGTTTGGTGAGCTCATACATAACAAAAACACACTGAAACATCACATCACATACCATAACCACCTTGGGACATGTGGTGGCACGGTGGCAACACTGTCGCCTCACAGCAAGAAGGTCCCGGGTTCGAATCTCGCTGGAATCTTGGTGACGCCGAAGATGGGTCCCCCTGGCCACTCCTGGTCTGCTGCGGAGGAGGGACGACCAGGATGGGTTAAAGGTGGAAGTCAAATTTTACCTCGTGTGCCGTGCTCGCATGTGTGTGTGACAAATAAAGGGGAATGTCTCCCCCCGATTCTTCTTCTTCTTCTTAAAACAAGTGATTAAAATGGTAATGTTAGTAATAATTAGAATGAGCAGCAGTGCTAATAAGCAACTATGATGCAATACCAGGAAAAGCCTCCATTCACCTGTGATCTTGATTTCTCACCCAGACCTATCAGTAAATCCTTTTATGACAAAGACAAAGATAAAATCATTAACTTGACCAATCAGGTCACTCTAATGCAGCGATGAAGTTTCTAGGAGAAAAAATATAAAGGATCAAAGGTAAAAGGTAAAAGAATAAAATAGATGTGTAGGAAGGAGCAGTCTCTATAGATTATCAAAGCTTTTTGGCCTTTGACTGAGATCTTGTGCTGTTGCGTGCGGTGGGTGTGGTGTGATCATCACTGCTAATGTCTTGATCAGGAGGTCTGAAACAGCACCCCCCCAGCTGCACCCACCCCTCACTGCGGGCTCGCTGCATGTGATGCTGGAGCCTGATGAGCACAGTGGTGCTGTAATAACTCTCTCTGCTGAGGGGAAACTCTCCCACCATGCTTCTGTGTGTCCACTGTGGCTTCTGTTGTTCTATAGAATTTCCACAAAAAATACTGTAAAAACATCATACTATAAAATGTCCTGTTTTATTTTAAGATTTGATCCGTACCACCCATCCTTATTAAACATTCATTTTGATACCTTATTGCTGTGATGACTCTCTTCTCACTGCTGTCTTACAGACTAAAGCGGTGGCATTTGCCGTGAGGACCAATGTCAGCTACTGCGGTGCTCTGGATGAGGACGTCCCTGTGGCCGGCACTGCCGTCTCCTTTGACGCCAAGGACTTCCTCCACATCAAAGAGGTACAATTCAAGCACTATCCATCCAGTTAGGTTAAACCTCTGACACTGTATGGAAGACCGAATTTAGAGCGGATGTGCTTTTGCACTGCACATACATTAGTTCCATATTCTACAAGTCTACTAATGTGTATCTAATGGACTTTGTCACAATCTATCATGTAAGCGAGCTGCTTCCACTACCATAGAAAATACTCTTTTCTGATTGGCTGGCAGTTCTCTATTAAAATAGAACATTTTAGTTCCGGTCAGCGGTTAAAATGCCATTCTAAGTCAGTGGTCAAGGTATATTACGCATCAACATCGTTTAGCTTCATGGAACATCCGCCATTGACTCACTGCTCATTCACATCTGACAATGAGAGAAACTGGCTTCAACCGATCTCAAAAACACAGCCTAAAAAAAATCCTCACCAGCAAGATCTATTCAGAGCTTTCCATCACAGCAAATTATTTTCATCAGCAGATGGAGTTTGACCAGTTAAATGTTCAAATCTCCTTTCCTGAGTACTTTGAGAGCTTCTCGTTCATGCTGGCTTAAAAGCGCAAGTTCAGAGTTCATTTTTGACCTTGGAAACAGCAGCTAAGAAAACACTCTCACCACAAGGTTCGTTTAGCAGCCGTTCAGGAGCTTTTGATTATTCCTGCTTTGTTCCTTTTTAGACAGCTGGTGCTGTATAATACAGAGTAAATAGCACTCCGCTCTCAGGTCATGGTGTTTTTGTCTCTACCTTGTCCATTGTTAAATACATATTAGGAAACCTTGTTGTTCAGTATCTCCGTTGCTGTCTGCAATAAATGTTAGCATGTTTCAACTGCAGCTTCCAATCATTAGCAAAAATTCTCGATATGCTGCCATGGGAAACTATTCTCTGAAGCTGCATGTGGTTCATTCTGACAAGTGAGGTGTATTTTTGAATGAAGGTTTTACATTCAAGTGCAAGTTCAGTGTCTCCAGTGAAAGCCCTTCAATTTTATTTTATCCCTCCAATCTACAGAAGTTCAACAATGACTGGTGGATCGGCCGCCTGGTGAAAGAAGGCTGTGACATCGGCTTCATCCCGAGCCCTCTGAAGCTGGAAAACATCCGACTCCAGCAGGAACAGAAGAGAGGACGTTTCCACGGGTCAGTTGAAGACGGGGACTGGAGTAGAGCTGGAATGTGCAGACGGGGTAGAGAAGAACTGTAGAGGAGACAGTTTGTGGATCAAAAGGCATGAAGAGAGTTGGAGGGTTTAGGGATGTGTTGAGGAGAGAGCCACTTCAGGGATGAGTAAAGCCTGGCAGTCGAGCTGGCAGATAGGCAGGAAATGAGGTGGATGAAAGCCAAGCTGTGTTGTGTGGTCCAACCTCTCAGAGGTGCGCCTGGATCATGGCCACCACAGAATTTTCCATCAGATGGGGTGACGCGTTTCAGCCACCGAGGCGATTAGAGATGTTGAGTGCTATCATCTGCCCTCAGTTACAATGGTAAGAGAAAAAAAGACTGGAGTCATTTCACTCTTCTGTTTCAGGTTTTCTAGCTATTTCGTAGCAGGATGCGCAGCCTGAGGACAGTCTGTAGTCACCAGTTTCCCAGGGGTCAGTGGTGTCTGATGATGACATCTTGCTGGATTTCACATTAACACTTCTCTCTTTCTATTTGCTGTTATCATTGTAGCAGTAAGTCTAGTGGGAATTCCTCCTCCAGTCTGGGTGAAATGGTGTCGGGCACATTCAAGCCAAACCCCAACTCTGCAGGTTGGTCCCACAGATATGAGTCTATTTAAGCCTGAGAGGAAACAGTCGTCCGATTGACTGAGGGAATTGTTTGTCTTGGTATCTGCCCTGCCTCTGTGATATTATTATTCCTTGTAATACTGATATTATTATTCTTTGTAATATCTGATATAATTCTACTTATAGTCCTAGTCCTGTATACACTTTCTCACCTGCTCTTTGCTTTCTTTTTCAGGAAAGCAGAAACAGAAAGTGGTGAGTACGGACATTTAAATATTCATTTTATTTGAATTTCATGTCTAATTACTTATTTTATAGGAAAAAATAAAAGTATGTAAAGCACAGCTAAATAGTCAAAGACCTTGACTGACTGGCAAAAAATTGATTACAAATATTGATTCATTACTTTTTAAAAAAAACATGGAGTCCTTACACATGTTAGAATGATCTGAATGAATGTTGCTGATAAGGTATAAATGCAAGTGGTCCCTGCAGTTACCTGAATTACCCAAACTATGAGCATGATGTGCGCTCCTTTGTTATTTGATCGCTCTGTTAGTGAGTCAACCTTGTTTGATGGACTACTCCTAATTGCAGTCCAGCAGTGAGAAAAGTGTTTTAAGTTAACATTTGGACCACAGATCGTGCCTTTAATTAGCATGTCATTCTTGTCGCTGTTACACTTAACCAAAATTCATTTCTCAACAAACTAAAATGGACTGCTCATTGGAAAACTGCTACCAGTAATTTTAACATCCATCTGTGTTCTCAAAACTGACTTCGAATGAAAGTATGCATATGCTTGAATTCAAAAAACTAAAGCTGAAAAACACAAACACACCTAATGCACTAGAATATTTGTTTAGTGCTATTAATGTAAACAGTGAATCTCAGCTTGCACAGATTCTTACTGGACATAGTTTCATTCATGTGAGTCCTCTGTGGACAGAGCTGAGCAGAGTGTTTAGAACTAACCTCTGTGATTTTAGCCCAGTCAAAGCCAGTGGGTCATATTAAATGAACTGGCTGCTGCATCTGAGTCAGATTCTACTCTGGAGACTATTCTCTAGCTTGAATCATTGCTGTTTAACATCAACTGAGAATCATAAAAACATTTCATTTATATAAAAATGGATCATTGCTTTAAAGCATCACTCCATATACAGTGAGACTGCTTGGAACATTTCTTGGTTTCTTTAAAGAGATACTTCTTGACTCTATGTGTGTGTGTGTGCCCACCCCTCCAGGCTGAGCACATCCCTCCGTATGACGTGGTTCCCTCCATGAGGCCGGTTGTCCTGGTGGGACCGTCCCTGAAAGGTTATGAGGTAGGACGCCCTGCTGCTCCTCCAGCAGTCTGACTCAGCCTCTATCTCACAGCCACACCTGGAATCTCTGTTTCCTATAACTAATAATAGGACGATATTCTAGGAAGTGCACTTGCAGTAGTGCCGAAATGTACTTCATAAATACATTTTCTTCATTACTGAGGCCAAGAAGTGCATTGTTATAGTGAAATCTCAATGCAAAGATTGGTGGCTGGTTGAAGACTGAGTGACAATTGACAGGAAAAAACTGACATTACAGTTCACTGATGCAATGTAAACACATTACACAAGAAAGTCCTTAATAATTCAGCACTGGTGTAGGTGTAATAACTACCACGTTCCTTCTTTGACATCATTTTCTTGGAGTGACAAAGCATTCATTATGGGCCAAGCTGACTAATAACTTGTGTTGCATCATGTTGTAGGTTCTTGTATTTCCACCAGCAGCAGATTGAATTCTTTCTAAAGCTGAAATTCCCAGAGATACAGCAATAAAACTGAAAATGCTCATTGATTATCAGTTACCATCAGAACCACAGGGCAAACAATAAAAGAGGCCAAGGAGGTGGTGAGAGGTGGGAGTCAGTTGTCATGGAATCACAGTTTTCGCCTCCCATTCTGGTGTTGCCGTGGCAACAACCTTCTGGATAAACTGCATCGGTCTGAAAAAGTAGAGCAAGGTTTGAAATTAGAAAGAGAGAATAATGAAGTGGACTAAAGTTTTGGAATACAGTGAGTGACTCAATGGCATTTAATATTTGCCTTAGAAATGGAGATCAGACACCTTTATGGTTTATTTCTGATGAATTAATATTAGAAAGCTGTACAAATAATAAAGCCCATTAACATTTTTGTTAGCAGTGCTAGCAGTTCTTTTTACCAATGGCACAAAGTGAGGATGGAGATACTTTTATTGGTAACACTTTATATTAAGGCACACATTTTCACCATTAACTAGTTTCTTATTAGCATGCATTAGTGGTGTATTGGGTCTTTATTAGTCATTATTAAGCACTTATTAATGCCTTATTCTCAGTATTAGCAGGTTTAGGTTATTAAGGACTAGGGTTAGGGCATTAAGATCATAATTCAAAACAGCTCCCTCACTTGTTACCAATAAGCAGTAATGCGGAGATTTTTGAGGGAAAACTAGAAAACTTATAGAATATGGTCAAGTGCTTTATAATGACTAATAAAAGACCAACGTGCTACATATATGCATGCTAATAAGCAGTTAATAGTGAATATGTGGACCTTAATATAAAGTGTAAGCACAGAGTGCTTCATAAGAGAGTGCACTGTGTCCAGCTCATGTGAAGGTTACAGCTGCAATGGAAAACTGACCTTAGATACATTACTTTGAGTAAATCTACAACTTTCCATCACCTCTTATCTTTTGATCCACAAAGCCATTGCACATGTTAATAGCACTAAATTTCATCTGACAACTGCTCCGTGTTTCAGCTCAAAGGACATGCAGCCCCTGTCAGCTCTCTGTCACTGTCAATCTCATTTGAACCAATCAGAGTGACGACTGAACTGACACGGCCAAACACAAAGCTTTGCCCGTTTTGATGAATACATCTACAGTGTGTCCCGCCTTGAGTCAAACACCTCAGACCAATAAGATGACTGTCTGCCTTTAAGGACGACTTTCTCAACAGAAGCAGCTATTTCATCTTGAATTTCTGTTTCAGTCCAAGGTGTTGGACTGGCAGTCATATTCATCAGTGAAAGCTGTATTGGAGGCTGCACTTTGTGATTGGCTTAATTCATCACCTGTGCATTGGTCTTTGCAACACTTCTCATTGTAATTGGCTAATCACTTTATGTAATAATGGCCCACTGTCCCTCAGCAGAGAGCCTTGAGGAAAGAGACTGCTCGCTCTACACAAATCGCTTGGTCAAGTGTGTAATTCACAGACCTGGCAGCAGCCTGACGGCATCAGAATGAATATTAACAGTCCACTTCCACTTGTTCGCTGCTCTGTAGCATATTCAGTAAATAGCATGTTCAGTAAGTGTAGGGATGTTGATGTTGTAGGCCTCTTCTGCTTGCTCGTCACACACCTGTCACCATGTTGTCTATTAGGCTTCTTCGCCCAATCTGTTTTAAATGACCTCTTCTTCCTCTTCTCTTTTCATCTCATGTCCTCCGTTCGATGTAGGTGACAGATATGATGCAGAAGGCGCTGTTTGACTTCCTGAAGCACAGATTTGACGGGAGGTGAGCCGAGAAAGCGAAGCAGCATCTTTGGCATAGTGCATCATCCTGCTGCCGGTTTGCCTTGTATGACTTGTGTATTCTGTTGGGTTTCAGGATATCCATCACAAGGGTAACAGCTGACATATCGTTGGCCAAGAGGTCAGTACTAAACAACCCCAGTAAGAGGGCCATCATTGAGAGATCCAACACCCGCTCCAGCCTTGGTAAAGCTACAGGACCTGTTTCACTCAATGATGTGCATGTCTTGTACGTGTTGAGACTGAAGGTTTTGTCCTTACCTTCATATTCCTTCTTGTTCATAGTTGTTCTGCTACATGTTGTTGTTGTCTTCTTGTAGCGGAGGTCCAGAGTGAAATAGAAAGGATCTTTGAGCTGGCCAGATCTCTCCAGCTGGTAGTATTGGATGCAGACACCATTAATCATCCAGCACAGCTCATCAAGACCTCATTAGCACCCATTATCGTCCACGTTAAAGTGTCCTCACCCAAGGTAAGATTGAAGGCATAGATAGTCGAGAGCTGTCCAATTAAAGCTGTGTTGATTTTCACAGTTGCAGCTCTCCCCTAGCGGGATACTGTATATAAAAGGTCTTAAACCTCCAGTTGGTATCTTTTGAGGATTAATATTATTTAGAAGGGACTAAAAAAAATGACTTGCTGCACTTGGTGACCAGTAATAAGCAGAATGACATGTCAAAGTTTCATTACCCTGCTATTTACATTTAAATTTTCTACACAGTTGATGTTTACTCCATAATAGGACGTATTTCCTTCTATTATTCTGCTGTTTATGTGCCTCCCACAGGTCCTCCAGCGGCTGATCAAATCAAGAGGGAAATCTCAAAGCAAACACCTGAATGTGCAGCTTGTTGCAGCAGAAAAACTAGCACAGTGTCCTTCTGTGAGTCAACTTCAAACACCCTTTTAAATCTAGACAAGCAACAGCTACTTAGTTAGATTTTTTTGTGGTGAAACTTGAAAAGAAATGCATACGTAGCAGCAGCAGCAAGTACACTTTTCCCTCTTGCTTTCTCACCTCAGGAGATGTTTGATATTATTCTGGATGAGAACCAGCTGGAAGATGCGTGTGAACACCTGGCAGAGTACCTGGAGGCATACTGGCGTGCTACACACACTTCACTTAGCACGCCACTCAACCCCCTGCTGGGACGCAATCTGGGCTCTACCGCTCTCTCCCCGTATCCTGCTGCCATTCAGGTGAACTTGTCAGATAGAGAAAAAAAAAGTTGTCTTGTATTCTCTTTTTTTTTCTGGGGTTCATTTAAAGTCTGAACTTCCTGATTATCAGTGTGTTTTATGTTTATCTTATCTGTCAAATTCGGTCATATAACCGGTTGAGCAGCACAAATTATTGCCACAGTCAGATTTTATGGCGTCAGAGTGAAAATGATACTCAGATCGTTGGAGAAACACTCCCACAAGGCAATTATCAAATGTTTGCAGTTGCCTTATTAATGGAGTTCAGCAGTTGTGGAAGTCTTGAATTCAGTCAGTAACAATGGTATCTGATGGTTTGCCACTTTCACTGCTGGGGAAAAAACTATATTAATGTAAAATGTTCATGGAAAATTCTCTGAATGCTCCTGCTGTATAATCAACTTGTCTGCTACTGCATCCATCCAGATGGTCAGTATGTCCCAGACACGCAAGGATGTTGTGAAATCATGTGTCACATTACTGCTCTCAAAACTCTAGAGCACCACCCAGAGTAGCGTACTGGGATGTATACATGAACTATGCGGAGTGGATTAGTGGATTAAAACAGTTTTCTTGGAAGCATCTTTGGGAGATTGATACTTCACCAATGAATCTATTCTAACTGACTGACTTCAAGCAGACAGAAGCTGCTGAACTTTGACCTTCATTTGTATTTTCCTCATTGACATCAATGAGGAAACCACAAGCATTTCACATCCCTTTACATCTGCCTTGGAAGCCTACATGGCCTATTTTGGGTCTGAGTTCTACTAAAGTTAGTTTTAACTTTCAAGCACTTGACAAAGAACATCTCATTAAATATGATGCTTGTCAACAGGTATTTACAGGTATTTCCTTTTTCCAATTTGTATCATGTCTAAAATCATTATTCTGGTAAACTGTTCTGCTAAATGTTTAACAAAATAAAACACTGTACAGAATCAGTATTTATTTCCTCAAACAGGCCCAAAGAAACCGCAACAGCAACCACACAACAACAGACCATTCACCGGTTGAACGTCGCAGCCTGATGCCTGCTGACGAGAACTACCATAACGAACGGGCGCGGAAGAATCGCAACCGCCTGTCTTCAGGCTCACAGCACAGTCGGGACCACTCACCTCTGGTGGAGGAGGACTACCAGGACCCCTACCAGGATTCTTACAAGCCTCATCGTAACCGTGGATCCCCAGGAGGCTACAGCCAGGACTCCCGGCACCGGCTTTGAGCTGTGACCTGATGTAAACAAAATGTAGGCCATGAACTTTAGAGATGAGGCAGCTTTGCTGTAACGTGATGAAACTACTACACTCATTTGGACTGTAACAACCTCGTATCGATGTGTAGTACCTCATTTTCCCTTTGGCCTTGGCTCCTGCTAAATGAGCATTTGAACCTAAACAAATTAGAATCCTGCTCTTGCTTTGACGTGAACAAGGGAATGCTGCATATAAGAGTAGTACAAGAGCAGAAAAGTTATGTTTTAAAGAGACGGCTAAAGCTGGACGTGATATGAATATGTGTGCACGAGCAGGTGATAGTGTGCGACGTAGGCTCTTCTGGACCCTCCCCGCCATCTCAGCTGTTACTGTAGCATACAGGTAGGACTGTAGCGACAGGTCACTATCTGCCACAAGCCAGTGCCAGACAGCAGAGCATCCGGCGGTGATGATCAGGAAGAGAACCTGCTTGCACGCATCCAGGAGCAGGTAGAAGCAGGGTGTAATGCATCTTGAATGCTCCTCCAGGTTGTTTGCCATTATCCTTGATGTGAGTGTAATAAACCCTGTGGAGGCCTGTTCCCAAAGTTTTCCACATTTGTTTTGAAGTGACATGGATGGTGTTGTGGTGTCTCTTCAGGGTCCATACGGTAGCTCCCTGTGCCCCCTCTTTGTCATTTCTCAATGCCATTTTTGTCATTAACCATCCTCAAGAGAGAAATAGAAAAATCACACAAACATTTCAAAGCTCCAAACCTCAGGAATGAGAGGTCACTTAGACCTAGAAGTGTGCTGACAGATGTAGCGTTCATGTTCTCACCCATCTGATGGGGATTTGATTCTGAGCATTATGTTAAATCGTTAAGAGATTTTATGATGTAGTTTAGAAAAAAGCTATTAATATAAGGAAGGAGCACTTCCAGGACAGGAGTCAATAGGATGCTCATGCCAGCATGTTTTTTGTATGTCATACGGTTATCAACTGCTGTTGTCTGTCAAGTGTCTGACAGGACATCATGTGGAATGAATAGAATTGGATTTTAGTGAGTGACTTCCATATGAGGGCTTCCATATGTAAATACAATCATAATAACTGAAGGAAAGAAACCTTCATTTGTTTATAGTTTCATTTTCAGTATCATTAGATTACATTCCAGTCATTTCTTCCTTTGAATCCTTTCATACACCTCCCAGCATAATAAAAAAACATGTTTCCTCCTTAATTTATGATTACAGCTTTTCTGAGATAAAATAACATTGATACATTTTCATTGAGTAGCAGTTTAACAGGTCCCCTTTGCTATTTTCAGTGATAGCTTTGTTATTGTATTCAATTTGCATTTCATCAAAGACTCCTAATGAGTAAGGAACTATCTGAAAGCACTTGGGCGGGACTGCGTTGCCACAATGTCTTTTACATGCTACTTTGATGGAAACTTCCCTGCATCTTTTTAATCAGATGAATTCACTTGAATGCTGCAAGTTAATACAGGATTCATATATCACCTTTTAATGACATGACATATCTTGTAATTTAAACCTCAAGTTCAGTTTTTCCAGTTCATAGGCCAGACATCTCATTGTGCTTCAATGCTTCTGGAAAAGGAAGATCAACAAAGAGACTTATGTTCTTATCTGCCATATACAGTAGCTTTTTTTGGTGTTGTTTCAACTCTGGAGCAACAGTTGAAAAGATCTGAATACTGCCTGTGAGAGAATGATGCAATGATTAAAACTTTGTGTATCATTTTACAACTGTCATGAAATAAACTGCCCTTATGCTGTTGTATGGATAGCACTAGTTTTTGTTCAAAACACGCACGCACACACACACACACACACACACACACACACACACACACACACACACACACACCACACACACACACACACAAAATATAATATGATATGATGTGACATATTTTCTCGATAAATCTATCAATCATTTGGTTTCTAAAATGTCAGAATATTTTCTCAGAGTCTGAAGTGATGTCTTCAAATTGCTTTTTCTGATCAACAGTGCAAAGCTTAAATGTCCTTTTACTATCATCCATTTACTATCTTAGAAAAAAACAACAAATATTCCCATTTGAGAGGCTGGAACCAGAGAAGTTTTTGACATTTTTGGTGAAAAATTCTCTTCAGTAGGTCAACAATTGATTAATTGGCTCATCATTTCAGTAAAATACACAATAGGCAATATAACATGATATGATGAAAGATTGCCCTAATATTTTATACAAAAATAAATAATATTCTGTATCTGCGGTTGTCAACAACAAATTAACTGGGAAACGATGACAGTATGATTATTCTATGTGAATTTGTTTAATTCCTATTTTGCTGTAGTATCTATATCTCTATAGGTATATAAATCGTTCAAAAAATGTCGTCTGATTAGTAAACATAGTCTTTGTCTGTATAAACCATACATTTAGTGATAGGTTTGTATTTGTGCATTATTTTTTACTTTTGCTATGTTACCTGTATTATTATCGCTTTCACTCAATGTTGTGTATGAGACGTTCTAACAGCACCACGAAAGTACGCATGCGCAACACTGACAGCTAACGAGCGCAGCGCCCAACACAGCCAGCTGATACCGACCAGTTTACCAGTGGCCAACCTTTGTTTTTTGTTTTCGGAAGCACATTAACCGTCACGACTTCAGTGTTCACCCTGTGGGAGAGAAATAATTGAGAATATTCATACAAGTATGGCGGTTGTATTTAAGAGCTTTGACAGCTCTTCGTCTGTGTAGTTAGCTAGCTAGCTAGCTAGGTAAAGTTGATAGCCCTGGATAGCATCAACGCTAGCTAGCAAAGTTACAGCGGATTCTTACAAGCTGGCATCAGAAAACCCAATCGTCAACCATGGGGATACTATTTACAAAGCTATGGAGGCTTTTTAATCACCAAGGTAAGAACGATGCCATGACATGTATGATAAGACTGTCGAAGACAAGGGAGCTAAGTGGGCTCGATGGTCAGAAAAGGCCCACTTTGAAAGACAGGTCTGCTACAATCATATGAACGTTAGGCTGGGAGACAGCGCTCTACAGCCTTGTTTTGCCATCATACTGTTGCCTATTGTATTATGTGTATATACGTTTATCACAAACGTCTCCCTTACTCCGCGTAGGTAACGTATTGTTTCATCCTTTTTCTGGTGGGGAATGTCGTTGTCTACCAACTCTGCTCACCGTGTCCACATTAACTCAGTGTTAGATTATTTATGCTATCTGGGGTTGGAACGAGGGTTCGGTGAAACCAAGTGGATCCATGGCTGTTGGTCTTCAATGAGTAAACAGGTCATTGCTAAAGCTGTGTAACATGAGTCCTAACGTAGGGTATTCAGCCTGCCTCACCGGTATCTGGACTGGAGATGGCTACACAAGCAGAGCACGCTGAAGTTGGCCACATCAGCAAAATGTTCGGGCCAATAAGGATCAATAAAGGACTTGAATCACATTGACTTACTTCGTGCTACCATTGTAATCCGTCAACTTATCAGGCAGGTCTAACTAAGATTCCATTGGTATGACTCAATCTACTTTGAGTCATACCAATACATGGCATTGCACGGCACACACACACACTTCAGGCTGTCAGCTCTGAACTAGATTTCTGTAAACTTAGTCCATTAAATGTCCTTCACATCTCCCAGTGCTTCTGTTGCGGTGACTTCCTGCGCACTAAATTGTACAGTGTTGGTGAGAGTACCAGACAGAAGGGTTTGTTAGCTGTTAACATGCCCAACATCACAGCTGAAACAAATAATCCATCAATCAGTTGACAGAAAATGAACCTTGACTTGTTGCTTTTCTGTTTTATTATTTTATTAAAGTGACTCTCTTTAGGTTTTGGGCTGTTTAAAGAAGTTTAAAGGGGCAATTTAAAGATGCCCCATTAGGCTCTGGACATCTTTCACAATTTGCTGACAAATTGCAGCCTAAACAAGAAATTGATAAATACAAAAAGTAACATTTTTGACAATCTTTTTTTTTTTTTAGTAATTGTTAGTTCCACACCAACTCAACATTTCATTTCCTTTAATATGTCTGACCAACATCCTTTGACTGCTCTGACATAAACTTAGTCAAAAATCGTAATTATTTTCAGTTGCCGTCTTTGTCTGGCGAGTCATCAAATAGCACCTTCCTCTGTTAGATCACCTCTGAGCTTGGCTCCGTTTTGCTTCCATTCATCATGTCACTGTAAGGCTTTTATTGCAACCCCTGGATCTAGGCTCAGGGAGTCGTGCCATGGCAGTCCCCAGCTGATTGATTCAACCCAGTGAAGCAACAGAAGTTCCTTCACAAGGAGGAGGACATGCGATTACTAACTCGGTTATCCATATTCCCAAAAGTCTAATGTTAAAAATTCAATCCACTCATGATGTGTAGGGTGATAGGGGAGACTGTCCCACACATTGGGTGACAGGTGGGGTATACCCTGTAGACACAGACAACACATTCACACTTTCAGTATGGCCAAATTAGAGTTTCTAGTTTATCTAAACGTAATGTCTTTTGATTACAGTTTAAATAATTAGGCTATTTATCAATTAGTTGATTGACAGACAATAAATCAGAAACGACCTAATAATTGATGATAATTTTGAATAATTTTTAACACCAAAAAATGCCCCCCATTTGCTAGTTCCACCTTCTCAAATGTGAGGATTTGCTGTGTCTTTCTTTGTCCTGTTGGATTTTAAATGACTGTCTTTGGCCAAAAAATAAGCCATTTGGAGACATTACCTTGAACATTTTGAACTTGTGATGGACATCAGACACTATTTTCTCACATTTCTTATACCAAACAACTAATGCAGAAATTAATTTGCAAAATAGTCATAAAGCATACACCTGCTTTGGACTGTGAGAGCTGCTGCCCTCATTTTAACATGTTTAACAGTTTTTGTTTAGTTCAATTGTATGCAGGAAGCTTAGCTTGCACCTGCATGACCTTTATATTTTAGATAAGATTTTTTTTTTTTGCCTCAGTCTCTTCACTGCACTGAAGACAGTGCAGACAGCTGTGTCTTTTACCCATGCATGCAATCTGTTATGTTTGTTAAAGCAGTTTTTTTTTTTTATTCCTCCGCAACCAGCAACAGCCGATGTCTGGAGGTATTATGTTTTATGTTTTCAGGTTGTGAACATACAGCACGTTACATTCTTGTGAAAGCAATATCTCAGGAATGCCTTGAGAAGGCTTCACACTTCACAGTAACATCGTAATGTTCTACAAAAACACTTTTCAGGTCATTATTCAATATCTTAACTCAGGAACAGAAGAGGAGATTGTGACCATATTTCACATTAGATCAGGTACTGAATTGGTGACTCTAATCTTGGGTGTCCATCTTCAAACTGTGCTGATTGTCAAGATCTTCTGTGCTGCTGGGTTGAAGATAATAATAATAAATAAGATAATAATGAAGGTAATTATTCACTGGAATCATACACGTCAATATAGTGATAACTTCCATTTCTCTAAAAAATACACTTAATACCTTCCCTCAAAATATTCCCTACATATTATATATTAGTCTGGACTGTGAACAGACGTGAATGTCACTTGACTGGCTGACAGAGGCATACAGCTGTGAGATTGCGTTTCTACTGCCGAAATAGAATTAGCCCTTGTCTTTGCTGCTGTTTTTGTTTCGTTTAGGTTCAACTTGATAGAGTTACATACTGCTTTCACTTCCTCGGCTTTAGTGAGGTTTTAGTTCTTCTTGTAAGAGCTAAAATGTAACTATATGGTATGTTGTTATGTCATGGTGGCGGACTCTCTGTAATGTCACTGAATTTTATGGTGTATTCCACACTGGAGTGGTGTGAGACATCGTAAAACTTCATAGGAAATGTGGTAGTTATGTTGATATACTAGATTTAGTAAAGAAGAAGCTTCCAGTACACTTTGGTCCTTCTGTGTAGCTAGATGAGTTGGTTGGCAGAAGCAGTTGCAGAGAATTATGCTAGGCTTTGCAAACAGTGAAATGATTAACAGACTGACAACACCTTTAGTTAAAAATAAAATGGTTTGCATAGTTGTACTTGGCCCAAAAAACAAAGTTACCCACTTGAAAACTTAAGACATTTTCAAAAACCAGTTTGAAAACCCAAAAATGAAAATTACCACCCTGGTTTTCAAAAGGAGAACTGTGCAGTTGCATTTTGATTTGGGGGTTTTAGACGATACCCGAAAGTCACTTTTAGAGCCATTTCCCTTTAAGCCCTTATCAGCAGCAGACCAAACGCATCTCTAGTATGCATGCCTTCATGTGTTTGTTGTGAGATGCTGGGCTTTTCTGTAGTCCTGAAGATAATTCAGATAAACCGTACCTTAAAACACATAAAGGAACAGATCTGTGAAGGTAGAATGTGGGCTTGATGTCTTTCTCTCATGCTCTAGTTTCTCATGATTGCCCTTTGGCCAAAACTAATAACACCATCTTCTGTGTTGTCACAGGATTGGAAAAATGGCAACATAATTAAGTTCTAGATTCGAAAGGAGCCTTTAGTGGTGGTGATGCTTGAAACTGGGTAATATGTTGCAAAAGATTTATAGAAAAGCAATCAGCACTTTGATCCTTCAAGCCTTTACCTTTATCCTGTCCTTGTAGGACACCTTAGTATTGTCATGTCACTTTGGTGTATCAACAGCAAGATAGCAGTTCATCTAGTTGTCACATGGTAGTCTTTTTCATGCGTAAAGCCTCTTTGTGTGACAGAGAGCGAGGGAGTGACTGTGTATGCCATCTCCACAGCTGCCGCTGGGTTCAGCCTGATTGTACAAGCTTGCTTAAGACCACCCACTACCTCATCTGTAGCTGTGAACGTACACTGTTCACAGCACCACAATGTATCAGTTATGCTAAATGGGTGAAACTACACAATTTGGTTCTGAAGGATAATGCTGAACACAAAAAGGGCTGTTGTTTGAATCACTCAGTGCTCGTCCACATCAAAAGACATCTTTTAAACAGATTACTTGGCCGAGTTTACACAAGAGTCATACATCAGTCAGTCCCCAGCACTTAACCCACATATTGATGTCACTGTTAGCTCTGTGAATTCTTTGTAAGTGTCTTTATTGCCTTTCAGAGCACAAAGTTATCATTGTGGGCCTGGACAATGCTGGCAAGACCACAATTCTTTACCAGTTGTAAGTATCCAAACAGCGCTTTCAGAAAACATCTTTCTATGATGCTAGGGTTTTATCCATTCATAGTAAATGAGTATGGTTATGAATGTCGTAAAAGTTGCTTGTGTCACTCACAATCTGAAGTTTCTTTTTGTGTTTTAATAGCTCAATGAACGAGGTGGTACACACTTCTCCTACGATTGGGAGCAACGTGGAGGAGATTGTGGTTAACAACACCCATTTCCTGATGTGGGACATTGGGGGCCAGGAGTCCCTTAGGTCATCATGGAATACTTACTACACAAACACAGAGGTAATGAAAGGTTATGTTGACTGACCGTTAATCAAAAAGTACCGCTGCACTTTCTTTAGCATCCAACTAATGCTGATAAAACTGTTTGAACTAGAGTTTGATTGATACAGTGGCCGGGCCAATATATTGGCTAATATTAGCTTATTGCAGATGCATCTGATTTTATGTTGGCCAATAAGTAACGAGAGTTTGCCAGAGTTGTCCCGTGTAGTATGGATGTTGGTCACACAAGGAAAGGATCTGCATCAAGATTATTTTGTTTCTGTTATGTGTTTGTTATCTGACTTTTGAAACTCTTTTTATGCCTTCATGCCATCCAAAGCTGTGGCTGGAGGAATGTTTCTGGGTTATATGTCCATCCACTTCCTGTGAATGTGATATGTCAGGAACATCTTGTGGGAAGTTCCTCAAATTTGGTAGAAACATCCACTTGGACTCAGGGAGGAACTGATTATCTTTTGGTGGTCAGTGGTCATACTGTCTACTGTCATAGCTACAACGTTGTAGTCAGCTTTATTGACCAAGCATGCAAACACATTGAAGGAATTTTACTCTCATGTTTCATGTTTCTCTAAATGAACTTACACACTGATTGACATACAGCAGGTAGTTCACCACAAACTCATTGGTTCTGCTGATATTGAGCTTCAGGTGATTGTCGTTGCACCATGTGACGAAGCTCTCTATCAGTCCTCTGTGAAAATAATCTATTAGGGAAGACAGCATGTTTCTCACTGGAAATCATTCACTGGAATCGTGCATGTCAATAGAGTGATAACTTTCAGGGTGACTGTGGTGCCGTTGCATGGGGCTGCACCTACAGTCTGGCTGAGATGCAGTTTTCTTTTGTTAATGGTCCATTATTTCTCTCCATCTCTTCTGAGCAGTTTGTCATTGTGGTGGTCGACAGCACAGACAGAGAAAGAATCTCAGTGACCAAAGAGGAACTCTACAGAATGCTAGCACATGAAGTAAGTATCATGAAAAATGGTAATGATTGGTGTTAGACAGTTCATACAAATGCCTATGGTTTATTTCACCAAAGTGTTTTTCACATTGGAAAATAAACCTCAAAATGCTAATTTCTGGCTTCCTGGTTCAGATGACTCTGCAGTAGTTACGGGTATTTATCTATGAAAACTTGACACCTGGGTGGACATGCTAATCTTGGCCTCCTTTCTGGCACGATTATGACACGTGTTAAAATTTCAGATACTGGCATGTAAGTGTTGCCTGATGTCAGACAGAACTGTCAACCCGTTCATCATCATTGCATAAAAGATATTTGAAAATGTAAACACCAAAATACTGAAATACTGTCATTGGCCTCCATGTTGTTCCCTGTTTTCCGGTGCATTTGTTGTATTGAACTTGACACACACCGGGGAAAAAAAACGAAAACAAAACAGGCAAACTCGTCTACTGGCATCGGGAAAGGAGTCTATTTTTAGTGGGCTTACCTGTGTTGAATAGACGCTATCAATTTCAGTGTAAAAGTGGTATCATTGGTATCGAACAGGTGGGTAGACAAATGTAATGGCAGTACCTAATGAGAAATGAAGCAGGTCTATCGTCTGCATTATGATTACTTCAGACTAACACATTAGTGCACTTTTCATCTATAACTAAAATTCTTTGTTGAACAATGTATGTGAATATACCTTCAACTTTGTGGTCAAAGCAATCAGTCATGGAATGTTTGTACCCCACGTTTACATAATGTGTGCCTTTGGAGGAATTTCCATTTCTTCACAGTCTTCTCTTTCGATGTGTCTTGTCTGCCCTCCAGGATTTGAGGAAAGCAGGGCTGTTGGTCTTTGCCAACAAGCAGGATGTGAAAGGTTGCATGTCTGTGGCCGAGATCTCCCAGAGCCTTCAGCTTACCTCTGTCAAAGACCATCAGTGGCACATTCAGGCCTGCTGCGCCCTCACTGGGGAGGGGTGAGAACTGCATTTACTGCTCATTCTTGCTCTATTAGACTATAAAAATGCAATTTGCAGTATGTGTGCACTCAAACCATTGGGATTTTATGGAGTAGAAGTGTTCCTCCTAATTTTGTCCTAATCTGTATAGAGCTTTTTTTCTTAATACCTGTCTATCTCCATGTCTGTCCCTCTCTCTTCCACACCCCCAATGTCTTGTTTACCTCCAGGTTGTGCCAGGGTCTTGAGTGGATGATGTCACGGCTGCGTGTGAGATGATGACCTTTGACTTTTATCAAGAGTGCACCCTTGCTCTTTGTTTTTTTTCTGCCTCCAAACACGAGCTTGAAACGAGGGTGAGGTCGGTTGATGGATGGCCCTGTCCTCTTTCCTGTGATGCCGACGGGGGCACACGGCTGCCAGGATGTTACATCTTCTGTGATAATTTATTTTACAAAAGACGTCTGAACTCAAAAACAAGGGGACCTTTTCAGAAGGACATTGGACAACAAAAGAGACTCAGATTATTTAAACTGAAATTTCTGCACGGTTTTCCTTTCAGCAAAACACTGAGGTCAGCTACATGTCTGACTTGGACAGGTACATGGACTTATTCTTCAGCTGTGTGTGTGAGTCCAGCCCACGGTGGCCTTGCAGTATTGCCGGACTGGCTGTGGCAGTTTTTATTGCCCCTCTGTGTGTACAGTCCAGTATTTTCTTTTAACGTGGTGCCTGCAGCAGGATGTTCAAGCGATGACAGTTGATGGTGACTGAAACATGCAGAACGGAGGGTCAAATCACAGTATGCCCTCTTCCTTTCAGTCTCTATGAATAATCAGTGAAATAAAGTGTTTTTATCTGTTTCAGGTGATTTGCAGAGTGTCATGAATGAGTGTTTCTTGCAGGGGACTCACTAGATTGTTCGTTTCTGTATGATTTCCCTTTCTCTCAGGATAAGACTTAACTACGTTGGGTTTTGTGTTTGTCACTTCAGGTATTCTTTTTTTAGTCCTTTAGGGACAGAATGTGTCACATGAGCTCATGGTCCCTGATTCTTTTCAGGGAGCATGACGAGCAGCCACAGGAGTAGAGAGGAGAGAGAGAGCAAGGGATTCAGGGAGAGAAGAAGAGGCCAGGTCCAAACTGTGAGCAGTGAGGGGTTAAGAGAAGAAGACAGCAGGAGAATAGTAAGGTCTGCAGAGTAGGTCTCTCACTTTAACATGAAGTCTCACCCAGTTGATAGGCTTGACTCCAAATTTGACTCCTCAGATCTGTTGTCGTGGTAATGTAGTTATAAGGAAGTTGCTTTTTACAAAATCAGCAAATAGCTCTACCATTATTTTTGAATTGGTCCTTTATGGTGTATAAAGCACAGTAATACTATGACACATGTTCTCATGCTATGGTATTGTGATTAGCTTCCCGTCATGATTCACTACTTTCGTCCATTTTGATATCACAACCGGCCCACGAACATCTTCCAACCAAGTCCTACGTGTGGTTCATTTTAGTAATTTCAAACTCTGTGATGATTACCAGTCTGAATATCGGCCTTTTGTTTTTGAATAGCATGATTCTTTCAATGCCTTTTAACTTAGAGCAGCCACTTTTCAGTTGGATCAAATGAGTAATGTGAAAAGGGTCATCTGACGTAATGATCCTTTGAAATTATCAACTCATTTACTTTGTTTCTTCTTAAATTGGTCATGTCTTAAGTTACTGATTTTGCTTAAAGGGCAAAAGGAACTGAACAATGGAACTTATTGACAAAGGTAGAAACGGCACATACTCCATCTGCCAATGAGAAAGAGACCACAAGATGTGTCTGAAAGCACCAGAAATTTCCCATAAGTGGACCTTGCGTTGGAAGTATTTTATCTAATTTTGATTTTGGTACCTCATTCATTAATGTACGTTTGAACAGATATGTCCATTATGTCATTGTCCCTAAAGCTCACACAGTAGTGAAGTTAGTCTGATAATGGTTTATATGGAACTGAAACGTCATCAGACTGGAGTTGTTGGCCTTTCCATCGTGATCTGTGATTAACTATCAGTCAATCTTGGTTTCAGTATTACCGAAAGTTTCAGGTATTGTAGCAGGTAAGTCAAACTCAAGGTAAGTCTGTGTTTACAGTGATTCAGTGAAATACTGAGCATGTATTCATTTGCCACCGAGTACAGGACAGGAAAGTGTCAGACACTATTATCACCAGAGATATGATTGAGAGTTGAGTGCTTAAATTGACATCCTGTTATATGTTGAGTGTCAGTCAGTCCATCTCTTGCCAAGACATCACTTGCTTCTTATAAAGCCAGAAAGGTCAGGGCAGATGTTTGTGTTCCTCTGGAAATCTGCCTGATTAAACAAACTGTCCTGTCCTGCAAGTCATTCTAAGACTGACCAGTCAGTTTCAGTTTAGGCCTCTTACCTCGCGAGAATTCCTTATATTTTTTTCCAAAGTGTTGGTGGCCAGGATTGACCGTTGGCAGTGTTTATGTTGTCGTTGTCTATCCTGCAGCTGTTGTGTTCTGGTCTCAGTGGTCATCAGTCATTTTTTCCAGTGACTAAGCATCATGTAGCCCGCTCCTCGGGTGCCCTTGGCATTGGGATGTAATCCTTTTGACTGCTATGATCATTAACAGCCTGTCTGAACCTCAAATTTAGTGCACCCAAACTATTGCTTGAAGAGTCGGTTCACTTAGTGATATCTCAGTATGTAATCTTCAAGGTATCCATCGTGTTCAGCAGTCAATCGTACCATGCTCTTTTGAGATATTCTACTCTTTTGAGGTAAAAACAATTTCATTTGTGGCATTGTAAATTGCAGTTTTTAAATTGACATCAACATCTCTTAAGAAACAGCCTCTCTTTTACTGAGTCTAAGCCACCTAACAAGCCAGGAAAGGGAATCAGAGTAGAAAGTAATTCAAATGACGACAGCTGACTGTGAGGCCAGGATAATCCAGAGTAATCAGGGCATTGTTTCTGGAAGAACGTGTTGCTGTGCAAGTTTATTTTATCTTTTTTTTTTTTTTTTTCCCAATGCTGATGCCACTGACAAAATATCATTCCTATATATTACATTTCTGTGGAGGCAGATTTTCAAGACAGATAACCCAGAAATGACACCTTAATGTCGAACATTGCACGCCTGTGTTGATAAATGTTGATGCACTGTGTAAACCCCTGTCCACTCTCAAATCATATTTTGTCTATTTATTTAACTCATCCTTTAAAACATGACAGCTCCTTCAGTTATGTACATTAGGTGAGATCTAAACTGCAGTGATGTTGCTAATGAGGACCAAGCAGCCGTCGTCCAGTGCATCACAGAATGCAGGGTCTTTACCGCTCTCCAGAGGGAGAGAGACAGCTGCTGCTGTCCATCTTTGTCCCCCGGGTAGCACCCGGGGGACAAAGATGGCACAAAGAGTGACAGCAAAGATGTTGCATGCCAGAGAGAATAGAGACACATCATTTGAAGAGAGGAAATGTACATATGGTACATTTTTATTCTTTGTCTTAAGTCCCATGTCACTGTATCTACATGTGCAGAGTTTGTCATTTGTCTCTTGATTTCAATCAGAAATTTCCGTTGATTTAAATCACAGCTGCCAGTGGACCTCAACACCGTGCCGTGTGTTGTCAAACACAGTTCTCATTATATTTTCATTTTTATATAAAATACTTTTAATGCATTCAGATCATGTAGTACTGGAGAAGCAGTCTGCTCTACCACTTTGAAAATGTGTAAAATGGGCTTTTTTTTTACCGTGGTGTCAGCCACTTGTGATGTGAGAGGTTGAATGGAATTTCTCTAGTCTATTTAATCACATGTACTGAATATATATAGGACTGCATCTATAGCTGACCTGTTGCTCATATTCTTTTATGGCTTTGGTAAGATACAAGGGAACACAGTTGAATTGTCATTAGCACTGTGAAGCTAAAAGCTTTACAAAATATAGTACAGCAGTAAAATGTGTCATGTCAGATGTCCTCAATCTTCATTCCAAAGCGAATGTCGAGACTTGTTGTTATTTGTTTACAGCCGTTTTCCTTCATCCAGGGGGCATTGGTGATTTATGTACCTTTTTTCAGATACAGTCACAGTTGTTAAATTAGTAACTCTTAATTTATGGCCCATATAAATGAGGACATGTACTTTTTTCTTATTTTCTGTCCCACAGGTCTTGAATTTGATGCTGACCTGATTCTTGACAGGACCTAGCAAGCTCAGGGTCAGCTAACAAATGACCTCAACAGATCTGGCACTCGCAGCCCTCCCAGGCCTTCAGCTAGCCTTCTCCTCACAGGCTCGCACTCATATCCTTCCCCATGGTCAGACCCATTTCCAAACCCTTCACAAAAAATGGCGGCATTGGTCATCATCGCAACCAACGCACATCCGTTCACACAGATTGATACTGTTGTAGTTGGGGTTTACTCTTGTTTCCTTGAGACCCCCACCACCCGTGCCCCACTGCCTTCCTCATAACTGTACCGCTGATGCATTAGCCTCAACAGGTGCTCTTTTCTGAAAGGATCACTTAGGTATATTTAGATTTTGAAACCTGAGAGCACTGGCCTGTGATTGGCTCTGTTGGCCACATGATAACCTGGGTAGAAACCGCAGCTGTGTGCTGTTGCCCAGCGTTTCTCTGGAGGGAAGCTGGGGAGGCTTTGGCGGCTTGGGAGACCATTAAACTTTAATATAACTGGTAAGCAAAGACAGGGAGAAAAAAGCACAATTATTTAGATTTTCTACACCCTGCATAGATTTCCATCTGCTCGGACCTCCATCATTTCCATCCTGCTGCCATGTGGATCCAGGAGGACAGCTGATTGGGAAATAAGGAGTGTGAAGGCTCTGCTGGACATTGAAGGAGTAACCAAACAATCCACAACTGCAGGACTCAAGCAAGATCAGGCCAGGCCTACCTTTGGATCTATCTGAAATTTCAGCAGCAGTCTGGCCATTTTGTCCTCTTTCCAAAATCTCAGCACCTGTCTGCCTATTCTGTCCCTCTGCCTCAGCTGTTCCACCTACTTCTCTTGTAGTTTTACAGAGAAAATTATGTTTTCATTTAAAGAGAGCGCAATCGTGCTAAAAAAAGGTATTTAGTATGCCATCCTATATTTAACCTGCAGCCTCAGAAGGCATTGCATCTCCATTTGCTAAACAGAGTCAGCCAATCAGGCTGTGGCATTGGCTTACATGTCAAATAGCTGAAACACTGTTGGGCAGCTGTCGCCAGCCTTCAGCCAGGAGGCACAGTTCTGTGAGCTGTGTTGTGGCGAGTGAGGGAGGAGGGGTGGCTGTCATACATTCAAAGGCAGAGGCCTGTTATAATCCACTCAGCGTCTTCTCGCCTTCCTAATCTGCAGTTTTCCCTGTCTAATTCTTGGTTTCCACTTGTTGCACAGTTTTTGAGGCGTGTCACACATTTTTATTACTTTGTTTAGGATCGGGGCAAATCACAAAGTTGGACTATCAGTTTGAGGCCCTAGTGGATGGCAAGTGAGGCTTCCTTACTGTCAGGAAATACTGCGGGAATCTTTTGCTGGTATGGCATGCACATTGGTTGAACATCATGTTTTTCTAGAATGTGTTTGCTCTTTATTATTCCTGATTCTTAATCGAGTAACTGGGCTCATCACAGGATAGCTGGCAGCATCATAAAATGTCACTGGTCCAGTTGTCCTTTGGTCTCTTATCTAAGCCCCAGGATGCTCTTTTGAAGTTGTGATTTTGTGCTACTGATAGAACACCGAAGTTAACTCTGCCACACTTTCATGTTCTGTGCTGCCCCATTAGATATGCTTTTCATCTTATCAGGCCAAGCCTCGTTTGTTTAAATAAGGAATGCCTGAAAATGTCGTCTGTGTTTTGTGTAGAACCTCTAAAACCGTCCCACAATGACGGAAATTGTGGAGGAATATGAGGAGTATGAGGAGGAGGAGGAGGAGATTGTGGAGGAGGTAGGTGGACGTCGTCTCACTGGATCATGTACTAAAATGCAAACTTTTTCCCTCCATTTTATTACTATGCACAATTATTTTTTTTATTGATTCCAGCCTAAATATGCTTCAAACCTGACATATGATTTCATTTGGTTCAGTAGATTGAGATTATGCATGGGATCTGCAGATCCAGTGGCAGGCCCTATGAATAGTTAAGGTAGTGACCCCCCTCCAGTCAGCAGTTCAGGGAAGCAGTCATCCATGTGTGCTGGAGGATCCTGTTTCAGACGAACACCTTCTGATGGGTTTTCAGTCCTGGATTACCCTTTACAGCCAACTATATATCAAGACATTTCAAACTGTACAATATTTTCCCGGTACAGACCCCTTTTCCAAAGGTCTTACCTTATGGGAGACAGCCGCACAACATTATATATGAAGTCTACAAGATAATTTATTTTCCCAGATTCCTGCAGATGACTTTACAACATTCATTTAATTGTATTTTTACAGCAGGCCATCAGCTATCTCCAACATATCTAACCTATTGATAAACACTTTTTGCAATGCTGTAATGGTACCCAAAATACAGTGGTATCCTTCCTATGTAGCATAGATAGTGCAAGACTGGATTACATACAATTTGGGGCTGTGCCAGTTTCTGGAAGTTACCATTTTGCCTTTTGTTTCAAATGACCTATTGAATTTCTCCATCACATTTCACACCAGTCATAAATCTTGAGTCACATTTGTCTCCAGATCAGATTCAACCTCATATTCCCAAGATTTCAGGATGTTTCCATGCTACATTTAGACTGCATGTGTACAAATTAATGTGTTGCTGAAGGTCTCCACATCAGTGTCCAATGGAAGAGTGAAAACAGAAGGCTAACAGGTTAATCCCATATTTCCTGGTGAAATAGGGTTAAAGTTAGTCTTGTATTTGTTCATATTTAATATTGCTGATATCTTATAGGGGAGTCTGAATGATTGTGTTTGACTGTTACCTAACCATGCTAAGCAAGCAAGTTATCATTTAACTCCCATATAACGTATCAACTGTTTTAAATAGATTTACCATCTTTACTGCAAAGATGTAAATCTTTTGGGAGGTGGGAGAGACGGATGGACAAAATCAATACACTCTGATTTCACACGCACTTTCATCTACACTGTGGAGAAAAGTTGCATTGTTTCGAGTAAAAAGTAAGACGGCTTCTTATTTAATCTACAGAATGGGGAGAAACATAGTGCTGTTGAGGTCATATATGCATATTGTTAAAAACACAATACAGTTATTTAGAGGTTTTTGGGAGTTTTATTTGGCAATAGTCCACATCATCAGCCATGATCATGAGTATTTTCTTCACTTTAACTTCAAAAATGATTTTATCCTCAGGTCATTAAGGGGTGGAGAGTGCAGAGTTCTCTGTCTGGCATTCAGACAAATTTAGAAGTGGACATCTACGGCACATTGGCAGAGAGATGGAGTGGAGGGAGAAGAAGGGAGAGAGAGAGAAAGAGAGAGGGGGCAAATGAAACGAGCCACTGTGCTGTAAATCACACTCCGTCAGCCTGGAGCGTGTTAACGTCACTGTGCTAGAAATTTGCTTAGGAGAGGTGAACGCATGGAAAAACTGTCCGACGGGTGGTAGAGCAGTTGTTCTTGCAGTACTTTGTAGCGATGTGTTATAAGGTGGTTGAGTGTTTCATCTACACCTATGGTGCTCTCCTGTCTGATAGATCCAGATATTGAAGCCTCTTACGAATGTTGATCAAAATGATTGAGATGTTCTTTCCCTCAGCTCTGGTTATTTATAGATTTCTGGTAGATTTTCCAAAGCCACCAGTCTCAATATGTTCAAACATTATGTCACTGTCAGTGTTTCACCGTGATGCTTCCTAAGTATAGGGAAGTGTAATTCAGGCAGGCTGTAAGTTAGACGGCCTATTCATGGAACAGCATGCAGTGTGTGGGAATGCTGTCAGTTACTGTAGTCTGAGGTACTTGATTGGAGAAGAGGATGTTTTCCCCTTACATGGATGGTTTGTCCCAAATTACAACAAAACGTGTTTTCTCTTTCTCTTCAAGTGTTATCTAACCATGCAGAAACTTTTGGTTATCAGGCCAGATGGATATGCTCATAGTGAGTCATTAACATGAATAAATGAATAAATAAATCACTATGTTGGAGTGAAGGCAGAAAACTTAGAGACAGACTGTCAAACTGTCTGCATGGCTAGATATCACTGGAAGTACTGCAAGTGAGAAAATGTTATAATTTGGGTGAGTTGGTCCTCTAAACCCATGAGAGCCATGTGTGAACAGACATGGAGATTATAAAGCTGTCTAAACAGCTTGTGTACTGGTCTGTGCTGTAGCAACCGATAACAGTCACAGCGGTCTATGAATTAAAAAAAAACAAGGACAGGATTATTGTCATGTGAGTGCTTGGTGTTTATAGACTTGGTCAAAGAGCAGTCAGGTTCACATAACAGAGAGAATAGATGTCAGTGCTTCTGCATTCACAGTTACTGTACATTAACCTCTGAGGATTTCACTGACAGCAGGAATCAGTTTATTGCAGGTTAGGACAAAGATCCCCTGTGACCATGCGCTCTGTTTTTAAGCAGTTGATGGACTGTTTGAGGGCATTTGACAATGCAGCTACTAATGTGATGCAGTGTCGAGTGATTTCCCACTGCCAGTGTCAGTGTCAGTAATTGATGAGCACCAGAGCTGTGGAAAAATCATCCTCAATCCAATAAAATTACTGTGCTGTTTCTCCCATAACTTGTTCTGGCAGTTTTAAAACCCCAGAGTGTGTCCTATATTTGTAATATGTTGAGCAGATTTCAACGATGACTGTCTCTGAGCAAAAGACTCAGTTCTTTCAGGTAAAGCACCTCCTCCCAAGGGTCTGTCAAACAGTACAGGACACCCCTCCGTTGCCTTGACAATGGTGCATTCCCCTCCTTGTCTGCATGCTGTATGGATATTCTGCTGCCTGGTTAATTCATTGAATTATAACGTCTTGCAGGTGCATGAACATTAACTCTTTTTCAGCAGTTCCCTATTAATTATTATTTATTTATCTTTTTTTTAATTTTATATTTTTTTTACCAATCCTGCATTTTAATCTGTCCTCCAAGAAGATATGGCTGCTTTGTGGGCAGTTGATTGTTTCTTTTAATGTAGTTCCCTGTGGCTTTACTCCCCAGCAGACAAGATAAAGTAACCTTCATTTACACATTTAGCTGAGCCTGGCATTGCACGCAGCGTGAGACACTCATAGATGCTGTAGCTGTTACTGTATATTCAGAGCTTCTTTGCTGGTGTTACTTTTGCTTGTCCTTCAGTCACCCTTCATCCAGTGACATCTCAGTCTGTAATCATGCCATTGTCTTAACTACCTTGTAGATCCATGTAGAATCTTTTACTGAATAATTTATATCCCTTTGTGTTGACTTGAGTCACTTCCTTTACTGAAGGTAAGTGGTATTAGACAAACTCATACAGTTTAATATGAGTTTGGTAAGTCGTTTTCTCTTCATCTTGACAAGATCAGACTATTTAATCATCAGCTTTGTGTTAGAATATTTTACCTTAGAAACATATAACTTCTTTTGTTGAAATACCCTTCTCCTTGTCTTTGATGACAGCCCTGTTGTAAGAGGATGTAGTTTTACAGTTTTACATCCTGGCCAATTTATTTCCTGTAGTCAAGGAGCCTAGGCCCTTTTGTTCATTGGATAGTTAACTGTACTTCCCTCTGTCCTCCTCCAGTCTGGCTTGCCCACCAGGAAGGTGAGGAAGAAGGTTAAGGTGGATACTTCCAAGTTCATGACTCCATACCTGGCCCACAGCCAGAAGATGCTGGAGCAGTTCAGCCACGTAAGCAACACGCTTGGGTTTGGGTTAACTTCAGGCCCCATTTAGTCTGCTTTACCAGCGTGTGGTATTTGAAAAATCAGTTAAGCCCCTTTCATTTTAATAATTTGTCAGTTACTGCATTTAAGTTTTACTTTAATTCCATACATGACATTTTCAGTGATTTTCACTGCAGTGTTTATGATGATTGTTGTACTTCTTGACAGAACAAGTACCGGCAAGCTTACGACATGTCCAGAGGGAAATCTCCTGCTATCATCACTGACACCCCTGAAATGATTCGCATCAGGAAGGCCCAGGAGCAGCTCAGTGAGGTACTGCTGAGGACGACAAATCATGTTGTCTGAAGTTAAAAGATGAGGGTTGGAAGGTTCTTGGTGTGGGCGATTGCTGGTTTGAATCCTGTTTGTAAAATGAGTAAATGGAACTACTCTGTGGCCACCGATAGAATAAATGTGACAGTATGAATGTGGAGCAGAGCTGCTGAACAAATTCATGGGTTTTTTGTCTTTGGGTAAATTATCGTGGAAAAAAGTTGACTTGATATGATCTTGCTAGTCATAGTAATAAATAATAATATGAAATTACACGTATCACCATCAGGTTAAATACCGCATGGAGGGAAATAAGGCTCGGACCACAAGCATGTATGATGGTGAGGCCAGAGAGGTCGCCCACGTCAAGCATGTATCTCAACTGATCAGCAAGGTGAGCTACCTGAACTTCTAACAATATACCAATATTTGGGGGAAAAAATCAGGAGTGTTTAACATGAATAGTGTTGCTTATCTCTTATAGGTCTTGTACAGGCAGAAATGGGATGAGACTAAGGACAGGTATCTGCTGCCTCCTGATGCTCCTGAGCTGGTCCTGGCTGTGAAGAATGCTGCTAACTACAGCAAAGTAAACACAATGTGGCACTGAAACACTGTATTTTAGGTCATTAGTAAAGCATCAGATTGCATGTTTTCATAGGCAAAAAAGTTTAATTCATGACTTCACCTTGTTCAGAAACTCTACACTGAGGCCTGGGATGAAGACAAGACGATGTTCTACCCTTACAGCGACAGCCCTGAGCTTCGCAGGGTGGTGAAGGCTCAGGAGGCCCTCAGTGATGTAAGTTGAGTTTGCTGTCAATACGCAGTTTTTAGCAAGTGAAAGTACATTCTGTGTGTCATTCTGATTTTGGACCTGTGTGTAGTTTAAGAACTTGCAAGATGAAAAACACAGTATTGTGACATCATATTTCTCTGGACAAATGCTTTTATTTCTGTGTATAGAATATATGTGTGTGTATGTGTGCATGTGTATATATTCAGAATCCATCAACACAGGCAAGCACATTTTCTCAGTTTCTAGTTTTCATTTCAGGGTCCATTTGTTTGTGCTGAGTCTGATATATCGTGTGTAGCAATTTCCACTCACACTGCAGGCAATTAAAGTGGTCATTTGTGTCCCTCCCCCTTAAACACAATTGCGTGTAACCTTTTCTGCTGATGCAGGAAAGTCAATGTAGATACTATCTGTCTGAAGCAAATGGTCCACTAAGGTCAACTATTGACATTGAAGAATTCTCCACCTCTGTAAATTTCAACTCCTGCTGTGTGTGCCCCCTGCAGGTTCACTACAAGAAGGGTCATGATGAGCGCAAGGCCAAGTACACCTCCTTGGCTGATCCTCCCGAAGTGGAGCTGGCCAAGAGAGTGGCACATCAGCGCAGTGATGTAAGCGGGACCGTTTTAAACTGCCTTTCATGCACACTGTACAAGTGTACTCATTATTGTCAGACACATCAACTCCTCTCAACTTGAGTTAGCCAGTTTTTGGAGACAAAAGCCCAGATTATCTTCTCTTAAGGGTCAGCTAATATTCTACCATATTGGCAGAGGAGAATGATAAATGCTTATTGCTCCTCAGGAATATTTTAGAGGCTCAATTTGCACTTACCTACACAGAAACAGGGCCCTCAGAGACCCACGAACACTAAGCCATTGCTAGGAATAAGTGGCCACCTGCTCTCTGATATAACTGTCCATACTAAGAGACAAGAGAGAAGCCAATAATAGGCTGAATTCACGGGGATTACAGTCATTCCCAATGTCTTTTATCAAAAGGAGTATGATGATATCTAATAAATTCCTTTAGAGCAAGAACTTTCAAATGAAAAATACCTCCTCTAATGTTGATTGTTCTTTGTTTTCCACAGCTTAAGTACAAGGAAGATTACAATAAAAATGTGAAGGGTCAGTGGTGTGAGACGCCATACTTCGACGTGGCCACTGCCAGGGTGGCAATGGACAACTTGAGCAATGTCAGAGCTCACTTCTTAATAAGGAGCACCATTTTCAGATTGGCATCAGTTTGTCATTTCTCTGTATCTAACTGTCGATCCCTTCTCTTTTCAGAGAAAATACACGCAAGATTACGAGAACATAAAAGACCAAATTTATTTCATGCAAACGGACACGCCCGTGTATGACACAAACAAGAAGGCTCGTATTGCTGTCAGTGAGGTAAGCGCACAAAAACACACTCACACAAAGGTTTCGGAGTATTTTTATAGGTCCTATCTCATGTGGAAGACACGACAAAGAGTTGACCTGTGTCTCAGAGCAGAGTGTGAGTCAACACACTGAGTCCACTCTGACGCAGCGATCACACTGTTTTGTGCCCACACATCCACTACATGACTGAGAGATCTACATTTGGTTCAATCTCACTGCACAAACTGTTTCACTATTCCCCGTAACAACAGATCAGACTACGTGAAAAGGCTATTCAGCTACTGTATACCTCATAGCCACCCACACATTCACACACAATGCAAACATGCGTCATCGTAGGAAACGATAAGGACACGCGTGTTCTTCCACAGTGACTGAATGTACCAATGTTATGTTGTATGAGTCAGTGTATCAACCGTGTCAATAAACCTCATCAACACACTTTTTTTCTTGTTGCTAACATTGTTCTCCATGTTTCTGGTTTTCAGGTCCAATACAAGAAGGAATACGAGAAAAACAAAGCGCAGTCTGACTACAACACGCTCCCCGCCACAGAGAATCCTCTCCTCAGACAGCTCAGATACGCTGGCACCATCCTCAGTGATGTAGGTGTCTGAACACTACATAGAGAGACATTTTCTATCATCGATGGTTTTATGAAAAATGATAGATGGTATTTTTGGGGAAGCAAATGAGGAAAATCTATAAGAAGTGGCACAGTAGTACCATACCAATCTAGCATTACAGGTCTTAGTGCCTGTTTTGTGTGTAGACAGAGATGTTGCTCACATGAATTTGACAAAGACTCTTGTTAGACTGCTAACTAAAAAAATTAGGTGCCTTTTGAAATGATTGAGGTGTTGTTTAGAGTGTCTGACACGAAGCTCCTCCAAGGGGATTGTCATATTAGTAGTGCTAAATAAAAACCATCTGGAAGTCTTTTGCAGTGTCCTCTTGCATACAGTGAGTTGATTGATGCCCAAAAAAGTTTCATGGAATTAAGTTACAAGTCTTACAGTTAGCCAGTGAGTTTGGCATCCACTTCATGCACCATGTGGACGGATGATTTGTTTAGCTGTTCATGCATTATTGAGTGTTTCATTAAGATATTACTTGTCATAATTTGTTTGTTCCTTCTGCCCATTGTTTGTTTTGTTTCTTCTTTGCAGAAAGTGTATAAGGCCAACTATGAAAAATCCAGGGGTTTCAGCATCAACTACTGTGACACGCCCAAGTTTCAGATGGACTCCGTACTCAAACAGTTCAACGACGTGAGAATAATCTATGATTTTCTTTTATCATAAACTGATGATACCATTGTTTTGCTTCCTTATAAATACACACATTTCTGCTTCCTGTTTTAGGCACATTACAAAGATAAGTATGAGAGCGAGGTGAAGGGCCACTACATCGGCAGCTATGAAGATCTCTATATGCTTCACTGCCAGAAAGTTGAGGAGATGAAGAACGAGGTAAATGAATATGCGCTTTCCTTTTCTTTTCTCAAAGTCACTGTTGTAATAAGTTATTGTATACTTCATTATATCTTTCCTCACAATTGCATGTTTTATCATGCAGCAAATGTACAAAGCTGAGTATGAAGACATAAAAACAAGATGCTTCTTCCCTCAAACAATCACGCCTGAATACGAAGCTGTGAAGAAGCTTCAGCAGTGCAGCGATGTGAGTAGTATTGGCTAATATAATACGTCTTTACAGTAAAACAGATTCTCATTTCTCTTGTTTTGGTATGCTTTATTATGTCACTAAATAATTCTCTCTCATGGTTTGCAGAAAGCTTACCGGCAACATCCAGACAAAGTGAAGTTTACGCAAGTGGTCGATTCACCAGTTCTGGTTCAAGCCGCCATCAACGCCAAACAGCTAAGTGACGTATGTATGACTGCACGGATCACCTCGTAGTACTGATACAAAATACATTAGAATCTCATGAACTCTCTTTGGAAGCTGCTGTAATATTACACATCGGTATTGCCATCATTTTAATTCTTTCTTACGATATATATGCTCTCATAAATCAAGTGATTCATACATGGTTGTTGTGATAAAAATCAGTTTCTATGTCGTCCATTTATTGACTGAAATTACTAGAATCAGCAGCTAATGCTCTGTATCAAATTCTCCCAGATATGGAGATCACCTTAAAATGTGCCCAATCATCCACGTATCCCAGCTGTCTTTCTGTGGGCACCATGGAAACTGGAGAGCCATCTCTCTGTAGTATAAATAGCAACAAGCATTCAGTTGGCCCAGAATAAACCCTGTGATCAGAGAGGGGCTGGGGAGGCAGGGACAGGGACAGTCAGTGTGTTTCAGATGGACTCCAGCAAATACGCTGCTGCCCTCAAGTGGCAGAAAATCAAACAACATGTTATCTGACCCTCATTCTCATCTTGACATTACGAGTACAATGAGCAGTGCCCTATGAACAGAGAAGGAAATTCAGGGTTTTTTAAATAAAACATTATTTAATCACATTGCTCTCTTTGCAGCTGAACTACAAGGCGAAGTATGAGGAAACAAAGGTCAAGTCTAATCTCCCCCCAGACTATCCCTTCTTCATCCAGTCCAGAGTGAACGCTTTTAACCTCAGTGAGGTAAGGAAATGCTGTACGCTTCATTTCTAGCCATCACTGAAATTTGATTGCTGTCCATTTTAATTTGGTATACATTTTTCACTTCCTGAATGCCACAATGCTCTCTTTGCAGAGCTGTTATAAGTACGACTGGGAGAAATCTAAAGCTAAAAAGTACGAGATCAAGGGTGATGCTATCTCGATCCTTGCTGCCCGTGCTCACACCAACATTGCCAGTGATGTAAGTATGCTACAATATCAGCCTTCATGACTTCAGTATTTTTTCAGTATTTTTCCATTATTCAACTCTTGGTCTTCTCTGCAGGTTAAATATAAGAAGGAGTATGAGAAGAACAAGGGACAAATGGTTGGAGCCCTCAGCATTAATGACGATCCCAAGATCTTGCACTCTGTTCACGTGGCCAAAATCCAGAGTGATGTAAGTCATTAGTTTGTCGGAGGACAAAATTAGCAACATTTCCTTTAACATTAATTCAGCAGAGCTGAGATGAGAGAGCACTCTTGAACAATCTCTTCCTCTCCACAGCGTGAGTATAAAAAGGACTATGAAAAGATAAAGACCAAGTACCACACACCACTGGATATGATGTCAGTGACCTTGGCCAAGAAGTCCCAGGCAATTTCCAGCATGGCTGGGTACAGGAGCATCAGCACCAACTTCTTCCTTCCCCCCGACAGTGTGCTGTTGGACTTGGCCAAGAAAGCCAACATCATCCAGAGTGATGTAAGTAGAGACATAAGAGCAACCTGTTATTGAGGACAGTTTGGTTTTTGCTTTTAATCACAATATGAAACATGTACTGGCATGGTCATTATCAGATTAATTATGTGTTCAGTGACAGCATATGAATTTGTTTTGTTTTTCTGCATCACAGAATGAGTACAAGTCAGACTACAACACCTATACCAAGGGTGCGCCATGGATCACCTTTGGCTCCTTGGATGTGGAAAAGAATAAGAACGCTGCAGCCATCCTTAGTGAGGTATGAGTGCAACAGCATCGCTTCGGTCTTTCTGACACACTTCTCCCCCCTCTTTACAAACATATTTGATAGTTGGCAGGATGTGTCACATAACATGTTAATGTACTTGTTTCCTACAGAAAAAATACAGACAACACCCAGATACAATCCCCTTCACCTCTATTGACGACCATCCCATCATGATGCAGGCCAAAGTCAACCAGCTTCAGAGGAGTGATGTGAGTCTACTGTCACTCTCACAGTTAATTCTGCAGTAAAAGCTTTGCTATTTTTTCACTTTTGAAAAGATTGTTTTTATCTGTAAATTGATAGAAGTGTGACACATATGACTTCTGCCCTTATTGCTGTCTTGCCTTACAGCTGTTCTACAAGAGAGGTCTGGAGGAGATCCATCAGAAGTACTCTCTGCCTCCTGATGTCCCTGAATTCCTCCAAGCCAAGTGCAATGCCTACAACATGAGCCAGGTAAGCCATGAATTATCATTACCAAGTGGGTTTTATTCTCCATCTTTTACATTTATTTTTTCTCTGTTTTTTGTCCATTCCCTCCTCTTTATGTAACATACTCACTTGGTGCAGGTGATTTCTTTCTTGTAAAGCAGGTTGAGCTGCAATTCCTGTATGAAAAGTGCTATACAGAGTTTATTATTATTGTAAAAATACTGAGAGATCACTTTTTTTGAATTATGTTAACCAAATATTTTCTCAGAGCACACTGTCGATATAGCTCTTGTATTCCGTTGTGGGGACATAAATCTGTTTACACAGTCACATTGTTGGGACTCGCCTTCCTTATGGGGACAAAACACAAGTCTCCATAATGTAAATGATTAAATTTTACAATGAATACTGGGGTTAAGGTTAAGGTTAGGGTAAGGGTAAGGGTCAGGCCAGTAGTGGTTGTGGTTATGGTTCGGGTAAGTCTCCAGGAAATGAATATAAGTCTGTGTAATGTCCCCAAAAATGCATTCATATCTTTTATTGTTGTTTTTGTCTGTAATCTGCCATTTCAGAAGTACTACAAACTTGCCTGGCAGGAGTTGATTGCTAAAGGTTATGACCTGAAGCCTGATGCTATCCCTGTTGTTGCCGCCAAAGCTGCCAGACATGCTGTCAGTAATGTAAGTTTCCTGCAAGACTGAACCAACATCTCAGAGACGTGCTCAAGCTCCATTTTAACATGCCTTGCACCAGATTACTGATACCATACTTCTTGTTGCATCATATAGTTCTTACAATTCTTTAAATGATAAATAATTAGTGATGCTATATGTCCTTTAACCTCTAGGTCCAGTATAAAAAGGCTTATGAGAAGGCCAGAGGCCACCATGTTGGCTTCCGCAGCCTTCAGGACGATCCTCTGCTGGTTCACTACATGGAAGTGGCCAAAATGCAGAGTGACAAGAACTACAAGAAGGACTACCACAAGGTCAAGCTGAAGTATCACAGCCCAGTAGACATGATAAGTCTGGTCCATGCCAAGCAGGCCTCTGCTGTTCAGACTATGGCTGGGTACAAGCAGCACCACCATAATTACTGTCTTCTGCCTGAGGCAATGAGTCTGGACCTTGCTCGCACCATGAACTACAATTCCAGTGACGTAAGTTTCATTTTCCTTTCACAGTCTTTTGTATCATAATGTAGTTTAATACTTTATGTCCTGACCAAAAGATGATGTTTCCGCAGGCCTGATACTTTGCATTTCTTTCTTCCCTCTTTTACTTTCCAGTATAACTATAAACTGGATTATGAGACCTCGGTCAAGGGAATGGGCTGGGTTCCCATTGGTTCCCTGGAGGTGGAAAAAGCCAAGGCAGCAGCAGCAGCTCTGGATGAGAAGAAGTACCGCCAACACCCTGACACCATCAAATTCACCAGTGTCACTGACTCCATGAATATGGAGCTGGCCAAGGCCAATGCCAAGATCATGAATATGGTGAAAAGGACTAAACAGAATAACTTCTTCATTTGCTCTAATATAAATGTCCTGATTTTAGTCCTTGGACTCCTTTTCAGAGTAGACATAAACCAGTGTCTTCCTTGTAATTGTGCAGAAAGAGTATAAGGCCAGTGGAGAGAAGTTCATGCACACTTACCATCTCCCTCCTGATGCTCCTGAACTGATGCAAGCCAGATACAATGCTGTCAACATCAGCCAGGTCAGTTGTGGATTCTCGTCTGGTCATTTCCAGCCTTTGTGCATTTGTAAAACGTACATAGAAACTGAATTGTCACTAAATTTGTAACATAACACTGATGATCATTTTATTTAGAATTATTACACCTATGCTCATCGTCAAGATCTACTCAAAGGACATCATGTGAAGGAAGATGCCATTCCCATTGTTGCAGCAAAATCTTCCAGAGATATTGCCAGTAATGTAAGTTGTGAATATGCTAATAATAATACTATTCCAATGCTACTGAATTCAATGTTTTTATTAATACTCAATGTTTTTCTTTTATACAGTACAAGTATAAGCTGGCTTATGAGAAGGCCAGAGGCCACCATGTTGGCTTCCGAAGCCTTCAAGATGATCCTCTGCTGGTTCATTACATGGAAGTGGCTAAAATGCAGAGCGAGAAGAACTACAAGAAGGACTACCAAAAGGCCAAGCTGAAGTATCACAGCCCAGTAGACATGATGAGTCTGGTCCATGCCAAGCAGGCCTCTGCTGTTCAGACTTATGCTGGTTACAGAAAGATCCCTCACAACTACTTCCTTCTGCCTGACAACATGCACCTGCATCTGTGTCGCACCATGATGGAGATTCAGAGTGACGTATGTTTTCACTTGTCATCTACAGTATATGTTACTATGGTGTAGGGAAGGAATGTGCACAGTGACAATTGTAAGCTCTTCCACAAATTTTGAGATAAAAAGTGTTTTTCTCTATATACCCACAGAATGTCTACAAGTCGGATTACAACAACTACTCTAAAGGCTTAGGGTGGGTCCCTATTGGTTCAATAGATGTTGAGAAGGCCAGAGCTGCTAATGCTGCGATGGATGAAAGAGGCTACCGCCAGCATCCCAGTACTCTCAAATTCACAAGCAAGACTGATGCCATGAACATGGCTCTGGCTCTGACCAACACAAAGCAGATGGACAATGTAAGAATGTCTTCACTTTAGAGAAATTGCAGTGCTTTTGTATCTCTTAAAATGTTGCATCCATGTTGGACCAAAACTTCTCCTATTAGAACCTTCACAGGTTTTACTCTTCTTTTTCTTTTTTTACTCTTCTTTTTCCTTCCCTCTAGGCTTCATACAAAGCTTCTGGGGAGAAGTTCAAGCATACCTATCATCTACCAGCTGACAGCCCAGAGTTCCTTCAGGCTAAATTCAATGCCCAGTCACTTAGCGAGGTCAGAGCACAATATAACTGCTAATATGCAAGTCAAAGGAATATGACTCGTTTGAAGTGCCAAGTGTATATCAGCATCATCTGCTCACAAAACATTGTCCTAACACTTTGCTGTTTATCCACAGAGTCACTACAAACACAAGTGGCTGCAAGATATTGCCAAGGGATATGACATGAAGCCTGATGCTATTTCTATCCTGCATGCCAAGCAAGGCAGACATATTGCCAGCAATGTAAGTAAATCAAAAATATATCCAACACAGAATGTATGCAACACTATTTCCATGTAGCAGAAACAGTCTCCTTTTTCTTTTTCTTTCAGGTCCAATACAAGAAAGAGTATGAGAAAGCAAGAGGCCACCATGTTGGCTTCCGAAGCCTTCAAGATGATCCTCTGCTGGTTCACTACATGGAAGTGGCTAAAATGCAGAGTGATAAGAACTACAAGAAGGATTATCAAAAGGCCAAGCTGAAGTACCACAGCCCAGTGGACATGATGAGTGTGGTCCATGCCAAGCAGGCCTCTGCTGTTCAGACTTATGCGGGTTACAGAAAGATCCCTCACAACTACTTCCTTCTGCCTGACAACATGCACCTGCAGCTGTGTCGCACCATGAATGTCCAGTCAAGTGATGTGAGCAGCAGTGACAGTTTTATCAGCGGTTTTATCTTTTATGTTTGAAATGCAGCCACACTGAATCAGCATTATGTGCTTTATTTACACACAAGTGCAAAGAATTTAAGGAAATCTCTTTCACTGATCTTAACTTGATAACTAATATGCAGCATATTCTCATCTCTTTCTTTTTTCAGTGTGAGTACAAGTCTGACTGGAACAACTACGTCAGAGGTATTGGATGGGTCCCTATTGGTTCACTTGGAGTTGAGACTGCTAAAGTTGGTGGTCAGATTCAGAGTGAGAACAAGTACCGCACTCATCCATCCAACTTCAAGTTCAGCAAGCTGATGGACTCCATGGACTTGGCTCTGGCTACTGAGAACAACAAGATCATGAACAAGGTGCAGCATGTTCAAGTGTATGGTGTGGTGTCACAGAAAATAAACAGCCATCTTGTTCACAAACATTAATTTGTTTATTTGGTATCTTACAGCAAGCATACACATCAGCTTGGGAGAAGGACAAGCTGACAGTCCATATCATGCCAGATGCTCCTGAGATTCTCCTGGCCAAGGCTAATGCCCTCAACATGAGCAATGTACGGCATTAGATTATATTACAAAATGTATTTCTTTACTAATTATTTTAATTTCATTTGATTTTATTCATATGAATGAATGAATATTTTCACAGAAACTTTACAAAGCCGGTGTTGTGGAGATGGCCAATAAGGGCTACAACCTCAAAGCAGATGCCATCCCAATTCTTGCTGCCAAGTCCGGTACCACTATTGCCAGTAATGTAAGTTAAAAATAAATGATTGTACCAATTCAAGATGTTTATCTACTATGACCCACCATACATGGTAAAACAAGCATTTGTTTGCTTTTACAGTACAAGTACAAGTTGGCATACGAGAAGGCCAGAGGCCACCACGTTGGTTTCCGCAGCCTTCAGGACGATCCTCTGCTGGTTCACTACATGGAAGTGGCCAAAATGCAGAGTGACAAGAACTACAAGAAGGACTACCACAAGGCCAAGCTGAAGTATCACAGCCCAGTGGACATGCTGAGTGTGGTCCATGCCAAGCAGGCCTCTACTGTTCAGACTATGGCTGGATACAGACAGATTCAGCACAGTTATGCTCTCCTCCCTGATGCCATGAACCTAGTGCTGGCTCGCACCATGAATGTCCAGTCTAGTGATGTAAGTTTGAAATGTTAAAGTACCTGCTGTGCTATGCCCACGGTAATTATATCTGTTTATAAAGGCAGATGAAATGAATAATTGTGTATGATCCCTTGATTCATGAGGCCTTACATTTCTTTTCAGTGTGATTACAAGTCTGAATGGAACAACTATATCAGAGGTATTGGATGGGTCCCTATTGGTTCACTTGGCGTTGAGACTGCTAAAGTTGGTGGTCAGATTCTGAGTGACCACAAGTACCGCACTCATCCATCCAACTTCAAGTTCAGCAAGCTGATGGACTCCATGGACTTGACTCTGGCTACTGAGAACAACAAGATCATGAACAAGGTGCAGCGTTTATTGTACTCTTAAAGTGTAAGGCCACAAATATGTTGTTGATAATCTTGTTCATAACCACAATCATTCATTTGTTTTCCTGGTGTCTTTATTTACAGCAAGCATACACTTCAGCTTGGGAGAAGGACAAGCTGACAGTCCATATCATGCCAGATGCTCCTGAGATTCTCCTGGCCAAGGCTAATTCCCTCAACATGAGCAATGTAAGGGGAATCCATGAAACTTATAAATCAATTGCTTGTGATAGTTAATAGTGCATATGGTTAATGGTGATCATTTTTGTGTTTTATACAGAAACTTTACAAAGCTGGTGTTGTGGAGATGGCCAAGAAAGGCTACAACCTCAAAGCAGACGCCATCCCAATTCTTGCTGCCAAGTCCGGTACCACTATTGCCAGTAATGTAAGTTGTTACAAACTCAATGAAATTAGTATTCACAGTACATCTGCTATAATTCATGTTATAAAAAGGACAGTCTCTATTAAATGACACTGTATGTTTTTGCTGTCACAGTACAAGTACAAGTTGGCATACGAGAAGGCCAGAGGCCATCATGTTGGCTTCCGCAGCCTTCAGGACGATCCTCTGCTGGTTCACTACATGGAAGTGGCCAGACTGCAGAGTGACAAGAACTACAAGAAGGACTACCACAAGTCCAAGCTGAAGTATCACAGCCCAGTGGACATGTTGAGTGTGGTCCATGCCAAGCAGGCATCTACTGTTCAGACTATGGCTGGATACAAACAGAGAATCTCCCACTACACCGTCCTGCCTGATGCCATGAACCTGGAACTAGCTCGTAACATGCAGTTCATTGCCAGTGATGTATGTAGAAAGTCTGATTTAATCATCTTAAAATTATAATTAATAGATATTTCAAACCTAAAATCCAAATTTTTGCATTGGTGTTACCATTACCTAACATCATGTGTAGCTGATGTGTGAAGGAATACTGTTTCTTGTGATATTCTGCCTCAGAACCAGTACAAGAGTGAATATCAAAGCTACATTAGAGGAATAGGATGGGTTCCTATTGGATCGTTGGATGTTGAGAAAGCAAAAACAGCTGGCCAGATCTTCAGTGAGGCCCGATACCGTCAACATCCGAGCAACTTCAAATTCACTAAGGACATGCAGTCCATGGATCTGACACTGGCCACCGCCAACAATCAAATTATGGATAAGGTACTGGATAGGACTTCCTGTGAAAATAATAGTAATATTTCTTCTTTAACATTTAAGATAAGATATCTTATATGTTATAAGATATATATTAAGTCTAAGATATCAAACCAGCAACTACATTTTGTTTTTAGCAATCATACACCAAAACCTGGGAGAAAGACAAGACTTCGATCCACATAATGCCTGATGCAATGGACATTGTTCTTGCCAGAGCAAATAAGAAGAACTACAGTGAGGTACAGTGTGATAACCTTAATTTTGGGTGCATTACTTCAAATTGGTGCATGAGTGTATTCATTTGAAACGAGACATGCTTTCCTCTATGAAAATGTACATCCACTCTCCCTTCAGAAACTGTACAAATTGGACAATGAGCAATCCAAGAAGAAGGGGCATAATTTCCGTGCTGATGCCATTGCGGTACAGGCTGCCAAAGCCTCCACAGCTATTGCTAGTGATGTAAGTATCTGTATTGTATTGCATTTCTATACTGTACTTATCTACTGTATACATCAATTCCTATGCTTCCCCCTCACCAGGTTATGAAAACTCTCATACTTGCTTTTTCAGTACAAGTACAAGACAGGATACCGTAAGCAGGTCGGCCACCACATCGGCGCTCGCAGCATCCAGGATGACCCTCTGCTCATGCTGGCTCTGAACTCAGCCAAGATTGCCAGTGATGCCCTGTACAAGAAGGACTTCAACAAGTCCAAGACCAAGTTCCACCTTCCAGTGGACATGATGGCCTTTGAACTGGCCAAGAAGAACCAGATTCAGGTCAACCACGCCAACTACATCACCAGGTTGCACAACTGGACTTGCCTGCCAGACTCCAATGATGTGGTCCAGGCCAGACATGCATATGACATACAGAGTGATGTGAGTACGAATCCTTGAATTAATACTCTGGAAAGTTGTCATTTATCATCAATGTACATTTGTAAAGTTTTGGGACATGTTTCACCATAATGAACTGTTGTTGTTTTGTCCAGGCTGTCTACAAGGAAGATCTGAAGATGTTGCAGGGTGTTGGGTGGGTGCCTATAGGTTCACTGGATGTTGAGAAGACGAAGAAAGCTGGTGAGATCCTGAGTGAAAAACTGTATCGTCAGCACCCAAGTAACTACAAATTCAAAATCACTACTGAAGACATGCCCATGGTGCTGGCCAAGGCCAACGCTCAGGTTATGAACCAGGTATTTCATTTGCAGTTATTTCCCCAACATTTTATTGTGTTTTATATGTCTACTGTTTTTTAACCCTTAACAAATTGAATACATTTATAAATGATATTTTTGTTCAGTTATTTAAAACATAAAGAAGGAAGGTAACATGACAATACTTGAAACAGTCAAAATTACCAATTTTTATAACTTCAGTTTTTCCTAGTAATGATGATGACAAACTTGATCAAATCAATCAAATCAAATCAATCAATCAAATGAGATTTAGCCTTGTTTACTAGATGACTGTAATTTACTTGAAACAAGCTTCTTGATGGCATGAGTAATATTAATTCCAGAATATTTAAAATTTTCCTGTATCCAGTGAATTTTCCTTGTAACAGCTGACAAGCTTTTGATATATTCAAACATATTCTAACCCCCCAATTTTTCCTAAATTGTTCTATTATGTCAAATAAAGTTGCCACAGTTTCTCTGGCTTTGTGTGAAAAATAAAATCACATCATCTCCATAAAAAGATTCTACATGTTAACTATGATAACATTTTTTTGCTTTGTGTGTAGTGGAAGTGGACTACAGTTTGCATTTCATTGTCCAGCTCTGTGTTGTAGAATGACAAACAAATGAACCTTGAACTGGTGGTGAAACCATAAAGCTTTGTGTTATCTCTTGCACATAAAGTGAAAGGTTCAACGATCATTGCAAACAAACAACAGTGATAAAAGACTACCTAGTTGGGCCTCTGCTTAAAAAAAGAAAGCTTAGGATGACCCTTTCTTGATGACTGCCTCCTAGGGGCTTTATTATAAATCATAGTTCTAATCTGTTCAATATAATTTAGGTCCAGATTGAATATGTAGAAGACTGAGGAAAAAGTGACAGCCCACTGTCGAAAACCTTCTCTGCTTGACTATATTCAACATAATAAGTCAGATTCAGTAGTTGTATAATGTTATCAGCAGAGCATTTGTCTGAGATCAGTATCGATTTAATTAAAAATGCATACCAATGAACACGTCTTCTAAATGTTTTATTCTTTTATATGTAAACTAAATAAACAATTAATTTACAGAATGCGTACACTCAAGCCTGGGAAAAGGACAAGTCTACCATTCATATCATGCCTGATGCCATGGATATTCTTCTGGCCAAAGCAAACAAAGTCAACTACAGTGTGGTGAGTCCTCCTCAAACATTCTCAATGAAATTAAGTTGTCATAGTTTTGAAACAACAAACTTCATAATACGCCACCATTTTTCAGAGGATGCTTGAAGTTTTGTATGTTTTCCCTTTACCCAGAAAATGTACAAGCAGGCAAATGAAGAGGCCAAGAAGAAGGGTTATGACCTGCGGAATGATGCCATTTCCATTATTGCCGCGAAGGCTTCCAGGGATATTGCCAGTGATGTAAGATAATTTAATTTCCACTCATTACAATTAGGACAAATAATATTTAATCTAAAATTCATCTGAAAAAAATGTCATGAAGTTTTTATATCATTTTATTATTTTGGAAGTGTATCTAAGTCAAATGATTGTTTAATAATTTATTTGTTCATATTGTGGTAAACTATTTCATCGTCACATTTCTCGTGAGTAAAAATTCAATAATTAAGAACATGATTACATGATTAATATATGCTGAAATTGATATGCAGGAAAGTATGAAAACAGTATTACAACTGATACTACTTTATAGTAACCGTGATGTTATGATCAGTTCTTTTGTTCTTCATTTGCAGTACAAGTACAAGACAGGATACCGCAAGCAGGTCGGCCACCACATCGGCGCTCGCAGCATCCAGGACGACCCTCTGCTCATGCTGGCTCTGAACTCAGCCAAGATTGCCAGTGATGCCCTGTACAAGAAGGACTTCAACAAGTCCAAGACCAAGTTCCACCTTCCAGTGGACATGATGGCCTTTGAACTGGCCAAGAAGAACCAGATTCAGGTCAACCACGCCAACTACATCACCAGGTTGCACAACTGGACTTGCCTGCCAGACTCCAATGATGTGGTCCAGGCCAGACATGCATATGACATACAGAGTGATGTGAGTACGAATCCTTGAATTAATACTCTGGAAAGTTGTCATTTATCATCAATGTACATTTGTACAATTTTGGGACATGCTTCATCATAATGAACTGTTGTTGTTTTGTCCAGGCTGTCTACAAGGAAGATCTGAAGATGTTGCAGGGTGTTGGGTGGGTGCCTATAGGTTCACTGGATGTTGAGAAGACGAAGAAAGCTGGGGAGATCCTGAGTGAAAAACTGTATCGTCAGCACCCAAGTAACTACAAATTCAAAATCACTACTGAAGACATGCCCATGGTGCTGGCCAAGGCCAACGCTCAGGTTATGAACCAGGTAAAATCATCAATCCATGAAGTGCCATGAGTGTAATTAATGCAAAATTGCTCAGTTGAACTACTCATTCTGATATGATAAGAAAAGTCTCCTCTCATAATACTTGCAGAGTTCATACTTGAATAAGATCTGATATTGATGTCTTCTATGACTGCAGAGTGCCTATGTTGAAGCCTGGCAGAATGAGAAGACCAAGATCCACATCATGCCTGACGCTATGGATGTTCTTCTAGCCAAAGCAAACAATGTCAACTACAGTGTGGTAAGTCCAGAATTAAACATATAAGAGTAAAGCAGCATTGATATATTCATTACTTTAAATTAATTTAAATTAATTAATTAACCTCAAAGATATGCTGTATTAATAAGGATATGTTTCTGTTAGCAATACATATTAAAACTGTACCCGACTCAGGATTTTGTTATTTGAAGCGGATTTGGCTGTTCAATACAAAAATTCATCTATCATTGCTCTGATTTTTCCCCATATAGGCTATCTGCCAATCAATATCAGCCAACATGAGTAGCATGTTTTACCTGTACTCATGTTTAATGCCTTTCTTTGTCTTGGGAAACCATCAGATTTCCACACAGTTTGCAAACATAAAAGCATGCATCATGCTCATTGTTCAGTTATAAAATCCCAGTGCATCACAGAGCGTCTTTCGTGCTCACCTGGTCACAGTGTTGTCAGCCAAAGAGTCAATCACAGTGGACAGCAGAAGAAAAGGTTGTACCACCGTCTGGTTCAAAGTTTGTTTTGCCAACTTCACTGATAGTCGTCACCAGAGCCGCCAACAGACTGCAGTCACAGTGCCCTGTCTCACGCTGCCCTCAGTTTCTGTGACCCTTACTGCCTCCATCACAGTTAGCTTGGTGGTTTGTGGTAATTTTGAGACTCGGTTTTTAAATTTTGCTGCCTGTCACGCTGTTGCTCCTGCATTGCTCTTTGTATAATGACACAACTAAAACACAAAAGTGAAGTGAATTGACTGACAACATGCGAGCAGGCTCCGGGTCTTCTCGACTGATGACTCGAATGATCGACTTTATGGAGCAGTCCAAGTAGATGTATATATATTTATTACTCAGTCCTATTTATAATGGAAAATACATGTATAGTACTTATGTCTGTGGAATGATTGTGTTTGTTTACAGAAAAAGTACAAACAGGCAAATGAAGATGCCAAGAAGAAAGGCTATGATCTGCGCAATGATGCCATTTCCATCATTGCAGCCAGGGCGTCCAGGGATATCGCCAGTGATGTAAGCAGTTATATTTTACCAATGATAAACAGTTACCGTACATTTATGACTATACATGTAGCCATGGAACTCTTCCATTTTTCTTTCAGTACAAGTACAAGACAGGATACCGTAAGCAGGTCGGCCACCACATTGGCGCTCGCAGCATCCAGGACGACCCTCTGCTCATGCTGGCTCTGAACTCAGCCAAGATTGCCAGTGATGCCCTGTACAAGAAGGACTTCAACAAGTCCAAGACCAAGTTCCACCTTCCAGTGGACATGCTGGCCTTTGAACTGGCCAAGAAGAACCAGATTCAGGTCAACCATGCCAACTACATCACCCGGTTGCACAACTGGACTTGCCTGCCAGACTCCAATGACGTTCGCCAGGCCAGACATGCATATGACCTGCAGAGTGATGTGAGTACAAATCCTTGAATTAATACTCTGGAAAGTTGTCATGTATCATGAATGTACATTTGTAAAGTTTTGGGACATGCTTCATCATAATGAACTGTTTTTGTTTTGTCCAGGCTGTCTACAAGGAAGATCTGAAGATGTTGCAGGGTATTGGGTGGGTGCCTATAGGTTCACTGGATGTTGAGAAGACGAAGAAAGCTGGGGAGATCCTGAGCGAAAAAAAGTATCGTCAGCACCCAAGTAACTACAAATTCAAAATCACTACTGAAGACATGCCCATGGTGCTGGCCAAGGCCAACGCTCAGGTTATGAACCAGGTAAAATCATCAATCCTCGAAGTGCAGTGAGTGTAATTAATGCAAAATTGCTCAGTTGAACTACTCAGTCTGATATGATAAGGAAGATCTCCTCTCATAATACTTGCAGAGTCCATATTTTGAGTAAGATCTGATATTGATGTCTTCTATGACTGCAGAGTGCCTATGTTGAAGCCTGGCAGAATGAGAAGACCAAGATCCACATCATGCCTGACGCTATGGATGTTCTTCTAGCCAAAGCAAACAATGTCAACTACAGTGTGGTAAGTCCAGAATTAAGTAGTTAAGGTTGTACAGCTACTCACATGGATTGCTCTCAGTCGTAAAGTTATATGATTAACATCTCTGGGATAATTGTGTTTCTTTACAGAAAAAGTACAAACAGGCAAATGAAGATGCCAAGAAGAAGGGCTATGATCTGCGCAATGATGCCATTTCCATCATTGCAGCCAGGGCGTCCAGGGATATTGCCAGTGATGTAAGTGTTTCATTTTGGTTATTTAATTGGTAAATGAAATAAGTCTACAATTATATATGTAAAATCTTCTTGCACCCATTGTGCAAAATTTGAGTGTAACTGTCAACAAAGATATTATTTTATTTTTCTTTCAGTACAAGTACAAGACAGGATACCGTAAGCAGGTTGGCCACCACATTGGCGCTCGCAGCATCCAGGATGACCCTCTGCTCATGCTGGCTCTGAACTCAGCCAAGATTGCCAGTGATGCCCTGTACAAGAAGGACTTCAACAAGTCCAAGACCAAGTTCAACCTTCCAGTGGACATGCTGGCCTTTGAACTGGCCAAGAAGAACCAGATTCAGGTCAACCATGCCAACTACATCACCCGGTTGCACAACTGGACTTGCCTGCCGGACTCCAATGATGTGGTCCAGGCCAGACATGCATATGACCTGCAGAGTGATGTGAGTGCAGTCTCTTTCTCTTAGTCTTTTATATCATGTTCATACCAAGTATGTCAGGAATTGAATTTTGTGTTACTGTGCTTTATAGGCTGTCTACAAAGCTGACTTGAAGTGGCTCCAGGGTCTGGGCTGGGTCCCCATTGGCTCACTTGAGGTGGAGAAAGTCAAGAAGTGTGCAGAAATCTTGAGCGATAGGAAGTACCGCCAGCCCCCCAGCACTGTTCCTTTCACCAGCCCCATAGATGCCATGAACATTGTACTGGCAAAGAATAACGCTCTGACCATGAACAAGGTAGAAATTATATAGAAATTAATTTTCGTGAAAGAGCTTATAGTACATAAAGAATATCTCAATTTTCAATGACATGTCTCTCTGGAGATCTCTTAATTCAGCACCATCAGTTAACACTGGTATTTTTTGTGGTTTGTTTCAGCGCCTCTACGTAGAGGCATGGGAGAAGGATAAGACCAACCTGCACATCAAACCTGACACTCCTGAAATCATTCTGTCTCAGCAGAATGCTATCAACATGAGCAAGGTTATTACAATTCTTATTGCACATGATAAGAAAGAAGATGACACCTTCCTTATCTAGTATGTGATCTTGCCTATCTCTGTGTCAAGCAGACTGGTTCTTGCCAGTCTTTTAATGTTTAAAATCATTTCACAGAATTTGGAAACCAGCTTTTTGGCAGTTGTTTTTACTTATCAACCACCTTAAACCTCATTCAGAATACTCTGGCTTGAATTAGGAGTTGTATTAGATTCTTACAGTGGTTTCTATGAATACGATCCCTTTTTGCAAACCTTTCCAGCTGGAAGCTTTCCAAATCTAAGTGCCACAATTAGACCACCATTTGTTAAAACAATTAACAGAAGTATGCATGTATGTCTTACTTTTCAGAAACTATATAAACAAGGTTTTGAGGCCACTATCAAGAAAGGCTATTTCCTCCCTGTGGATGCAATCTCTGTCAAAGCTGCTAAGGCCTCCAGGGACATCATCAGTGATGTGAGTGACTCGTACTATATATGATTGCTGCTGGTATTAAACATAATGTGAGATATGTTCCCCTTGTAACGTAAACCAATGTCTGCTGATATCATCAGTACAAGTACAAGACAGGATACCGTGGGCAGGTCGGTCATCACATTGGTGCTCGCAGCGTCCAGGACGACCCTCTGATCATGCTGGCACTGAACTCAGCCAAGATTGCCAGTGATGCCCTGTACAAGAAGGACTTCAATAAGTCCAAGACCAAGTTCAACTTGCCAGTGGACATGCTGAGTCTTGAGCTGGCAAAGAAGTGCCAGATTCAGGTCAACCATGCCAACTACATCACCCGCCTGCACCAGTGGACTTGTCTGCCAGACTCCAATGATGTGGTCCAGGCCAGGAAAGCCTATGATCTTCAGAGTGATGTGAGGCCTTCTGTGACATATTAAACACATCTCAACATATTAAGCCATTTTGACTGTGCTTATGTGTTATAATGTTACATGTGTACACTTTTCCCAACAGGCTGTATACAAAGCAGACATGGATGAGATCGTAGGCGTAGGATGGGTTCCCATTGGCTCGCTCGATGTGTTAAAGGCCAAGAATGCTTCAAGAATTCTCAGCGACCGTCTCTACAGGCAGAAACCAGAGAAACTGAAATATACAACTGACATGACTTCCATGCCCATGGTCTTGGCCAAAGCGAATGCTGATATCATCAACAAGGTGAAAAATATCATATGTCTCTTTTATAATTTTTGCACATTTGTTCAGTCTTTTCCTGGTGATTACAATTTGTGTGTGTTTTTCTTTCTTTTTCTGGTTCTCACCACAGAGAAACTACATTGCTGCTTGGGAGGCTGACAAGGTTAAGACTCATGTAACACCTGACCTACCTGAGCTTCTGCTTTCGAAAGCTAATGCTTACAACATCAGCAGGGTATGTTTGGTCTATTTTGACTTAAACTAGGATTCTACATATGTCAGTAAATATCAATATTACTGACATCACAATTTTCATTTTAAAATTCAACTATATTCACTTCTTTTTCAGAAATTATACAGGGAAGGTGTCGAGGAGATCTTCAGAAAGGGCTACGACCTCAGGGGTGATGCTGTGTCTGTTGTCGCTGCCAAACATGGAAGAGAAATCATCAGTGATGTATGTAACATATAAATGGGTTCTTTTCTGTTTGATATTGACGTGTGCTTATTTGTACAGTATTCTGTTTATTATCACGTCACTCATTCTCTCTTAACAGTACAAGTACAAGACAGGATACCGTAAGCAGGTCGGTCACCATATCGGAGCCCTCAGCGTCCATGATGATCCTCTGATCGTGTTGGCTCTGAACTCAGCCAAGATTGCCAGTGATGCCCTGTACAAGAAGGATTTCAACAAGTCCAAGACCAAGTTCAACCTTCCAGTGGATATGCTGAATCTTGAACTGGCCAAGAAATGCCAGATCCAAGTCAACGATTTCAACTACAGAACTCATCTGCACAACTGGACCTGTCTCCCCGACTCCAATGATGTGGTCCAGGCCAGAAAGGCTTATGACTTGCAGAGTGATGTGAGTAATCCTCCTAATGTGCTTCATGGGCACTGCAAAAATGTTTCATTTTTCAAAATGAAAACTCAATGTGACTTTGTGGTCCTTTCTTTCCCCCTGTGACTTGTAGGCTGTGTACAAAGCTGACATGGAATGGGTCAAGGGAATGGGTTGGGTGCCAATTGGTTCACTTGATGTGGAGAAAGCCAAGAAAGCAGGAGAGATCCTGAGCGACATAAAGTACCGCCAGCATCCCAGCAACTTCAAATTCACAGCCAAGACAAGTGACATGCCGTATGCCCTAGCTCAGGCCAATGCCCAGATCATGGACAAGGTAGAGCTGGCACATCTCATATAATATTATTTCACTGTGTTTTAATGTATTATACCAAATATTTGGCAAAATGTTTCATGTTGATGTTGTTCATACCAAGGAGGATAACTTGTTTTAGACAAAGCTCTATAATAATGCTCTGTGACTCAGTTAAAGTCACATCTCACTAACTGTGCCAATCTGCTGTTTACAGAAAGCGTATGTTTCTGCCTGGGAGGCAGATAAGACCAACCTTCACGTCATGCCTGACACCCCAGAGATCATCCTGGCCAAGCAGAACAAACTCAACACCAGTCTGGTAATGCAGTGCTTCTTCATGTAGTTGTATAACCAATTAGTACATCACAGATTATTATCATATCATTAATTGTTAGTGTGATTTACAGATAATTGTGCCGAAGTTTAAAGCCACGTGGTTGTTGAGCTTTCAGTCACATCCAATGTAAAAGAAATTGTCTGCTCCTTAAGTGCTGTATTATTTTTTATGGTCTATAGCGTACAGTGTATATGCCAGAGACCCTAACAGCATTATTATTGTTTCCCCAGAAATATTACCGTGAAGGCTTTATGGACACCATAAACAAGGGCTACGTCCTCCCCAAAGATGCTATCTCTGTTTTGGCAGCAAGGGCCTCGCGAGACATCATCAGCGATGTAAGTCTGCACCACTCTTTGAAACATTTTTCACGTTCTCTTCACTTTGTAAATTCTGCCGCAGTTTTTGATTTCCCTGCAGTTTGTGTTATGAAACTGATCAAAGTATTTCTATCCCAAATTTTCAGTACAAATACAAGGCCGGTTTCCGCAAGCAGTGTGGCCATCACATCGGTGCCCTCAGTGTTAAGGACGACCCACTGATTATGTTGGCAGCTCATGTAGCCAAGATCTCCAGTGACAACATCTACAAGAAGGACTTCAACAAGACCAAGACCAAATACAACCTGCCAGTAGACATGTTGACGATTGAACTCGCCAAGAAATGCCAGCAGCAAGTGAATGACTTCAACTACAGAACTCACTTACACCAGTGGACATGCCTGCCAGACTCCAATGATGTGGTTCAAGCGAGGAAGGTCTACGACTTACAGAGTGATGTAAGTACATGGAAAGTGTATGTGTAATGTGTTTGTATGTCAGTTGGCATCATTGCCAGAAAGGAAATTGCCTTAAGTTAAAATGTTTTTCTGACCATTTAGGATTGTTTGAGTTTGTATGTTTGTTAGTTTCATAGATATTCACATTCATTCAGTTCACTCAAGATTTTGAACCTTGTGCTGCATCTAATTCATTTACTGGAAATCTCTTCATCCTTATTTTGAGACATCCAGCAGTCAGACAAATACAAAACCTATAAGAACAAAAACATAAATGCATTTGGTGGGGTTAAAACTGTTTTTGTTTCTTAGGCCGTATACAAAGCTGACCTGGAGTGGCTGAGAGGATGCGGCTGGTCACCTCAGGACTCTGTGGACGTCATCAAAGCTAGAAATGCCCAGACTGTTCTCAGTGAGAGGCTCTACCGCCAGCCCCCAAGCACTGTGAAGTTCACCAGCGTTGTCGACCTCCCAGCTATCGTCTTGTCCAAGCAAAACGCTGACAACATCAGTGACGTGAGTAATAGCATCTATCTGCATGCTAAATGCTTTCTTTAGTGAATTAAAAAATAACATGAAGTATTTTGTACAAATATCCGTATAATGAGGATGTGAAAATAAAGAAGCTAATGTTTTGTTCTCTCACTGACAGAGGAAATACAGAGAAGTCTGGGATAAAGACAAGCTCTCCATTCACCTGCCAGCTAATGCCCCCCCCTTTGAACTGTCCAAGGCCAATGCTATCAACATCAGCAACGTACGTTTGTATGAGTGCCCATTTGGCCTATGTTGAAATGCTGAAAATTCGACATAAATATCTCATTTGTTTGAATGTATTATTCAATCAGTGCATGATTGAATGCACTGATTGAATAATGATCACTGTGATGTTGATGTGCTAACATGATATCTTTTCGTTCTCTGCAGAAACTGTACACAAAAGCATGGGATGACCAGAAGGCCAAAGGCTACCATGTCAAGGAGGATGCTATCTCTGTGCTGAAGGCTAAAGCTTCCAGAGATATCATTAGTGACGTAAGAAAAAATGGATAATGTTTAAATAGAACTGATTCATAAATGAGACACTTTATGACTTTTCCTTAACATTTTGTCTCTTCTCTTTTAGTACAAGTACAAGACAGGATACCGCAGGCAGGTTGGCCACCACATTGGTGCTCGCAGCGTCCAGGACGACCCTCTGATCATGCTGGCACTGAACTCAGGAAAGATTGCCAGTGATGCCCTGTACAAGAAGGACTTCAACAAGTCTAAGACCAAGTTCAACTTGCCAGTGGACATGCTGACACTTGAGCTGGCAAAGAAATGCCAGATTCAAGTCAATGATTTTAACTATAGAACTTATTTGCACCAGTGGACTTGTCTGCCAGACTCCAATGATGTGGTCCAGGCCAGGAAGGCCTACGATCTGCAGAGCGATGTAAGTTTATGGTAGTGCTCATGGATAGTATTCATTTACATATTTGCTGGATGTTTTGATGATATGTACACTGTACACTTGAATTTAATCCAAGAAACTCTTACATTGTGATAATTGTAACTGTAAGAAACCACACAAACATATCTGCCTGTTTTGTTTTCTCAGGCTGTGTACAAGGCTGATTTGGAGTGGTTACGTGGATGTGGATGGATTCCACATGAGTCTGTGGATGTCATGAAGGTGAAGCATGCGCAGAAGGTCCTGGCTGATGTAAGTCTGACTACAATTCGACTTTGAAGTTACTTGTAAAATCACAGACATTTATATATATTTGTAAAATGTGTTAAGATTCATTAGAATTTGTTCAATCCATAAAAATTGCACATGTATCTCATTTGCAAAATTATTGTTTTTCTTTCATTTCTTTCTTGCTATCTCAGAGAGGCTATCGTGTCAAGTTGGATGATCAGAAATTCACAGTTCCAACAGACAGAGTCGACTTGCTCTGTGCCAAGAATGCTGCTGATGTCCTCAACGAGGTGAGGATGATTCTGTTCTACAGATGCTGTTTGAATATGTTTTGAGTCCTCTCTTCAATTAAGCCATGTGAGTAGTGGCAGATTTGAGGGTTTTTATTAACTGAATTTTGATTTCACAATCTTCTCAGGCCAAATATCGTGAGGCCTGGCACCAGGACAAGACCAATTACACTCTGGTGGAGACTCCAACTCTTGCCACAGCCAGAGAGGTGGCTAAGAACGTTCACCCGGTAAGATGACTCCTCACGGAGGTATTTGTTACATGTTTCAATCCAACAGTACTTTGTCCTCTATCTGTTTTATCCTGTATTATTATCAGCTCAAAAACAATACATAATCATAAATCTATAGTAACAGATTCCATCTCTTGCAGAAACTGTACACCAAAGACTGGGATAAGGTCAAAGCCACAGGCTACTTCATGCCCGGAGATGCTGTACCAATCAAGCAGTGCATCCAGACTACTAAAGTGCAGAGTAAAGTGAGTAGTGTGCCAGAGTTCCATCTTCCTTTCATAATAAGAGCATTTAATAAAGTTGTTCAGAATTTTATCAAAGACATGACAATGTGGAGATAATGATTTCCATCTGTCCTGTAGCATAATTACCTTGAGGGATACCGTAAGCAGGTCGGCCACCACATTGGTGCTCGCAGCGTCCAGGACGACCCTCTGCTCATGCTGGCTCTGAACTCAGCCAAGATTGCCAGTGATGCTCTGTACAAGAAGGACTTCAACAAGTCCAAGACCAAGTTCAACCTGCCAGTGGACATGCTGCAGTTTGAACTGGCCAAGAAATGCCAGATCCAAGTCAATGATGACAACTACAGAACCCGCCTGCACCAGTGGACTTGTCTGCCAGACCAGAATGATGTCATCCAGGCCCGTAAAGCCTATGATCTCCAAAGCGATGTGAGTGCTAATCCCACCAGTCTAGGATTTATTTATCACATTCATATGGTAAATTGACAGAAACTTCTATCTGTTCTAACCTCCTAACTTGTGCCTTGGTTTCTGTCTTCAGTTTGTGTATAAGGCTGATATGGAATGGATTCGTGGCTGCGGCTGGGTGGCAGCTGACTCTGTTGATCATGTCAAGGTCAAGAAGGCCCAGGAGATTCTCAATGATGTATGTATACTGTATTACATTCAGTCTTTTAATTAGGTATTTTTCCCATTTTTTGTCAGTTCATTGTGTCTCACCTTGATGCTGAAATTTTATTTGCAGAGGCTCTACAAAAAGAATGCCAAAGAAGAGTTTGGAAAATTCACGCTGATTGTGGACCGCCCTGAACTTATCTTAGCAAGGATAAACGCTGCCAACCTCAGTGATGTATGTAAAAATCCAACATTCAAACTGCAAAATTTCAAGAGATATATAAATAAAAAATAATCAAATCTAAAATCAAAATTCTCTTTTTTTCTTCCTACTAAAGCTGAAGTACAAAGAGACATTCAATGCAGAAAAAGGTCATTACATTGGTTCAGATGACACTCCTCAACTGGCCCACAGCAGGGAGGTGTCTAAGAACATCAGCGAGGTAATGTAGAATATTTAGCTATTTCATTCATTCTGTTCATTCTCTCAATTCATTTTTTTATTCATGATATTTATTGATGTCACATATTGTGTCAGCCTTTTTTAAACCATATGCCTACTTCTTGTGATTTCAGAAACTCTACAAACTGGGATGGGACGAGTCTAAGGCTACAGGCTACCAGCTGAACCATGAATTCATCCCACTTCTGTCTGGCAGGAAATCCAGGGATATTGCTAGTGATGTGAGTGTCTTACGTTTCTTTATAGTCGTCAGTGCTGATGAGGCAAAATCACATGGAATCATATTTTGATTATTTTTTAAACAAAACTGAGACTTTTATTATTCCATATTCTACTAGGTCAAGTACAAGGATGCCCATGAGAAGGCCAAGGGTCACTACATGGCTGGAACCCTGGTGGACTTCCCTGAGGTGATGCGCTGTGGACAGCAGGAGAAGAACAAGGGACTGGTAAGATATTAAGAAAAGTTTACCAATTTGTTCCATACATGTCAAGACATCTTTATACTTTTGCAACATACAATAAAAGCAAAGATCAAATTAAGAAATGTTAACATGTATCACCTGCACCACAAGATGCATACTGTCCAATTCTGATAAATAATAGCAAAAAAGATATTCCTTTATGGAATGACGATCTACAGTCAAAAGATCACCTTAGTCTTTAGATAAATGGTCTGCGATGTGTTTTAAATGTTATATTACTCAAGTCTTCTTCATTTGGCATGTTTAAGTATTTAAATTGCTTTTATGACTGAAGATCATGATTTATGTTTGTTATAATATAACTTTATTGTAGGCTAATTTGTATCACATTCCTAACTTCCATGGGCTGCATGTCTTCACAGAGACTCTACCAGAAGGACTACCATCAGAGCAAAACCAAGACCCACCTCCCCCCTGACATCATCGCCAACCAGGTAGCCAAGCGGTGCCAGGACATGCTGAGTGACGTCATCTACCGTACCTACCTGCACCAGTGGACTTGCCATCCTGACCAGGAAGACGCCATTCGTGCCCGCAAGACCAACGAGATTCTCAGTGATGTAGGTCCTTCTTCCACATACAATAATAGATTTAGCTGTTTGCAAGCAAGAGAATATACAAAATATACACACAGTATAACTCTGTGCTTCATGCTGTTGTCATTTGATAGGTGTTCTACAAGGATGACCTGAACTGGATGAAGGGTATTGGTTGCTTTGTCTGGGACACGCCAGAAATCCTTCGTGCCAAGAAGTCCTACGAGCTGCAGAGTGATGTGAGTAACAACATGCAAGATCACAGGAAACCTTTAGAAATGTTATCAATAATGTGTTCTTTATTGAAGATGTTATTTTTAGAGCCATCCTTAGAAAATAGAAAACAATTGAATTCTTTCGTTTGTGAAACTGTGATGATTAACCCATGCCGTATCTTTCTGTGTAGCTCAAATACAGAGACGAGGCCAAGAAGGAATTCAACAATTACTCCATTGTGACAGACACCCCAGTTTATGTGACTGCTGTCCTGGGTCACACCTGGGCCAGTGAGGTGAATGGGTTGGACTTTTAAAAACATATATATAGTATTTGAGTTTCAAATGCCTGATTGAGTGTGTTAATTTAACAATTGTCGTTGATAGCTCAACTACAGGGAGGCTTATCATAAGGAGAAGCACCTGTATACTACCGTCCTGGATACTTATGACTACGCCAGATGCCACAACTTCAAGCACTTCTTCAGCAATGTAAGTGAAGATAAACATCTCTCTCTTTCACCCTGTGATATGATATCAGCTGTATAAACAGCATGTTCGCCCATCATAACATGTTCACGATGTTCTGACTTTTCTGTACGACAGAAAAACTACACTGCTGCCTGGGACAAAGTCAAAGCCAAGGGCTACCAGATTCCACATGACTCAAACGCCCTGCAGCACGCCAAAACCCAGAAGATCATTCTCAGCAACGTGAGTCAAGATCTATGAATTTTATCCCATGTTTCTGCAAGGATTTTCTTCACATTGACCCTAAAAAGACAATATGACTCCTTTTGACCCTTTAGGTGAAGTACAAGGAGGATTACGAGAAGTTCAAATCCCTCTACAGTCTGCCCAAGTCTCTTGAGGACGATCCCGCCACTGCTCGCTGTGTCAAAGCTGGGAAACTGGTCCTGGATGTAAGTACAACTCATTGAGCCATTTTATCATCCATTTGTCTGCATTTCTTTCAACGCGCCATACGGGAGTTGCGCTGTAAGACTAACTAGTAGTTAAAATGCATTTAACTGTGTAGCTTTTTGTGCACCTGTAACCTGAACTGAAAGCAAAAAAATAAAGAAAATCTGTTGTCCATTACAGCGTCTGTACAAAGAGAACTATGAGAAGACCAAGGCTAAGAACCATATCCCACCAGACATGTTGGAGATCCTGTCTGCCCGCAACACGCAGTCCACTGTCAGCGGGATCCACTACCGCAAGTACCTGCATCAGTGGATCTGCCTCCCTGATATGCAGGTGTACGTCCAAGCACGCAAAGTCAACGAGCAGCTCAGTGATGTGAGTAACTGCCCTCAGCTTAATATCCTGTCCTTATTATTGTGTAGCCTCAGTAGTGCCCATATGTCTTGTAGCCATGTACTCTATGAAAAAGGGTCAGGTTTCTACAAGTTGCAACACAAACACATCTGCCAAAGTCACTTAACTTGTGTGTGTTGTTGTGTGCTTTCTGCAGATCTTCTACAAGGATGACCTGAACTGGCTGAAGGGTATTGGCTGCTTTGCCTGGGACACACCAGAGATCCTCCGTGTCAAGCATGCTGGTAACCTTCAGAGTGAGGTTAGCCCACCTGCTATATTTATTCTAATTCTTCTCTCTATTGAACATCCTCCTCAGATATTTGGTAAACAACTGTCACTCGGCTTGCCACTATTCATTTTTCTTCATATGCTTCTATTCTATGGCACTCAAACAACTGTCATTATCTCCCTTCCAGTAAATCCTCCACAAACTAGTCATAATACCTTGTGTTTAATCAGAGGTGATGCTGATGGCCATGTTGTGTTTTTATTCTAGAATAAGTACAGAGCCAAAGGTATTGAGGCTTTCAAGGAGTATTCGGTGGTGACGGATACTCCAGTGTACGAGACTGCCAAGCAGAACGCCCAGAACCTGAGCGATGTACGTGAATATATAAATGTTCTTCATAATTTTGCCTCATGACTATCTGTATTTCATTACAAGCAAAAAATATGACCATACATTTCATCTTCTTTTCTTTTCTTTTTTTCCAGCTGCATTACCACTATGATTACAACGCCAATGTCAAGGGCACCAACACTGCTCCTGCTGTTACCATTGACACAGAAAGGGCACGCCTGGCTAACTACATCCAGAGTGATGTAAGATAATATTCCTTAATTTTCAGTCTACTTTTTTCAAAATTACTACCCTGTATGTACAGTCTGTATACTGTAAGAATATTCTTGACAAATCCCGGAGAGAAGAAGCACCTTCACAATACACACTATATTGTTTATGCTACAGTGAGGAGACGCTTGAGATGCCATCATTTTGCACATGTGTAGTGTATCATGACTTTACAGATGTTGCCAGATTATGTTTTTCATTTTGTAGTGGAAATTTCACACTGATAAATGTCAGAAAATAAATATAGTGCACTGCTGTCAGTAGCAAATACAGAGTGATTTTACACATTTCATCTCAAACAAAAGATTTAGTTAAGGATTAAAGAACTGCAACACTGCAAGTCCATAGTGAATATGGGTATTCCAAATTGAAATTGCTCAAGTGAATAGAATAAAAAACAAATTTATACATAATTCAGTTTCATTTTAACAGTTAAGCTTCAGTAGTTTTGACGTCATTTTGTTGGGTCAGTATGTGAGTTTCTGTTCCAGCTGAAATGAATTCTGTCTCACTATGTTGTCTTGACCTCTCTCAGAACTGGTACAAAGAGGCCAACAAGAACTTCATGCCCACTGGTTTCACCCTGCCCCACGACACCCCGCTAATCCAGCAGGCTAAGAAGAACAGCGTCGTCGCCAGCGATGTAAGTACCTTCACTGTCTTGAATCCTCCAATTATCCCGTTCATTCGACAGCAATGGAATCTTTTTGCTAATGTACTTTTGATTTATTTGTGCAGGTGAAGTACAAGGAGGCGTATGAGATGACGAAGGCTAAAGCCTACACTATTCATCCAGAGGGTGTCAACTTCGTCAACTCAAGGAAAGCACATAAGATCTCCAACGATGTAAGATAACACACTGTTGAAATCAGACACATAAGTGTTGATGGAGATTACTGAATGAAACAATCTCATCTACCATCTTCTCTTCCCCAGCGTCTGTATCGGGAGGACTACCACAAGCAAAAGGACAAGATCCACACAACCTACGACACCCCTGATATCAAACAAGTCAAGATGAACCAGGAACACCTCAGCGACGTATGGAACCACACAATTTATGTCATTCAGGTTCCCATTTTTATTCATGTAGCTTGTTGAGTAGTATGTGCTATTCATGGCACCTTTGTTTTGCCTTCTCATCCTAGTTGTGCTACAAAGAGAAATACTACAACAACAGAGGCCAGTTGATCTCAATGCCCATTACGCCCCAGCTGATGCACTGCTACCACGTCAATGAGATCACCAGCGAGGTACAGTGAAAAGGAGCATACGTTTGAGATTTTCACACACATTTCCACATCAATTTAAACTGTAAAGCTTTTGTCAGAAATGTTTTCTGAAATCATTTTGTGTTTTTAGCTAAAATACAAAGAGGATCTGATGTGGCTGAGAGGCCTTGGCTGCTTCTTGTATGACACGCCAGAGATGGTCCACGTTCGCAACATCACCAAACAAAGGGTATGTGTTTCTATTTTTCTACTTTGTATGAGTATCGTTCATTTTCATTTCATGATGTATTTCCTGCTGCGGCATTACCATCATTTGTGTGGCCTGTTTTTCACTTCAGGTGAACTATCCAGTGGATGCAAAGAAGAACCTTGCCAACTTCTCTGTGGTCCTGGACACACCAGAGTATAAGCGTGTGACAGAACTTAAGACCCACATGAGCCACGTGAGTCTTTTTCCCAAACACACACACTATATGAGTAGTCTCATATTGTAGCTTTTAAATAGCTTGAAGTATCTCCCTAGTTTTGCATATGTTTTCACATGTTTTCTGTTATTTGGTCAGAAAATAAACATTGTGACCGATTTGACTGAGCTTTTGTTATTCTGCTCCTCTATGTTCAGCTCATCTACAAAGCCCAGAGCAAGGACGAGATGGCTAAGGTCACCACCACCGTGGACTCTGTGGACATCCAGAGAGCCAAATGGGCCCAGCAGCTGACTAACAAAGCAAGTTCAGATACGCCATCACTCACTGTTGTTTATTTTCTTTTCCTGATAATCTAATCATTATTTCCTCTCTTTTTTCCACAGTACCAGTACACAGATTTGGCTGCTAAGGAGAGAGCTCATTTCACTCCAGAATCCGAAACTCCAAACATGGGCCATGCTAGAAAAATGAAAGTGGTCTACAGTGATGTAAGTCTTCCCCTTCCTCATTTCTTCTTTGCTTTAGCTTGGACATGCAGGTGGTTTATCAACAGGCTATCACACCTTCCTAACCCCTCGCCTCTGTAGAATTTAAATAAGAATATCATAATAGTGTTTGTGTTTCCAATCAATGATATTTTTTTATTCCTGATGTGTTGCATGTATTATGTCTTCCCTTCCCTAGAATAAATACAAAGAACAGTATGAGAAGATGAAGCACAGATACACAGCCATTGCTGATACTCCTCTCCTGATCCGTGCCAAGAAGTCCTACCTCCAGTCCAGTGATGTGAGTTTGCTCATCGGCTTACCCTCATAACAAACACTAATATTTATATCAGTGCCAGACATATCAGACGTTTTTTTCATTTCGAATTAGTTGTAGTTTTCCCTTTAGTTCCTCAGCTCAAACTCCCATTACGCAGCAAACCTGTATTTGAATTTGGAGACACACCTTACCTTAACCTAAGCCCTCACCCTAAAATTTAATGATTTACATCATGGGTATCTGCATTTTGTCCCCACAAATACGGCAAGTCCCCACAATGTGTACAAAGCCATGCAAAAATGTGACTAATAGAGGTGAGATACTAGAAACATAACTACATATGTGTGTGTATGACGAACATCTGACACATTTTGTTATTCTTGTCTTCAGCTGCGTTATAAAGAGACCTTTGAGCTCTCCAAAGGCCACTACCACACAGTCAAGGATGCTCTGGACATCACCTACCACCGCAGAGTCACTGATGACATCAGCGAGGTCAGTCATTAAAATCAGTTGTTTGAAGATTTGTCATGAGTATGTAATGTGTGTGCGTGTGTGTGTGTGTATATATATATATATATATATATATACACACACACTATACATTTAGACAGCATTAAACAAAAATGTTGAGATAATTTTTCCCTAACTGTTCTTTTCTCCAATTTTGACTTCAGGTTAAATACAGGGAGAAGTACATTAACTCTCTGGGTACATGGAAGTCCATCCCCGACCGTCCTGAGTTCTTCTTCAGCAGAATTGTCAATGATAACGTCAGCAACGTGAGTACTGTTGACTCACATTCCAAAATTATGCACCCTGTCTTAAAATATTTATCCACAGTCGGTTGGAGGACATATAGTATAATTGACATAATATGTAGTGTTTAAATCAAATCTCTTTTTATGTCCCTCTTTAGATCAAGTACAAGGAGGACCTGGATTGGCTGAAGGGTATTGGCTGCTTTGTGTGGGATACACCTGAGTTGGTGCAGGCTGAAAGGAACAAGGCACTGTACAGTGAGGTGAGGATCTATTTAACTCATAATATACCATTTGTAATGTCAATAATTTCATAAAATGTTTCTTCTTATGATGTCTTAAATTCATCTGCTTTTAATTGTTGTACACAAAGGGCTCTTAGCACATGGTGCCTGGTATATTTTTTGGCATTTTCCTAATACCACTTTCATTTCTTGGTGACAGAGACTGTACAAAGCCTCCTTTGAGAAGAACAGAGGCAACTTCAAGTATACCTCCGACACGCCATTCTTCCAGGCTGCCAAGAACGCCTCCATTCTCATCAACGATGTGAGTCCCTTCATTCTTCAATTCAACACAGAAATTGAAAAATGGATTTTTGTAGCAAAACCATGAATATAATTAGTTCGTTGTTGTGAAATAGAGACTTTAATGACATTTCTCTGTCTCTGTGCATCTCTATGGGACTCTCAGTTTGGAGGTAAAACACTGTGAATTCATTGTATTAGTTATTTGATTATTGTCTGTATAACTGTATAACCATGATATCAGGTGTTTGAAATGTGTCCATTGTTCTTTGTATCATCTTGTTTTAACCCTCCTTCCTCTCCTGGAAAAGTCTCATCACATCACAGTGCGCATTGTTATCTGGACCTTTGTCTTTAACTACTCTCTGACATTCTGAGCAGAGGGTCTACAAAGCTACTTATGAGAAGACAAAGGATAAGTTCACCATAACTACCGATGATCCTAGATACCAACTGGCCAGGGAGAACAGGAAGATGAGCCAGGTAAACGCTCTGGTCGGGTTGTACGACCGGCCTGCCTCCTCCTCTGCTACCTCCAGTCCGGTCCTCCAGACCTCTGTCACTGGTGCATGAGGTCATCAGCAGACCTGCCCGTGGTGGTCGTCGCATGGCTATGATAGTCCTTCCAACACGATAAATTTCTCTCTCTGTCTGTATCAATCCCTGCTCCTTCTGTCTCTTTCTTTTTGTCCAGACAGGTTATTGTAAACTGTGCCACTCAAATAGCAGCTGAAACGTTATCTTGAGTGAGCAGGACTCTCCTTTATCTGTGCCAACCAGAGAGACGGTTCAATCACTCTTTTACAGATGATTAAATTACGCTTGTTAAAGCATGAATGTGTCCAAACAAGCCATTATCAAACTGAAGATGATGGTCTCTGTCACTCTGAAGGCACGGATGAGGACGAACAGCTCCTTTGTCACACTTGGATCTCTGGAGTACTTCTCCAGTCCTCTCAGTGTTACTGCTGTTTATCATGTGTCCTCAACTATGGCATGCTATATGTGTGTGTGTGTGTATGTGAACAGGCAAGGTATAAATCCAAAGCAAAGGATCTGCTAAAGAGTGGCTGCAATGAGCTACTCCGCCCTGACATCCTCACAGCCCTTTACCAGTCCACTATGGGCAGTAAGGTAAACAGCCACAGAGTGGTGAACCATGGTAACTGTGATCCCTGTCCACAAACATGCAGAAAAGAAGTCCTGTGTAATTTTAAGACTTACAGGCATAGAGGAAAGTCACCAGGTTACTTTCTTCATCCCTGCTGTTTCTGGACAAGGTCCCATCATATCACCTACTCATCCTGTACAGATCCCCTCCCTCCATTCAACCCACTCTAACACCTACAGGGGTTTTAACTTCCCCATACTCTGCCCTTGTCTTTCATACTCTAATCCCTCCATCACCTATTCCCTTCTCTTCATGTCCCATTGATTATTCCCGAACCTTTAACTAATCTTCAAATGCAGTGCAGTAGACAGACATATTTAGTGTCACAAATGCAGCAGATTGCAGCATTTCAGACTGAAGCTTCTGCAGAGACAGAAGATATCATGTATCTACGCATTAGTCACCTGTTATGTGTAGATTTCAGAAAGTGGGAGCCACAGTGTCTTTTTTGATACCACTAAAATGCTAAAGTCAGAAATTTTGGGGTTTCTTGACTTTCGCTGTCTTCTCTTGAGTAAACTTCATCTTCATAAAAGCCCCTCTCTGTAGCATCAGCCTCAGAGTCAGTGAGTGATAGCATAAGAGGGGCTGCTGGTCACCATGAGCTACGTGGGCACTGCAGGCTTTCATGACTGAATAGCGGTAACACTATTGTGTCCTCGTCTTCATTCTCGCCTGGGAAATAGCTCCCTCTGTGTTTGTGCATGTTTCATAAAGCATGTTTTTATAAACTTACGCATGACACCACTCACTCATTAGCCAAACTATTATTTTCAGTCTGTGAGAGATTACATAATACATGTAAATCGACTGTTTCTGGCTTTGCTCTAATACTCTTAGAGGACTGTCCAAGAAAAGCAAGAACGGTAAATAAAAGCAAAAGAAACTAGTTATTCTTACACCTTAGCTTCATTATGTAATAAAAGAAAGCAATTGTAAGTCAAATGATCTTCATCTGAACTGACTCTGAGAAGGATATCATTCCATGCTGAAATGTGACTTCTTCATCACTGTCTCTCCTACTTAAACTGTCTGCACAGTTTAGTTGTGTCTTTTCAAGAATCCCTTCAGCCCTTTTCTTGGACAGATTTTGTCTTTACTTTAGCTGCATAAATTAGAAGCAAGACACCTTGTCAGAATACACATAAATAAAATCAAATAACTACAGTGACAACTTGATGATGAATGATACTAACTTTGTTGTGTTTACACGTTATTGTCCTCCATCAGTGGAGGTACAGGGAGCAGTATGAGCGTGCCAAGGACAAGTTCACCTCCATTCTGGACACTCCTGAGTATGAAGCCCACAAACGCAGCAAGAAAATCAGCGACGTAAGTTATTGATGTTGTTTGTCCAGTAGGTTAAATGTTCAAGTCAGAAAGGTCTCAATGATTTTTTATGTTGTTGGTGTCTTCTGAAATGCTCCTGCCAATGTGATCTTGATTATTCCTTAGATCATCTACAAAATGGAGTACAACAAGACCAAGGCAAAGGGATACACCTTACCTTATGACACTCCACACCAGCAGCACATGAAGAAGGTCAAGGACATCACCAGCAATGTAAGTCCCATTCACACTGGCAGCACTTTTTTTTTTTTAACAGGCACAGGAAGTAAAAAATCTGAAATACATTTTGTGTGTTTTTCATTCATCTTGCAGTTGAAATACAAAGAAGTGTATGAGAAGAGCAAAGCCCAGATCAACATGGACCCTGAGGCTCATGAGATCCGTGCTGCCAAGGAGGCCTACAGGAACATCACCAATGTAAGTGTTTATGGTAACATTATCAGGAAGTCTCACTTTCTGTTCATTACTGATTACAGTTTAACTCAACATGCTCGATTATTTTCCGTTTTTAGCTTGATTACAAGAAGAAGTATGAAGCCACCAAGAACAAGTGGATATGGACAGCAGACAGACCTGACTTCATCAATGCTGCCAAGAACTCCTTGCAACAGAGTGATGTGAGTTGGTTCTTTGTCTTTACCGCATATATATGATTTTCATTTTCCATTTCAGCAGCATCCAACAGTGTTGCACTAAATTTGCCCCCATGGTTTCACCCACAGGTTGAGTACAAGTACGACAAAGAGATGATGAAGGGCTGTGTGATACCTGTTGTTGACGACAAGCTCACCCTCCTGGCTATGAAAAACAATGAAATGGCCAGCACAGTAAGTTTTTCAGTTAAATGAGTAAAGGCTCTTTAGACATTTCAAACAACAGGACTACCTCCGAGCTGAATGTTTAACATTCTGCTCTCCAGGTGAAGTACAAAGAGAAGTATGAAAAGGCAAAGGGCCAGTACGTGCCCGTCCAGGACACTCCTCAGATCCTCCATGCCAAGGCTGTGCGCACTCTGGCATCAGAGGTAAGTATCAATCAGGAAAATCTCAACTTTTTTATGTACATTTCAGAATTTAATACAGGTTAAGAATAAGGCAAACTAAAGGCGAATGACTTTCACAATACATGTGTTAGAAATTCTTAAATTTCATCCGCAGAGCAAATACAAGGAGGCCAGTAAGAAGGACATGCAGTCTGGCTCATTCACTACCCTGCCTGAGACTCGTGACACTGCCCACAGCAAGGAGATCAACAAGCTTGTCAGCGGGGTACAACTGCCTCACACTCACTCAGCAAAATCAGCCATAGCATCTCATCATCCTGGACTATTTCTGTGCGGCTGGCCTTGACGTTCTTTCTCTCTTTACAGAAATTGTACAAAGCAAAGTTCGAGAAGGAAAAGGGCAAGTCAGTGTATAACAACATGGTTGTTCCTCCTGATATTCAGCACGCCATAACAGTGGCCAAGAATCAGAGCAACGTGAGTCATCTCCACAGTTGTGCTAAAATAACAGATTGATTTTAATTTCCAGCATAGAGTCTCCATGTTGACATTTCACAATTTGCCTTTTGCCATTTTTTCCACATAATGTGTTCTTTCTGGTCTTCTGCCCATCCCCACAGGTTTCCTATAAGAAGGATGCCAAAGCCAACCTACACTACACCACTGTAGTGGACCGTCCTGACATAAAGAAGGCTACCCAGGCTGCCAAGCTTATCAGTGAGGTAATCAGAAAATTCATCACTTCTAAAACCTGTATACACAAAGGCAGAAATATGCAGAATCTTATCGTGCAGAAGCCTGATTTCACTCCCACAGTTGGCCTTAAATAGATATAGATGTAATTATATCCCACTGCTCACTGCAAGTTAGGTTAGATTAGATTAAACTTTATTGTCATTGCACAGAGTACAAGTCCTGAGACAAGTTAATGGACTTTTGAATGAGGGAAGCAGCAAAGAAGAAGCACAAATATGTCACATTGGCACAGTCCCTTAAAAACACCAATATAAATCCACCACCTATGAAGTCACATTTAAATTCCTGTTTGGTCGTGTCTCTGCCAGATCGGCTACCGTGAAAAGGCTCGTGAGGAAGCCAGCCGTGGAGGCTCTCTGGTCCACCGCCCAGACATCGCTCTGGCCACCGAGGTGTCCAAGCTGACCAGCCAGGTACACCAAACCAAATCAACCATCTGTGTCATGAAGCCCTGGACCAGTCATGTTGCATTCCCAATGGTTCCATACAGTTATCATCTCCTAGAAAATGTTTATTTTACAGACAAGATGGCTGGAATCAGTTACTGGAAGCCATATTGCACAATGATCAGCTGTCTGTCATTCAGTCAGATCAGCTTCCATAAGCTAATAATTGTAGGCTAGTAGTGCTGTGGTAGATGCTGAGCAGCAGTCCTGTAGGCCTAACGATATAACTAGCAGCTCTTTCACAGCGCTTCCTCTGCCATCCTGCATTATAATCCATGTCCCTACCTGTCATTGTGACCCCATAAAAGTAGATTAACATGTTTAACTGCTCATATCATTGTACATGTCCCTCCCACCCCATCCTTAAGCCTGTCCTCTTTCTGTTCCTCCTCCATCCCCCTGTACTTTACTCTCTTTATTCCTCATCTCATTCTTCTTCTCTCTCCTTCCATAATGTCCTAGTCTGTGTATGTTCTCATCCCACCATCTCACTGCGCTTTGTAGGTGGAGGCCAAGCCCTCCCTCCATGGAGCAGCTTCCTATGATACCCTCCAGATGCGCCACATTAAGAAAATGAGTGCCCTGACTAGTGATGTAAGGAGGTTCATGCCCTGAAGCTGACGGGCTGCTACTATTTGTCTGTCTCCTCTGCCTATCTGTTCCCTTCTTATCAATCTGTTGACTGACTGATTAGTTGATTTCTGATTGTACTGCAGGGTTCACTGAGCCTTTACATAAAAAGATTTGATTCGGATCATCAAATCTTCCAAAGTTTTTATTTTGATTTGGCTTGCAAACTTTTTTCATAGCAGTTCATTCTTGTGTGCACCCTCTGCTCTTGTGTTTCCCTGACAAGCTGTGGCTTATTGCTATGCATAGACAAGTGTGGCATTACTACATTCATTCCACCAGTGCTAATACTGTATGTTAATGAATGGTTTTTATACATTTTCTCAGCACTTTTATAGTTTTCCCACTTTTCTGTTGAGTCACTCAGTGTGTCTGTCACAAAACATGTGTATATCCAGTAGTCAGCTGTGCTGAGTTACGACCTCACAAATGGGTTTGTGAACAGTGCAGGTGAATTCGTTATTAATGCTGCATTTACACGTGTTTTTTCGAAGACACTGTTTAAGGTTACTGCTTTGTTTGCCTTCTCTGTCAAGCTGACTGATCTGCAGACTGACAGAACAACCCAGACTCCCCCAATACACCACCTCTTCCATATATACTTTATTATATATGAAGTCCATGTTGTGTTTATGTGGATCACAGAATGCTGTATTAGGGTCTGTTCACATTTGGCACTAAAATGCCTCTTAACACCAGAGGCTGATAGCTTAAACTCAGGCGTAAATGCACCAAAAAGTATAAAGAGTATAAAGAGATAAAGAACAGAGTGGGATTAGTTTACAGGAGTCACATGAGACTCGTTTGACATGCATTCTAAAGATAAGTAAATAATAATAATGATTACTTTATTAAGGACATGAAAACAGGTCCGTAACACACTAAATAGAACAGAGTATATACAAAAATACAAAAGAGAGAGAAAAAAACACAGTAAATACAGAGCAATACATAAGCAACTTCATATCAACAAGACAGAAATGGAAAACTGGAGCACCACTGGCTCCACAGACTGGATGAACATCTGACTGAGCTCTACTCAAGCTTGGCCAAGGCCGGAATGTGCTATTTTTGGGACAAATGGCCCGCACATATATCTGTGCATAAGATTTCATAATGTGGCAGAGCAGGTAGGCTCACTGACATTTAGGCACCGCACCATCAGGAAGTTTAAAAAGCAGGGTCATGCCATCATTACAGGTCTCTGCATGCTGCATTTTCTATAGTTTTTCTGTAATGTCAAGTGTAGCTGAATCCAGACACACACTGGATGCATCTGGATGCAAGACACTCGGTCTGAATGGCATCTTAGAGCGTCTCCACAGCTGACCTGTTTGGTTTGATTGAGAAGAACCCTCATGCAATGGCTTTATTAATGTAGTTCAGCTGTGAATGCTACAGATGTAAACTGACAAAGCAAATGCTGGTGCAGATGTTTTGCATTTAGGAAGAATTGTGAACACCCACAGGATTGAATATTATGAATTCAAATTTACCTGATATGGTTACTCATAACAGATGATGTTCTCATAACCAGCTGTTTGTTTATTTGCTCTTGAAAGACAAAGACAAAAAGCCTTGGAGTGATCTTATCTGTAAATTTAGGCATCAGGAAAGGGCATCCCTGAGACAAAAGATCTCTTTAAATAAACTGAAATAGACTTTTGGAAATTTTACCTCTGATGATGTAGACATACAGTATGACAGTAATCGCTCCATAACTCTTTGTGTCTACAAACTAGGAATAAAATACAAAATTAGAGGATTTTCCTCTCGAGTCGAGAAGAACAAAACTGTAGATGTGAACGCACCCATACTGAGCCTCTAAGACTAATTAGATATGATATGATATGATATGATATGATATGATTGCTGAATGAAAAGGTGAAATGAATTGATGCATGAACAAATCACTTTGAGGATTCACAGTCTGGCTGCAGTTGTTTTTCTTGTGTTTGAAAGAAAAACAACTTGAGTTACTCATCCCTTTCTGTAAAAAGCAGGGTTAAAAGCAACATGTTTCTTTTATAGTGCAGGTTTACACTATAGAAGAATTATGTTGTTCTTAAAGTGTCTGTAAATCTTCCACTAATTCTCACATATATCCCATTCTAATAGGTGAAGTACAAGGAGAAGTTTGACAAGGAGGTGAAAGGAAAGAGACCACAATATGACCTGAAGGAGAGTAAGATTTACAAGACTTTGAAGGATGCCAATGTGCTGGCTAGTGAGGTAGGTGCTCACATAATCAGCATGAATCCATATCATTCCTTTAAGTAGCAAGGACTCATTCAGTCACCCAGCTTTCAAGACACAGATTTGAATCATTTTCTGTTACATGTATTCACTTGGTCAAACCATATGCTGATGGATTTATTATGTCTTTTTCGTTTAGTTATTTAATTTTTGCTTATATGTCAATTACAAAGCACCTACTGTGAGATGCGTTCATTTTGTAATTTTGAGTGTGTCTGCTAACACCACCCACAGGTGAAGTACAAGGGTGACCTGAAGAAGATCCACAAGCCTGTGACCGACATGGCTGAGTCTCTGTCCATGCAGCACAGCCTGAGCACCAGCAAACTGTCCAGCCAAGTAAGACCCCGTCAGCCTTTAACCCTCTCGCATTGCCACCCAGGGAGCCGCTGGGAGCCCGCTCAGTTTCAGTGCGCCCTTTGCGCCCATTGAAATGTGTCTGAGCTCAGCGTTTCCATCACCCCACATTCCACAGTAACAACCAACATGCTGCAGATAATTGATCATCTCATGGATTTATACACTAAGCTCCATCGTCCATACATCCATTATTCTGTGACCTCATCTGGTGGTGACCCTTACCCTTCTCACCCTTGACCCTTTGCCCTGCCCTTTGACCTTCCCATACTATCACCTTCTATAACCTCTACTCCTTCACTCATTCAGTTTGATTTTTTCCCTCCTGTAGTTCATACAAAACCAGTCTTTTATTAATGGTCACTTAACACAAAACTCCCTGCTTCTCCATTGACTCTAGATCATTTTTCACACAATTTGTAACCCCCATTTTTAATTTTAACTTCTTATTTTGTCAAAGTATCATATTTTTTGACATTGCTAAGAGCTGTTTTCACAGTTACGATGTTACTACTTTGTTTCTGTCATAAAATATGAGGCTTTTTTGTGCCGTGTAATGGATGGGAGTAAACTCCACACAGAAGCTCTTTTTCTTGTTTGCTGTACTGAGCTGTCTTACTTGACTGGGAATTCCCCCATAGTACTGCTACAAGAAGAAATTTGAGGAAAGTAAGGGTCACTACCATATGATTCCTGACACACCAGAACAGCTTCATCTCAAGGAGGCTTCTGAACTTCAGAGCAACGTAAGTGGTTCAGACTCTGGGGGTCAACAAACACTGCTGTGGGTTTCACCTTGTAAGCGCTTTCATATGCTGTAGACATATGCGATATCTACATCTTTCATTTCCTGCACTAACAGGATGATAATTTGAAAAGTTGGGGACAACATAACACACAATTAGCTTTTTGCTAACTGTGGTACAATACATCAAATGGTAACATTTATGGTTTTTTGCATTTTAAGCTTAAAACTGTGCAAACTGTTGCTGTGACCCATTTTTCAGTTCACGGTGGGGTGTTTTAGATTTAACTATGTATTTTTTCCATACATGTCCATACAATATATGAATCAATTATTCAACCGTTGAAACATGTCTGAGTTGTGTAATCCATCACAGTAAACATCAAGTGTGTATTTATTTTTGATACATTGTCATTCTGAGATGAGGCAGTGCAGACTTTTCACATCTATCTGTGTTTATATCAGCATGACCACATTACAATTCATTTAACTCTTTCACAATGTACTGAAATGAGTGGAAACCAGTGTGTAATGTACCTGCACAATATATTACAAACCGTCTGTTGACATTAAGTTTGTGTGGGTTGTCCCAGGTGAAATACAAGGAGAAGTATGAGAGGGAGAAGGGTAAGCCCATGCTGGACTTTGAGACACCCACATATGTGACTGCGAAGGAGGCCCAGCACATGCAGAGCCAGGTAAACTCCCTGTCTGTCTCCTGTGTGTTTAAAATGGCTTCAGATGCAATACACTTGCCATTACAAGCCCCTCTCTCAATCTGAGGACTCATCAATGCCTGCATACTGTATATTAACCTGTACAGTAGCGCCTCTTGTATATATTGATACGCTTCAGTTTGTCGGATGTCCAGCTATTGTTTATATTAGAATTACATTTCTGAAGTTTGGAAAAAACCCTTACACTGCCTTTAATGCCAGTTTATCATATCAAGATGTGATATGTTTTGGTGCTCATTAGTTATAATATCTTGTGATTTGTTGATCACTTTAACTTTTTGATCACAGTAAATTGTTGCTCTTACTGTCAGTCCTTCACAATTTTCTACTGGGAGAAGGCAGTGTAAAATGTGTTTAGATTGAGCTTCCCCAAAGTCATGTGTATTGTTGCTCCCTAATATAGTGCATATTACAAATTGAGACTGCTTGATTTTACTCTCATGATGCGGGGATGGCTGACGTTAACTATATGTTTGTCTCAGTCTGTGAACATCTCTGTGGAGCCTGAATGGTTGATTCTTACAATGTTGTGTAAGCATTTCCTACACTTCACAGTAGCACTCACACAGACACACAGACACACACACAGACACACACACAGACACACACACACACACACACACACACACACCAGTCCTTTAAAGACTGCAGATACAGAAAGGAGTGTCGTTCAAACCAGGATGAGGTATCGGCATTGTGAAGCAACACTGCTTGCGTGTGGTTGTCTGAGCTCTATCTGTCCCCTGTCTTATCTCTGTGGCGAATAGAAAGACTATAAGAAGGACTATGAGGAGTACATGAGGGGCAAGAACCTCTCAGGCTTGGAGGTCACCCCTGCCATGATACATGTCAGACACGCCACCAAAATAGCCAGTGAGGTAACTAAAGGATCATTTATCCCTGACAACCTCCCCTCCCTCACCCATACTTTATAATCATACTAAGACTACATCACAACCACGGTCCCTCTTTCTTTTCACCACCAAGTGTTTCCTTCTCTCTTGACTTCTTGTAAGTCCACCAGTGCAGTTACATTTTTCTATACTAGTTTGCATGATTCACTACACATCTATGAACTATGAATAATACAACATTCATCCGTCTCCCTTCTCTCCATCCTCTGTGTGACTTCTAGTAGAGTAGTTAGTATTGTTTGTTTGTATTTGCATCTGTATCCATCTCGAACTCTTAATTTCACAATAAGGGGACGACCAACCAACAGTTTTATGTTAGATAGCCTGCATGTGTGCATGCAATCATTTGAATGATGCAGCAGTGCTTTTAAGGTGAAATGCTGACTTGAATAGTTTTGTTGTTGTTGTTGTTGTTTTCATGCTGTATCTGATGAAATGTGGTTCTCCTTGTCTCGATCTGGATTCTTGCCAAAGTCACCAATGTCTCTGCTCTCTCTGTGAAAATGTGACTGATTGTACCAATCCTCACAGTTTCATGATATGACGCTGAATTTTCTGTTTCTTTTTGGGAGTCTTGGTGACTTTGAGCTCAAAAGGCAAGCGACAGAGCTTGTCCCCACTGTACTGTCTGTCTGTCTGTCTGTATGCCTTGGCCTGGCCTGGCCTGCCTGAGTGCCCTTCTCTGCAGTCTCTCTGTTCTTCTTCCATCCTGTAGAAAGAGTACAGGAAGGATCTAGAAGAGGGAGTGAAGGGTAAAGGGCTAACTGTACTGGAGGAAACTCCGGAGCTTTTGAGAGCAAGGAATGCCACTCAAATCCTGTGTGAGGTACGACTGACTGAGACGTGCTGGAAACACTATTGCACTCTAAAGCGAGTGTCTTCCCACATCCCCGCTCTTGGTGCATCATCTGCTGAATGCTGCCCACTTAACTGAGCTTCATCATCACACTAAAAGAGCAACTGCTGAGTGTGACTGTCCTTGCCTTGTGACATCACTAATTTTTCAGCACTCTCCTTTCTCTGCTGTCTAATCAGTTGACCTTCACCTCCACCCAATTGGGTTATTCCATAATTTTCTCTACTACCACAAATATTCCTAAAAACAACCTTAGGTATAGTCAAAGCATGTTAGTTTTTTTTTTTGTTTTTGTTTTTTTTTTTGATGTTTAGTGCTGTAGTCAAAGCTGTGTGGAAAGAGCCATGGCCTTAGATCTTGTTAATGTAGTTCATTTTTCGGGTCAAGATGTGCTCTGGGAGGCTTTTGGGGTTGATGTTTGGGGTGCATCATAGATGTATCACTGTAAAAAAAAAAAAAAAAAAGAAAAAAGAAAGAAAGAAAAAAAAAACCCTCAAATAATAGAAAAAAATATAGGTTTGCTGAAAATGGCTAATTGTGCTTTAACACAATTTCTTTAACAACTGCTGTTTTTTTCAGTTTTGAGTGGAGCTTCACACACAATCTGCTGTCCAATTGTCATATCTATTCTTTTTTTTTTTAAATCTTAATTTCCTCTAACCTTCTTTATTCACCATAGGCGTGTTGGTTTTGCAGCCCTTCCCCTGATATGAATGAGTAGCAGCCTCCTTATTGATAGTAATCTGTTAGTCATGTCTGCTTTTAATGTTTCTCACCTGTAATGCTTCCAGAGAGAGTACAAGAAGGCGCTGGAGCAGGAGATCAAGGGCAAGGGAATGTTGGCTTTGGCTACAGACACCCCAGACTTCATGAGGGCCAGAAACGCTACTGACATCCTCAGCCAGGTCTGAGTTCTGTTGTGTGTTCATGTTGTTTGCTCTGGCTGCAGTTCTGGTGTATTTTTGTCTCATTTTTTGATGGTTTTCGGATCCTCAGACTAAGTACAAGCAGACCGCTGAGATGGACAGAGCCAGCTACACAACTGTCATCGACACCCCAGACATCATCCATGCTCAGCAGATGAGGAACATCGTCAGCCAGGTAGATTACCAGAATCAACCAATTAACTGAGGAGGCTTGGAATACTGTATAGAAAATCTTTTAAGTCTATTTCAATTCCGGCTGTTTGTGCTTTGCCCCGATAGAAAAAGTACAAAGAGGAGGCTGAGAAGACCATGTCTCACTATGTGCCAGTCCTGGACACTCCAGAGATGCAGAGAGTCCGTGAAAACCAGAAGAACTTCAGCACTGTGAGTAATAAAAGCAAGTGATGAATTACGCTTATTGTCTGAAGACAGAGGTTCTTCTAGTGTCTGGTGGCGTCTCCATGTCTGCTGTAAAGTATTATCTTCGATACTTTCTACTGTTAGTGTGGAATGGTGTTTGTATGGGTTCTCTAATGTAATCGAATGCAGCTGTAAAGGAAGTGTTTCTGCACTCAAAGCAGCATAGTGTCTTTTACTCAGGCATGTAAGTGAAAAGAGCTTTCCAGCTCATCCTGAGCAGAAACTAAGGTACATTCGAGTGGTTTCTCTTCTGGCTCTCTGTTTCCTTCTTTTTTAACAACACATTTTTACCTCGTTATTATTGTGAAACATTTTAACTGCACTTTTGTTTTTCTCCCTGTAGCTTCAATACAAGATTGACCTTAAAAACATAAAGGGCAAAGTGTCTACTGTACAGGACACTCCTGAAATGCTTCGTGTTAAAGAGAATACAAAGAATTTCAGCTTGGTATCTACTCCATAATATATATTTTTAACATTTAACATTTTTTTTAACCTTTTTGACATTTTTCCTTGATTTTTTTTCATGTTTAACGTTCTTTCACCATCTTTAACAAACCCTGATATGCAGCCCTTATTTCTTTGTACCAAATAGATATTTTTTAACCTTGTTAAATATGCAGCATTTTAATTCATGCAACTAACCCCTTCTTGTATAGTGTAACGTTTCTACTTGTCAGTGCAGAGCTTGTGTGTTGTTAAATACTTAGTTTGTGTAGTTGTGGAAGTGTCCAGACAAAGTGTCTCTTTTTAAATGTTGATTTCTGTGTTTCATTCATTGTGTTTTTGTTGATGTGTCCCAATTCTGCTCACAAGGCGCAACACAGCTTAATCAAGTATAGGTTGGAAATTAAATCAAGCAGCTAGTCGTCATTATCCAGTAGTTATCAGGCTAACTAGTGTTCGCTGCTTTCACTCCTCGTCCATTTAAAGATTCAGTACAAAGAGGATTTGGGAGCAGGAACAGCTCTGCCCGAGACCCCTGAAATGGAGAGAATTAAGCGCAACCAGCGGAACATTAGCACGGTACTCCACAGAGTGACCCTGCCCTCCTTCATCTCCTCCTCAACCAGTCTTCCCTCCATATTCCCTCCTCACTGAGTAGAATATAACCAGACCTGTCCTGACATATAATCTCTTCAATCCAACGTTTTTCATACTCATTGTACTTTAAAGTTGTTTTTTTTACGAGTTAATTTATTCATACTAAAACATTCATCCATATCTTCCATATTAAAGCAGAACATATGTTTCACAGCCTTGCTCATTGCCAACATTTTCAAGTACCACTGATATATGTAAAAACCCGTATAACTAACAACATGTGATTGTCAGTTGTTCCAAAGTGTGTGTTGTTGTTCTGAATGGATGGACGTGTCTGTGTCTACAGTACATACTGGCCTTGTGTTTGTCCCTGTCTCACTCTGTACCTGTGTAACTTATTCAATGGGCAGATACAGTACAAGGATTCTGTGGGTCAAGGCACAGCCATACCAGATCTGCCTGAGATGAAGCGGGTCCGAGAAACCCAAAAGAATATCAGCTCGGTAGAGGAAAAGGACTGCAGTGACCCTCATCTTATACTCTAATAACATTTCCCAACACGCCCTCTGACCTCTCCGACCCACCTGACAGTCTAGAAAACATTATCATCCCAGTTTTCAGTCCTGGTTTTCCCTCCATCCTAACTAAGTTTCATGAATCCCTCCTTTTTACCAGCCTTGGTTGATGACTTGATCTTGAATCCACATTATCACAAACCTCCATTTTTTCCTAAAGTAGAGTGCATTTCCCTGGACTTTTTTATTTTAATTCCTAATTTTTGGCATTTCCTTCCCTCCTTAACTGAGAAATCTACTGCCTTTGAGTGTGTTACCACCATATTTGACTTTTTGTCCTGTCTCATTCAAAGCTTCAATACAAAACCGGAGTGGGACAAGGCACGTCAGTATCAGAGACCCCAGAGATGGAGAGAGTTAAACGCAATCAGCACAATATCAGCACGGTACTCCACAGAGTGACCCTGCCCTCCTTCATCTCCTCCTCAACCAGCCTTCCCTCCATGTTCCCTCCGTATCTAGTGTAGAATATAACCAGATCTGTCCTCTCATGTAATCTCTTCAAATGACCACTGTCAATCCAACTTTTTACAGAAATTTTTCATGCTTTTTAACTTTTTTGTTCAAATTTTTGACCAATTACAGGATTTTCTGAAGCCTCCAAAGGTCCCAGATGGTTCTTTTGTTAACCTGTGGAAACACATAGATGTAGACATTTCATTACCCAACTTCATTGCTGCAAAATAATAGCTTATTTTCACAACACACTAAATAGTTAAAAGTATGTGGACACCACTGTTAGATCCATAAATAAATGGTTTATCCAGTTTGGTGTGGAAGAGCTTAACAGGCCTGCACAGAGCTCTGACCTCAACCACATCCTGCACCTTTGGGATGAACTGGGACACTGACTGAGCTGGACCTTATCACCGAACATCAGTGCTGGACCTCACTAATGCTCTTGTGGCTGAAAGTGAGCAAATCCCTGCAGGGCAAACAGTAGAGGCAGTCCACCAACATTTGCCAGTGTAGTGTACTGGTTCTTCTTTCCTTGGGAAAATGAATTGTTCACACAAGTTAATGTCTTCATCATCCACTGGGACTTTGAGGCCTCTGAAGGATTTTTCTTTCCTGTGATAATTTATTCAATCTAAAGCCTGAAGTAATAAAGTAAATGAAGTGGCTTCCATATTAAAGCAGAACATATGTTTCACAGCCTTACTCACTGCCAACATACACAACTAAATATGTAAAAATCCATATAACTAACAACATGTGATTGTCAGTTGTTCCAAAGTGTGTGTTGTTGTTCTGAATGGATGGACGTGTCTGTGTCTGCAGTACATACTGGCCTTGTGTTTGTCCCTGTCTCACTCTGTACCTGTGTAACTTATTCGATGGGCAGATACAGTACAAGGAATCTGTGGGTCAAGGCACAGCCATACCAGATCTGCCTGAGATGAAGCGGGTCCGAGAAACCCAGAAGAATATCAGCTCGGTAGAGGAAAAGGACTGCAGTGACCCTCATCTTATACTCTAATAACATTTCCCAACACGCCCTCTGACCTCTCCGACCCACCTGACAGTCTAGAAAACATTATCATCCCAGTTTTCAGTCCTGGTTTTCCCTCCATCCTAACTAAGTTTCATGAATCCCTCCTTTTTACCAGCCTTGGTTGATGACATGATTTTGAATCCACATTATCAAAAAAAAAAAAAAAAAAAAACATAACTTCCCCCTATTTTTTTCCTAAAGTAGTCTTCATTTCCCTGGACTTTTTATTTAATTTCCTAATTTTTGGCATTCCCTTCCCTTCTTAACTGAGAAGTCATCTCCCTTCGAGTGTGTTACCACCATATTTGACTTTTTGTGCTGTCTCATTCAAAGCTTCAATACAAAACCGGAGTGGGACAAGGCACGTCAGTATCAGAGACCCCAGAGATGGAGAGAGTTAAACGCAATCAGCACAATATCAGCACGGTACTCCACAGAGTGACCCTGTAACCTCCTGCGCTGTCCATTCATCTGCCTCTACCTCACTCTTCATCCCCCTCAAACACACCTTCATGGCAGCTCTCCCGAGCCTTCATCACTCATTGAGATGTTTGAACTGTTTGTCACATTAAACCCACCATGCAGATAGTATAACATAAACGAGCCTTGTGGGTTCATCTTAGGCCCACTGTGCCTCTAACGTAGTCTGCTTCCTCACTCCTCAGGAACAAAGTGTGTGTTTGATGTCATGTTTCACGTCTGCTGTGGGTTTTGGTGCTGTGCTGTGTCTCTGTCTTCCTGCAGTTGTCTCTGACTGACTCTTTACTTTCTTTGCACGAAACCCAAACTGTCTGTTGGGTAGATAAAATACAAGGACTCTCTTGGTCGAGGCACAGCTATACCGGACCTCCCTGAGGTGAAGCGGGTCAAAGAAACCCAGAAGCACATCAGCTCGGTAGTGGAACAAAACCGAAACATGTGTGCTCCTAACCGTTGAGAGTGGACAGCAGTGCCCATCAATAATACCAATCATAAGCTCATCTGCTACTTCCCCTCCCTCCTGTCATCATCTCACACTCTCATCTCCTCCTGCTCCTCTCATCCATCCTCATCCAAGGCATAGGCAGCTTTTTCCCGAGCTCCAGCTCTGCCATCATCACCACTTTGACCCTAATGCTGCCTTAATTTTCATCTACGCATATTTTTTTTTTCCTTTTCTTTTCTTACTCCTTCAAATCATCTTTAATCTTCAACCATCAAAGACTGGGACTGCAGCTGAGTGACACCCTCCTCTTTGGTCTGTGATGCTCCCCAAAGCCCCCATCCCCACCCGCCCCTCTCCCATATACAGTAATTCTAGCCTGCAGCCCAGCTTTTTTCACATAAAGCCGCTGAGTGCTACTACAACCCTGATTCCAAAAAAGCTGGGACGCTGTGTAAAACATAAATAATGAACATAAATGTGATCAGTTGCTAAACCTTTATGACATAGATTCCTAATGTTTGACCTCATCAGCTTCATTGATTTTTGTAAATATCTGCTTATTCTGATTTTGATGAAGTTGGGACAGGAGCAACTAAAGCCTGGGAAAGTAGTGGAATGTTCCAAACACGTGTTTTTGGAACATTCCACTACTTTCCCAGGTAAACAGGTTCATTGGTAACAGGTGATAGTATCATGATTGGGTATGAAAGGAGCATCCTCGAAATGTTCAGTCAAGCAAGGATGGAGTGAGGTTCACCACTTTTGAACACATGACTGCTGGTTTGCAAATGATTACATTCTGTTTTTATTTATGCTTTACACAGTGTCCCAACTTTTTTGGAACCGGGGTTGGAATTTAATTTCCACTTTCCAGCAAATGACAAGCTAAATCTCCTGCTGAAGTGTGAGGAGTGTGTTTGTTGCCACATGTTTGTTTCTACAACAGAGATCCTGGCTGTTCGACGAGAGCGACCAGGATGAGTCACTCTATAGGACCAATTTCTCAGACGCTGCTTGAATACGTTCCAAAAGCAAGAAATGCCACTTCAATTTGGAGCAATTCTGTCTCTGAGAATAGTTAATCTGAAAACTGCTTTGTCCGTATCATCTATTTAAGAGTTTGAGGTTAATCCAAGTCTATGAAACCAGTCCTATAGGTGTGTGGTCTCTGTATGGTCCAGTGTCTGATTGGCCCCTTGGGGCGCTGTGCTTCTGTCCTGTAGGTGTTGTATAAGGACAGTTCAGTCAAGGGAACTCCTGTGGTGTTCACTCCAGAGATGGAGCGGGTCAAAAGGAACCAAGAAAACATTAGCTCGGTACCTTCAGAATCACAAGAACATATTCTACTGGAGAAATGTTCTTCTTCTACCCCACTTTAACCCTTTTCTAACTGACTTGTCTCCCGGCTCTCGTTAATTGTATTAATTCTCCCCACTGTGCTCTCTTGAAATGTGTGTGATACCTCCAGCTGTGGTGCGTCTGTGCACATCATCACTGCTAACCTCTCCTGTTGTTGAAACTACTCCATTTCATCTTGCTCCCCTGCCGTCCTTCAACTGAAGACTGGGACGCAGTCTTGTTTGATTTAATACTTCAACCTCTTAATACAAATCTCCCTGCTAATTCATTCGTCTGAAATCCCAGTAATGTCCCAGCTCTTCCTGCCAGCAGCTGTGTGTGTGTCCTCTTACCAGCCACACCATTTGTGCTGTGGATGCTAATGGCTACTGTATGACGGCTTCAGGCCTGAAACATTTCACACGCTCACTGTGTGTCCTCTGTTCCTCTGCTGTCCCGACCCTGCCTCCCACCAGGTGCTGTACTCTGACAGTTTCCGTAAGCAGGTCCAGGGCAAGGCTGCCTTCGTTCTGGACACACCTGAAATGAGACGCGTCAGGGAGACCCAGCGCATCATTTCTGGAGTAAGATGTTGTCATTGTTGGATCAGTTCATCTTTTAATGGCATTTGTTGACAAGAAGAAAAATATAGAATATCACCAGTTTGTACTGCATCCTAAAATATCCCAGAAAGGGGCTTGTTTATATGAATACATGTATATTTATTTATATATTTTATATATTGATTTGTTGTAGTGGTGTTATTGTACAGTGTATTCAACACCTTAAGCTTTGGCCATGAGACCCAAGTTGCATGGATGGCATTCCCTTTCAGAGGTGAACAGCGTATATTTTTAGAGTGGTCCTCAGACGTATGAGCTGTGGTTACACTGCCTGTGGTTGTGATCTGTGCTCTCCAGGTGAGATACCACGAGGACTTTGAGAAGAACAAGGGCAGCTTCACTCCCACCACCTCTGACCCGGTGACAGAGCGTGTGAAGAGGAACACCCAGGACTTCAGCGACATCAGCTACCGTGGCATCCAGAGGCGTGTGGTGGAGATGGAGCGGAGACGTGCCATCGAGCATGACCAGGAGACCATCACTGGTACAGTTACTCTGCACGCAGTCAGCCGTTTCTGACCTGTGGGCCGTTGGCGGTAAATAAAACAGATGAGCAGGAAAATTAAAATTCAACTACAGATAAAGTAAAAGATGCACCTTCACTTTAATTAGGAAGTCACAACTTGGGAAACATGTTGAAAATCTTGATTGTGCAGCAGACAAAATATTTTTTAAAGAACGACAGAAGAATCTTTGAGGGCACTGAAAAAACCTGCAAAACAGCTCTATTATGTTATTACGTTATTAAAGGATCCTCAGGGTTTTCCACAGATCGTCAGTGATTAATCTAACAGACACGTAGGTCTGTAACTCCAATCCTGTGGTAATACATGAGAGTTCCAGCCAGGGGCACATTTGAAACACAGACTGAGATTGATTGGAAACTGTGTGCCTGAACCTGTATTTGATTCTGTATCTCAGATCTGCGTGTGTGGCGCACAAACCCCGGCTCTGTGTTTGACTACGACCCCGCCGAGGACAACATCCAGTCCAGGAGTCTGCACATGATGTCAGGTGAGACAAGAACCTTAGTGTGAGGGTGCAGAATGTGCTCAGTATGCATCCTCTGCCTATTGCACACTGATATTGAAGTAAACACAAGTAAATGAATGGGAATCTGACCCTTAGTTTTCACTTTTTGTTGCCTCGTCACGGTCCAAAATATAATATAAATTAAAAATTTTAAACATTTCTATCTGTCCTCTGACACCGTTCTGACAGTGCAAGCTCAGCGCCGCAGCAAGGAGCACTCCCGCTCCACCAGCGCCCTGAGCGGCATGGCTGATGAAAAGTCTGAGGTGTCCCAGGACGCTGACCACCACATGTCCCTCTACAGCAACGGATTCATGACCTCCTCTATCGGTAATGATCCACAACCAGCACAACAAACCTCACCTAATGCACGTGTTAGACTGGTGTAGCAGTAAATTTGAGCTAACAGACGAAGCGTAACGGTTTGTTGGTGTACTTCTTTGATCAGGGACACTGTGACTGTGCCTTATCTGTGGTTTCCTGTATTGTTTTAATGTCTGCAGGCTACCAGCATGCTAAGACTGTGGAGGTGCAGCAGAGGTCTTCATCAGTGGCCACCCAGCAGACCACAGTCTCCTCTGTCCCCTCACAGCCTTCTACCACCGGGGTTAGTAACACATGTTCTCTTTCCACACTGCTCAGGCCAGTATGTGAAGCTTCAGACGGAACATAACAGCCCCTGACAGTCTTGTTTTTGCTGACCTCCAGTGGTTCAACCTCTCACCTCCTCGATTCAGAATCCTTTCAAACACAGATTTGGCAGAAGAAGATCAAAACTCACATTTCCTATTGTTATCAAATCTCATAAAACGACCAAGTCTGCTACACTCAACCTCAACCTCAAGCCCACCAGTTCCAAGTGGGACTACTTTCAGCGGCGCATTAAGGGTGTGGCTCGCTGATCTGTTTTTTATAGCTTTGGACAACAGTGGAGCTCTGTCACACAGAGGAATAAGATATGTCAGGCTAGTAGTGGATATTTGGCAACAAGAATATACAAATTCACCCCTCATTAAACTCTCACGCTCACACACTGACTTCTTTATTCTCTGCAGAAAACTGTGCGTGCCATGTATGACTACACCGCAGCCGACAGTGACGAGGTGTCCTTCAAGGATGGCGACGTCATCGTTAATGTGCAGTCCATCGACGAGGGGTGGATGTACGGTACTGTGCAGCGCACCGGCAAGACCGGCATGCTGCCAGCCAACTACGTGGAAGCAGTTTAAAGACAAAGCCCGCCCATCATCCCTCCAGAGAGGGCGAGACGCATCCACAGGGCTCACTGATTGGTCTTCCTGTGATCACAACCGAGGCTTAGTGCAATGTGTAGCTTGTAGTTTCCCGTAGGTCTGTCACTGTGTTTTAACTGTGTTGTAATTGTTGTTGCACAGTCTGTTATCATTCATATGCTGCTCCCCCTGTCGCCCGTGGATGTGACATCAGCATCATGCCGTGACACATATAAATATTTCTGATTATACATACTATGCCTTCTATGAATGACTGACTGTTTTAGATTAAGCTGTCCTGAGACGCCGTCCTGGAAAAGCCAGACTCACTGATATTCAACCTGGCCCATTATATTGTAAATTTCAAACACATCTAATATATATGTTTAACATTTCTTGTCCAAGTTTTCTCCTGAAAACAATGGGCTCAAATAGTTCCAATTATGCTTTTGATGGAAACTCTCTGGAGAGAAAGAAGGATTAGAATAATGAAACTTATAAAGGAGTCGGTCACCGTCTGCCTCCTCATGATGAAACCACTCCTGAAGAGTCGTACGAGACGAGCCTCAGTCTTCCCTCCTCTATACTGAAGGCTGCCCACTAATAGTGTGTGTGTTTTGTTTCTTCCGATTATTTAGGGATAAGGCACGTCCTCTACATTTAATCAGTAGCTAATAAAGCACACCAAGCTCCTGCTGCACTCTGCCTCCTTTTTTCACTCTGAACTTTGATCTTCTTCCATCATACATCTGCACACAGTGTCTCTCAGCGTGGGTTTTATGCTGCTCAGCATTTACAGAATAACTTAGCCGAGGCTAATTTTTGAAAGGTAATCTTGTCTGTGCTCTCTGGTTTACAATTTCAAATGCAAGAAGAGCAAAGAGAAGTGCGTCTTTGTGCAATGTTGTTTATTCAAAGGACCATTCCAACAGTGTTTCTTCTGCTCTCTGCAACCATTTCAGATCACTGTAGATTATTTTCCAGCAATTTGAAAAAGTTTAAAAAATAGATTTCCTCTGAGGTGCGTGCAGGTGAAAACATTTCATAGTAAAGAAACAGAAGTTATACAAAATCAATACAAAAAGAACACTGAATGCATGCTAGATTTGACCTTGATGCTGCACCGTAAAGGATTATTGGTACGATTCTGTGGTCAGGCAGCATTTAGAGACAGTTCATACAGCATGTTAGAATGAATGAGTGCCTTATAGATCAGCCATGAGCCATGGAAGGAGATTTGGGGTTGCCAGGTTGTGATCTTTTAATTCATCCTCCTCCAGCAGGGCACTTGTTTGTTTTTAGCTCTTTGGTTGATCAGGTAACCTGCTGCAATGGACTGTTTGACCTCTGACCTTCTGGAAAAGTGATCTGGATCAAAAATTCATTTATTAGCAATTTATTAACATTTAAAATTAAAATGTATAGTTGTAAAAACCCTTTATTTCTATTTACATTATACATTTAATGACATTATTAATGGCTTGACTATGAATAACTCCCTAGAGATGTTTCACATCCTGGCAACTCAAAAGCTGATCAAATGAATGGCTTCTGGCTGATCTGTAAAAAATGAGTAAGTGATTGGTTTTTCTTTAATAAAGTAATTAGTCACAACTTCTAGTTACTTTCTAAAGAGTGCCTTATTAGAAAGTGGTGACGGATTATTTCTCCACATCACAGTTTAACTGCAGGCATCGTCACAATGACGTAAGAAGGCAATAATTTGACTTTCTCCAGGCTGAAGCACAAAGTGATGAATCTTTACTAATGCTGCTGGCTGATACCAGCGAGTCCTCCGTTACATGAGCTGCTGCTGAGATCTGAGGCTTGTAAACTGTCTTTTTGGCTCAACATGTTTTGGAAAAAGAAAAAAAAAACCCTCCTCTCTGTTGTCAGCTCAGAGCAGGTCAGGGAGACACACTCACATCTGGTGCCAGTGTGGCTGCAATGCCTCTATTCGAACGTCACAGATGACTTTAAGGCTCTTGAGCTTCCTGGCTTGCTTCTGGTGAAGCCGCCGCTTTCTGTCACATTGCGTCAAATGATTCTGATACTGTTTTCTTCATATGACGTTGGGCTTGCGTTGTGGCTCGGACTCCACTGTTCACATTTCAGTCAGCTGCTCCCCTGCTGCAGTGTGAGCAAACCCGCCCGCTGGTGGTACTGCTTCTCCTTGGCCTCTGCGATCTTTGCTGACACATCCACCGGCTTCTCGAAGAAGTTCACCAGCGGCTGCTCGGTCAGCAGGGACGCCAGGATCTGAGCGTAGCTGACTGTCCACTCCATCTCTGCCGTCGAGCTGCCGTCGCCTCTGCTGGCGTCTTCAGCAGTCACCTGCACGGAGCCCACTCCTTTCACCTCCTCTTGGCTGGTGACCTCTGACCCGGAGTTGTGTGGGCGGTGGCCGGCCTCGCCGATCTGCAGCACCAGACTGGTGACTGTAGCGATGGCCTGGAAGAGGTCGTTCTCCTCCGGGTCTCCGTGGAACATGCTGTAGAGCGTTTTGCAGAACTGGATGAACTCGTGCTGTGGACGAAGGGATGGAGGGGCTTCATATCAGTGTTCCATCACATGACATTTTTACCCAATTATATGACAGACCAACAGATTTGTGCTGAAACACTCACACAACATTGTTTAGTATATTGGTAGAAAATTACTCAGCAATTTTCATCGATGAACATCAGATCAAAATACCAAAAAAATCATTTTTAAGCAAAAATTCTCTGCTTGCAGCTTTTCAAACGGAACGATTTGCCACTTTTCTCTGTTTTGTCATTCACTATCAATGTAAAGTCAGTATGTTCCTTTGGGCTCTTGGAACTTGGTATTTTTCAATATTTTCTGACACTTAAAGACTAACAATTTAACTGCAAATTAATTGACATTCAAGAGAATTGTTAATTGCAGCCGGGCATACATCCATGATGAGGATGCAAAGCATATCTCTGTCTGGCTCGATGCAGATGCATCATCATCAGAATAGTGGACATGGATGTTGTGCGCCCAGTCGAAATTGGGGGTTATGCACAAAATCAGTCAAATAAACTGGGAAACACTGTGAAAGAGGCACTTTAACGTGACCGAAGCAAGAGAGATAACTTTCAGACTGGTCTAACGGCTTAAAGTTTGATGACATTCATTTTGTCTTTTCTTTTTTGACACTACCACTGGGTGGCGCAAAAGTCACAAATATTCAAATTCTATGCACGCTGTAGTGGCTTTCAGTAGAGACTGTCCATCTTATATTTTGCTACGTGTGTCCATAGGTTAGTTTTTAGTGTAGTTTATGAAAAGGAAGAGAGAGAAGCACTTCACAAGAAGACGAAGACTGTGCATATTCACACTTTACACACTTTAGAGGTGATATATGTGAAGCACCACTTTAAGCAGAGGTGTTGCTGAGGGCCAGCGTTCTGTGCTGGGTCAGCATGTTGCAGTACCTGGTTCATGAGCGGCAGAGGCTTCTCCGCATCTTTCTCCTTCTCTTTGGCCAGATCTTGCAGCATCTGCTTCAGCTGCTCCTGGTAGTCTTTCACTTCATCTTGAACATCTGGAACAGCAGTCAGCACACAGTGTCAGGCTTTGTTCAGTCAGACACAACCCATGTGAAACACATTACACGCTGCGTGTGTTTCTTCTGTTCCCTTGTGTTTTCTTTAGCTGCAGTGTGTTGCGTTGAGCTAATTAATCATCAACAGCTGATGAACTGTGTCGTGCTTGAACCAACCAGAGGGCAGATTAACATAGAGGGGTCTGTTTGTGGACAGCAGAGGGCTCTTCATCAGAGAGGGGTCATCTTCACTTTCTGTTAGAGCTGCAGGCACAAACACACACATTCATAGGTTAATAAATTAAGAAGTCACTCACAATCCCTCACTTCATCTTGTAACTCTCATGGCTTTCATGGCGTAAACAGAGTGAATAACCTGGTGGGATGTGCAGACGGTACAGCAGCCTTATCTTCTCATTCAGCTCTTCACAGTACAAAGTGTCTGAGGAGAGAGAGAACACACAGAGCAGATCAGTCAAACAGGATGAACATACAGCAGAGTGCGACTGGGCCTTGATTCTTCTTGTCTGCCTTCCCTCTCTTTACCCACCCAGCCAGCCTGCAAACTCTCTAAAGGTGACCAGGTTGTTGCGGTCCTGGTCCAGCAGGGTGAAGGTGCGGTTGGCCAGCGTGTCGGCGTGCTGGGTCGAGCCGCCGGGCCACGGCGTCAGCAGCCCGTACAGGCTCTTGAACTGGGGCCGGTCCAGCCGGTACTGCCGCTCCACGTAGGAGCAACCAGAGTCACCGTAACGCCAAGCTGCCGCCTCCGCCGCCGCCACGGAGCTACTGTCACCCCAGTAAAGACTGATGAAGTGCTCCGTCTGAAGGAGGAGAGAAAGAGCGGGGGATGAGGAGCACGTTGTGTTTCCATTGGTAAATGGAAAAGAGGTAAGAGGATACCTTGAAGAGGTCGTAGACGTCAGTCAAGTTCTCTGGAGAGATGGAGACATCTGGAGACACCAATCTCAGCTGCACGCACAAACACACACACACACACACACACACACACACAGACAGGGAAGAGATGGAGGCTTTAAATAGTTTCGAACTCAGACTGTATGTCAGTATCATGCTTCCACTCTCTGCCTGCTCACAGTGTTTTCTTTGATGGTGTCTTCGTGAGCCTGCAGCACTTGGATTCTGTGTCGACAGCGAAGCCTCTCAATATGCCTCACTGTCAGGTCCCCGAATTTCTGACGCAAAGAAACGCAAACAGCAGAGAGGAATTGGAGCATGTCATCTTCACCAGTGATGAAGACTGTATTTGGGTAAAGGCTCAGTGTTTTTAAAATAAAGAAATCGATTGCAGTAAAATGCAATAAAGAGCAAAAGCAATGAACATCAGTTTAGATGATCAGACTCGTGTTCTTCTCACCTCATAGGAAGCGTTGATGAGGTCAGTGATGTTGGTGTGACTCACAGCAGGGATATCAGTGTCGCTGCCGCCGCCCTCCAGCGCAGCGGGCGGGGACGCCGGATCATGAGACGACTCTTCACTCCCAACCTGCTCCAGGAAACTGCACAGCACAGAGCAGAGGGTTCACTTCCTGTCCCTTCATACGCTCTCAAACAAAAAAGACAACCCGCTCACTCCACTCAGAAATGTTAGATATCATATTTGTTTGTTGTTTGCATCATCATCATTGTTGTTTTTTGTGTTATGAGTGCAAGGTTTTAGGCTGCTGAGTGAGCATGATTCAGATTTTCTTTCATGATGCAGCTCATCAAACCTGAATCAGTCATCTACCTTGTGAGAATCATGAGTGCCTGTCCATCGTCTGTGCTGGCAGAGAGCTCTGCAGAATTGGCCTCCAGCACCGCCAAACCCAGCTGGAAGATGGCTTTGATACCATGGAAGAAGAAACAGTCGACCACACAGATGCCGCTGTGGAAGGGCAGGACGCTGAGGAAGAGGGTGAGGAACCAAGAGAGGGAGACGGAGGAGAGGGCGGAGAGGTCCGGGACCTGTTCAGCCAGTTCTGGCAAACGCTCCCTGATCAGCTCCTCAAACACCGACTGGTCCACCTGAGCTCCTGCAGGGGGCGATAATGCAGTCAAACAGGCATCAAGCACTGGGGGGTGTGTTTGAGTGTGACAGCTGGTGTCGGGGTGGAGGCCTCATGCACAAACATGTCAAAAATTGAAATTTTGAAAGTGCTGACACAAGATTTTTTTTCTGCAAACAAAAGACATGTTAAATATTGTCAAACCTTGAGCAGTCCTACAAAGACTTTGTCTGAATTGAGCAGTCGAAAACATAACTTAGGGTTCAAATCAGGACATTTCATGACAGACAACAAAATCATGAATCTGAGCAGCCATGCCAGCTTGCTGTGACTGATAATTAAGAGTTATGTCCATGTTCTTGTATGTACTCATGGTTTTGACCCATAGATGGCAGTAAAGGTGTTGTTACTTAACCTCATGCACACAATGTCTTCACTGAACAACTACAACCTGCTGTTTGAAAGACAACAACCATTTCACCCCACTCAGCCTAAATATAGAAACATTAGTCTTCTTACCAGGATGAATTCATTACTGTTTTTCCTCTTGTTTTTTAGGGAAATTGTTAATACTGATAAAAAGATAAAATAAGTCCAGCCTTATCTTTTGTGTTGAGTTCATGCTCCACATAACCACCATAACATCTGGACGTTAACACAAAGAGGAAATTGCTTCAAATACATCTTTCATGTCAAAAACAAACAGCCTCACAAACACAGGAAATAAGCCCTTATTTTAGTGACCAAATATAAATCTTTAGGCTGTTTGTTGTCTGAAAAGCAGCATTGGAGACAAAACAGGCTCAGTATGAAGTCAGATGGCAGATAAATAATACAACCAGAAAACAAACAGCCTGCGTGCTTTTAAACACAGAGCTCTAATGTGAAGCTTAAAAATTCTTCACGGCGATCTCTTCTCGTCTGACCCCTGACCTCTTACCTATGACCCTGCGGTTGAAGTAGTCGGGCAGCATCCTCTCACAAACTGCCACCAGCAGCCAGAAAGCTTCTTCTTCTTTAGCGTAGAGCAGCAGCACCGACGCCAGGATGTTCATGGACTGGACAGAAGAAGAGGAGGAAGGAGGCATTTACAGATTTCACTGCATGATTGTTTTGATTTAAGGACATGCAAGCAGTTAAAAAGTTACATCTGTCCAATCTACAGAGCAGCAGCAGGAGCCACATCAGTAGAAAAGTACAACTCATGCTATGACTGACCACCACAGCTGCGTCCGCTAATGCGACTTCAGGGCCCTACCTGACAGTATCCGATCTTGGGGTTGCGGTGAGCGTAGGCGGTGAGGACGCGTCTCAGCGCCGCGATGCCGGTGGGGTTCTGAAAGGCGGGATGGTCCGGCAGAGAGCGGTGAAGGTCCCGCTCGATCTCCTCTGTGGCCAGGCTGCTCTGACCCATCGACTTCTGCACCAGGCTGGCGTAATAGCCCTCATGAGACTCCAGCTCTGAGGACGCATCTGCACAAACACGAGGTAGAGGTACGGTCAGTATCAAAAGGCTTCCTTCTCAACTCTCACCCACATCATAACACAGCATTAAGGCAATAAACTGTTCACAAATATCAGCTTGAAGCCTCTTCAAAAGCAGCAAATGATGAGCAGCAGCAGCAGTGAATTGGGAGGGTTCAGGGGCAGAAACAGGTGATTTTGACCTAGTGAAGCGACAGAAGTGACTCTGATTGACAAGACCATGAGAGGAACATCTGAGGCAACAAGCTACGAGGAATATACAGGACAGCTCATCCTGTGTCATCACACTGATCACACACACAGTAACACACACATCACCTGCCTGAGGGAGAACGCCTGGTGATCACACGGACGGAAAATCCAGCCAGTGTGTTGTTGTTTACATGGAGGAATTAAAATCAGTCTATTTTCAGTTCCAGAACAGGTTCCGTTGATCAGTTTCAGTTCCAGAAGCTGATCCCTCCTCAGTGAGGCTGAGCAGAGGAACTGACAGCAGACCAGAGTAGAAGCTGGAACTTTGGTTTTGACTGAAAAAGTGTCGTCTGGAACAAGTGTGGAGGTGCAGCAGATGGAGAGTGGAGGACGTGAAGCCTGAGCTGTGTTCAAACCTACACCTTTGTTTGTTAGGCCTAAAGTCAGAACTCACCAGCCCTTTAATGCAAAAGGCTCTGAGGAAACATCACCCATCAACAGCGTTCAGAAGCTTCGTGCTTCTCTCGAATCTGTCTGAACAGGCGTTTTCACTTTCCCTCATGTCATGACTGCAATAAACACTGGCCTCACTGAGCAGGAAGCCGTTACAATCCTTCCTCAAATCACTAGTTTATACTCGTGCTGAATGCATTTTAGACAGACTTTGCATAATATTGTTGTGCATGAGATTGCGGTTATATAACAGAGGGTACAATAAATGTTAGAAACATCAGCATAAAACATTAGAATTAAACAGCACCATAAACTAAGGCCTCCAGAGGGACCACAGAGTTCTTACTTCTGAATGTGTGTATTGTGTTTTTTTTTGCAAATGATTTATATAAAATAAAAAACACAGTAAAAGTTGGCCTACTACTTAAGTTACACACACACACACACACACACACACACACACACACACACATCAGAAAATGGGCCGGTCTTAATGTTAGCCAACACCAGTACTGTTTTTGATCATGTTTCTATTGCAAATGCAACCAAGCTGTTATAGATCATCATCATCATTATTATTACTATTAGACTACAAGTCCTATGAATAACAGACTACAGTGGAGCATCGTCCTGGTGCTGCTTTGCGGCAGCGATGTGGCTGCAGCGATAATGGCACACATGATAATACCATGATCCAGGCCAGGCAAGGACGACCCAGGCGGCTGACCCTAAAACAGCCTTTTAGAGAAGTGTCAGATTGCTGCTCTGGCTCTCATGGAGAAGCCCTATCGTTTTACTGTTATCTATCTTCATTTTACCAGAAAGCGTCATCCACAGCTCCCCTCGCAGTGACTCTGGCATCCCCATGGCAACAAGTCTTTGGATCTTCTCTGTGCGGAACATGTGGACGCCGCGACCGAACTCCAAGAAATGCTCCTCCCACAGCCGCTCCTTCACCTGCTCCATGCTCTGATACAGACACACACATTCACAGGTAAGCATGCTGACGAGCTGAGTGTGCTCGTAACATACATCATAACATATAGAATAATAGATCATGTGGGTGAACCCTGTCTTCAGACTCCACTCCACCTTGTTGCCGTTGCTTCCTGGTTGGCTTTGTTGGAAGGCTGTCATCAGAGCCTCGCAGTTGACAGTGTTACGCAGAACCTGCTCCTCAATCTCCTCCTCATCAGAGTACCCAGTGTCATAGTAGAAGGTGTAGTAGGGTGTCGGGGAGCTCTGAGGAAAAAATGAGGAAAAAACATCAGCTTTTTGCAGGAATGAATGTTTCCACGTGTCAAACCTGAGCAGTGGAATGGATTTTAACATGAGGAGCTTCAGTTTGACCTCATGCTGTGTTTCTCATGATCAGGGTGCGACGTCAGACTCACATTTCCTCCTGTGTAAAAAACTTTAGCTTAAATTTCTCTTCCAGTGCATATATATTGGCCAATTTATCCGAACAAAGACAGCTGTGAAACAGCCTCCAGAAGAATAACTGACACATAAAGCTGCTGGAACATTTCCATTCACGTACCACACTCCTCTTGCCGTCCTTCCTGCTGCGGAACATGGACCGCTTCCACTGCAGAGCTCGCAGTCTGGAGTTCAGGCTCTCCACCAGCTCGTTCCTGTCCTGCAGCTCGATCAGCTGGAAGGCCTTCTTAGTGCGAATGCTCACGATGACGGGGTTGGGAAGCAGGCTGGTGCTCTCTGCTTTCTCTATGGACAACACCTGATGAGGAGTAAACGGGGCTTAGCTCATCTACATCTACATCTTTTACAAATCAACAGGCACAATTACTACTGCATTTGTGCAGTTGTGACAAAGCCAATCAACCCCAGATTCTTCGACTCAATACCTCAGTATCAGTAATGACTCTTCACGACATACTGCCTCCCTACGAGACACAACTGAATGACTTACAGTGACTAACACAGCCGGTAAGATGAGAAAAAACTAAAGCTCAACAGGACGTGCAGAAACAAAGAGATCACAGAGGTTAAAAGAATCTGGTGGAGCAGAAGGGGATTTATTCACAGTTACAGATTAGGGAGGTGGAAGTGATCACACTGTTCTGAAGACAATGCTTCAGAGGAAACAGAGGATCATATGGCAGCAGTGGGGGAAGGAAAGTGTTCATGACTCCTCGCAATGCTCATAAACAGACAGAGAATCTGCCTGCAAATCTCTGCCTAATACAAGGAACTAAACCAAACTGATAATACTCGGATAAAATCTACCATGTTCAATTTTTGGTGAACAACTTTGAGTATGCAGTTTTATTTCCACATGCACCTTTAAAGAATCTATTCCAACCTAGAAGCTACTTGGCTGAACAGCAGAGATTCAATTCCTGACATCTGAATTTTCATTACAAATTCCTCAGTGGCCATTTGAATTTCTAACAGGCTGAACTTGTCCTTTAACAAAACAAACACACAGGCTAACTGCCTCTTGTGTTACTGCGGCAGATAACATCGTCCTCTGCATTATAATGTGTTAGTGTGTGAGAATTATCAGCCACATGAAATCAGTCCGTGTGTTACTCTTTAACCAGCAGCTAGCAGAGTAAACACACACTGTTTAACAATCTCACCTACAAACGCATGACCAAAACACTGCCCTCCTTCAGATTAAAGTCAGTCAGGACAAAGAGGCAGACTGGTCACTGGGTTTGTCCGCTCAGAGGCTGGAGAGCTGTGTCGGAGGAGCTCTGGTAAAGGAAGCTTGTCGATGTCTTCTACTGCCTGATGGAGCTTTATCTTTCGCCCATTTTCAGCATGACCAAATCCATATCACACACTTCAATCTGGCCGTCCCCATCAACTTGTAGGGTTGAAAAACATCCCTTCATATCTGCAGGTTTTTACATTCAGGTGGTCAACACTCACTGCTAATTATGTTATCTGATCTCAGTCAGTGAACCGATGTTCTGGGCCTTTACAGTCATTTACTTATACTAAGCGACAGTATAGAGCTTTACTTACAGCTAACTGTGCAGGCAGTCATAACTCCTGGACCCTGTCCTAGTTTATTTATGGCTGTAATTATCTTGTGAGCCATTCAAAGGCACCATCCTGGGGTAATCTTGGATGTTTTGGACTTGATGAGAACCACCTACATGCACCCGTAGCTGTTCTGTCAGACTAGGTACATTAACATAAAATAATGCAACACTACACTCGAGTAGACCGCATCATTTGGGGGCAGGTTTGGCCAACATGCCTGCAGTCCTCCAAAGTTTATACCTTAGTAAGGTCTGAAATGGCACACAGCCAGTCACGGACCAGTGAAGCTTAGTTTCTGTGTTTTTATCATTAACAGGTAAGATGGCCAACAGGACACATTCCTTTAAACTCCACATTGTGCTCCTGATGAACAGCGAGCCTCAGTGAGACCGCGATGCAGATACTGTACCTCTGAGAGGGGTAGGAGCAGGATGCAGCTGCCTTCCTCTCGGCTGGAGAAACACAGATAACTGTCTGTGGTGTAAAGAGTGCCGGCTGTATGGCAGCGTGCGTGCGGTGTCCATATCGAACAGGAGGCCACCTCATGGAGTTTCTCGCCACGAGGGAGCCGAAACAGGGCCAGGACGTACTCCCTCAGTGCCTGTTCCTCTAGGATCCTGGGATGAAGATGATGAGGGGAAGAGTTAGGTGGTAACACACAGATGAAGCTTGGAAAACCAGGCTTGGAGGTAACAAATAGATCTTGGACATATTCCACTATTGAGTCTTCAGGTTCATCAGACTTGTATACAGAGCTGCGAGAGAATGTCAGCCACTCATTAAATGTCACTTAAAAGTACTCAAGATGCAAAGGATAAAGTATTACTTCTAGTAGTGAAAGAATTTCCCCTCTTTGTAATCTTGCAGTTGACCTTTGTCTAACAACAGAAGTACTTCAGTAGGAGAGACCTCAGGAAAAGGGATCATTTACGGCAAACGGTTAAACAGAAGAGCCTCTGTTCTCTGAGGGAGTCCTCCAAGAACCTGAGCAGCAACACGGATTCCTCTAGAATGAATCCACCTCAAAGAGCAGCTTAACACGCCCTGAAAATCATGTTGTTGCTGACCTCTGGTGGTTTAATTTCTCACCTTGTGGTAGTGATGCACAGATGTACTCCAGGACACTGTGACATCACCGTTGGGCGTGGTTATAGGTGCAACAGATCACAATTCTGACCACACCCAAAAACACGCATCACTGATGCTTGAAACTGGGTGAAACACTAAAGTTCAGCCTGCAGTTAAGTTACTTTTGAATAAATATTAAGTCGTATTTCATGAAAAGCACCAAAACTTTGCACATAAGGATGATAACCTGCTGCCGCTCAGCAACAGGTTATAATGGTTGTGCTGTATATCTGTATTGATACGGCTGGATGTTACTAGTCAGCTGGTAGCCAAGAAGCTGGAGCATGAGCAAAACAGTCGATGTCAACCAGCTAATGCGAGCGTGACTCCAGTGCTCTGTCTGAACTGCACTAATGCTATACTCCAGTTTGGAAATGTTGACATCTGAAAACAAAATGCAGCACAGAGGATTGTGGCGAGGTCACAAGACGAGCAGAGAGATGTAACATGAGCCAGTCTCTCTGTCGTTATGCATGATAGCTTACCACAGTACAAGGCCAGGATAGAGAGTGCTGCTGGGTGGAGTTCATAGCATAGTTGTACACTCCCGTCTATAATTTTCATCTTGAAGGACCAAGACAATACTCTGGTTCACTGGACAACATCATGTGATTGCTGTTAGAGGGGGGCAGAGTTAGCCCTGCTTTATGCTCCAAATAAAAGGAAATTTCAAGTCTTTGTCTAAGCAAACAGTGCTCCTCAGCTCTATGCATCAACACCTGCAACTGCTCGACACTATGATTTCTTTATGTGTGCTTCAGTATTTATTTGTATTACACGTGTTTAGAACATGTGTTTCTAGTCTGGTCTTCTTTTACTAACACTGTTCACATCTCAGCTCTTTCTGTAGGCCTACGAGCTGCAGGGAGGATGCTAGCATTGCATTTTAGGGATGTCTGGTTAGCCTTTGTGAAAACAACAGATCCATTTTTGGGTTTTTCCGCTGTACAGAAATGCATGAGGCAATTCCTTGAAAATTGGGAGAATAGAGGTCTTCAGTGTTATTGGAGTTGGTCTAAAATGCAACACACAGGCACGTTGTGTATATATGGATGGATATGGGGGCAGATTTGGAGAGGGGCTCTGCCTCCAGGCTGTCATGAGAGGCAGCATTCTGCCCTGCTTCACTAGCAGCCAAAGTCTGGTTTGAGCCCTGAGGAGGTGAGTTCAGTTTTAGGTTACAGAAAATGTGTAGTATTCTGGATAATTTCAAAGGAGGCAGCAAAAAGACAAGTGTAACATCTTCTTGACAGACACAAAGGGTCTGTGGGCGATGACTTTTAAATCAGCACAAGCCTCAGTTAAAAGGCTTTTGATCCACTTAGCTGGATTTTTTCACTAAAACGTTGACACTCTGAGTGAGCACCTGTTGTTGGTTAAGATGTAATCTAAATTTACAGCTGCATAACTAATGATGTTCTGCATGATTTATGTCAGCCAGTGAGAATATAAAGTGACAGTTGTGCAGCAGAATGTGACATGACATGTTTTTACATGAAGACAGAAAACAGCAGTGCATGCTGTTAGGACTGGGTTACAGATGCACAACACAAACCGTGATTAACTCCTACTTCAGCACTGAGGAGAATCTAAATTAAGAAGTAGATGAGTTTATTGAGAGTGAATACAGGAAGTACTATTTTTCTGACTTTTTTATATATTTTACATTCAGCAGCTCATTTCCCATGCATGGTGATTTCCCATTTGTCCATTCTGGGCTCTCCATGGTTTCGGTGCTCTGTCTGTGTACTTTCTATTTCGTCTTCCTTTTTTCATCTCTTGGCACTCAAAGACCTCCGCTATCTACTGTAAATACAAAAATACACTTACTATCCACAGGTCCTACCACCCAGTCGTACGTCTGTCCAGCTTAGGGAGTTTACTTTTAACTCGACTTCCTGTTCTGGTTTTGAGGTTTTTACATGGCCAGAAATAGGTAACTGTTTATCACAGCAGCATCTGAGGAACAATGTCAATGCAAGTTCTGTTTGTTTCAAGGGGTTTCACGGACACAGAGAGCACACTATACATGTAAAAGCATCTGATAGCAAAAATAATAATAAAAAAAAATACATGTCCTATCTCACATCTGTTCAGATTCCACAAACATCTACAAGGCGTAAAAGTTTCCACCCGAATCTCATTTGCTTTACTCCTCTTTGTCGCTCTCTGGATGGATTTTTAAACTGCTCGTTGGATGGTCTAATAGCTTTGGAAACCCCCTCTCCGACACTCCCACCTCTCTGACATCCGATTAGGCGGAGCTGTATCCATTTCTGTGACTTTCTGAAACTGACAGTCCCACATTCATACCCACTTCGCGCCATGATCGGCCAGCTGTGTAGTGAGACAGCAGCCAGGGTTTCAACTTCTCTCTCCAGCTCTCTTACTCATTCATGAAAGCCTTTCATCACTAAATTTGGTATTTGGGAAGTCACCTGACACGAAAAGGCATCCTTGCAGTGACGCGGCCAGTTTATTTTGGTAACAGACACCAGAACCAGCACTGACCTCTTGGTGATGCGCGTGGGCTGCTGCAGGACTCGGTCCAGCTCCAGGCCTTCGCTGTCCAGCAGCCGCCTGAGGGCAATGTCAGCCAGCTGACCTATGACCCCGAATGCCTCGTCCAGGTTCAGGAACATGGAGAATTCCCTCTGCCGCTGCCGCGTGCTGACCCGGATCGCCTCCGTCATCAGCCCGGTGGAGACCCGCTCCAACCGTGTCATCTCCGCCCAGGGAATCACAAACTTGACTGGGGAAGAAAGAAGAGACCATTAAATCACATTTTCCTGGCAAATGATCCCTTTGTTTAACTACTTTCATAGCATTTGTTAGAAACTTCTGAAAGAAATGAAGACAATAATCGTGTGTGAGTTTCAGCTGAGCAGTGACTCCACATGTGCAGCACTTAAACGAAAGACCAGTGTGCCGTTCACATAAGCTGTTTGGGAACACGCTCGAGCATTTGCAAAGGCTGCCACGATCACAAATGGTGTCAGCATCGCATTTGACAAATGACTGCTGCGAATAAATTAGCAAGTTTGCAAGGTTAGCGGAATGCCTGGTTGACTAAGTGTGAATCTGTGAACGAGTTCTAAAACATCATCAGTGACTTCTCTCAAACTCAAGTTCTTGTCAATCATTATTTTAAGTTTCTAACGACATTTTGATCATTTCCGACATACTTTTCTTTGGGTGATCACTGAAATCCATTGCAACCCAATGAAAAAGCTGCCGTCCTCACAAAGGAGCAAGCTGCAGCCTTGTCAGAGCCACCTTTCAACCACTCATGTAAGACAGTTTCAGTAGAGCACTCCTTTATCCACCTATGAGTGAAATACAAGCATGGGCTTGCAAACTTTTGGAAAATTTACATTGACAGTACACCTGAATAAATTATGGAGGGTGCCTTCCTGAAAATCAAAGCCCTCACTTTGGTGTACAGACCTTCCTTCCCCAGCAGGAAGGAGTAGAAGGACATGTGGTTGATGCTGAGGTAGAGGAAGCCCTGTCGAGGCACCCGGCCCTTCCAGCAGCAGCACGAGTAGTAAGTCACCAGTTTCTCCGACGATGGGAGGCCAAAGTGTAACTCGAACTTCAGCAGCACCTCCCTGAACTTTTCCGGGTCCTCCTCCTGGGCAGCCTGGCGACCCCGAACCTCCTCTGCAATAAGGCCCTACAGAGGAGGAAGCTTACAGTCATTACTTCAGAGCACTGCACGTGGACTTACATCATCAAAGGCATGAGGATTCAGGTTTCCATCATCGCCTATAATCTACAGTGAGGCGGATGTTTTCCTTTGATCCAACAAATGCCTTGAATCCTTTTTAAATCCACAGAGAAAGCTTTGTCAACACGTCTCAAAATCTGAACTCCTCCTCTTTTGGGATTCAAGCCAACACTGGCAGGTTTCACACCTTGACTTTTCCTCTGACAAAGCTGGCAACATCCTCCTTGTTCTCAAACACAGACAGAGAGTGAAGCAGGTTGTGGACCAGCCAGTCCCAGTGCTTGTTCACCTCCTCTATGGCAGCTCCTGACGGACAAGAAGACAAAACCCAGGAGGGAGTTTAACAGCTGTGACCTTTCTAACGAGTCAGATGAGGGTACATAAACAACACAGAGGAGGAGACTTAATGGTTCATCTCACCAATGGCAATTACCCAGCTGATCTGGGAGCCGGGAACCTGGAGGAGGATGCGGAAGGGTGTGACTCTGGCATTGGAGTCCAACACTGTGTCCAGCGCCCCCACCAGGAGACCTGCAGAGACAAAGAACCCAGAGAATGAGACTGAGGGTGAAATGATGCTATCCCTGAAACAGAGCTCAGGCAGCAGTGACTTCATTACTATTATTAATACTTGCACTTACAGTAGTGACTGTACATTTCCATACTACTGATGGACATTAAATGAATTCAAGGAAATGACACCTGGTGTGCTTACTGTCCTGATCAAACAGCTCTTATAATAAAATATGGGAACAGTTTCAATGGCAACTTGTCCATCAACATGCTGATTTGCTTTACTCAAAGGCGTAAACACCACAGAGAGGCAGAGCGAGCAGCACTGCAGAGAAAGAGAAGCAAAGTTTATTACAATTTAGATGAGTCTAATTTAAAAACAGGATGATCTCAGTATGTAATCAGGCAGGTGATGAACTCCTGTCAAACCAATCAGTTCAGACTGCAGACTAAAATCTGTTCAGAGGACACTCACTGGTGATCTCTACGGTTGCAATCAACTCCACAGATGTTCAGAAGAATAACTTTGGCCCTAAGAACCAATGATGTTGAATGACTGCAGGCAAATCCAAACAGCCCAAAAACACACAGGTCAACTGTGCTGAACACAGGCTGGACGTCTGTCTGAAGAGGCTGCTGTCGTCACGTCTTTCCGACATGCTGAGAGCATGTGTTTGCAAACCGCGGCTAATCCACATCATGCTCTTCCAATAACATCTCTCGTGCTTTGATTCCTTATTTCCTCTGTGGAAAAAAAAGCAGTCAATAATCTGCCTTCAGAAACGAAAAGGAAGAAAGAAAACGTCCACCATGAAACAGCTAATTTTACATGTTCAAAACAACATTTTTTAAAGGCCACAAGTCTGCATTTTAGGGTTTGCTTCGCGGTCAAGTTCCAAATATTCCAAACCATAACGAGCGTCTGCACTCGTCGTGTTTCACTGTACTTTGTTTTGAATAGACATAGAGAAGGAATGCATGACATCAGGGTCGCACATGAGTGCATGTGGTGATTTTTGTTAGTTTTTCTGGGTCACCTCACCATGATCACACACAGACTGAGCTCTCAAAGGCACGTATGAGGCTGCTCAGTGTAAAATAAGCGTTGAAGTGTACAGACTGGGTCCCACATTATTTTTGAGGGCTCCTACGTCAGTTCGTGACCAGCAGAGGCAGCAGCTACACCCTTTCATACATTGAAAATGTGTCATGATGATTTGATGAAAGATAACACCAACCAACCAACCAACCAACGCCACCTGTAGGATATGAAAACATCCATGACAGGAAATCGTCTTCTTTAAGCTTTCCTTTGACCTGTTTCAGCATATTGAAGCATGCAAGCCCTGGATAGGATGAATCATGGTTACTTTTAATTATGACACGGTACACGTGAAGCTGTGACGCAGCTGTGACACATCACCTCTGGCGGACTGCTATTGGCTGATTCAAGGCGTGCTGGGGAGGCACAACTGATGTCCTTTTTTCTAACACTCAGCCAGCACTTAGACTTTCATCAAAGTTATGTTTAGCTTCTTCATACAAAGCTCCTCTGTCCAACTTTTCACTCCCTGTGGTATTTTACTTCTTGTGTGTTTTCCAGCCACCTTCCCTTTCGACTGTTAATGCATTTAGGCTTTCTAAGGCAGCACTATCAGCCAGATCAAACCAGCCTCCCACAGCAAAGGACAAGCCTGCATATCAAAGTCATGACTGAACAAGATGAGGGCAGTCAGATCTCTGTCTCTGCTGTTAGCGGTGCCCTCTCTGGCCTGGTACAAGACAAAATGCACATTTATAGCAAGTGTTAGATGGAGAGAAGAGGAAGAAGAACCAGTGTCAGCTCTCCCACGTGCTGGAGGTGGAGTGTATGTTTTAATTTAACAGCTTCAGGGTTGTCAAACCAGCAGTGGAACCACCTCACTCTGCCAAAAAGAGCTGCTAACCCTCAAAGCATTTCACAAGAAAGACTTTTAGAGTCTTGTTTAAGATTAGAAAGTATACTTTTTGTTCATTTTATTGTCATTATAGTCAAGAGTTACGTATCAGGCTAAATTTATTCACACAATATCATCTGTCACAAGCCTTAACGCAGCCCCCAAAAGGCACATGTTGGTGGGACCCTAAGCAGGTGTAGAAGCGTAAAGATAAAGTCTCCTCCAGCAGGCAGCTCTGGCTCTCTGCCAAATGTAAACCACATCTGAGAGTCAAAGCTGACCTGCCTGAAGCTGTGCACTCTGCAGCCTGGCAACACAAAACCGTCCGTCTGTCACCACAAAGCCCAGAGGAGGTTCACTCTGGTAAACTCTGCAGAAAAGGGAGCCAATAAGAATCATCACCTCTCTCTGCTGCTGGTCACACTGTGCTGTGGAGACATGCAGGCTACAGTCAACCTTTACGAGGCTTGGAGAGGAACAAAACAGAGATCAGCTCTGTCTGCAACGCCTGTTTGCTCTTGAATGCATCAGACTTAATTGTCTGCTAGTGCTGCTTTATGTCAATGCATTAAGTTAAGAAACAAGTGAAAGCGTCTCTGGGTGTGCATTGATTTCATAAGAGGAAGCTATTTGGTAATAAATAAAAACACAAACACTGGTATGAAGAGACTGATCCGCTGCAGATGTTATGCTGCCCAGCCCTTCTCAGAAATCCTGCTCAAAGTGTGTCGTCACTGCCATGATAAGGTCTGGAATGTGTGTTTTCACAGCTTTGAGACCACACTGAAGCTCAGTTTCTATTTCATCTCTGGAACAGGAAAATCAAAGAAAAAAACAGTCCGATCTGAGCCATAAAACAGGTGCTCTGTGCTGTTCCGTCAGCCCTGTGCGGCAGGAATGCCAAAGTGAAGGCCGTTTAATGAGTTAATGTTGAACGATGTGACAACAGGACTTGACCCTTAACCCCTCTCGCTATGGGAACAGCGGGAACAAACACATACACAAAGTAAACCCCGGCCAGGAAGTTCCCACTATTGAGAAGAGATCTGGCCGCCTTTCTCCACAGGAACAAAGACAGAGCATAAAGACGACACTGTATGAACTGGTTGCCTGGTTAATGGTGTCACTCACCACGTAAAATCTACTGTGCAGATGACTGCCAGTGTGTCAGCAAAGCCTGCGGCACAAATACAAAACACAGAGAGGAAGCGAGACAGAGGAAGCAGCAAACAGACCGCCATGGAGAAAGCTGTGGCTGTCAGCGGTGGGAAGCAGTCAGACGGGTTGCAGCTGCATCGACCATGTGGGCAGACATTTCTATAATAATCAGCAAATACAAGAACAGAACCCGTTCTGCAGGGAGAACAGCTCAAATCATGGCACGGCCATCGCAGCACAATCCCACAGAACAACAAACTTTTTATTCTCCGACAGGAAGTTAGAGGTCAGCTTCCCAGATGTGGACAAAGTGTAGATTAAACTGGATTTTGTTTGGGGATTAAGCAGGCAGGAGCGTGTCTGTGGTCCTGAACAGAGATCTGTACATACGGCACTGTTGTCTCGGGAATATTCTTCCTGAATGTTATACTTAACATTTATTATGTGTATGGAAGGAGAGAACAGGGATTATTGAACTAAGAGACCTGTGAAAAAAGCACATATTGAAACCTGCTTGTTTTGTGAGTCCAACACCAACAGATACTCAGTTTACAACTACATAAGACAGAGCACAGTGGCAGATCCTCACACTGGAGACGCTTCAGTCAGAAGGCTGATACAGATTTAAGATGGTTCGTACATCTCAGATCCCCAAAGCGCACACGACCAGGCTGACTGCAGCATTGTTTAAATAGCAATGATAACTGTTTAACATGAAGCACATCCGCTCAAAACGTAGAGCTGTCACGTTCACGCTGAAACCCTCCGTCCTGCTCCCAGTCTGGGCTTTGACACCTGTGTGAAACGTGTTTCTCTATAGAAGTGAGGACATTTGTTGACACAAAGGTTTCTTGTTGTCTCTTGTCTGCTCACAAAGTTTCAACCACAGCTGAGTGCTCTGGGTGGCAGCTGCAGCCTGAAATCTGTCTCAGGGCCAGAGGTTTGTTTAAAGACATCAGTTGCCCTGGTAACACACGGGGACAAAGGACCTGGATCAGGGGCTTTCCTGTGAACCTGGGACTGGAATAATCCGGGATGAAGTTCAGATCAGCAGACCCAGCTCCCTCTTTAATCCTCCCCTCTGGGGTAGCCCCTGTGGACACACCCTTGTTTACCTCCACTCGTGTTGTTTCTGTTTGTGTTGTTTACCTGTGGTCCTGACAGCTGTCTGTCATTGTTTACCTGTGCTCGTGCCTTTGTTGTGGCCGTGTGGCCCCTCCTCGTTATTGTGTTCTCGTGGTTGTTCTTTACCTGTGATCCTGCCTGTCGGCTCTCCGTGGCCTCTCCTCCTCTGCAGGAGGAAGAAGTCGTTGCTCCTCTCGGTCACCCAGAGCTTCAGGGCGTTTTTCAGCAGAACTTCCTCCGGGTTCAGCCACATATCTTCCAGCAGGGAGGGACCGGAGGAAGCCCTCCGCCGTCTGGGTCTCTTCAGCGGGGTGTAGAAGTTTTCTGTGCCCGTCCTCCGGCTCGGGAGCGGCCTGGTCGGTCCTACACCGACGGGTTTTCGGCGTTATCCATGACGATCCTGCGCTCCCGACAGCAGCAGGCTTCAGACTTCCTCGCCTCTGCTGCGCTTCCCTCACGCCCGATTTGCAGCAGCTGTACACACTGTACAAGATCGTCTATTTGAGATGATGACTCACTCTGTAGTTTTATCAGGTTCACAGTTTTGCTTAGCGGAGATGACTTCTTTTCTTCATTATCTGAGGAGCTCATCATATAGACCAGCGATGATTTTTAAATCATTTCATAAAATTGTTTTTGATCCCAGAATCATGAATGATCACAATAAACGCTTTTGTTCTATGTTTTTATTTTGGCAAAGAAAGATCTCAGTAATTATTCAATGATTCATTGAAATAAATAAATAAATAAATAAATTTACACACACACACACACACACACACACACACACACACACACACACACATATAGTTTCCTCAAAGACCATCGTTGTTCTTCTATTTGGCACTTTAACAGCTATTTGTTTTAGTTGATTCTCATGCTGAGAAGCAGAATTAGTATATCCATAAAAGTCCAGAACTGTAGCCTGTTGAGTTTATCTTTTTCCCCTTTCAAGAATGCAACTCTTGCACTACTTCCACTTACATTTTCACCAATTCTGAAAAAATCTGAATCTGATAGCCCCATTCATTTTCACCATGATTAAAGAAGAAGGTACTAAAGTCCCAAATTGACAGTAGCTCATTAAGGTGCAGCTAAATTACTTAGAACTATAACTAACTGGAGTGTGGGTGAGTGACAAAACTAAAAACATTTAGTTAAGATGTAGATCTGGAAATATCTACAACGATCTGCAATATTTCATTTCCTTCTCTTGTTTGGTCACTTTGTTTTGTAAATAATTAGGAAGTAAAACATGACATATTGATGGCAAAAGAACGACTACAGACCAAAACCTTTTCTCATGCGTAATTAAAACTCATTGATGGTGTTTGTGGGTGCTGAAAAACAGGTCAGAGTGGGACCTCTTCATTTGATTTTCTTCTCTTCCGCATTTCGCCAACTTTCCCTTCCGCCAGTTCCGGCGGAGAGTGTGACTGTCCCTCCTGTGATTGGCTGTTCATCTGACACAAATTACAGGTGCTCCATATGCTAATCATCCCACAGATTCCTACTGTACAAACTCTATTCCTCATTATACAAAGACCGTGCCTTAAGGCTCCCTGTTATTTTATACTGATTCCACTGCTCCCTACAACTGAAGGGCAAATTGTAATTGATATATAAATAATTACACACATTTTACTTTACAGGCCTTTCGCTGATGCTATGATATATCCGGACTGATTTATATGCTGTGAGAATATCATTGGATTAGATTAGAAGATTGGAAAGCATATGACCTACAAATATGAGGACAATAAAGAAAGGAAACAAAACACAGACAATTGTCAGTTCTAATAGTTAACATTTAGGATAGACCAATAAGGGATTTCTTGATTAGATTAGATTAGATTAGATTAGATTAGATTAGATTCATTTTTATTGTCATTGTCAGAGAGGCAGCACGGAGACAAAGAAATGCAGGTTAGCATCAAACCAGAAGTGCAAATAGTCATAATATCCAAAAATATAAATACATACAGGTAGTGCAAGTGGCATGATGCAATAACACTATGAGGTATGTGCAGGTAGTGCAAGTAATTTCTATGAAACCATAAAACATGTGCAACACAGTATGTAAACTGATATAACACTATGAGAAAAATCAATCATTTCTGAGCTTCCTCTGAAAAAGAGGAAAGGCAACAAAGGAAATAAGGATGAAAAAACTAATGAAATGTGTTTTCAGAGACAGTATTTGTCCATCTTTCAAAATGAGCTCTTGTACCATAACTGCACAAATTAACTGAATCCTTTCTGGAACTGTCAGGTTTTTTATGACCGAAAGATAAAGTGTTTTATCTTCTCTCAACATAAACATACTTATAACTTCTGGGGGTTGAGGACATGGACAACGTAAAGACGGGCAGCTGTGGCTCAGGAGCCAGAGCAGTCGCCGACCAATCGGGAGGTCAATGGTTTGATCCCTGGCCTTGGCAGTCCACACACAAAGATTTCAAAACCCCCTGGATCACCTACTTTATCAATGGACAAATCCTCACCATGACACAAGACAGTAGTTTGCATGGCTGGATTAACCCCTCTATTGGCCCCAGTCTGCTGGGCTCCTGGTGACCCACCCCCACACATGCCCACTCCCTGTCCATTCTGTGTATATCTTGGCATCTTCAAGTTCCCTCCGAGTACAATATCAGACTGTACATTGCAGCTTACATTACTTTGGCCAGGAAACCAACACCTGTGAAATAATACAGGTTTGCTGACAGCCCGTTTGGTAATAACCGAGGATCTGTTTTATCTGGTGGTGTGCTTTGGTGGTGCAAATTCCCTGGAAAATTTGCCATTAATGAAACCACTAAAACAAACTGATATGCAGTGAAACAGGGGATTCTGGTACTGATTGATCAGACCTGTGTAAAGTATAATAAGGAAAAAAAGGAAGAAGAAAAGGAACAACACACCATCCACTTCAGTTTTTTTTTTTTTTTTTACATATTTAATAAGTCATCTACCTTTCCTTTATATGAGCTGTTGATCATTTTATAATGTTGACATTTTACTTCAGCATTAGTATTGTGTGGCACCTAATAGCTTATCATTTTACATTTCAGGGGTAAATATTGTATTTTTTTACAGCAACACTTTGAACTAGTCTATTTAATTTTATACTTCTGAAGTGCCAGTGCACATTGTTTATTTTCATTGTAGGGTATTTATTGTCATGGACTTTTGTTCTTTTCTTTTCATTTTGATGTGCTTTTCTGCTCCTGTGACAGAGACTCAATAGACCAATGCAGCTGGATGGGAGTGTATGTGTTTCTCTGTCTGTCTGTATGTGTATTACTGATGCTGTGAGGACATAAATCTTTTTACACAGTCACATTGTAGGGACCCACCTCCTTTATGGGGACAAAAAGCAAGTTCCCATAATATAAATCATTAAGTTTTAGGGTGAAAACTTCAGTTAAGGTTCGGGTAAGGTTAGGTTTAGGTTAGGGTCAATGGTGAAATCAGTCGAAACAGTGTGTCCACAAACATTTGCTGCTTATCCTGGCAGGTAAGAGAGCCCAAACACATAATTTGCATTAAAGGGAAACAAATGGAAATCAGACAGTGTGTTGTGTGTGTAGCCTACTGACACAGAGGACATCTTTCATGTAGGTGGTCCTTCACTGTGACCCAGGACACCTTAGCGTACACACTGCTCACAGAATGTAGCTGTAAACATCAGTGATTGGATCTCACGCGATCACTCTGTCTGAGGACCTCCTTGACCTCCGCCAATGCACGATAGCTGAGGTGGGAGATATTGGAGCAGGGATATGAATTACATTTTTACAGCTATTAATAATTCTAAGAGCTAAACTTGAATTTATTAATTAGCAGCATCTTAGTCCCAACTTCCTCATCCTCATCCTCACCATGCCTCCTCTCCTGATCATACATGTTGCTTATCATGCAATCAAGACCCACCTGCTGCCACAGTATTTAAGCACTTGCGCTTTTTGTCTGCTTGCTTGCAATCTTAACTCCTGCCTGTGTTATGTGCCTCAGGTTCATGCCCTCCATCTGCTCCAGCTGTGCCTTGCAAGTTTGTGAATATCTGGATTTGGACTCATTATCTGGCTATTCACTCTCAGCCCATTCACCTGCAACACTGTTTGATCATCTGGACTCTTCTGTTGTATATTCTGAACATTCATCATCAAGTCATTGTTTAACTCTTGCTCCTGCCTCCATGTCTGAGTTCAGCATTTGAGTCCAGTTTCTCTACAGCCTATCTTAACGGAACGATTTGACCAATATGGACCCAGCTGGCTCAGACGTGGAAATTAAGCTATTAACCTATTTCATCAAGGACATCTGCTAGGACATGATGGATAATTACTGGATACACTCTCTGAAGAACAGCAAAGTCTGCTTAACTCAGTCAACCCACTCAACTCACAATTCACACTCTTGTCTCCCATTCTTGCCACAGTAGCCTCTCCACTAGCACCTCACCAGCCTCCAGCATTGGCAGCCACCAACGGGGGCTCCCCTGCTAGCTAGAGAATCCCACACCACCAATCTTGAACCATTCTTAGGTGACCTTGGTCGGGGTTTTCTGTTACATTGTACTATGGTGTTCTGTCAGAAGCCATTAACTTGAGATTATTAAGATTCGTTTTTTGCTTGTCTTATTTAGGGTGTGAGCCCTAACTTTAGCTAAGCTTTACGTGCTAATAATCAGTTGGAACAGATGACTTTTGAAGTGTTGTGAGTAATGTTTTTGATCATCCCGACCATTTGGAAATGCCTCTGGCTGCCTAATGAACCTCAAGGGAGGAGCCAGAAGTATGGCCAACTATTCTGTGGACTTCTGGACTCTGACAGCAGATGCCTGGTGGAACAAGCAGGATCTCTGCGGTGTGTTCATCAAAGGTCTGGGTGAAGAATGAATGAATGAAAGGATGAATTAGTCACTCATGATTTACTCTCTTATCTGCAGTCTTTAGTTAATCTTGCTAACTGGCTGGATAGCCATCTTAGAGAGAGGTGCAGAGAAAGGGCCAGCTTTTCTAACCCCTCTCAATGTCATCCTCACCCAGCAGTTCAAGTCTCAACATCCCTGTGGGTCATTTTGAATATCTGGTAATGCCCTTTGATTTGACTGATGCCCCAACTGTTTTCCAAAACCTGATCAAGAACATGCTGCAGGATTTTCTGAACCATTTTTGTTTCTGTTTACCTGACATTTGGATTTTTTTTTCATGTTTTTTGCATGTTTGGCAGGTCTTGTAGTGGCAACTTAAACATGTTGTTTTTTTAAGATGGAAAATGTTAATTCCATACTTATTCCGTCACTTTTTGGACTTAGTTGACAGTAGGCAAATGAAGGCAGATCCTGAGAAGATAAAGATGGTGGCAGAATGGCCAGCCGCTGACAACCGCAAGCAGCCCCAGAGTTTTGTGAGATTTGCCAACTTCTTCATTCTGGACTACAACAGAGCTGCTGCTCCCTTAACCAACTTAACTTCCTCTTTCATCCAGTTCTCTTTGTCCCCTGAGGCAGACACTGCATTCTCAAGGCTGAAAGATTTGTTCACTTGTGCTCTGGTGCCAATTCAACTTGATCTGGCGATCCAGTTCGAGATGGATGCTTCCAGCACTGGAGTAGGTGCAGTTCTGGTCCAAATCAGAAGCTCCACCCATGTGCTGTCTTTTCTCAGAAACTAACCCTTGCTGAGCACAATTACAATGGTGAAGACTGTGAGCTCTAGGCTGTAAAGATGGCATTGCAGGAGTAGCGTCACTGGCTGGAGGGTTTGGAGCAACCATTCATGGTCTGGACAGACCACAAGAACCTCTCCTCCATACAATCAGCAAAGAGACTCAATTCCCACCAGGAGCTGTGTTCTTCAGTCGGTTCCACTTCACCCTCCCCTACTTCCCTGGCTCCAGGAACGTCAAGCCTGATGCTCTTTTCAGGCAGCACAATGCGAACCCTGAGTGGTTTGGTGGTGGCTGCAGTAACCTGGGAAATTGAGTCTGCGCTTTCTGGCTTTTCTTCCCCTGGGAAATTCAGTCCCATCCCAAGGTAACAGTCAGTCTCAGCCCTTCTGGCAAAGAGACAGCTAATCAGCTGGTTCACAATGTTTTGTCTCCATGGTATCCCTGTTATTGCTTCAGACAGAGCCCCTAAGTTCATATCTCAAGTTTAGAGGGAGTTCTGTTGGCCATTGGGGGCATCAATTAGTCTCTCCTTGGGCTTCCATGCTTAAACCAACAGCCAGAACAACAGAGCCAATCAAGACCTGGAATCCACACTACGGTGTGTCACAGCCTCTGACTTCACTTTATGGTCCACCCATCTCCCCTGGATTGAGTATATGCACAATACCCTCACTAGTTCTGCCACAGGTGTCTCCCCTTTTGAGGCATCTCTTGGATTGTTCCCAGTCCATGAGGATTAGATTGCTATGCCTTCAGTTCAACGCCCCCTCCACCTTTGCCACAGGACCTACTCGCTGAAATCAGCTAAGGAACCCAAGAGCCTAGCTGACTGCCACCACAGAGCAGCTCCTACAAACAAACCAGGTCAGAAAGTTTGGTTATCCTCAGAAATATCCACCTTAAAACTGAGTCAACCCATGGTTCACATATCCCAGCTCAAGCCTGTTACCCTCAGCCAGTTGTGCCCTCCAGCCAGACCACCTCCTCCCACCCAGATCGTCAATGACCAGCCTCCCTACACAGTTCGTCCCCGTGTGGTAGGGGTACATTATCTGGTGGACTGGGAGGGATATGGACCAGAAGAAAGATCCTTGGTGCCTCTCTCTCGGGTTCTGGACCCTGAAATGGTCAGGGATTTCCATCAGGCCCACCCTGAAAAACCCAGTGGGTCACCTGAAGGCTTTCATTGAGGGCAGGGTACTACTGGGATCGGCAGTTCTCCTCCCTTTTTTTTATTGACTGAGACTCCTGTTCCTGTCTTTTGTATTTTTGCTTGTTTTTTGTCTGTTTGCCTGCAATCCAAATTCCTGCCTGTTTAAGTGCCTCAGATTCATAGACTCCATCTGATCCAGCTGCACCCTGTCGCTTGTTTGTCATGAATATCTGGATTTGGACTCAGTATCTGCCTGTTCATTCTCAGCCCATTCACCTGCTATATTGTTTGATCATCTGAACTCTTCTTTTGTATATTCTGAACGTTCATCAAATCATTATTTAACTCTTACTCCTGCCTCCATGTCCAGTTTCTCTTGAACTAATTTGAATAAAATGGTTGGGCTTCTTGGTAATAAATATTAATAAGGCTATGTGTGTGTCTTTGTGTGTGCACGTGTGTGTGGTTTGTGCTGTACTGCAGGTCAAGGCAACACAACATTGCACACAGACACATGCACTCAACAGGCAGCATGAGTCAGTGTGAGAAGTTACTTTGAGGCAGACATCAGGTATGTGACCAAAGTAGAAATATGCTGCTCATTTTCTTTATGTATTGATATTGATACGCTTTAGGAATCGATTGATACTGCAATCTATGCTTGATCTATTTAGCAGCTTGAAATGTTGGCATGGATACTTTATTTTATAATGTGGGAATCAGTGGAATATGGTCAAGTTCTTGTGTCCCATCCACTGAACTTAAATGAATGATTGTCTCAAACCACCGTGGTTTTAATGTTGTCTTGTCTTGATAGCTGGTAAAGGAATACATTAACTAACTAAATGTTAGCTCGCTCTCTCTCACAGTCCTACTAAAGAAAATGAATCTTCTCTAATAACTTGATCATTAAGATCACACACACTGACTTCTGTTGGCATGCAGGCTAATTGACTTAGTAATTGCGTAATTTTGATTGCAGGCTTCTTATTAAATAACCATTCATACTGGATTGTTAGAGGGTATGCTTGTGGACCTTCATCAGTGATGGCCTCCAGACAGCTCCCTCCTCTACTGTGACAGGAGGGCATAGCAGGTACATTGTTTTGAAAAAATGAACAGCTTATCTCAGAGGCTGTTTACACCAGGGATTAACAACCATCTTGGATGGTGTGATCACAAGCAGACAACTCGATGTATGTCAGTTCACATCTGGCATAAGAATGGTCTCTAATCACCACTTGTTATCGTATCTCTGCTTACCTGCTCTATATGCAAATAAACATGTTCATCTTTACATTTGCACAGAGAGATGCCTTGTTTTTACCTGGTGGCACAACAGCCAGCACGCTGCGACAAACATTTTTTCCAGAGAGAGAGAACGTAATGGAAAAACTTTTACCAAATGTACAGGAATGCCAGGATAATTAAAACTTGGTCATAGTTTTTTTTAACGACTAACAAAATTGTACAATTTTTTTAAGGTAGTCTGGGAACTTTCCCCTAATGGGCAAAACGTAGATTATTGGTTGCTGTTCACTATATGTAAAATTTGACATGTTTACAGTCAATCAAATGTTGTCTTCTTTCATAAATTTAGTGTAAATGGTGAGTTGATGCTGCTCAATTTCAGCAAAGATGCAGTTTAGACACAGGAGATAGCTGCTGTGCTGGTACAGTGATGCCACAAGCAATTGACACAATGTTTGTGTTTTTAGCAGAAATTAACAACTTAATGTATTTTATTAACTGAAGAGTCGACAAGAACCCATGAATAATTAAGGATTTGTGGTTCACCAAGATCACTGAGTTTATCATCATTAACATCGTTAACAACTCTCAATATTGTGTGATTTTTGATCAGAACTAAACAGCACTGTGGTTAGTGACTAGTACTGAGCAAGTAGTAGTTATGTTAAGGTTAAATCTCCAGGAAATGAGTGCTAGCCTATGTAATGTCCCCCAAAAGTGATGAAAACACGTGTGTGTGTGTGTGTGTGTGTGTGTGTGTGTGTGTGTCTGTGTGTGTGTGTGTGTGTGCATGTGTTGGGGGTGGGTTGCAACAGCACCTGTCTGGCTTCGCTCACAGCGTCCACAAAAGGAATGCTGCGCTCCCACTCCTTTTATGGGCATATTGAGCCTCAACAGGAAGCTGGTGTCACTTTTATTATTGTCGCAACCAAAGCACATATGATCATATTTTTTTCTTGGATAAAAAGAGTTACCTGTAGAACTATATAAAATGAAAAACATATCACCCACATTTGACGTAATTAAAGTGAGTTTATTTCAACACCGGAAGTATTGAATGCTTATTTTCGACCATCATAGGTTCTTGTTTCTGTCGGAATCAGTCCGTCAGCGGTCCTTCTGTTTCCGTATCTGGGAGGACCGCAGTGGTGTGATTTCTGAGGAGGACTTTATCTGTCAAAATGCAGGTTTGTAACGCTTTGTTATGCTTTTAAACCCTGAGGTTCAACGTTAATGAATGAGACGAATTAACGTCGGTTGATGTCGGCGTTGTGTGTTGAGAAAATTTCAGAGTAAATCTTTGAAATTTAGCCCGGCGTACCAACAGCGAAAATGTTACCTTCACTGTTAGCTAGCAAGTTAACTCAGTGCTTTATCACCCAAACCTGTCAAAGAAACAGGGAAAGACATACCTGCATGAAATTAAATGGAAGTAGATCTGAAACGATTAGTGAGAAATCGATTAAATTCTGATAATTTTTTGGATTGTTTCAAGAATTTGGGTGTAACGGCTTCGAAAACGTAAATAATTCAGATGACAGAAATTGTGGAAATGTTATATATCTTTTTTAAAATAATTTATAGAGGGAAAAAAAAAGTCATTAAGCAGCTCAGATTGCGTATTTGTTTCAAGACTAGTTTAAAAACCCAAAGCGTTTCAATCCGCAGGGATTTAACACAAATCCTCACATTTCAGTGCCTGAAAGCAGCACTCTTAACATTTTACTCATTATCTAAATGTGTCGTCACCAAGTACTTCTGCAAGGTAATTGGCTCCAACATGTTGTCAGTTCTGGTCTGTCACTATTACTTGAAACTGCAACTCACTGAGCTCGAGTCATGCCTGCAGTACATTATCCACACTGCAGGTCAGGCAGATGCTCAGGGGCCCGGAACTTTAAACCAAAGCTTTATATGTAGATTGATCAGCATCCCAATGTGAATTGAAGTATTGTCAAAATTACTGAAAGAACTACAGACACATCCACATTTTCTGAACAATTCAGGGTCTGCAAGACATTCAAGCTGTGAATATGAGATCCCCAAGAAACACAGGTGACACAGGAGTAAGCGGGAGCCCATGTGCATTTGCCTCCTCGAATTTGGAAAAGTGACATGCCTGTGTACAGTTTGTTGAAATAAGGTTTTTGCTGTCTTTTGAACTATTATCTTTAAATCTAATTTCATATATGTGTGGTGCCTAAACAACCACAGAACCCATCCTGGCCCACAGTGTCCACATCCATGTCTCAGACCATGTCTCATTCCTACATCAGTAAAACAAAATGTTTGTTAGAGTTGGGAAACTCTTGTTTGCACAAAGACTGAAGATAAAACCCTGCCCTAATTTGGTACTTATCCTCAAAAAAGGCTGGCATTTCACTCTTCTGTTAACAAAAACAGGACATCACAACGTTCACAGTAACAGTGCTTGTTATATATATTTTGTTCTGTCCAGGACATCAACGAAGACACAGAGTGGAATGATATCCTGAGGAAGAAAGGCATTCTTCCTCCTAAAGAGGAACCGAAAGATGATGAAGAAGAGGAGGCGTTGGCCCTCCAACAGCAGTCTGTTGGTAAGAGAGACAGTTTGGAATAAATATCAGTGTCACCCAAATCGCTTTGCCCCACAGTTTTGGTTTTATGTGCTGAGCATGTTGATGTGACTGTTGCTGTTGTTGTTTCTCTGAACAGTCAAAACGTATGAGGACATGACGCTGGAAGAACTGGAAGAGAATGAAGATGAGTTTGGTGAAGATGATGAGGCTGCCATTGAGATGTACAGGTGAGTGGAGATCGTGCAGGGAGGGGTCTGTTGCACTGAGCAGCTCCCAGTCATGTGCATGTACCTTTACTTTGTGTGAAAGATTGCAGCATTTGGCTAATAGCTAGGCTAGAAGGGTGCTCACAGCATTGGGGCCACTGACCAAGCATCTGCATGTGACAAATTTGGAGGAAGAACTTGTTGAAATATCAATTAAGGATAAATCTGTAATACTCTGACAGACTCTCATAATGGAATGGGACTCCTGTCACATGACTCTGGCTGAAACCCATTCGCTCTGACTGTACATTGATGAGAAATGTGCTTCCTTGCAGACAGAAGCGCCTTGCGGAGTGGAAGGCGGCTCAGATGAAGAATGTGTATGGGGAGCTGGGAGAGATCTCAGGGCAGGACTACGTCAAGGAGGTCAACAAGGCTGGAGATGGTGTCTGGGTGGTGCTGCACCTCTACAAGCAGGGGTAGGTGGTCTAACAAAATCAAGTCCTTCACCAAGTATGCCAAATAATACAGAGAACAGAAAATAAAGGGACAGAAAATAGTGTAAGTGCTGCTTTGTTGCGCTAAGAAGATAAGTAAATAACTGGATTAGCTAAATCACAGAACACAACAATTTTGATCATCAAATATTTGTTTAAATCATTTATCTAGCAAAAATGTCAAGCGTTCTCTGATTCCAGCTCCTTAAATATGAGTATTTGCTGCTTTTCTTTGGATTTTGTCATTGTAAATTGAATATCTCGTTTTAGACTGTTGGTCAGACAAAGTGAGCCATTTGAACATGGCACCATGTCTAGCTTTGGCTCTCACCCTTCTGACACTTTCCAACCAAAAAGTGCAGCACTAACTGCTCTGTGTGATGTTTTCTTCCCCTTCATCTCGTTTCCCAGCATCCCTCTGTGTTCGCTCATCAACCAGCACCTGAGTGTATTGGCCAGGAAGTTCCCTCAGACCAAGTTCCTCAAGTCCATCTCCACCACCTGCATCCCCAACTACCCAGACCGCAACCTGCCCACCATCTTCGTCTACTTCGAGGGAGAGATGAAGGCCCAGTTCATTGGGCCGCTGGTCTTTGGGGGCATGAACCTCAAAGTTGAAGGTAAGAGGTGATTTACTTGCAGAAAAGCTTCAACGTTAAGCTGGGGTTGGCAACACTGGAGAAACCAGCAAGAGTAAACTAGATAGTGAAAGTATCCAACTGAAACATCCCATCCGCTCCTCTCATGCCTCTTTGCACTGCTGGCTTGACTGATTCAACTTTAGGACCGTAATGGAAGATGTAATTTGTGCTGCTATTTGTAAATGAATGACTTCACTGACAGTCTAACAGCTTGCACGTTTCATCATATGTAAAGATTGAAGTGTTTACTTGTCCCGTCTGTCCCATGCAGAGCTGGAGTGGAGGTTATCAGAGAGTGGAGCGGTGAAGACAGATCTGGAGGAAAACCCCAAGAAGCAAATCGAAGACAAGCTAATGTCATCGATCAGATGTTCGGTTCCTACACAAAGGGACAGTGACTCTGAGGATGAGGACTATTAGAAAAAAGCCACCTGTGACTCCAAACCAGAAAGGCTGTGTGGCCGCAGAATGAGAAACACTCAGAGGACCTTAAAGCCTCTGATGAGCAGGGACAGAGAAGGCACAGCATCGCCTTCATCAGTGTATACATTACATGTTTTGACCATGTCTGCGGTGCTCTTACATAGGACGCAGTCCTGCTCACATGCACATGGACAGGATAGAATCTAACCTATGACCTTGTTGTTGAGTCCTGCAGCTTCCTGTACATCTCTGTGGGAAAGTGGGAAGAACAGCAAACAATCAGTTTTTTGTAATTTGAATAAACACCCAACTGAACCTTTACAAAGACACATTTGAACTTTTTTAATACGTTTAATGAGAATTATGTCACAAAATGTACATGTACATTTCAATCTGTTAAATTAAATGTGAGTTCACCTCTTTGCCACGATAACCTGTGCCACTTTGTTTCCTCACATCTCGTTTTTTTGGAGTCTGTGACACTGAAGGACTGTCTGAAGAGTTTATTTTGTGCAGTGTGCCGAATTTGTGCTTGGGAACAATTCACATGGACTCACACCGATTGACAGGAAGACACATGGCAGCCACGGCAGTGCAGATTTTTTTCCATCTGTACAATAATTTATTTGGTTTCTGTCTGGAGAAACATGTCAGAGATGCTGTGCGGCGCTCCAGCAGCCAGCTGCCTGCTGCTTCTCTCCTGCTCAGCTTGATTTCTTTTGTTGTTCTTGTCCATCTTTCTTCTACAGCATCCCCTCCGGCAGACCTCGGATCTTCTGTTTCATTAGGAACAAAGAGAAAAGTCGGTGTGAGCAGTAAATCGAACCTGAACAGTGATGTAATTTAATGTGATTCATGCTTTCACTCCTAATCGCTGGGTCAATACTCTTCCTGAAAAGGTTGTTCTTTGAGTTTGTTGTTTGTTGTTCCTCGCTGATGCTGACAGGTGTCGATGAGTTTCCTGACTAAGGAACCTTCTAAAACAGTGATTCCCAATCTGGTGGTCCAGACTCCAAAAGGTGATGTAGAAAAATAATAATCTACATTTAAACTAAATGTGTTTTCTCTCAACTTTGCTTGACAGTTTGACCTCTTTCAGCCTCTTAAGGGTTCACTCCAAGGGTGTAGGTTTGATCTTTGGTTTGAAATGGAGCCGTGACTTTTTCTGTGTTTATGGTTTCAGCACATTTCTTTTTGTGGACAGTGCCATCTGCTTTGTGCATTATTTTTGTGTGTCCCTGGCAGGTCAGGGCTCTGTTTCATCCTCTGTAGGTGCTGCCACAGTATGTCTTCATCCTCTGAAACATAGGGCTGGCAGTTAAAGAATGGTATATGGAAGTTTTCTTACCAAAAGTAGCACCTTCTTGTTTCTCCTCTGGGAAAGCTTTGGGGAAAGTCGCATCAAAGGATGAACTGAGTGAGACTGTAGAGGAAGGAGGAGGAGAGTTAACTCAGAAAGGCGTCAAAGCAGAGATGAAATAGCTGACGACCATCTGACAAAGAGATGGTATCAGATGAGGCTTAAAAAATCTATTTTACAGCTTGTGTTCAGACCAACAATAGTATTATGTGAAAAACATGCAATACAGAACAATTTATAGACACCTAAAATACAACAAAACTAATAATCTATCGTATAATTATATTAGCTCTGATGCTAATGAGGTAAATCCAATGATCTTGCATGAATTTTATGTCCAGTAAACTACTGTAGCTGTTAGAGGGATTGGACCAGTGAACGATGCTTTGGTTTCTGAGTCAAGTATCCTCATAGCAGCATGTTTGGTAAACTGTTAAATACTGAAGCTTTCATCCAGTTTCTGCACAGATTTTAACCTAGTTCATTTACTCTTGATCAGATATTGGCTAAATCCTAATTTTACCAGTTTCTGCCATTGGATTCAGGCAGTGTTGTTGTATGTGTTGACACAACGTTTAACATTTGGAAGTTTGGGCTTCTTTGGTAGAAAAACACATTTCACATTTGTGACAGTAAAAAAATATCCAAAAAAGATAGATTTGGCCTCAGCAGTGAAACCCAGGTGACGAATTAGCACTAGTATTGAATCAGCAATGGACATCTCTGACCAACTGTCAACACTCAAATTAAAAAATAGATAAATAAAATCAAACAGCACATTTAATCTGGTCTGAGTCAGTTTCCTTTTTCAGAGACTTGATCTCCTCAGTGCTCTCAGGTCTTCGTTGTTCATTTAAGCATTGAAAAAGTCCATTTTGTTAATAAGCCTGCACTCTTTCAGCACATGTTCTGCTCCTCCACATCTGTTGCCACTGAAAATGACCAATCAGTGACATCTAATAAAAGCAGCTCTTAAACATGCCGACAGGTGACACCGCAGTGGTTTGCTCGCTCCTCTGCTCACCTCATGCTGTACAGCTCCAACAGAGTTACGTGCTTTAGAGTAATGAAACAGGAACTGAAAAAAAGGAGAAACACAAATCAGAGAGCTGCTGCTGCTGCTGCTGCTGCTGCTGCTGAGATAACAGCAGACACAGAAAATAAAGAGAAGTGAGTTTGTGTTCTTACTCTTTTGAAAACATTCTGGACTTGGTCCTGTGGAGAAACACGATTTCCATTTAAGAAGTGAATTAACATGTAAAATATGACATGGGTTGTTTTTACAGTTTGGATATTCGGGATGGTTGCATTACAGCATTGTCCACTTCACACTGTTAATGTTCATTTTGTCAACAATACAATGGAGGCTACAGGAACGACAGCAAAATCTAGTAAATGCAATGCAACATCCAATAAATCCTTTCTGTAAGAAGCAAATTTGCAAGTTGATTTCCCCCCAATTTCTCATTTTGTGTGGTTTCAAAAACAGCTTTCTCCTTCTAACCAATGCTTATGCTTCTGATTTGTTAGTTATTTAGAATACATTTAACATGATGGACTAAGATTTGTGTTGGAGGTTGCAGGTAAGCATTTGTTTTGATGTCTGGAGAAAACTGTCCTGTTTAACATTCTGTCATTAGCACATAATTCTCACATTAACACAGCAAACGAACCAGACCATCCCTGAGCAGAAACAGGGCTGATGGGAAATGTGGTACTCCATTTGTTGAAACCTGAATGTTAATGGTACCACAACTGTAAGTGTATCAGGGTGTCACGGTTCGTTTAGACAGTGATAAATGTGAGAAATGCTAGAAATACTGTAGATGATATTATGTGTCTTTAAGGTTTTCAATGTTTGCTCTTCGCCTACCTCATTCTGGTCTCTCCACAAAACATCACTCAAATCATCGCTTTGGGTGTCTCGCACCTGCAGACAAACAACACATTACTTTCTAAAATTGCTAATGGACAGTGAATGCAGCACAATATATCTCAACACTGATGACTGCACGTCCTTTTATTGTTCCTAATATAGACAGCCTGCTGCCGATCTATATGTTTACCAAACGTTACTGTCTGTCCACGTTTCTGTTCTCTCACAATATTGTTCTTTCAACAGAAAGATTGATGTTGATGATCACATGAGACTGCATGACCCGGAGATGTTGATTAACCACGGAGTCACAGGTCTCTACAACCACTGCAGCTTCTCTGACAACCTTACATTAAAAGTCCTTTCTATAGTCACAACCTGAAAATAATTTATTGTTAATTGTCTCAGATATCACATGTGCGAAAAGAAGTGTGAGTTCAAAGAAGGGAGACTTCCATTTAGCTGTCAGAAAGTCTTAATGACAAGGAGTCATATAGAAATGTAAAATGAAGAGAGGATTTCCCACCTTTCTTAACGCTATCCCATCCTCCCACTGGTCCAAAGGACTGGCATCTGAGTGAAGAGCACATGCAAGGATATTTTCACTCATACTGAAACTTATACTAGGGCAGCATCTCAGGTCCACAACACTCAAACTCTGAAATGATTTTTTTTCTACTTTATTGTCTTTCTATTTGCTGTGTGAGTACAACAATGTACAAAAATCTCATTGGAACAGACAGAAACTATCCTGCATCTATGGTGACTTTATGAAGCAGCGTATAAGCAGAAAATACTGAGGCTTTATATAAAAAAACATCAGCAACTGTTCATTCATAATTAATATTGTAAAATCCAGATTTAGATATGTTGTGCTTCTCAGTTTCACCCCTGAAAGAGAAACATAAGACTGGCTGAAACTGGTTTTGGCTGACCTCCAGTGGTTGAAGTTCTCGCCTTGATGCAGCGATGCTGACGTGTATTCCAGATGTGCTTAGTATATCCTGACATCATAGTTATGATGTGGTTAGTGTAACAAAGCCAAGAGTGGTCAGTGAAATGATGCTTTTCAGGCAGGTCCTAACTGTTGTTATTATTATTGTATATTATTTGCTGGCAAGTAACTAGAGACATTTATATTATACTTAAGATGCGAACTTAAGCATAATCTTGAGATAATAGGACTTTATTTAAGTCTTTCAACTTTATATTTCAATTCCTTTTCATTTCATAGGGAAATATTATCCATTTTACCAAGTTACTTTATAGATTAAGATTAAATTAGCACCTTAAAGATTACAATGCATCTTCATAGATTAACTACACAGCAGTGTGTGAGTTGTTCATATTATCTCCACTTTGATCAACTACAGCATGAAAATGCTGTTTACACACACACACACACACACACACACACACGCACACACACACATATATGTAAATGTATATAATAATGTAGTACAATAATAATAAACAATCTGAAAGGATTTTATATGAGTACTTGTACTTTTAAATCTTTGAGTACATTTGTTGTTAATACTTCTGTATATAGTATATATATAGTAAAAATTCTCCACTACTTTTCTTTAATAAGGCATACTTTATAAAATGTTTATATGATGAAAAGGTTGTTAAATAATTTATTCAGTAATAAGTCATTAACAAGGAGAACTTATTATATTATTGTATATGCTCTCCCAGACCCCTCCAATGGACAGTTGGTCCATTTACTCGAGAGCATCCAGACTAAAACTAACATTTGAAATAGACTGTGGTACCAGTTTTTCTTTAAAACTCTCTTATAGGTTAAGATGATGTTAAATATAAGCCAAATAGATTCACGATTCTGGTTGTCAGTATACTTTTACGTGTGTGTGTGCGTGTGTGTGTGTGTGTGTGTGTGTGTGTGTGTGAGGTTTTTCCTGTGCACAGAGTATAAATTTGAATTAAGCATTTAATGACCTTTTTGCTTAAGGCACATGACTTAAGATAAGGCACATTCATATATAAAACCTAAATTTTCCCAAGAAGCAAACAAATGTTTAATGTTTCTTGTGCATTTACAATAATTACTGACGTGAACAAACCAATATTTTTTTAAGCATAATAAAGCATTAATTTAGATGTAAATTACTCCTTGTTTTAAAAGACCTATCAATCAATTTAGACATGATCACCTACCTGTTGTGCTCCAAGGTCCAAGAAACCAGAAGAAACATAAAAGAAAAAGTTGTCGCACAGTTGGCAAAGTCATCACTCTGTGTTTCTTCTCTCCTCTTCCTCTCTTAATTCCTCTCAGGTTTGCTGGATTCGGTTTGGTTCGTGTCAACTCGTTGTTCTTGGTCCAACAGCTGTGTGGTCTGAACACTGTGCCCTCTGCCCACAGCAGTTTAAAAGCACACAGACTTGCCGGCTGAGAGGCTTCCTCTCATACCCAGAGGTGACCAATCACACCGACCCGGTCATCAGCACACCCTCTTGCGCAAATCCAATGCATCCTCCACCCCTCCATCTCTCTCCGTCTCTCTCTCTCCCTCTCTCACACACACTCACATACACACAGACACATCTGCTCACACACATTTTTTCTGGGAATCACACTGCACTGGGAATACTGGGCTGTGTTTGTAATACAACTGATGCAACCTGGGATATGTGCTGATATCAGGTTGTTAATATAGTGTGGAAAACATGACTAGAATTTCAAATTTTTGTTAACCATGATGAAAAGCAGCTAAGTAACAACATTAAATGTTATAAGTGAGGGAATGGTTAAATACAGACTCATATGATGAAATGTTTTAAGAATTTAACCTTTGAAAACAGTTCACAGTGTAATATTTATGAAGCTCAGTGCAAATTGTTATTAGGCTTTCAGGAACAATGGCCATATGAACCTGAATTACAGACATATTGTCTAAGTTACTGTAACTACTATAGAGGCTTAAGTAAAGCAGACATTAACCAAAAGTCAAAAATCCCCACTATAATATTCAGGTACAGTACTATTAACTAGAAAAGACAAAAGACTTCCTAAAAAGAAAAGGCTTTGTTGTTTGATCTACCTGAAAAGATGAGGTCCTTTTTGTTTTATCGCTTGTTATGACAATGTTAAGTTTGACTTAACTGTAAAATGTCCCTCACCTCCACTGTTTCTCTTACTCTTACTCTGTTACTCTTTCTAGAGGACAATAATAAAAGATCTGAGTTTTGTTTCGGGAAGCGAGCTGCTTTTTTCTTTACAGAGAATAGGAGAGACAACAAAGTTCTTTGGGATGTTATTTAAGAAGCTGTCTTAAGTCCTATTCTCACAAGTGATCCACTACTACAACACACAGTGAAATTAGTCACTAATTCACTATAATCATAATAAAAACAGTGAATCATATTTGTTGGTTGTGACTCAGGCAAAACAGTTTCATAGGAGTCATATGACTCCTTATAACGAAGCGCAGAACACAGACAACCGGTGGGTTTGTTGGTAAGAGAGTTAATTTTTATTGTAACTGGGAAAATAGATTAGACAATTGTGGTGGAGAATGAGGTCCAGAGGTTGCAGTTGAAGCAGGATGATGGAGGGTGGTGGCTGAGCGGGAGCGTGGGAGAGATGCTGTCGACCTGGGGTTTTGGCTGATCCTGAGACACAAAGACTAAACAGTGAACATGAGGAGACATCACAGATTCTATAAACTAGCTTTGGCCTTGACGTGTGCATACCACACAGGTGAAACAACAATCTGTTGAAGAGTGGTTGGGGAGCTGCAGTAGATATGCTGCAGGCTGATGGGAGGTAGGTGTGCAGATTGGGAGGAGTGATGAGTGTACAAAATGACCAGAGCTGAGAGCCAGGATGGAGGACCATGCCTACACCAATACATACAAAGGAATGACAGAAACTGGTTTGAGCTTAGAGACATGGAAGGTGGGATGAATCTTTAGTGTCTTATGGCGGTCAGCTATGACAACCAGCTATGCTTTGGTTGCAGAGGAAGGCGGCATGAGCATCCTTCAAGACCATGGTCTTGAACTGAGGGAACTGAAACTTCATCCACCAGAGCTGCAAACAGAGGTGGATGGAAACCCAGCCCATTGGGTCACATTGTGGCATACCTGTGACAGTACTTGACAGGGAGTTGTGTGCATACTTGACCCTCTAGAGATGAGTGCTCCAAGAAAAGGGGTTCCTGAAGGCCACACATCGAAGCACTGCTCCCAAGTCCTTGCTGGCCCACTCCATCTGACCATCAGTCCAAGGGTGATAACCAAAGAACTGACTCACCTTAGCTCCCTGACTTGCAATATAAACTGTGTGCCATGATCGGACACAATGTCAGTGGGGATACCATGGAGGCAAAAGACGTGAGGTATCCAGAGGTCAGCAGTTTTTGAAAATCTGTCCACATTGGTGAGTATAGTGGGTATTACCTCAGGACAGCGGAAGGCCGGTCACAAAGTCAAGTGCTATGTGTTCCACTCCCTCCAGCCAGTGTCCTCACTCCTCCAGGGGGAGTTTAACAGCCAGCAGCACAAGGATGAAGCTTCTGGTCGGTGGCTAAGCCCTGGGAAAAAACTACCCCTACCTCAGAGTTAGATGCATCAACCTCCACTATAAACTGACACAAGAGGTCAGTATAAATGAGCACAGGTGTAGATGTGAAGCATCAGAAAAGGCTGCTTCAGACTCAGGGGCCCAAGACAATGGGGTTGCAGTGGAGGTGAGCTGGGTAAGGGGCCACCCTGGCCACCCTGCAGTAATCTCTGATGAAATCTGGTACAAATTGGCAAAACTGACAAGATCTGCTTCACGGACATGGGCGTATGCAAATTAGCTACTGCTGGGTTGTTTTCTATTCATCTACCTTGCAGATTTGTAGCAGATGGTAAGATTTCCTCAAATCTAACTTACAGATGGGGATGGGCCCCCACTGCTGCTGGTGTGCCTCCTTTGGGAGTGATGGGGATTGGCTGGTTTGACCACAATACACACACTCCGTGCTTGCATCCTCCAGAGTCGATCAACTGGTTAGAGGCAGATCTGACCCAGCTGTGCTCTTCTCTGGGGTAGGTGGGGGTGTTGGAGCCAAAAGTGACTGATGAAGAGCATGACCCAGCTCTGAAGAGATGCTGAGGAGGAGTGAGAAATCATGGTTAGCTCTTTCCCTGCACCTCTCACAAAGGTGATTATCCAGCCTAATGGCTAGGGAAATTAAAGTGTCAAGATTAACAAGGTCATCCGTAGCCGCCAGCTCATCCTTAACCTGATCACTAACCCCACTTAAAAACATCCCCTGAATAGCCACATCCTTTTACTCCTATTCAGAAGCTTTTGTGTTAAACTCCGAAAATACTCGGCTACACTGTTGGAGCCCTGCCACAGTGAAAGGGCTGATTCTCCCTCACCGGTGTTGCCCAGTTTAAAGCATTCCCTCTAAGTAACTCCATTACATAAGCAATCTTAGACCTGTCAGTATTATAAGTTAGGGGCTGTTGCTTAAATCAAGTGAACATTGAAGCACAAAAGCCCTACAGGCACCTGAATCACTGGAGTAGCACTCTGGTGAAGAAATGTGGGGTCCCTGAGCTGAAGCTGGGCTGAAAAGGGAACAGGCCTAGTGAGATTAGACTGAGCTGCAGCTCTCATCCTCAGGAAATGGCTGGGTGAAGAGATGATCTACCTGGGTGCCGACCTAGTGAACACTGATAACTTTCAGAGGGTTTCCACAGCTTCACAGAGGATGTGATATGTTGAACCACGAGGGCACCTTGGCTGGAGAGGGCATGGCAGAGCTCATCTGCAACAAGGCAAGGATGATCTGTGTCCACCCAAAGACTTTTCTGTTATGACCATGAGGGTGATCAAGTGCAGGATGAAAACTAAGGGCAGGTTTGGTGGTAAAACAGTTAGTTTGATTGTAATTGGGTATAAGACTGACAGAATGAGGTCCAGAGGCAGCGGGGGAAGCAGATGATGATGCAGGATTGCTGGATATGAGCATGGGAAGGATGAGGGGAATTGTGCCTGGCAGATTTATTCATTATTTCCTGGAAACAAACTTTTGTTGTCCTGACATAAAGCAATAACCTGTTATCAATCATCATCATCCCGCAGTACTTGTAAAAATCTGAACACTGCTCCAAGTTCACAGGAAACTACCATGAGCTCTAAATGACTGTGAAGAAAATCCAGGGCAGTCCAACAATGCCCACTCATGTTCTGCCTCTCTGTCCTCCCTCCATCCACATTTACACTTCCTCTGGCCCCTTCATTGCATTCTCTATTGGTCTACCAGATACCCTCAGACTTTTCCACCTATCCCACTCACCTGACTCCCTTTATCCACCTGCTCACCAGTTTCTGCTCTCCCTCATCAGCCTTGCATTCCCAGTCAAGGTCAGCAGTTGTCGAACAAGGCGGCTGTGGCTCGGGAGGTACAGTCATCCACCTATCAGAAGGTTGGTGTTTCGATCCCTGGCCTTGGCAGTCCACATGCCGAAGTATCCTTGAGCAAGATACTGAACCCCAAAACCGCCCCTGATGCTGTGCCATTGGTGTGTGTATGGATAACGCTCGTAATGAGCAGGTGGCTTAGCTACTGTATGACTGTGTGCGTGAACAGGTGAATGCAGGTGAATCAGTTGTAAAGGCGCTTTGAGTCTTCAGACTAGATAAGCGCTGCACAAATACAGTCCATTTACCATCTGTCCCCTTCTGAAAACAGCCTGAGCAAGCCTGACCAAATGTCCCTCTCTGTAGTCTCCATGAAATTCTCAGTTTTTGGTTGTGTGACCACAGAAGTTGAAGTCCCTCTGACCTGGTGGTACTTCTGCTCCTGGGAAAACCAAACCTGAAATCCTCTTTATTGACCTTTATTGAGTGTTCACAGTCAGGGTCTCACTACAGTCGCTGATGACCTCCTGACCACATCTCTAGCTTCCTCAACAATGCAGTTAACCATCCTAGTTATTGGGCCTTATGTGGGTTGGTTAAAGTGAAACTGAAGATATGCTTTGAGTTTTTTATTGCCTCTTGCCATTTTTTTTCAAACTTCCAGCACTAACCTGCCCAGAGACAGATTCAAATGAGCAATTTGGCATCACAATGGTATAAATTAGTGTGCATTGTCCCTGATGAATAAAAAAAATACAAGTGGAGAAAGATATCCCTCTTGTTGTGGGACAACAAGGTTTCCTCTGCTGCTCTAAGTGAGTCAAACAGGTTCATCCAAAGCCCAATACAGTGTTGTTTTATTTAACTAATCAGTTTCAGGTAACAGGCCTGTTGTGCTGTGATGTGGACACCATATGATGTTCTGCTCAGGGATTAACTGCTTGGATCATTTTGACAGTTGTTTTGGTCTGAAATGGCAGACTTTAAATAATACATGACCTCATCAATATGACCTTATCTGCAGTCCATTGTCAGGCTGAGACTAAAAAAGGTGAACACCGTGCACTTTTGCTGTAGGAGAGCCTTTGTTGATAAGAGTTCAAATTATCAACATACATCATTGCATCAAATTATTACATGTACTCTGGAAGCGTTCGCTTGCAGTGGTGAGCTAATTGTTTTGGTTTTCCAGTGCATCAGGTGTATGGTGCAGTCGCAGTGCACTCTCATCAAATCAGCAGCAGGGAGCTATTTTCAGTAAACAAACTAATAAACCCACTGTACACTACCTCCCCACTACCAAACAACAGACAGGAAAAATAACTGACGATGATGAGAAATGTGGAATATTTAGCTGCTTGAGAGATCTCAAAAATTGGTGGAGACCAAAACTGAGGTCAAAGGATGGTGACTCTAGGACATCCATCCAAAATATAAGTTTAGCTGTGTTTTCTGTGTGTGTAAATTAGTAACTGACTGTTAACTCATTTGCAATAACATGTCAGGGATGTTTTGGGTTTTTGTGCCTCCAAGAAATCAATATGTTGTTGTGTGTTGTCATTGTGTCTGTGTGTGTGTGTGTGTGTGTGTGTGTGTGTGTGTGTGTGTGTGTGTGTGTGCATGCACAGGTGCATGTGCTTGTTATACCGGCAGCTGCTGTCCATCTGGCTCTTTTCAATGTATCCTTTATAATATACCATCTAATATATGAAATGATCTCCACAGCTCCACCATCAGCTTGTCAAATTCCTCCTGCTCATGACACTTCCTTTCTTCAAAGAAATGAAAAAAATCTTTCTGCCTGACGGATGCGTTGTGTTTCATACTGCAAATTTCTGCAAGTATGAAAAAAACCTTGTTCCTAACACTTTTTGTCAATAAAGAAATGACAAAGGATTTCAAATCTGCCCAGGGAAAATTCATCTGTAAAGTAAATTGACATTCTCAGCAGACTGATTGAACCAGCTTCCCTGTCTTGTGGCATGAAAAAGCAATAAACTTGAACATTGTTGACTCTTGAATCTTCTCAGTGTACGGCGCATTGAAGGTCCCGTAATCACAAGCCATCTTGTGTGATTGGCCTGCCCAAAAACAAAGGAAATAGGGATACTTGAGGTGCAGAGAAGAAGCTGAAGAGCTCTTATTCACATTCTCATTTTGAAACATGGACATGTTCCATTACTGTGGAATATGACGTATAAAGATGGCCCTGATCAGAATTGATTGTTCTGTCAAACGTCTAATAGCAGTTTTATCACCAGTTTTATTTGTATATATTTAAGTGATCTTCTATGAAATGTATTGCCCTGACATTTTGTACAGAAATTAGCTATAGTTGCAGCTTCCCATAACCTGAATTTCAAAGACTCAGACAATGTGATGCCACTTTAGATACCAAAACAAATCATTATGTGTTGTTAGGTAGGCGAGTGCAGTCAGCTGTGGGACAGACAACAATGGAAAATGTGGCGCTAATATACAACATAATAACAATGTATGAGAGACTGAAACTAGGGCTAATTTTGCTGTAATGTGAGGTACAGTTAAGTTTCAGATCCATGCTGTGTAGACTGTCTTCATATAACAAATCTGTCACAGGTGGTTGAAGCCACCTGATGCACTTTTGTACTGGATGAAACATCATCCAGAACTGTGCAGCATCAGTTGCCCATCTCTTGTTGACCACACCTATTTTGATTAATCCTATTTATGAATTAACTCCATCCACTGGGTGTCATGTAACTCTATTATGCAAAAAAAAAAAAAAAAAAAAAACTTTCTTTGCCTGCCTCCATGACACCAGTGCTGCTTCTCTGATTTTCATCTTATGACTTTCATTTTTCATGATTTTGTGGCAGGCGTGATCAATACCACTGCTTTGAAATAAGGGATGATGAGACTCCTCTTCTTAAAGTGCCTCTTAAACTTCTGCAGATCCACTCATTTCACCCTATCAGAGAGCCCCAGACAATAAAGCAACACCAAAAAAATCTTTAATGCTTCACAAACATCATGTAGTACTCACAACAGGAATCATGCATGACATGTCTATTTCATCATCAGCAGCATATACATATTAATCACGTTAATCATCAAGTTATCAGAAACAAATCATCATGATGTCATCAGACAGCAATAATGAGCACCTGCTCCTTCCACAGACATTTTCCTTAAACAGCCCACTAAAAAGGTAGGAATGTGTGTCATCCACTGAGGAATGCTGCTTAAAAGCTAAGTTTGTTATTGATCCAGTGGGTTGCTGAGGTAAACATGTCAACTAGCTGGTACCTGGCTTGATGAATTAATAGCCTAGCTCGGAGATTGGGCAGCTCGCCTTGGGATATGGAAATAATCCTACCAGTCTCTTGTTTACTACCAACTAATGTAATAAGATAATAAAGTCAACATAGCAGTTACTGGGAGCAGATAACGTCTGTCATGTTAATCGAAGAAATCTGATGATTTAGGATTGTTCTGTTTGCTTCTCTTTCTGGCCCGTTGTTTAGGACAGACTCTTGCTCTGGCACAGAATAAAAGGGCCCATTCCTTAATACTACGCAACATTCTTTGATGAGGTGAGCTGTCTTCTCCACAACTCATCCGTTAGTGACGACACCAGAGCAATTTAAAGGGTGGAAAAAATAAGACATGTCAATGGTGATTCACCCATTAGTGCAGCAATAAGTCATCATTAAAGATGCGCTGTTTCCGGGATGTTTAAGTGCCAGTTTCATGGGATCTTTAAAGCTGCATCAATATTTTTTTATGTTAAAGGCGTCCTGTGGAGCTTTCTTGTAAACAAAGAAAAGTAATCTTCTTCTTCTTTAAGGTTTATTGGTTTTGTTTTTGCTTCATGACGTCTGCTACTTCTACTCTATTTATTACAGTCATGCGTAATATAGCTTATACCACCAATTTCCGGTGAAACTACACTGCGTTTTTTTTTTCTTTCAGTACTTTCTGCAGCTGTTTTTCTCCTCACATCCATAAGTTCATTGTGGGTTAGATGCTGCTCTATGTATACAAACGGATAAAGATTCTGGGTCAACATGAATAGGAAAACACTGGCTTTACAGGATAAAAGCATAACAACCAGTGCTTATTCTGTACAGGATAATACTGCATCACGAGGTGAATTTTTTAAGTCAAACTGCTGGCCCTCAGTCTCTGGCAGTGGAATCCCAGCCCTGCTTCACCTGACATCTGATTTTCACTTCTTTTCGCCATGTTGTTTAGGTGAGGGTTGAAAAATGCAGCTCTGAAGCTTTCTGTGCATGTTCAATAAAACACATCTGAGCTGATCTTTCAGCTGCTGTGTGAAGATGCTGAACACATATGTGCTGTGCCCGTACAGCTGCTACCTGTGGGATGCACTCATGAGCAATAGAGCATTATGGCAAAATGTCCTGCAGTCTGCTGGTTCCCAGTACAGCCTTTTGGACTGATTGGTTTGTTGCAGCAGCTGCTTCATCACTGAACGTTTTGTGGTTTTTCAGACGTTACGATGTTGGATCATCCCTGATTGCTGCCTCTGTGTGTAAGTATGTTTGATTTGCTGCTGCATCCTCCTAAAGTGTGGAAGTGTTGCTGTTTGATTGCATATGATTGTGCAAATAAACACAATGTTCTCCTCCATTGTGTCACAGGCTGAAAGGAGCAAACAGAACACAGACAAATCTCCTGCATCTGGCAGAAAGCCGGAGTAGTTCTGCTGCTTAAAGGATAAAGCAGGCCAAATTATAGACTTTTCTTGTTGTCAACAAATCCCTCACAAGTTATTTTTGTTTAGTTGTGTGTGTGTGTGTGTGTGTGTGTGTGTGTGTGTGTGCGTGTGTGAGCATGTATCCATAGCCTTATATTTATTCCTCTGTGCTGTAGAGCACCAGAAACAATTAAAAACACATCAGTGAGACACCCTGCCGCACTGGATGACATGTTGCCTCATTACCATGAACATTTGACTCAGTCCTACATACACTGTCACACGCTAAAGCACCAAATATGTATTAATGCCAAACTGCAAAAAGTCCCCAACAAATGTACAATTTACTTTTAATCGAGTAACATCAATAAAACTGTAGTGCCCAGTTACAGAAGAAAATGACTCAGCTTTTCTGAACAGTGAAACCAAATATCTGTAAGCCATTCTTAAATATTTACATGCTCAAAAGGAATTAACTAAAAGGGTAAGGAAGTCTGAAAGTATTGAGAGATGGACTTTTAATGGGATTTGTTGACAGTGAATAGAATATGGGAGAACGCTAGCCTTATCCTAATGTCAGGGGAAAAAGATATAACGTACATTTGTTGGTGGAAGATACTGTCAAGGTGTTTATCAAGCTCCAGCATTAAAGAGCGAGTCCACATCACTTTGTGGTTGAAGCACATCAATGTTCTTCCCCTTATTAACCCCATAACTCAGCTTGCCCTGCCAGCGGACCTCACCTTTAAAATGACCCAGACTGTCACATCTCACATGGTCGATGCAGCTCAAGTGCTGCTCAGGGAACATTAACACATACACTTCAAAGGGCATTGCTCAACACTTTTCAATGACCATGATTTGTGATCAAATTAGGCTGCAATGTTTTCGCTGGAGAAAGTGCACAGTTGCTGAGTTCACTCTGCTAGTACCAGTTTCAAATTTGCCTTTTCTTCTGCCTTCTGATTTGATGTGTAGGGTAACATGCTAGGTGTCACAGAGCTATGATCTTGTGTTGTAAGCAATAAAATTCAAAATTTTAAAGTAAAATTTTTAAAAATCTTAGCTATTTGCCAGTTATAGCTTGTAAAATATGACATTAAAAGGAAATTCTATGAATGAAAACAAACACAAAGTAAAAACTAAGTACAGGCACATTACAGACCCCATGCATGGTCTGCAGATGCTAATATCTGTGTGCAAGTTGTTGCTTCAGGCAAAAAATGGACATTGCAACTGCTGAGTGCTTAAAATGAATTCTAGATTGCTGCAAAAGCACACCTAGAAGAAGATGTAGTGGAGCATAAAGAAGCATAAAATGGAATTAATTGAGTAAATGCACTTGGTTTCTTTGCACCAGGGTTATGAAGCACATCACGGTATTGTAGTCTAAGGTGCAAGAGCATGAATTTAACACTGCTGTGTTTGGGGCTACAGTTCAGTTCACAAAGGCCTGTCTTACTAAAGCTTTCTTTTCTCTGGTGTAACAGAGCATCAGATGTTTTGTTTCCTTTATGCCAGTACCTAATTAAAACAAAATTAAACGACTCACCCTCCTTTACCAAGAGACTGTATGTGAGAATGTGTGTTTGAGGAAATGACATGACTTCAAACTGTTTGCTGCTGTGCCTCACATCATCGTCACTGTGGAGTGTCTAACAGCCGAGTGGCTTGTTCAACAGCAAGTCGAATATGTGGCGGGTGACAGATGCTTTCCATTAACGCACAGTGACCAATGTAGCTCAGTCAACGTGTGTCAGAGGAGGGCAACACCCGCCACTGCCGAGGGGGAGGCGAGAACGAGAGAGGAGAGGAAACTGCAGCTTCTGTGCAGCAGCTGGATGAAAGAAGAAAACAAAACTAAATAACATGAGACATTTTCTGCGTCTGATCATTTCCCATGTGTCCATATAGTTTCACTGTATACGTGAGCTGGAACGCAAGGGCTGAAATGAGAAACACAAAGTTGACAAACCTCAACCTCTGAGCATTGTCTTTCCAACAGCCAAACGTCACAAAGATATGTTGACATCATGAGTGGCACCCCCCCCCACGAAGCATTTCCTGTCCACTCTTGGTGTGTAACCATCATGGTTCTTCACATGTGGTAGAAATGCAAAAGGGTCTTTTAGTTCCTGATTTAGCACCTAAATTCAGCTTTGGTGCTACGTAGTTGAACCCAACTGCTGTAGCTTTTATGATGAGATCCAAAAATAGCAGAAGAAGAAGAATCTGGGATGATTAATACAAGAAAAGAAGTTGTGTGTGTGCTGTATTTGCATGTGTCTTCATTTTGTCATTATTTTCCCTAATGATACACATTTACACATCATTAATTTGGATTCACACACACTTCAGCAGCATCATCCCTGAAATGGACAGCATTCTTTCAGGGCACGAGGGAAGGTGTTTGTTGTCTGAAGTTGGCACACTTGCTTGATGCAAGCAATCAGCAAATCACCATTCAACTGTCTACATGATTTGTACCTTCAATAAACCTCAGTACACAGTGAAAATTAACAACACACAAACACACACTGGGTGAAGCATCTTACCCACAGCTGCAGTAAAGCACTCTTACCTCAGATGTCAAAGCAAAACAGAACTATGGAGAATAATCCACAAAATAATACTGAAAAGACCCTCAGTGTGACGTCCATCTGCAGATCTGTTCATGTTGAGCTCTTGGCAAGGATTTGAGAGCATGCAGATGGAGTAAGTGTTGCAAACTTACATAAAAACACACACATCTGTTTCAACCTTGTCTTGCATCATGGGAGGTGTAGGATCCAAGGTTTTTTGAGTTTGACCTGTATTAAGACCTGAAATCCTGGATATCTCATCTCTGCAGCATCGACTTCAACCTGACCCTTAAAATTCCTCCAACATTATGGAAGTCCAATGCTAAGACGCCTTTAACTGTGCAAGAACAAACTTCTTATAGAAACACATCTCTTCTGAACACCAACAAAAAGTTGATGGCTTCACTCTTCTCTGGGTTTTCTGACCAACCTGAAACGTTCAACCTGCTGTAAAGTTCACATCACCCCCACGTATCACATCTGGCCTAATTGAGCTCACTTTGAGATGAGTCAGAGGTGCTATCATTGTGGCATCCAGCAGAAATGAAGGAGTGGGGAGTCTGAGCTCTGACATCTATCAATGGGATGTGTTGATTGGTGACATGGTGGAGCATTAGCTGTGATGTATCACCACCCTGCACTGTCAAGATGCAAAGGTCAGTCAGAAAACTCGACTGTCTGGTCTCACTCAACTACAGTCGTGTTAATGGCTCACTCTGGTCTGGGTCCCATTCACTGTTCACAACAAAGATGAGGGTAACGCTCCTCTACCAGCGGCTGGTCCAATTCTCTGCAAAAATAATAGAGCCTGAAGTCTAAAACATCCTCATCAGAAAAGCGTAGATTATTAGCTCTGAACCAGCCCATGTTTACCACACAGGTGACCTGTGGTCATGCAAATAATCACTGACCTCTAATGAGCCCCTAAAGCCCAAGAGGATGTTTTTGTTTTCCTTTCTCGTGTGAACTTATCATGTTCATTTGCATGACTAGATTGTGGAAACTGATAAATTATCTTTGAGTCGTCCAACATGCAGCCCACCTACAGAAAGTTCAGGCGAAATAAGTCAACAGACAATTCCATCAGCCCTGCACCTCCACACTGCCCTCCCTCACCTGGGCCAAGGAACAGATGTGAGAATGCTGTTCGCTGACTACAGTTCAGCATTCAATATCATTGTGCTCCCAAGCACGTCATCAAGCTCAGAGACCTGAGAGTCAACAAAGAGGGCCAGCAGGATCGGTTATCCCCTCACTGAACATTTATTAGGTTAATTCTTGCGTCAGAGCTCCGACCATGGCACCGGCTTAGAGCTGGAGCTGGTCCAGCTTCATCCTGCAGGCCAGAGGACTGCTGAAGTTTCGAACTCTTGAGTCCACCACTGTATCACTTTACCTGCACCATATTGACCCATGGATCACTTTACAACTTAACTACCTTATACTAATACCACACTTATACCATGCTTACTGGTACTGTACACTGCCTGCTGGTCTACAGCACTGGCTTCACCTTATTTATCTGGTTACTTACTGTTTACAACCTGTTTTACGTATCAGTATATGTATTACTACCTGTTAACACCTGTACACATCACACTATATATATCTATTTTCCTACCTGTTTAGAAGCTGTTATATGATATTATATACCTGTATCTGATTATTGTGACTTCTCTTGGATGTTTCACCCTCACTGTACAGAATGATACGCAAAGTTCGACACCAGAAGGCTGTTTTCAAATTCATCTACCGAAAGACGAAAGTTTCTCTGAGCTCATCTTAAATCTCAGTTTAAGACGTGTATGTATGAGCAGGATGTTGTGACATTAAAAATTTGGAAGCCAATATTGGTCCAATATGCAACTTTCAACAGTGATGTGGAAACTTTTAAGTGACATGCAGTCAAAGTGGCCCGTTCTGTGACACAGGAGACATCTTGTGTTCAGTAGTTAAACTCTAGAAAATAACGATAGTTGCATCTTTATAGATCCTGGAATTGATGTGATATATAAGCAGAGTATTTCTATTTCAACTGTTTATGGCAACATATCCTCATACCTAGGCATGACAGAATAGGTCGTTTGCCAATGACTGCCATTGTCTTTGGGTGGGTCTTGTCTTGGATCAGTTTTAATGTAAAGCACATTGAATTTCCTTCGAATGAGGTGTTCTATGTAAATACGGATGGGTGGATGTATGTTGCTAATTAAAGGCACTGACATTGTTTCATCGTAGTCGTTTTCATGGCTTGACCACAACACCAGAGCCACTCCTCAGACGCAGGCTGAAATTCCAAAAGTTCAGTGGTGCCTGATTGCCTTGTGCAGCTTTAACTGCTTTTTACTGCCCACGCAGTGACAACTGGAAGCGTCAGAGCATCTCTTATATGTTAGTGTTGTACTGATGCACACAGTCATGCAGTGAGTCACGGCAGCACAGAACAAAGTCTATCTTTATGACCTTATTAGTAACAGCACATTCCGAGAATCAGGCCCAGCAGTGCTGCGAGTGTGAGTCTGGTAAGAGTCAATTTGTCAGAGGAATTTTATTGGCACAAGAGCTTATTGGCAGCTTGATAACACTATTCACTACGGATCCATACGAGACAACAGGAACATATTAAACATTTATTATCCTCAGCAAGTTTAAATAGACATTTCTTTGAAAAGCAGAGTACAAGTTACTTGAATGAGTGACTGGTGTTCCTGATAGCAACGTTCTCACAGAAGGAGATTGAATATGAACTGCGATAAATGTAAATCTCACTCACTGTAAATCTCTAAAACATTATACAAACTTGCCATTTCAGTAGAGAGGGGCCTTTGCTCATTTCCCATCCGCTCTGTCTCATTTGTTTCAGCTAAATCTGATGAATCTTAAATGATTAAAGTCACATGTGCGGGTCAAAGATAACAGATCTCAGCACCAAGACGATTTACACAAATTGAATTAAGAACTTTTATGTTACAATGTTTTGATTGATGATTCAACCATTCGAATAATAATATTGTAATATATAATATCATATGTTGTCTAAGAAAATACTAATAATATCTGAATCCCTGGAGGAAAACTGAAAAAGAAGTTGGAACCAGATAAACCCGTTCTGTATACAGTATATGCAAGACTTAGCTGAGAAAATATCTGAAGTAAAACTGAGTGAAGACAAATAGAAATAAATGTAGCAACATCAGCTTTTTCTTTTCCGTTTAAATAAAGAAGAAAGTTTTATTTGTCAAACCACATGAACCTGACTGGACCTGTCTCTTAGCAGTCGAGTGTCTGAACCAGACGGCCTCTCCAGAATTCAGACTGCCATCTTGTGGCACTCTCAGCAGTCTGCACAATGTCACTGCTAACAGTGAAATAATGCATTATAACTCTTCCATTAAAATGAAACAAAAGTGAATTTACCATATTGATACTGTCATACTATTGGCATTCATTAGAAGGGTTAATGTTTTCTACAATGAATCATCTGAACTGAGGAATCCACCACAGTATCACTCAGTTTGTTGAATTAGTTACTTATTTAAATAAATATTCATTTAGCAAACCACAGACAAACACACAATTTACATACACAAGAGACAAAGTAGTTACTCAAACTATTACTGGAAACTATTATAGATGCTATTCAGGACATGTTTAGTTCATGTTTTTACTCTGGTAGTCTGGTGGTCCATAAATACATTATTGTAGTGTTACTGTTGTCTTTCACTGCTCACTCTGAAGTATTTCTTCGTTGAAAAACAAATAACCCGTCAGATGAATTGTGCTAAAAAGTGCTACCATTATAGTGAATGCAATTACATTTCCATGTAAACAAAAGGAAATAGAAACATCATTAATGCACACTGCAGCATTTTAGTGTCATTGTTCAAGTTGTCCAAGGATGTTGACAAACAGAAAACCGAACGAGGAAATCTATTTTTTAATCATCTTGGCTTTTGTAGAGGACACATATATTTGTGTGTGCTTCCGTGTGTGTGCACGCGTGCATTAGGTAGGGGGTTAATGCAGCTGGCAAGGGCGTCATGGTAACCATGGCATCCCCTCCTCCGCCCCCCCCTGCCTGCTGCATGTGTGAGAGCCAGCAGGAGGAGCGTTCACATGTTGCCTCTGACCGCTCTCATTATTCACTCCCACTGACTCCACACACGCTGAAAATTACACACTGTAGCTGGAGGACAGGTGGTGCTGTAGGTGTGTGTGTGTGTGTGTGTGTGTTTTCTGACATAGGCTTCTCTCGGGGACAAATTTGAGAACAAAATGCCAGTTAATTGGGGACAGCTTGTCCAATCGAGGACAAAAGCTATGTCTTCTATTGGAAAACAGCAGATTTTTGGGTCAGTGGTTATGATCACGGTTAGGCTAAATCTCCAGGAAATAAATCTAAGTTTATTCAATGTCCCCAAAAGTGACCAGAGTCAAGGTGTGCATGCGTGCCTGCATGTGTGTGTGTACTGCAGTCTGCAGCCTGGGCGTGTGTGTTTTTACTGAATGGTATTGGAGCCACGTGCTGGTGGTGAGGGACGCTGTGTACTTGGCAGACATGCATGATAGGAGGTTTTCGGTTATACAACCGTTTCTGTTATTTGATATTAATGGCAGAATTGAAGCACCAGTACAATTAAACCGATTAAGACATGATACACTGTGAGGAGACAAGCAGGACATCTTACTTGTTACTTGTTCATTTGTTTTTTTGTTGAACAGCAACGTGCTATATATCTTCTATCTCTTACTTTCTTGTATTCTTATTCATTCCAGTAAGTTTCCATAACTGTTAATATGTTGTTGATTTGTGGAAAGTACTTTTGTTTTTCTCATTTGTGATATTTTATTGTAATCTTAATGTTTTCAGCTGTGAACTGTTTTGTTCCCTTTTTAGTTCTTTTTCTACAGTAGCATGTCTCTATAATGATATTTCATTATGTTTCACATCTTTCATGCCTCTTGAATTTCCATTGTGTATGAATTTTTGCTTTATCAAGAAAATTGCCTCAGATTTTCATCAATCTGTCAAGCGTCTCTTCTCTCTCTGTGCTATGTCTGTGTTGTGTGTCACTGGCAACAGCACAGAGGACAAAGAGGCACTGAAAACCCTGGGATACAGTAGTCTTAAGGAAACTATTGAGACTCACCCAGTTCTTGGAAGTGATTGCAGACCATCTGACCATCTGCCAGGACAGCAGAGCAAGCTCTCACGTGTTGCTGTGTGGATAATCACATAAAGACAACCCTACCAACTTGTATAACACTTTGGACTTCCTCCCTCTCTCTCCATTCTATGTCAAACCCTCCAAGAAGCAGTAGTTCATAATAATTTCATGTCCCAGCGATTATTCTCCAACTGACCTGAAAAGACATCTTGTCTGAAACAATACTCTCCACAGGACAGATCATTATCTTTTTACATGGTAGTTGAATGGACATGGTTATAGAGGGTCATAACTGTTGCATGTAAGTTGCACACAAAATGGTGTTTAACCTCCAATATTCATTCTGCAGCTTCACCAACCACAAAACCTTACAAAATCAGCAAGGTTTGTTTTCTTCTGCCTGACCTTTAAACAGAGATATCTGGGGGGGGGGGGGGGGGGTTTTTTTTAACCACCATGAAAGTTTTATTTTAGAACACTTCACATCCTGTGGATTCTTGGAATAAAGCCATGTTCATAAATGATCATCACTGATACTTGCAAATCCGAGACAATCAGATTCCACGTGAGGAAATGAAAACAGCTTGATGGGGATGACTGTGCATATCGTGCTGATGATCATCAGGCCTGTTTTCCTACTGTGGCATGCTCACATGGGCGGTACCTCACCAGTCAGTGGGTGTTAATAAATGATATGCTGACTGTTCTTCATGAGTCACTGACTGTTGGGGTAATCCTGAAGAATTACAGTCCAGCAGAGGCAGGTGATTGTCGGGATTACCACAGGGATTAAGTCATGAGGTGTTGGTCGCAGTGATTTCAGAAGCTGGCCGCTTCTGTGTGGGCATCCGATCAAGGCTCAACACGCTACATCTGAATAAAAAAGAAATAGTCCCTGAATGAAAAATGTCATGTCAAATATGATGGCTGCCATATCAAACATCAGCATTAACATGTTAGTTCGTGCTGATTGGGCTATCCAGGGAGAATGGATATACGAGAAGAAGCAAAAGAAATCCTATCTCCTAATGTACGTGTTCATTTTGGGTGTCTGGAAAAAAAAGATACAGAGCATCAACAAAACAAACAGATGGTAATTATATTTTAACAATAAGGTTTTAATTGGTATTTTTAAATCTTACTTAGAGGGTTGCTAAACAGCAGCTCTTCCCCTTCTATTTCACAAAGCATCTTCTGAGCTGTGTGAAGCAGAGGAACTTGTTGACTATGAACTGCGGCACAAACAATGTTGTTCGAGTTGTTGTGGAGCTACACACATTTGAAAGAAAGTGCCTGAGTCGGTAAGCATCTTCCTTCACATATGTGGATCGTCATATAACGGAAATGAGTGTCCTGCCAGAGCCAAATGTCATGTAGCTAAATTTTATGTGAGAAAAGGTAAGAATGTCTGTGATACATATATTATCTTTAAGTATGCCACCTCTCATTTGTAAAAAGTCTACCTGAAGGTGAGCTTCACATGATCTGTATGATATATATGCCATCACAAAGTATTCAATACACTTCATTTTCCAGAAGTCTAAATGCTGAACTCACACCTGAATGCAGCTCAAACCCTCTGTCAGTCACCCAGTGTCACCACCTAGTGGATATAATCCAACATTATGAATATTTATCTGATGATTCTTTTTAAAATGTGCTTTTAATCATAAACTGATCTTGTTTTGGCCAAAGCCAAATTTTAATGAATTAGATTAGCATTACATCTATCTTTCAATCTGGAAACACATGCGTGCAATATATAATGACCATATTAACTCAATTTAAAAATGATGTCACATGTCTGATTTGCTGACCTAATGTTTAATAGAATTGTTCGAACAGAAAATTGTAGATTACCAACAAAAAAACATTAGATGATCTGAATAATAATCAGATCCTCTACACAGGAATGCACTGCCTAGTATCAATAGCACTGAATCCCGCTAATTATACGTCTGAAATTAAAAAAAGATATATATGGAGTCTTTTGTACCATGCACATTAACGGTGGGACATTAATGTTTATCAGATTATATTCCATTCTGTCTTGCTCTGAGACCACAGGCTCACAGCTTGGCACAGAACAGATCAGTTAACCTGAGGAGTATAAAAACCTTTCTGTACAAACGATGGTAACAAACTGGTTGTTTTGTCTTGGTCTGTTCTTAGCAGTGCAGAGGTGTTCAGCTGCGGTGGATGTAACTGCCACCTCCACATCTTTTACACTGAGAAAGCTTCTTCCGTCACATCCTTCTAAATTCTTACTGAAAAGCTTCGAATTAAAGTCCAAATCTGTGGGTGTCATTTCATCTTCGGTGCAGCAGGAGGAAAATGATTCATTATTGTCACCTCATGAGCTGACACACTTTACTGACAGGCTTTCATGAAGCATTCCAGCATTTCTATTTCAAATGTGTCATCTGTGCCAAGAAAACAGCAAGAATAAATGTTCAGAAGTGGGTCACTCAAGCCTCTTTCATAAGGTAATGAACTATGGTAGACAGCTATGTAAATCTGGTATATTAGCATGAAAAATGGACTGTGTCATAACGCTCACTGTCAAGCACTGTTGTTCCATCGGCTGTGTGCTTGCATATTCATGCAGGTGTGTGTGTGTGTGTGTGTGTGTGTGTGTGTGTGTGTGTGTGTGTGGGTGGCCTACATATGTCTGGACTGTCTAAACCTGTGCTCGTGCGCAGGTTATTTTGACACATGATACCTTAACAAGATATACACACACGCACAGAGTTGTGTTTCCATCAATTAAACAGACTTTCATTCCTTACCTGGAGACAATATTGTCCCAAGTGTTGTTTTGAAGTTTGAGGAGTGGACTCAGCTTGGATAATCTATTGAACAGATATTCATGTTCAGTATAAACTCTGGTATGGCACTTATCCCAAATCACCTCCACTTTTCCTGCCATTTGTGCTCCAGTTCTGTGCTTTCTACCAGTTCTTGTCGTGTAAAGTGACTATTCTGAATAGAATTCTGGCAATTAGACATGAATCCACTTCATTCACCATTTTGCACTCACAAGACATTAAATAGGACATGCAGGTGTGCAAAAGGTCTGTGAATTTCTAAAAAAAAAAAAAAAAAAAAAAAAGGGAAGAATCTTTCTTGGAGTTAAGCTCTGCTATTTTGGAAATTTGGCACAATTTCCACATAAAAATGGTAAGAGATGGAATATGGCAGCCATGCCAACATATGTCATCAGCCCCTTGGTGGAGGGGACTTTGTGGCTCTGAAGCACTTTCCCCTATTGCCTCCATCATCCTCCAGATACCACCAACATCAGCCGCCTGTGAGCACAGCAGGCTGACCAGAGCACAGGTTGAAAAACTGAGACTGAGACAGAGCCACGCTCAATAAGTCTGGATAATGAAGGTGAGGCATCGGTGTCTGACAGTGAGGAAGACCATGGGGAGGATATGGGGGCCTGAGAGGAAAGTAATTTTTTGGAGAGAAGTCTTTTGTTTGAGGAGGATATTTTTGTTGTTCAACTTCAGTTCAATTCAGTGTTAAATGAGTAGACTCGATGATATGGTATGGTAAAAGGTTTGTTTCTGTCTGCATATGACATGGTACAGCCTCTGCAAATGACCTCTATATTTCAATTTTTCCTGTTAATTCCCATGGAAAGTTTCAACCTTGAATATTTTCAGAATTTTGCAGTCCTCCTAAGAATTCATCCTGCACTTTGGACACCGTCAAAAATATGAGCTTTTAGAAGAAAATTATGTTTTCCATAGATTTGATAGTGCTTTTTGCTTTGCAAGATGTTTCTGGAGATGTCTCACCACTGTCCACAATGAATCTAATTTCTTTCCAGCTGTGATTATCCCCTCTGTTACATTATGCCTTGCCTTGTAGCATCCATCACTCAAAAATCAAGCAAAATATTCTGCATTTAAGATAGTGACATCTTAGTCACTGATAACTTGTGCAAAGGTCTTGCAACAGGACTGCCTAATTTTGGAGAGTGGAATTAGATGTTTGGAGGTCCCAGGCAAAACCAGGCTGAAGACCTCAGTTCTATTTTCACCCTTTTCCTAAATTAGAATGTTGTGAACATTCTGGGTTCTTGCCATGGATGAAATGATTTACTTTGGTTTTCCCCATGGTCAAATTATACTCTGAGGTGTGACGTACATAAGAATAGGAACAAAACTGCTATGTGTTATATTCTAAACATCAAAGTATGTCAGCTAGTCATAAGTCCACTGCTGGAAGCAAGATGAGCCCAGCCTCCAGCTGCTCTAAGTGACCCAGCTTCGCGGGCTGGATCCTGTGGATATCCACAAATCTGAATTGGGTCACAGCTTCATATCCCATTTGAATGGCACCACAAACTTGGGTTCAGATTCTAAAAGTTTCGACCCAGGCTTGTTTTTCTGTCTCCACGTGATAAGTCTGAATCATGATATGTATTTGACATTTATTCAACAACTCCAAAACCAGACGTGAAACGCTGCTTATATAAAGCATTACATAAAACGAATCAATCCCACAGCCGGAACTATGAGTAAACCAGGGACAGAGAGATAATTCAAGTCAAACTGAATACGATGGTTCCTCTTACTTCGCCAAGAAGGAATATTATTATGATATCACGTGTGTAACCTCGTCAGATCAATAACTAACTGTGATATGTGCTCGTTTTAGTGAAGATCAGTCATCCACTTCTGTCTGAGGGGTTATACAATACCATTGCGTTATATAAGGAGCCACATAAACGGCCAATAAGCGTCCGTCTCGTGCGTCACGTGACGCCCTGCGCTTGCTTCGGTGAAGTGTACATGAAATCCGTGGAAGCAACAACCTCTAGCAGCGGAAGCTAGCTGGCTAGCGATCAAGATGGAGTACACCAGTGACTGCTTTATTTTTATCGTGGTTTTGTCGTTTTTTAAGACGAGGACATGACATCCGGATCTGTAAAAGTATACGGGTTTGAACAACGGATTGAAAGAGCTCGTTTGAAGACCTCGGCGAGCGACTAGGGGACAGTCGGCGTTAGCTATTAGTTAACCCGTTGTAACGTTAACTTAGCTAGCTCGCGGCTCCAAGTGCACCCTGGGTCTCTTACATAAAAACAACGGCCGATCAGCTGCGGTTCACTGAAGCAAAGACAAGATTGCGGGTCTGTGACAAAGATATATTCCGTTTCTCCTCGACTTTCACTTACTGTAAACTATTTTCAAAGCTAACCTTTGCCTTTGTTGGGTTTGTACAGTATCTTAACGGTGAGTTAGCACGATAGGCGAAATGGAAATTAAGCTCCTTACTTGCTAAGCACGGAGGACTTCACCCACCGGCTCTCGATTAAACGCAAAGGTGATTTAGAATCATTTTTGTGTTCTCTTAAAAGCGACATTATCTGGAAAGTTTCCAATTTGTAGCCGAGAGACGACATCAAACCGTCTCCTTGTTGTAAAGGGGGCAAGAGACGTTCGACAAGCGGAACGTTTCGTAAGTAGCACCGATCCCCAAGTCGCCACAGTCGGTGTTTACAGGGAAACCACGTCGCTCGGTGGCTCTGTTGGTGGAGAGGCCACAGTTGACTGTTTGTGGGACTTTGACACTGACCAGCAATGTTACTCAAACGTCTTATTTTGTTGGAGTTGAGGTATGACTCGGAATGAGTCCTAACCTATTTCCAATGGCCAACTTTGAGAGACTGGCAAAATCAGAGGTTTGGTTCGACAGTAAGACCTTCAATGATAGCTTATCGTGGAATATGATTTCTGAACAGCGTGGGGAGTTAGGTCTGCTTTTGCCAGACTATCAGTGAACCCTTCGCTGTCTGAGTTAAGTATCTGATTTTCCCTTTTGGAAGAAGAAGATGGAGACAGGAGTAAGGTCTCACCAGAGCGAGGTGTTCGTTCACCCGCTCTCCAACCCTGGGGCTGCGGGCATCTGCCCCGAAATGCTGGAGGTGGCGGAGGAGGCCAGCCGGGCTGGGGACTTTGACCTGGCCGTGGAGATCTACAGCTCCCAGCTCGCAGACCTCCAACAGCCGGACAGGGGCTTGTGTCTGAGGAAGGCCGACTCGTTGGCCCGCGCCGGACGGATATCCGAGGCGCTGGACTCGTACTGCACAGCGGCCAGCCTGGGCAAACTGCGCCCTGAGGAGCTTCCCCTCCTGGTGGAGACCATCGCCCGGACTCTCCGTGAGAAAGAGCTGGGCATCTCTGGGACGCTAAACGGGCATGGTAAAAGCAGCAGCGGGGAAGATGGGATTGAAAGCGACGGGGAGTGTGGAGAGGATGAAGCACTGGACCTGTTTTCCTGTGGCCTCTGCAGGTGTCTGCTCCATGAGCCGACCACCGTGGAGTGCGGACACACTTTTTGCAAACGCTGCTTGGAGGACGACTCTGTCAAAGACTGCATACACTGCAGACAAAAGTTGAACAAAAAGGATGGATTGCCAAATGGCCGGAGACTAAATGTTGTCCTCAGCGGCCTGCTGGATAAACTGTTTGCAACTGAGAGTAAAGCTAGGAAATTCTGGATGGAAGGAGAGGTGTTGTGGAAAAACCAGAGCCTCTCTGATGCCTTGGAGAAGTACAATGCAGCAGTGGATCTAGGTAAGAGAGCACAGCCTTCATGTATACAACGAAATGTATTTAATGTACACCTTTTTGTGTTAAATGTGACACTCTGTTTGTCAGAACTACAGCGTTTTGCACAGGTGACCTACTTTTTCCAGTCTAACTACCCGGTGTCACCAATAAGTGGCGCCACTCCTAGCTATCTAGACTGCACCGAGGTCAGACGTTACATGATGCACTCTGCCTCATTACTTAAGCAGCACACATGCAGTACTGATCTTATGCTTTCCAGTGACACATTCACACCATGTCTTCTATTCAGCACTTTTCATAGAGAAGCTAACATGATAGGGGAGGGATGCATGCGCAGCTCTGTGGACATTAGAACTCAATTTGCTATATATCCTGAATGTTGTATTTATTTGCACAGTACTTACATACAGCATGAATACATTCCTTAGTTGTGACACACTGAGTTGGACTTAAGCCTTAGCCCCTCCCCTTGCTGGTGGTGTTTCATAAGCAGGCAGTTTTTGGTGTGTTGAATAACATTTGGTGAAAAAATGAGGGCGATAAATTGGAACTGTTGCTATACTACATTAGTTCAACATCAGTTTCCTTTACGCTTAAAGTGATTCTTTCATGTGCTTCATCTTTGAGATTATTGTCACTTTAAGCAGCTGTTTTCCTGAACCTGCTTAGCCAGAATACACAATGTTCTCTTCTGTTGGCACATTACGTAAAGAGCGCCAGGGTGTTTCATTAATTGTGGGCAATGGCAAGTCTCATGTTGCACAGTTTGAATCCTCACAGAAAGTTGAACCAACCTCTTTCCACCTCTGGCCTACATATTAGAGTCACATTAAAAATCCATTTCCTGTGGTCCTCGAATAGCTCAATGGGTGAAACATGGCACTGGCACAGTGTTCACACTCATGTTGGTTTAAGAGGTTGACTGGAGAAGAAAATGTCAATCAAAATGCATATACTGTGGTCTGTTTTTATTGTTTTGAGCCTTCAAATGGCAAATTTTTACAATAATTATCTCCCTAGATCAATATTGATTCATGCCTTCTGTTTTGTGAAGGCCTCTGGGTGACAGGAGGACAGAGTGCCTTCACAGCTTTGCCACTGCCAGTCAGTGTTTTCCCAACAAATGCAGCAGGAGGCCTTCTGGTATCCCGGATGCAGGATGAGCGTAATGGGCTCATGATGTCAGCTGTTATCCAACCTGTGCCTTGTAGGGAAATATTTTTCCTCTTGGTGGTTGTCAGTGTTGCATATCTTATGCACTGTATTTGCACAATGTAATATAATGACGATGTTGACGATGATGTTCTGTGTTTATGTGCAGAGCAAAATGGAAAAAACATGATGGAAAACACAACTGGTTTCATCTCTTGTGACTGGTCTTTCTAGGTTTCCCACATATTATTTCACTCTTTTTACCTAAAATCTTGCGTGTGTGTCTTTGATTAGAAGGTTTTAGGAGGATGTAGGTCATCCACCTTCTCTGTTAAAGCACGTCCAGCTCGAGGAACTGCATTCCCCTTTCCACCATAATTGACCTAGTGCAGTTAAACAATCACGTTCCAGTGAATTATAATCCCAACCAAGCTTGTTCTTGTTTCCGTGAGTCAGAAGATCAACAGATCAGCCCTCTCATCCTGTGTACCTTCAAGGTGCCGCTGAGACTCCAGGGACAGAACGGAAAAATGCCCACCTACCTATGAAATATTTAGCCCAAGAATATATTTCCCTCTCATAACCACTGTTTTATATCAGGTCTGAGCTCGTAAGCCTCCATTGTTTTCTTGTAGTTCGTTTCACCATCAGTGTACATCCATTCAAAGTGTTTGTTTGTGCCACTAACAGGCTCAGATTGCTATTGTAAATGTCTGATGATATTATAGAAAGGACTCCTGCAGAGACAGACCTTTTTGTTTAAGAGTAAGATCCTTTTTGCATAACCAGAAACGCCCACTCTATTGCCAAAGCAGTAATTTTATCATCATTAAACTTTATCACTTCATTCAAAGTTGACAGAAGGAAAGTAAAACTCACCAAAAAACCTCCTTGGATCTTTCCACTGTATCACCATCTCAGGCTTAGTTGAAGTAAACCCTTATTTCACAGAGGTAGCATGTAGAGCCAGAATATTTTCACATCTAACTCAGGAATTATTTTCAATGGACCTTATGACTTAAATAGATTTTCCATTAAAAACATGTCTGAGTGAAGCTGATAGTTGGCTGAAACATTTACTATGCCAATATGTCCTGGTGACAATAAACAGAGTGATGTCCTCATTTTATTGCTGGAAGATTGCTGCTCTTTTTCATCGAGCTACAGCAATTGTGGGGTTATACCTGCTTGCAAAAAGGCAATAAAATAATTATCAGGCAAACTGGCAATAGGACATGAAACTGGAGTTTCTGAGCTCCAGTAAAAACACTGGTGTGTTAAGTTCACTTAAGTTGTGACCATGATATAAAAAAAAGCTATGTTGGTATTGAAGTTGTAATGGATGCTGTATATGTCAAGACATTGGCAGGCAGCCTAAGTACATTTTTTGGTACCCTTATTTTGTGGTGCAGTACGTAAATCGAAGGGAATTATCAGTTCCCGTATTTATTCCATCAATTTTCTGTGTGGGGGAAAAAAGTAGGCCAGGACCTGTTTTGAGTCGAGCTGGCTGAAGCCTGAGAGCTAGCTGTAGCAACAGTCTGTCTGTCCTTATCTAAAATGGATGAAATGAGAGACTATTTGTACAGCATTTGTTTTCATTTTGGTTTTCTTGGACAGAGAAAAAATTTGCCTGTGTGCCACTGATGTTAAGACAACACAGGATATTTGCCCTTTGTATTGGACGTGTGGCTCGGTTTCCTTCAATTTAAGCCCATGTGGCATAGACAGATGTGTCTTCATATAGTTGTTGTTTCCACCCTCGAAATGATCGTGTTGCAGATATTACAAGCACTGTTTTCATCTTTCTGTGTGAAATGAAGCCACGCTTTGGACCATTTCTGCCTCTCCTCCATTACTCCTTGTTTCCAGCAGCGTGCATGCCCAAGTTTGATGACGTGTTGCACTGAGTAACTGTCAGAAAAACATGTTGACATCATTTTAAAAAGGAGCTGATAAGCTCAGTGTCATACGAGTCCACTTGATCCTGATATATGGGAGCCGGTTCTTAACTGGAACTGGTTCTTGGTTCCCATCCTTAATTACATACCAGCACAACCTGACAAACATATTAGCCTTGTTATCTGTCTCAGGCAAATTATTTACCAGTGTTAGCTGTGATTATGGCCTTGCCGCCTACTCTTAATTAGATTTATTGTTTTGTACAGTTGTTTTGTTTGAAGTCCAAGTCCTGCTGTGGGAGTCTAGAGAGGTGGACGGAGGCTGGATTTTCAGTGTTCAGATGATCTTTTTCATTGGCTGATGTTGATGTAGTGCTCATAAAATAATGTTAATAAAAATAAGCAGGAAAACTCAAGTGTAGACTTTGCTCCTCTTCCCCCGGCAAAAGTTTCCAAATGTTTATTTGTGCAGTGTCACATAAAGGCTGTTTGGAGTTTGATTATAGCACAGTATTTTGAGAATATGTAAATATTGTCTGTTGGTCCTGCTGTTAGTGTTGGTGCCCGAGTCTCAGCTCACTCAGCCTCTTCGCCTTCTGTTCGGTTTTTGGGAAACGATTCAGCCTTTGGAAAATGGTTTCTCAAATAACTTGCCAAAGGGTTTCAGAATCCAGTTTCCACTCACAAGGTGCCAAAGGCAAAGGCCAATAACATTTTTTGTGGGTAAATCAGTAAGGGTCACCAACTTAGCAAGCTGAAAGGAAACCGGAGATACACTGTCGAACTGTACTGGGTTTGGCCTTTTCCAAAACAAGAAAACCAAGACTGGAACTAATACTTCAAAAAAGAATAACAGTCACAGCTTCTAAACGTCCTCATAACTTTCCTCCTGTTTTTTTTGCAGCCTTGTGCAATCTTGGAATAGTATTCCACAATTGTGTGTACTCATTTATTTATAGCAGTTCCATGTGTTCATCTAATTTTTTTAGGTATCTGTCAGATGGGTTTACAATACTTCTCCAAACACAGGATCACAGGAAGATTTTAGCTCCAAAACAATATAATCACCAGCACTAAATTAACCATATTTGCCTTTGAACTAATCCCATGTAATTAAAGTTCCTGCTTGAACTAATACTGTCATCAGACTGGAACTTCTTGGTTTTTAAGAAAGAAAAGAAAGATGGTAGTCAGTATTGAAAAAGCTTCCATAAGTTAAGATTGGGTACATAAAATGCTTGTTCATATAACAGTTTGGTGTGTCATTTGCCAAACACCAGTTTGAAGATGTGGCAATGAGGTGACTGTTGTATAACAAAAACAGGGTGGTTGTTGTCCTCTGAAACAACTTATAATAACTACGTAAGCCACATAGCATTCTCATGCGTGAAATAGGTCTCATGTCACATGTTACATTGTTGCCCTACTTCTGTGAGACCTAGAAAAAGCAGTCCATCCCCCAGAGGCCTGTCCACTAACCTCATGGCGTGTGTTTGTGCATGTTTGTGGGTGTGTCTGTTTTTCCCTGTGGTGTACAGTGCCCTCTTCAGGCAGACTGCTGTGTCAGCGGGCTGAGCTGCACATGGAGATGGGGAACTTCAGTCAGGCAGTGCAGGACACCAACAACCTCTGTCATATAAAACCTCTCTGGACAAAGGTGAGACAAAGATCGTTTTATGTTTATGAGTACCAGGAAGTTTGTCCTGTTTTCCTGCTGCCAGACAACAGTAAACAGGACAGTTCAGAATATACTTCCAGTAATCAAAAGTGGAGGAAGTGTGGAAAAAGCAAAGCTTTTATGGTGCATTGTATCGCCAGCTTTTCATATATGTTTCCGTTTTTCATGTAGTAGCTGTGATATAATGAAAACATGAAAAAGGTCTGTTTAGGGCTTTCATGTCTGTTGGTCATATATGTGATAAATGATGGCGTCAAACTTACTGCAGATTTCAAATAAAATGCTGCATTGCTTAGATCACACTGTGACACTTTTTCGTCTGTTTATTTCAGGCTCACTGTCTGAAAGCCACTGCGCTGAGTAAAGCAGGCCGGAATGATGAGGCTTTGCAGGAATACTTTTTGTGTGTGGCGCTAAAGCCTGACTGGACCAAAGTCAAACTGGAGGCTCAGAAGGTAAGAGAAGCTCTTTAGAATTTAGTCATTAGGAACAGCCCTATGAAATACATCCAGGTGTTCTGTTATTCCTCTCTAGCTGATTAAAACAGCATAGCTAATCCACTCGTTATATCAGAAAGTCCACTTGTGACGAATGACAAATGTGACTCTTTTAGAATCAAGGTAACTTCGACCGTTTGCCCTTTTGAGCTATAGAAGTGATTGCTTGATGATTGCCATGGCTGCTAATGTTAGCATTGCTAATTTGCTATTATCTGTGTAGAGCTGCAATGATTAATCGATTAATTGTCAACCATTAAAGTAATTTCCAGCTATTTTCATAATTGATTAATTGGTTTGCATCACTTTTTTAATGAAAAAAATGGTCAAAATTTTCTGATTCCTGCTTCATAAATGGTGATGTTTTCTCATTTCTTCACTTCTCTGTAACAGTAGACTGAATATCTTTGGATTCATGTCATCTTGGGCTTTGGGAAGCACTGATTAATGTTCATTTTCTGACATTTTATTGGCCGTTTTATTGTGTAATTATAGTTTTTCTACTGAATTTCAGTGCAAAATGCACAGAATGACGTGTAGAAAAGTGAATGAGTCCAAACTCATCAATGACATTAAAAGAAAAACTAGATTGCCATTGTTAGCTCTTGATTTTAGGCAGAACTCAAGGGGAAAGACAAATGTCTCCACCTAATTCTCCTCATCTGTCTTCGTGTATTGTGAACCTTAATCAAGTGCCTTGTTTTGATTCATCCTGCAGGTCCTTAGCGAGCTGTTCTCCTCTGTGTTTGAGAATGAGGACCTGCCAACACCGTTGCACCCACTACAGGGGGGGTTGACCACCCGCCTCATCAAACCGCCTGCCTTGCTCAGGTCCCTGAGGCCGCTCACACAGAAACCTGGCTCCTCCTCACAGGTAACTGCACACAGACAAACACACAGGCCGATGGGAAGATCTATGATATAATAGATTTTATCGAAATGAGTTACCCCTACGCTGATGCATGTTTTCCAATAAGTTTCTTATATCTCCAACACTGTGTGTTGATTTTATTTAGCTTTATTTTCCTCAAAACATTTTTGGCAAGTCAGTGAGGTCAGTTACACCAGTCATCGTGAAATTGAGCGTGCTGCATTTATCTGAGCTCATCTTCCTGAGTGTTATTCTTAGTCCTTTAGTCCCAGGGATCTGAAAAGACTTTGTCTTCCTTCCACTGATTTCCTTTGAGGGAGGTTTATGTCAGCAGGTTCCTGTCAGGGACATCGATTATTGTACCTTGACACAGGGACACTCACTGGGTCTCTACAGATAATGGTTGATTTGCAGTTTTATTTTTCAACTGGCCAGCGTAGTAGCTGCTATAAAGGTGCGCTGGAGTGTTGCTGTCAAAGTGATCATCCTTTCATAATCGTCCAGCTCACTAATCTGTCTGTCTGTCTGTCTGTCTGTCTGTCTGTCTGTCTGTCTGTCTGTCTGTGTGTCCAGGACTCTGAGGTCAGTGTGACTAAAAGCACTCCAGTGGACGACTCATCCTGCAGACTGTCTGCTCCGTGTCCTGGTAAATCGGACTCTGCTGCAGGGGAGGACAGCACCAAGAGCCTGGCTGGCGCTCTGGCTGCCCTGCCAGCACCCCCTGGTGGTCTCAAGAGGAAACACAGTGGAGATGGACCCTCAGCAATCTTCAACCCTCCCTCCAAACTGCACAGACTTGGTGAGAGAATCTGAAGCCTCACAGCCTGTTCAAGGCGGGGATGGTGGGCTGTTACTATTGTGATCATGTGTTTATTCCACATGTTTGTCAGTTGTGTCTAAACAGAGCGCAAGAGAGACGACCAGACACACACACTCTCACACACACACTTACAGAGGGAGAATCCCCTTCCTGCAGATCATCATTAAAGCTGATGGTCCTTTTAACTTCATTGTAGCAGAAAAAGTGATGCCCTAGTTATCCAACACTTGAAAAGGTTTACATTATAAATTCTTGAGGTTGTCAGTAGAAAACAGTAGAAATGCAAAGCCAGGCTGCTGCCCACGCAAGAACTGACACGTCGCAGTGCTTTGTGCCACTTCTTCCTCCTGTCTGATCCTGTCGTCACGCTTATTTTACTTCCAGATTCAGATTCTAAGATCACACACTGGTACAGCATTATGCCAGTGTTGGTTGGTTCAGTGTAATTAAGCAAACCCAGTGTAATGACAGGTCTTCTTAATGGCAGTATGGTGGGATCTCAGTTGTTGAAATGTGTATCCTGATGTTGTCATGTTTTGCACAGACGAGCCATGCAGCTTTCAGACGGCCACAGTGTGTGGAGGGAGGGTGGTTCCTGCTGATCTGTTGGACAGTGGAGACATGGAGTGTTCACTCTGCATGAGGTGACTGTGCACAGTCCAACATTCGCGCACACATACACACACACATACAAACTGCCTGAATACATGGTATTCACAGTTTGACCCAAAGTGTAAAATAACTTAAATGTCTTTATATCTGAACGCAACCTTGTTATCAAGACAAATGTCTGCATGTGATGCCTTCAGCCCTGGTGTAAGTGGCTAACAGCCAGTGTTGGCGGGTGCAGCGTGTTAGAATTTGTGTGCTTTTTGTTGTTTGTTTCCAGATTGTTCTATGAGCCGGTGGCCACTCCCTGCGGTCACACCTTCTGCCTCAAATGTCTGGAGCGCTGCCTGGACCACAACCCCAACTGCCCTCTGTGCAAGGAGAATCTGTCGGAGGTATAATTCAGTCCAATTTGTCTCATGGCATTTCCCATATAGAGCAGGTCTAGGCCATGCTCTTTTAATGAAGAGAGGCGACTTGGGGTGACTTTATAAAACATACTGCTAATGAGTCCACACAGCGGATACACAGAGAGAGAGAAACAGAAAGAGGTGGAGCAAGCCAGAGAGTGTGTGTGTGTGTGTGTGTGTGTGTGTGTGTGTGTGTGTGTGTGTGTGTGTGTGTGTGTGTGTGCAGTAAGAGACCAGATGTTAATGCAATATCTTGAGGTTTTGCACTGTCGGTTACACAAAACATTTTCTGTCGGACTGTATCTCTATTTTGTGACATTTTGTCGGTCAAGAGAAGAATAGATGAATCATAAAAATCTTGACAGATTAAATGAGAATGAAAACAGTTGTTTTTTTGTAGCACAGATGTGTAATAACTAGCATACTTATGGTGTATTGTGTTGTTCTTGCAGTATCTGGCCACCAGGGGCTACAACAAGACTCTCCTGATGGAGGAAGTGCTGCAGCGTTACCTAGGAGACGAGCTGGCAGAAAGGAAGAAAATCCATGAAGAGGAGATGAAGGAGTTATCCAAGTCAGTTGTTTACTAAACACCTGAATGTACTGAATATGTTTAGATGTTTTTATTGGTAGCAAAACAGCAGAACCTTTTACGTACAACCTGCGATGACACACTGGACTTTTCAATATGACTGCATTCATTTGACAATGAACTCTGCCTACTTCAAGTTTGATTTGCTCTTTCCAGATTGAATGAAGCATTAAAAGGTTGTTCAATTTCAAAACTTCCACATACACACAGACCCCCCAAGTCTCAATGAACTCTTCACTGTGCCTCTTGCAGCCTGAACCAGGAAGTGCCCATCTTTGTGTGCACCATGGCCTTCCCCACCATCCCCTGCCCACTGCACGTGTTTGAGCCGCGCTACCGCCTCATGATCCGCCGCTCCATGGAGACAGGCACTAAGCAGTTTGGCATGTGCATAGCTGATGAACTCAAGGGCTTTGCTGACTATGGCTGCATGCTACAGGTGAGTGTGTATCTAGAACTGGTTCTCTTGATCTCTCTCACATTTTCTCCTTCACTCTGCTGTTGTAAAGGCAAATAACAGACTGTCAGTGTAAATTCAAGATCATTCGTCTTTCAGGTGCGAGATGTAAAGTTTTTTCCCGACGGCCGTTCAGTGGTCGACACCATCGGTGTGTCTCGGTTCAAGGTCCTCAGCCATGGCCAAAGAGACGGCTACAACACTGCCAAGATAGAGTACCTGGAAGACAAGAAGGTGGGCTAAGAGGAAGTCTGTGTGTGTGCGTGCTCCTGTTAGAGCTGGTCATTTCAGGCACTTTCCATCATGCTGCTGTCGAGCAAATGTTACACAAAGGAGAGCTCAGGTTTTTTGCCCTAAGTGCCTCTGTGACAGCTGAGCAGTGGGGGAAAAAGCAATCCTGAGTTCCTTTCTCTGTGCCGCTAGCAAATTCAGTCTTTCCAGAGGGGGAAACTTTCCCCTCTCTGCACCAATAAACATAGGTTTGCTGATGTTAATGAATATGTGCTTAAGTTATTCTCAGTCAGGTGGAGGGAAGGTTTTGTATGTGAAAATTATGCAGCCCCTGCTGTCTTTCCTCTGGTCAATGGTGTTTTAAAAAGCAAGCATTTGTCTGTCCAATCAGGTGGAGGCAGAGGAGCTGGTGGAGCTTCTGAAGCTGCACGACTCTGTGTATGAGCAGGCCAACAGCTGGTTCACCTCCCTCAAAGACAACATGAAGAGCCAGATCCTCAGCCACTTCGGACACCTTCCCAGCAAAGACCCCGACCCGCAGGTCTGCAGACACCTGAGCAGCATAGTGACACTTTACCACAGTTACTGTAGATTTAATGATAAATACATGATGAGACAAGATGCCGGCTTACTGTTAGCCTTCTGAAACTGCTTGAAACAGCACTGATTGCACCCTTTAACTGCTAAGATTATGTTACATAAGAGACTGAAGGAAGGAAAGAGTTCAGTTAATGCAACAGTATAACTGATGCTTCCTGTTTGAAGTGAGACACCTCACAACACAGATTCAACAGGATTTTTAGATAATAAGGCCATGCTAAACAGGAAAGTATGAATAGAAACACCACATGCTTCACCATACATTCTGTGTCCTGCTTGTGTCCTCACGTACTGCTAGAGGAGCCTTCTGGCAATAGCTGTCTCCTCCACTCTCCTTGTCTCCACTGAAACCCTCTCAGCTGCTCCATTGTTTTCTGCTGTGCTATTTTCTGCTCACGCTGAGAGAGTACTAGCTTTAGGTGGTAAATGCAGCAAATACAGCCCAATTATTGACATACTGAGACAATGGAAGGTGGTAAACAGGCACATGTTGATCCTGCTGGTGACACTGATTTAGTTGTGACATACAGGACTCTTAAAGGACGCACAGTTTCTGAAGCCCTGTGAGCAGTGAAAGTCCTCTAACTCGCGGAGAATAACTGTCCGATATATGTCTTGTCTCTCCTGCAGGCCAGTCCAAGTGGTCCGGCCTGGTGCTGGTGGCTGCTCGCTGTCCTTCCGTTGGAGAATCGAGCCCAGCTCACCATCCTGGCCATGACCTCCCTCAAGGACCGCCTCATCGCCATCCGCAGAGTCCTCATTTTCGTCACGCGCAAGAGGCCGCGGTGATTTCCCAGCCGCTCGGGGGACAGACCAGAACCATTTGGGCTTCTATGCACTTCAGCGGTTCATTCATTCATGTGTTCACGTGGTTGCTCACGGACTGATTCATTGACTCATTTATGTGTTTCAGCCTTGGTTTATGTACCCACTCTGACATCAGTTGAGTCTTTCAGACGCTCATGAACTCATTCCCGCGTCATGCAGCTTTTCAGCGCACACCTCAGCTGTGTTGAGAGCGCCAGGCGAGCCGGGGTGCTGCTCACGACCATTCTAGTGTCTCATCCATCTGTCAGCTCATCCTCTCCGCTCCACCCACATCTCGGATGAATTAAGCTGGAACACATCTCGAACCTCTCTCCTCTTTGTCTCTGTTGATGCAGAGGTAAAAGCGGCCAGGCCTAGCTGTTTCACTTCTGTTTGGTGTCTTCTGGGTAATTTGCCTGTCACGAACAACCTGTTATCACAAAAGCAGCAAGTGAAAAGGTTCAAGAGCAACCATCTAGTAAGCAGTATTTCACGTCGGCTGAAACAGAAGTCGGCCTGTTGCAGAGCCATGTGGCCCCCCCACATCCACACTGTCTGCAGGTACAGTCAAAACAAAAGCTCACTTTCTGAAATATGAAGCAAAAACAAAAACACTGATGCGTCGGCAACACACAAAAGTGAATGTACTGGTCCGGCTGTAGTATGTGGATGTTTTTCTGTTTTTCCCCTCTTCACTACATTTACAGAATCCGCTCGGCCACATGCACAGGAGGTCAGATCCCTGTATGTGCACGCACAACAGCTGCATCACTCTGAATCTTAGTGACTGAGCCAAAATTCACGTGTAAAAACCTGAAGCGTTCTGTCTGCTGCCTCACCTGCTGGTGGGCGTGTACCTCAAACTGTCTGACAGGAAGCGTCAGGTGCCATGAGTCACTGCGTGGAGATAGGATCGTGATTATGTCCACGCTAACACTAAAACCTACAGGCGACAGTGTGTGAGAACAAGTGCAACTCCACAACGACGCGCTCCACTTGTTTTGAAGTGAGGTTGAAATGTTCTGTCAGAGTCGGGCTGTCACGCGAGTTCTAGTTGCATTTAGGAAAATGCAGAAACAAAAGCGTCCTCCAGATACAGCTGATCTGGAACTTCATGTCCTGTTGTAGCATATCTCTGGGACTTCAAATACAGACTTAGTTATAGGGGTTGATTGTGTTTTTTTTTTATTTGTTTGTTTGTTTCTCTCTCTGCTATGCCCTTAATTGTATGTGTACGGTGAAATCTTAAGTTGGGTGATTTATGTGTATATCAATGTAACTCGGAGGCCTTTGTAATGATTTATTTAAGGAACGTTTCACCTTCTCTCTCTCTCTCTCTCTCTCTCTCTCTCTCTCTCTCTCTCTATCTCTCTCTCTCTCTCTCTCTCTCTTTCTTTCTCTCAGTACATTTACATGCACACTAATGCAGTTACAGTGCTTTCAGTCGCCCCGTGGACAACAGACATGTTGGAGGATTCCCTCTCCTCATACATTTGCAAACAGATTTAGACTTGCGGTGTTTCCTCTCTCTTCCCTGCCTTCACTGAAGCAATGCCTCGTCTCTTGGCGCTTAGCATCACCACCTGTTGATCTGTGGGAAAGCTTGACACCGTCAGCAGGCGTGTGTTATGTGTCCATAGTGCCGCTAGTGGTCAAAAACTCTGCAGGATACTTAAAAGAACATTGGTTAAACGCTGCACAATGATAATCCTAGTTTACATGATGATTCCATTAAAGGTGTGGATGTTTTGACCACTAGTAGTGCTGTAGAGCGGTGTTTTTATGAACGGGCCATGCAGGTGAGCCCATAGAGCTTCTTGCTGACTGCTTCAAGCTGTTCCACCAATCAGCAGCTGGCTGTGGTACCACGTTAAACGTCAAAAGACATGTAGCAACTTGCCACAAATGAAGTGAAGAAGAAGATGTTAGCTCATGTAAACAGAGTTTTTGAAATATTCCAAATATCAGATTTTCGGGTGTTTTTAGGAGGATTCGGTTTGTTATGGTGAGAAAAATGAGAATGTAAGCCGAACTGTGTTTTTATGTCCAATTAAATTCAACAGTGTATCTTAAAGGTTGAGCGGTGAAGGAAGTGTTGATGGCTTCAATCACAAGTCATCAAATGAAGTATTTACAAGGCCGCAGCGAGTCCAAAGAGTGAAGAGCAGTCTCAGTAGCATCGTGCTTCAGCTTCCACAGGACAGCCGTGGCTGGAATTGCGTTGTGGTGTGCGTGTAAATGTGTTGTTTCTCTGTATGATTCTGTCCTTCCAAATGTTTGTGACTCCACTGCAGTTACTTGCTCTCCGTGTGGGGGAGGGGTTCACAACATGCTGCATTTCCCTGGTATATTTGTAAAGGGAGATCTTATACCTATTTTTTATTGCAAATAAAGAAAAATGCATTGAGTCCTGTCTCTACCTGTTCTGCAACGGCTGTTTCGTATTATGGCTGCTTCATATCGCAGAGGAAGAACACGATAGCAGCTTTTGTTCATTTATTATCCTTTGAAAGGTACATAGATGTTCCCATACAGCAGCAACATCCTTATCTGCACTGATCTGACTGTCGTGCTCACATTTATAAGCAGGTAACATCCAGAGGCTTGTAATGACACCTACAAGAGACAGGTCTCTTAAACCAACTTAATGATAAGCTTAGCATGCTGCTCATCAGTATTAGTAAGTTGCTCAACAGCACCCTGGCAGGTCTGTGAGCCTCATAGACTGCCATGACATGCTTGTGTGAACATTCAGATCAGCACACTGTTAAAATGTAGCTCCAGAGGAAGTCAGGAGTATGCAGTGGTGGAAAAGTATTTAGTTCCAATATACTACCCTGTACTAATAATACAAGCAAAAGTACTGCAATGAAAATGTTACTTAAAGTTTGAAAGTATTATCTGGAAAACACACTTAAGTGCTGAAAGTACTTCATACAGCAAACGTGTATCCATTAATTGTGACTGTTAGGTTATTATTACTCATGCACTAATATAAAAGCAGGATTTTACTGTTGTGGTTGGTTGAGGTGGAGCTAATGTATAACTATTTGGCAAAGAACTAAAACTAATGATTATTTTAATTCTGATTAGTTTCACCTTTAATAAACTGATTAGTTTGGAAAGATTCCCCAGAGCCCAAAGTGACACCTTTCCAGTGCTTGATCTGTCCACACAGTAGTACAAACCTCAAAATTATTAAAAACGAATGAAGATTATTGAAATACTGGAAAGGAAAAGCTGGAACCATGAAATGCCTTTGCATGAAAAATGACCCTGAATTTTCTGTCTCTTCACAAAATATTTCATCAAACCTGCTGAAGTTACTTGACAGATCAGAAAGAAAGAAATCAGAAAAATACTCATATACCTCTATAATGAAGGCCACATGCCCAAGAGCTGAGGCATCTGACCTGAGCTCCTCAGACTTGACGTAGACTGTCAGGGTCAAACACGTCAGTGGGCAGGGAAGCAGAACGCCGATGAGGTGCTGATTTCCATACTTACAGATGCAGTCTATCAGTCTGTGTCAGCCACTGAAGTCCAGACAACAAGCATCTTCTTTAGTCGCCTCTCAGGCGCTGCTGCTGAAGGCGTGTTATACGGTCTGCACAGTGTGACTGTTGCTGGGCAAAGTGAATTTGGGATGTTTCTTTTTTTAACATTTCTCCCTTCTTCCCTGTTTGGCTGTAGCACACAGTGGCGCCTATGAGCCACAGGGGGGCAGTGTTTGTTAGTGAAATAGCAGGTGAGGCGGCTTGCAGGGGCATTGAGTTCATACAGGGTTCTTATGAGAGAACAGAGGAGACAAAACAAAGGCAGACATCCTAGATAGCAAAGTGTGGCTCAGAGGAAATTCTGAGAATGCTCATTTAAAAGTCCTTGGGAGACAACATGTCCTCCAACAACAGCACTGACACATTCACGTCCAACACCCAGCATGTTTTGACACCGCATGGATGTTATGTAAAGTGCATTATGTAAACTGAGCTCTCCTCAACATCTTAAAAACATCACCATCCAAACGTTCTTTCATTATCTGAGCAAATGGGCCAGGAAGTGACCACACAACAGCTGGCTTCATTCTCTGACTGCAAATGAAAGACGCTTCGTTGCTTCTTTTAGCCACAAGTACAAAGTACTTTACCGAAGGCAAAGAGACAGAGATGTTCCTCTTAGTGCATGGTTAACTTCTCTCTTTAGCACGCCCTTCACTGGTCATGTAAAGTTTTCCATCAGACTTAAGGTAAACCTCTGATCTGTCCATACTGTGACTTTTGGGTTGGATATTCATGGTTCCCAGAAGCAGGCCTGTGCTAACTGTGCTGCCCTGGAACTACTCCACCATTACATGTTCCAAGCACACCATGACAAGGATTTTGGTTCATGACAAGCTGCCTTGAAAGGTAAGGGCTCCAGCCACTTTAACACAAGACATACCAGCACGGAATACGCAGATTGTCATGTCTAAACACATTCATGCTCTGCAGAGGACGAGCCCTTTTCATTTTGGACACTGCACATAAGATGTCTCACGAAGAGATCTCCACGTCATCAGCCCAACGCATTGACGGTCCAGAGAGGATAAACCCTTCAGATCTGAACGACCTCATGGACTTTGATCTGTCATCCTGAGGACAAACTTAGCATTTTAGCTCCACAACCATCAGGGCTCTTAGACAAACTGCTAGTCTGCTTTTTGTTGTAATTGCTGCCTTTGTTTTGGCGTGTGTAAAGACCATTGCACTGACAACAGAAGTCATATTTTTTCCATGTATTTTTTGTTTACTGCATATCTAACCTATATATCTTTTTCATCTTTATTTATGTATTTACTTTTGTTTTACTTTGCTGTGTGTTGAAAGGTTGCTGCTGGGTGGGGATCAGCCTTAACATTAATCTATCACAGAGGTAACTGTCACATGTGATGAGATTTGGGACTGTTTCTTCTACTGCATTTTTGGTGTCAGGGGCGAAGAAGGCAGATCAGATTTCAGGCAGCAACGACAGCATGGATGACATTTGTCAGGGGTGCCGTTTGTCTCTTTAACATCCTTTCTACTTGTTCTCAAACACACAAGAAGCACGTGACTTCTTGCAGGAGACCTGATGTGAGGAGCTTCTGAATGGCACATATATCAGTGGAACAACACTCTGAATGACGAGCACTGGTGATAAGAGGTGAAAGGCTGAACTCTCTGAGGTCACAGCCTCTGATGCTGTCAGTTTGATCCACACGTCAGCACCTCCTCCTTTGTTTTCCAGGACAGTTGGCTGAGCATGGTGCACTTTTCAAGCGCCGCCCTGCTTTACATTCATACAGTTACACACCCTCCGACCTGACGAGCGATACCGGTGATGAACACAATTACATGACTTGCTCAAGGGCATCAGGGCAGCGGCGGTTGGTGAAGAACTGGTTCATCATAATCCTGGTTTTAATACTGATGTGGACACAGAGCCAAATGTTCCAGCCTCATCAAATACCTCCTCGACATCCTGACGTAAGTCTTACTCACCTTCTTCTTTTCGCTGGGACTAACACACACGCACACACATACACATACATAGATTTACATTCATTTCCTGGGGGCTTACCCTAACCTTAACTCAAGCCTTCACCCTAAAGTTTAATGGCTTACGTTGTGGGGACTAGCTATTTGTCCTCATAAGGACGGCGAGTCCCCACAATGTGACTGTGTGAACAGATTTATGTCCCCAGACACAAGCACGCACACAAGCGCCTGCACACACTTGAACACACACCGTGGAGTCAGAGAAGACAGAGGAAGCAGACGGAGGATTCATTCGATTATTTTTCCAGAACTAATAATAATGCATGAGAAGAGGAAAGGTGCTCGTAAGTCAGGCTCAGGGAGTAATCCACATAATCACTGTCAACAGTTTTTACTGGAACTAGTTCTCTGATAGAAAAGATAAAAAGTGAAAAATTGCATGTGGGTTACATCAGAAATCTTTGACAAATATCTCGAAATCCCGGCACAGGTTCGCTTTGAGATTAGCTGTGTGTGAATTGCCCACAGCCCAAAGAGAACCAGAAAAGGCCTGAGGCTGGTCCTCACAGAAACAGAAATACAAGAACACACACAGCATACGCACAGCAGAACTGACGGTCTGCTTTACCTTTGGTCCTTGTGTGACCTGATTGACAGCTTTGATTGTTGAGTCATGGTGTTTTGGTGTTTTTTTGGTGTATAATATCATAGATTCAAATGTATTCACACACACACACACACACACACACACACACACACACCAGTCGGACAGGCTTGCAGCAGCCACCTCGAGGTTCTGCTTCTTAATGCATTTGCTTGTTTGTCCATTTCACACACATCACCCCAGCATGTGCTTAAGCTACACCTCCAAACCGTCCACCTTTAAGGTGTGCATGTGTGGAGGTGGTGTGTGTGTGTGTGTGTGACAGAGTTTAAACAGCTTTTTTTTTTTTTTATTAATTTCAGGTTTGTTTTGTTGGATTGTCAGAAATGTGTCCTTACTCACCGGTCACAGATTTCACACAGTGCCATCCACACTGTTATTTTTATTTTGTCACAATCATGGATCATACGCTGCCGGCTGACTGGACATGATGAACTGATAGACACGGCAGATACGAAGCAGCATTAGCATTCATTTGGGGTCTTGTTTTTGGCCTGATGAATTTAAATCCAATATTTACTCTCTTTTGATTCTTTTAAATGTTCCTCTATGTTCACCAGCTAGTTGCTAACGTTATCTGTCTGCAGCTTGGTGCATTAGTCGGTAAGAGGGAACCAACAAAGTAGAACTGTGGACCATAAAACTGGAACAATGAGCTGAAAGAGGCCGTGAAGCTGAGGGGGAGTGCAGAGTCGAGTGATAATTCTCTGTGAGCTGATCACCCTGAGACCTCGTTCACACTCATTCACTGTCGCGTCTGGATGAAACACTTGTTCGAGTTTTAGAGATTACAGTGGCAGGGCTTTGCTATCAGCATTTCCTTTTCACGTGTGCAGTTTGTCTTTGACCTATATGAGCTGAACTACTGTTAAATGACTGTGTTGTTAGTAAAGTAAAAAAAAAAAAAAAAAAAAAAGAAACTGATAGCGCATGTTTCATCTAAACCTGCAGGGGCGCTCCAGCTCTGCAGGTCGACGGCATCGACTGGGAGTTCAGTTTCCAGGTCTAGCATAAACTCAGTAATTTCGATGCCCATACAGCCTGAAATCCTTAAAATATCCCTGCTATAGATAACACATGAAAGTGGGGCACACCCAGCGGGTGATACTTTGATGTCTGTGGGTCGTCCCCCTCCATCACCTTCAAAGGAAACACTCACTCTAGAGTACAGACCAAAGCACAAGTTTGAGGGCAGTGCATATTTTTTTTTTTTTTTTTTTTCATCCCCAACGTGACATGACGCAGCAGTTCTAGCCGGAAGATTTAACAAAAAGCACAAGAGTTCAGTAGAAAGTAGTTAATGTCATCTAATGTCTTCCTTGCTTTTGCTATTTTATCGCTGTGGCTGAATCCATGTTTGCTTTTCAAGGGATTAATGATGAATAAAAGTGACCAAAAAGGGTTTGAAGTTAAACTTTTCTTGTATATTTATACGTGTGTGTGTGTGTTTTAAAGCAAACGTTATGCAAATTAACACTAACAGTCAGTGTACATACTGTATGTCCCACTCTGTCCCCGTTTAATGATTCTGAAGTCCTGTGGTTTCTGCTCTCTGTGTGCCAACAGATGCTCATTTTTTGGCATTTGTGGACAACGAAATTAAAGTGAGTGAGGCAGAGGAATAAGCTTTAACATCTGGATAACTCGCGTCGTTAACAGGCAATAGTAAAACAGTGTCAGAAAGGGCCAAACATTCCTGTGGAAAAGAAAGTAGACAGCACTGAAGTTAGAACGGGAGACAGATTGAGAGCAGAGTTTAAGAGTAGAGGGTGCGGATGGAGGACAAGAACTCTGCTGTACATTTGCATTAAAGACATGGAAATGGTAAAGGAGTTTTGAGCACTCGATGGCCTGCACGAGCTGTTTCCCCTCGGTGTCAGTCGGTGCATGTGAAATGATTGTTTTCACATGTGAAAAGCTGATGAGTCAGAAAACTGCAGGTTGCTGATGTGTCAAGTTATCACATGTGAAGCTGATGTCACTTCACATGTGCAACATGTGAACACTGCTTGTGGTAAACACTTTTCTGCACTTTTCTTTATAAGAAGTTTGTTAGGAATCTTGATTTCCATCCCCAGATGTTGTTGGTTCTCGGGACTTTTCCATTATCTATTCCAGAAACCAGAGCAGTGAAATCACCGTCACATTATCAGCATGTGGAGTGTGTGTGTATGTGGAGTGCTAACCAAAGTCAGGCAGAGCAGCTGACAGGTAAGAGTGATGGCTGCAGGATATAAAGCTGTCCGCATGGACATCATTCTCTCCAATAGAAGAGCACAGCGCTAACAGCACCTCTGAAATATTCATCACTGTTTCCATTTCACATGCTCTAATTGCCCTGTATCCATCTGATGGAGAGGAAGAGGAGCAGATCCAAACAAAGGCTGAGAGACATGGAGGGAGAGGAGGAGGACTCAGTAGTTAATGCACACTGTACTCAAGTGATTGTGCGCACCAGACACATATTTACACTTTACAATTCACAGTGCTCAAATATTTCATTACAGCACTGCAGTCTTAAACACACTTTTCACAGTTCTGTTGGCTTCATTCTAATTATTCATAACTATTACAATACTTTTAGAGTATTCTGCGATTGACTTTACTCAGCTTCTGTCTGTAGACCTTTTTCACAGCAGCAGGAAAAGCACAGGTGTAACTGACAGCATTATTAACAGCAGCATTTTACGTAGGTGATCTGTAGTTCCAGGGTCCTGGTGTCGTGTATGCTGGCTCACTGTCATGGCTTACTGACACACTAAATGGAACTGAACCATCGTTACTGAAATGTGTGTTACCTGTGCTTGAAAATGTACCTTTACGAGAGCCCTCGTCCCCGTTATGTCTTGATTAGAATCATATTCAGGATGTGGTGTGAAGCATAAACCTGTTTTTTTCATTTCCTGCTATGAGTCTCACAACATCACAGACAGTCTGTCATTTTAGTATGTTGTCACTTGTGCTGTCCTGACAGTGTTTTATCACACAATTTTTATTTCAATTCTATTTTAGACTATTTTGCCTCCATCGTACAACCTACAGTGCACGCTGTCGTCTGTATTACAATTACTACAGCAATTCAAGTCTGTGTTAAGCTAATGTGATATGCTTGTTTGCTGTATGTAACGTCCATACAGAGAGGACATCAGCGTGGATCTGCTGCAGGACAGCAGAGAGGATGCAGACAGACACCCTTCAATGGCAGCACTTTACAGGTGTGGTCCACGTGCAAACATCGCTAAAACACACACGAGGTTGCCTTCACTTGTTGTCATATCAGTGGGCCCCGTGCATGGTGTATCTGCAGCCGCTGTGGCCCCAAGAATTACATTTTTGACTATAAATGTGTTTTGACTCTGTCAGTGTTAGTGGGTGATGGTGGGCTGAGGGTTGGTCAATTTACAGTTCCCTATTCCAGTGTGAGGGGCCAATCATATTCTGTTCAGGGCCCCAAACGCCTTTAGCTGTCTGTGTGTGTGTGTGAGAGAGGGCGGAGAATACTGGCAGAGAGACCTGCACTCAGAGAGAGAGAGAGAGAGAGAGAGAGAGAGAGAGAGAGAGAGAGAGCAGGGGCAGGGCTCCGTCAGTCGGTCGGTATGTAGCAGCGGCGGAGCTTCTGCCGGGGATTACAAAGAGGGAAAAACGCGCCTTGGATAGAAAATATCACCTGCGGGATTAAAAAGAAAACCAGCCGAGGATGAGACACACACCGTCCGCCTGAAGGAGACTAAAAAATACGCCGTTATTCTGCTGAATTATCACCGTTTTTACGAAAATGGCGAACGACTCTCCGGCCAAAAGTCTGGTGGATATAGACCTGGCATCCCTGAGGGTGAGTGTGTGTCACAGACATTTTCAGGGTGCATTTTATTCTGTTCACATTCAGGAATAAAAACACAAGCATGTTGTAAGCAGTGCTGTTGTTGACACAGCCCCGCGGTGGCTTTTCTTTGTCTAATATCCGCTGGCATGGCAGGCCAGCAAACCGGGCGCAGCCGCTTCATACATCGAACCAACCCGATTCGAAATACTACGGGGAATCAATGAGGTCTGGTCCTCATATGTTTGTTTGTTTTTATGCTCTTTTTAAATCCAGGATCCTGCTGGGATTTTCGAGTTGGTGGAAGTGGTCGGAAATGGCACCTATGGACAAGTCTACAAGGTTGGTGTTAGCCCGTGTGTGTGCGTGTGTGTACGTGTGCGTTACAGCATCAACCTAGAGAACAAACGGGCGGAAACTGGAGCACAAACATGCATTTATGTATTTTTCCCCTCTCACGGTCTCAGGAACACGTTGATTATAACATGTCCCCTCCCCTCCTTCACTTGGGACCGGTGCTGTCTGGACTGGATTATCTCTGATAGCGTTTGGCCTCTCATGGCTTCACATCCATTCATTATTTTTTATTTTAGTGCTGCAAACATCATCCCAGTACACCTATTTTGGTCCCAAAGAGGTCCCACCTCCTCCTCCTCCTCCTCCTTCTCCTCCTCCTCCTCCTTGTTCTTCTCCTCTCATCCACACCCCAGTAAAATATTCCTTGCATCCTGCACGCTTTGCATTGCTCTGATCAGGCCAGCCCCATCCGTGCATGACAGCCTTCGCCACGCTGACCGACTTGTGCGCCATTCGGTGGGCGGTGTTTCATTGCGCATTTGTGCACACCATTGCCCAGCAGGCCTTTTGCTGGAGTGGCTCTGCTGCTGCATTAACGGGGATAGGCCTGTTCATCCCATCTCTCTCTCTCTCTCTCTCTCTCTCGCTCACACGCGCGCACACACACACACAGTGGAAAAGGCATTTGATGGAGACCCGGTGCTCCCGCAGCCCAGATTCCCACCTCCATTGAGATGAGCAGCGACATCCTTGTTGCCTGGTAGAAATGAGAGCAGAGGACTGGGCCAGAGCTGCTGGATCTGCCCAGGCTTCAGCTGAGCTCTTTAATTTGACAGTAATCACATGCAGCACTGTCGTGAGAGTGCATTTTGTTGTTGTATGTGGCTGATTGAAACCATGCTGCTGTGTGTCTGTGTGTGTGTGTGTGTATGTGTACTTTACCAAAGCCTTTACATTTCTGGATGCGGGTGGCTGCAGCAGGAACGTGGCTTGTTTGGAATTATGTCACATTAATGTCACGGGAGACAGAAGGCAGCTATACCTGATATTCCCATAATCCTGACCTGCTGGCGTCAGATGACCTTACTGACCACAAACTGCAAAGCGCTGTCTGTCTGACTGTCATGTGCTCGTGGATGGAGAACACAGCCATTTGCTATTTTTCTCTTCTTTGTAGCATTGCAGCAGTGTGGGTTAGACAAATCCAAATGATTTTGGAACAAATCCAAGTGAAATTCACCTTGACTTGAGGTGCAAATGTGGAGTAACTCAACATGCAGGTGTCCACAGTTAGTACAGCTTTGATTTGATTGATTTTACGTAGCAGTCCTTTCTAGCATTGATATTTAGCTTTTCTAGCATTGAGCACTGGTTGATGATAGTTGCTCATGTGACATAAACCGTCAGCACATACAGAACAAACATTAAATCATGGTTTAATGGCCTTGAATTATAGACCTTGTTGGATCCGTCCTCCTCTAAAACAAGAGTCGTACTTAACGCTTGGATGTTGACGTTGGCTGTTCGCACCGCTGAATGCGCCAACTTCCACATGGCACCGGAGGCAGCTTCTGTGTGGCAGAGTCAGAGGTGATTGTGTCGCCACATGATGAAGACGCGCACCTGGAGACAAGTTGATTGTGTGGAGGTGGAAGAGCAGCAGCATCCGCAAGTGGCCAAGCTCCATCCTCGGGCGCTCTCATTACTTCTGCTGCAGTTACCCTCAGTGGTGTTTGCACAGCAACCTGGTAGCATGACGTGTGGAAATTTCCTCGGACAGCTTCTGACATGTTCTGCTCGGCACCGTAATGTAAAAAATGGATTTTTTTGGTGGCCGCAGGGGTCCATTGGTGTCCACACGGACCCTTGGAGACGTGAGCGGGTGATAAGTGGACAGTGTATTTTGAGCTTTATTCTGCTTCTTGTATGACACAGACTTGCTGTTGCTGTGCACGTTCCAGGCTGAGGCTCATGGCAGACAGCACAAAGCCACTAACATACAGTACGGTGTGCTCCAGGATATCATAAAGTATATATGAGGAGCCATTTTGGGCCTCAAAGTGGTGCGTGAGGAAGCACAGCTGAAGGGGATGTTACTCTGCAACAAAATTAGGTTGTGAGACTTTGACTGTGAATCATCATTGTATGGACGTCAGTCGGCTGGAAGCCCGTGCACATCACAGCTGTTAAGTCTTTCTGTCACACGGTGATGGGGGTTACTCAGCGCAGTAAATATCCAGCAGTCGGAGCAGGAGCGGTCTGGGCTCAGAACAATCTCAAGGTCTACTGTATCTCCAGCTCTGCCTCTGAGGATTAGACCAGCGACCAGCAGCCTTCAACGATTCCACCGCGGAGACGAGTGTCACTTTGAATCAGATTGTGTGGTCATGGACAAGGAGGACGGCCCCGAGGCGAGCCTCAGTGAACGCCTGGCCCGCCGTTACCTCCGCGGCGTGGACTGATGAAACGTCGCCTCATAATTAAGCGCGGTGACGGCCGTATGAGTGTGTTTGGAGAAAACAGTACCACGGATATCTTGATTTGCTTTTGTTTTTATTGTATTAGTGTTTTTCTGTGGCTCGGGGGAGGACGGCGGCGGCTGTAAACGTTTCATTAAAGCAGGGGACAAGTGGCCGTGGGAATGCTCAGACACTCTGGGACACATATTAACCTTGACATTTTGAGTTTAGTTCCTCAGGATTTGGTGAATCATAACCACGTTTGGGTGAGGATGACCCAAGCTCGTTTTTTTTTTTGTCTGCACCGTCTGCCTTGCAAACATCTGACTCAAAAGTGTGTGTGTGTGTGTGTGTGTGTGTGTGTGTGTGTGTGTGTTTGGGTCTGCACATGTGCACTTGATCCTCAACACTTGGTGATTGGTTGGGATTCCCAGACTAGCAAATAGCAGCATAGTGGGACTGACTGAGGCTTGTTGCAGCTGTGTGCACCAACAACAGCTGTTGGGATGGAAAAATAAAATGGGGGTGGTTGAGAGAAAAAAAAAGAGGAAATGCAACAGAGAGAGAGAGGAGCACCCACCCTTTAATCACCAAACGATCCATCCTGAAGAATCGGTTAATCTGTGATCGGTTTCTGAAATGTTCACTTTTTAAGTGAAAGCAGCTGTCGGCACGCTTTTATTACCACTTGTTTTTCATGACATTTGATACCCATGTGGCCAGCAGCCTCTCTTCTTCAAAGACAGTAACAAGTTGTATTTAGAGTCATACGTCTGGGGACAGTAGGACTTGATCTCATTTATCGTACATTCATCAAGAACAAAACTCCAGCAGTCAACATGAGCGAAGACAGAAACAAAACCACGAATAGAAGAGCCTGAACTTCAAACAGCAACCAATAGCAGCAAGGTCAGAGGACAGCGTGTCTCTGTGTCCATTAAACAGCAGGAGGGTAAGGAAGAATTAAATCAGAGCTGAAGAAAGAGGCAGGAGGAATTTTTAAAACTCTGGGGTGAGACCACACTCAGCATGTGGGGCTGGGAATCCCCCTCTCTGAGGAAATGGTTTAACCCATTTATGACTTGCTGACTTTTAGACTCACTCAGCTTCTCTCCTGCAAACCGCTGCTGTAATTGGTTCAGCCTCACTGAAACTGGCTGCCTTTGAGTTTAGAGAGAGTCCAAGACGAGCAAACAAGTCAAACTTGTGGGATTTTTTTTTTCTTCTTTTTTTGGGTTTGATTCCCTAAAATGCAGCAAAGCCGGAGGTCGTTAGCTCGCTCAGTGCGGCCGTCGGCAGGGAGCGAGGGGATGTTTGTGAGGAAGCAGTGATACGGTGGAAGTCATCAGTGCAGCGAGGAGAAGTCGGTGGCTTTGCTGTGATGGCCTGATTAGAAAACCACAGCCCTGTTCCTGTCGCTCTTTCCTGCATCCTCCTGACAGTCTGAGGCACTGACTGAACCCTGCTGACGGGGTGATGTGGACATGCAGTGCAGATAACAGTGCTGCTCACGTGCAGATCATCATGTGGACAATGTCACTGCAAAGATTAATCAGATTATTGTCCAACAATATAAAGTATCAGTTTAAACTAGTGGAGGACTGCGTTTGATGATTATTTACGTCAGCAATCTGATCATTGTGCTGTGGATTATTACAGTCAACAATCATTTAGAGTAGAGAAAAGCACCAAACTCTCATATTTGCAATAAAAGAGGCATAATTGCCATTTTTGCTCGGAAAAAAAAGTCTTAAAACCCTCTTAATGTATCTAGGTGCTCCATATATTATCTAAATACTGTACTACTGTACAATATGAAAAGAAGTGTGTGTATTTTTTATGTGAAAGTCATAAAAACCGAAGATAATGAGCTTTAATCATGAGACGCGAGAACTTTGCCTTGAGGCCAGATTGAAACTTTATCACTGACTTTAAATGAATAATGAATTTGAAATGAATGGAGCTCAAGCGTGCGCCACAGTCAGATTGCACGGCGGGACGATCTCTCTTTTCTCTCGCTGATGAGGGCGAACCCTCTGCTGTGCCGCGCTGCAGCCTTCGCTCTCTAACCTGTCATTTCAGTGGTATGTGAGGATTTCTCTGGAGCCTTCCTGCGTCTTACCAGGGAAACTCCGGCGCTGGATATCGTGCAGTGGAGACGACGGCTGCGTGTCTGCTGAGATGTTCTCTTTAAAGCAGCAGTGGCACGGTCCTCTCTGTGCACTGCTGGCTTTGCTTTTATACTTATAACTTACGTCCATGCTGTGCAGTCTAGAGAAGGACTGAATGTCATCAAAGCTCATCAACTGATTCTTTCATTGGCGTTGGTGGTTTTTCCACCAGTTTATCAGTTTCAGGCAGGAAGCTTTTATTTTTTTTTAGAGTTGCAGCTCATGATCTTTTGCATTATTGATAAATAAATCAGTGTAGAGCTCAAGGCAGTGTCTTCAGTATGCTATAGGTTACAGTCTACCACCCGAAGGTGTCCTGTTTTCAATAATAAAAACAGTAAATCGTCACATTTCAGGAGCTGGAAACAGGAATTTAAGTGAAAATGATGCATATACAGATAGAAACAGAAAAACCAGCCTCAAAGCAGTTTCACTTCCTCAGCTTCTCTTCAGCCTGGCCTTGTCACAGGAAAGATGCTTGTTTTTTTTCTGTTGCTGATAAGGTGAAGCTGAGGAAATGCACTGAGTGCATGGCTGATGTTCTCCTGTAAGTCCACATCAGGAGCTGAAGAACCGTTCACGCAGGAAGACGTCATGTGCAGGTTGACAGTCCACAGATCTGCATCGTCAGGACAGTACTGGCCTTGTGTTACATACTGGGTATTGACCAGTTAGTGCTGCAGCCACAGCGACAATAAAGGCCATTAAACATTCAAAGGAGTTTGAGTTTCTTTGGTCAACACTCTGGCTGGAAAAATGTCATGACTCTGAAGTTTTACTGTCCTGTAATTGTCTAGTCACTGAGTACTCTCTCAAGTTCAAATTTTATTTACTATATTACCAAATTAGTGGCAAAACTCCTTAACACAGCTCTGACCAACAGTCCAAACCCCCAAAATATTCAGTTTCCAGTGACGTGACACACAGAAAAGCAGCAAATCCTCCCACTGCAGAAGCAGAACCCAGTGAATGATGTTACATTTTGGCTTGACAAATGTCTTAAACGGTGAATTAATTGTCAAAAATGTTGCTAATTAATTTCCAGCCGACTAACGTGTTGATTAATCAACTAATGGTTTCAGCAGTGATGAGAGCAATTGTCTGGGGGAACGCTGGCTGGGGAATAACTGCATTAGCTGTAAGATATTAACCCAAATAATTGCTCTTCAACTGCTTTAGCTTCAAAATAAACATCATATTACACACCTTTCTTTAATTTCTATTGCTTTCCACTCATCCCAGTTGTATGGGGAGCTATTTATAGGGTGGCTCCACTCTGTAAAGTGGTGGAACTACAAAGCTGTCAGAAGGAATAGACTCATGCAAAGCTGCCTCACCGACCTTCCGGCTATTCAAACTGGAATGTTAGTCGTGTCTGCTGTGACCTTTCACAGCACAGGAAGTGCAGTGCGGCCGCGACCAACAACAGCAGCAGCGGTAGTAAAGCTGTGTCTCCACGGGGAACTTTTCTTTACAGTCAGACCTGCTGGTATCTACTGTGACCTTTCCAAACAGAAGAAGTAGAAGCTCTGCCGCTGATAGCAGCGACGGGAACTTGACTTTGTCACGGTTCGCCGTGGAGAAGTCGGGCCGCTTTGTGTGCACTTAGCCATTGTTTCCAATGAGCAAACAGTGAATGTGTCAGTGTGGAGGTTCACCACGAGAGCACCAACACCCAACAAAGTGACTTCTTTTTAAAGCTTAAGCCTTCCGACCACATTTCATATTTGATCGACGTCGATCTTCAGCGTGGTTTGTCTGATGGTGTTTGAATGTCCTCACAGTGCTAACTGCTTCTTATGGCTCGCTCCTTGCACTCAGAGGATTAATTACTAGAAGTCCAAATGCATAATTATAGATCCAGAGCACTGCACTGTTAAGAATGCGGCAGCGAAGATGACACGTTGATGATGTATTAAACGCAAACACAAATGGTATCAAAGAGCGATCATTAATAGGTTTTCTACTTTACACAAAGGTGACATTCTTCGTACCCTTGTTAATGAGTCTGTTAGCAGTGTCCAGCACGCCTGCTAGCTACAGTTAAGCTAAAAATAAGACACAGAGGCTCAGACAGTATCTGGGTCACGTTCTTTGATGCTCACTGTGTGGACTGACTGTGCTGCTGCTGCTGATTCTCAGAGGATACAAGTAGCCAGATTTATGTGTTTTGTTTCGTATTTACAGACTTTATGACACATTTCTGTCCATGCCAAAGATAGTGAGGACACCTTTCGCTCAGGTGGAGGCTGAACCTCTTCCTCCTCATCACGTTGTCGTCACATTGCGTCCATCATAAACTCAACTTCTGGAAGGTGGAGTCTGTGAAAGTGAACGCTCCATTAATTAATGACTGTCACACCCTGTCTTTATTTCCACCTCGTCACCGTCATGTGCTTTGACACTGCTCCAGCTGATATCACACCCCCTTTTTATTCTCTGCATTTTACTGTTGGCAACACGCTTCCTGGATATACGTTGTGTAGCCAGCAGGCAGCAGGGTGTGAAGGCACAGACAGGAGAGGCTGTGACAAAGCTCACAGTGCTGCTCAGCTGCAGAGACGCACGGTTAAACACCAGACGACTGCTCTGTTTACTCCACCCAGCCACTCAGGTCCAGTCCTGAGCTCGGATGAAGATGGAAAAAGCTGTCCCTTCTCTTCCTTGGTTACTTAGAGCCCATCCTTGATGTGGAATGCAGGGTCAGGCTGCAGGAGGAAGAGGAGAGATGTTGGGATTAAGCAGTGGAGGGAAAAGGCTTTGAAATGAGGGATGGATTGAAGAGGGGAGAAAAGAGCAGCAGAGGAAGGTCACTCCAGAGCATCCCTCCTCCTCCTCCTCTTCCTCAACCCTGCTCACGCGCCCCCGTGGGGTGAGGAGGAGCTTGAGGGGGAGGCCGTGATGGAAGGCACCATGGTGGCTGTAATCCCTCAGCATGAGCCACCACACGCTGAGAGGAAGAGGAAGGAGCGATCAGGATGAAGGCTGAAATATATTAAAAAGCACGCTTACTCTTCAGTTTTCCACATTATTTAGATGCAGTAGCTCAGATTTGTATGGCAGAAGCTGCTTATTTCAGAAGAAGGTGCAGCCATTCTGGCACCAGTTTTGTTTTTATACTGTGAGAAATTCCCTGAACTTCTCAAGATGTTGGAGACTTTAGTGGATCACGGACTGAAAATCTCCTGATCTGAAAAAAAAAAGAGAGCACATTTCCATAAAAATGATGCTGCGGAAGCGTGTTTGACTGTAAGACTCTCCAGTGGTCTCTCAGGCTCGGCTAAATGCCTAAAATTGAAATGTAAATCCAGACGGCAGCATCAGCTGTGTGTTTGTCCCACTGACTCGACTCTGAAAACTCATCATAATTAACAAATTACCCCCTTTTATTGTTTTGTTTTATCTCTGCCAGGCATTGTTATATAATGTGATTACTGTACTGTTAATGTGGCGTCGGGTGGAGCGATGGATGCATGCAGGCAGTGCAAACAGATGGCTTGTTGTCGTAGCGGCGGGGCAGTGATGCTGAAGAGACAGAGAGGGTATTAACTGTATGTCTCTGCCTGTTGGGTCAAGTGGAGCTGCTGCACTTTCATATTGGAAACCAACACAGTATTTTTTGGCACCGACCAAATACGTCCCTAACACCAAGAATTCCAAACGATGTCGAGTCAGCGTCATTATTTTCTGTAAGTACTCACAGATCCTGATTAGAATCATCATTGTGTAGAAACACTTGTCCATATCAGTCAAATGAAGGTGATCAATGAAGATATCATGTGGTTATTAATACTGCTCAAGAGCCCACAGCCCCATCAGACGACAGTGTTTACTGGCAGGAGCAGTGTATCCAGCCAATGTATTCAAATGAAATGTAACTTTTTAAAGATAAATCTCCTCTTTCCCAGATGAAGACTGCTCTCTTAAAATCTGACTCCAAATTCAACCCCGAGTCCAAAAGTCCAAACGCTGGGTTGCTGAGTAAAATGTAAATAAAAACAGAATGCAGTCATGTTGTAAATACAGTTATCCAAAGTGTTCCTGAGTCCATGTAGTAATCTCCTTTATCCAATCATGTGTTCACAAAGTGGTGAACCTCTCTCCATCCTTGCTTGTGATCGACTGAGCCTTTCCAGGATGCCCCTTTCATACCCAATCATGGTACAATCACCTGTTACCAATGAGCCAGTTCAGTCATTATCCATTCATCTGGCAACGTTTCGCTGTTTTTCATTGTATTTTCATGTCACATCAGTGAGTAAAATGGAGCCTTCACCCTGCCAGGCCTATATGTTTGAGTCTTTTGCTTCAAAAACATCCAGTGGTTGTGCTTCTGCCTCTCTTGGCCTTCACTGTGTTGTGTTAGTCTTGGGGATGTCTGGAGTTAAACTGTTCAGCTTCACTGGTTCTCGTTGTACATCTCTACAGATAAGTGTATCAAATGGCTGAAATGTGGGCCTGACTTGGAGCTGAGGTCGTGGGGTTGGTCCTCTGCATGAACAGACCGTTGTATGGCTTCAAAAGACGGAGATCTGTAGTATATTAGGTTGATTATACTCCTGTTAGGGACAGACACTACTTTGTGTTTGCCTTTCAGTCCAGGGTACAGTCACTCTGATAAGCAGGCGATGCTGATAGACACAGTGATGTAGGCTTTATGGAACTATGAAGTGTTGGGAGCAGAAAGTTTCTATGATTAATAATTGCTTCAGGGGGCAGAGAAATGTTTGTTTTAGTCTCAGCTTGCTGGATATTTCCTGTATGGTAGATCAATCATGGTTCAATAACTGACGAGCCGCAACCTCTAAATACTCAACATCCAAGCGACCAAAAGTCCAGATGGAGAAGCAGCTTGGGTCAGAAAACGACAGGAAAATGTAGAAAAGGACAGATTTATGTGACGTTAAAGAGGCTGCATCACTTAATGTTTTCAACAGGTGTCAGGACGTGTTTAGTTATTCGAGCAGTTTGTCATTATATCAGGTTGACACAGATGCTGGTATAGCTGGAAATTAGACAAGTTGACAGCTCTGTGAAGTCACGCTGGTAGATGCCCATGTGGTAGGCTCATCACGGCCCTGAACCACAGGGTACATAAACACATCTATCATTTTCTTTGGACCACACCATGAATCTACAGCCATGCAAGCGGCGCTTTGAGCCGAACGCTGAAGTCAGCGGACTAAAATGTTCACAACGACAATGCTAACATGATGATTTGAAGCGTGTTCACAATCTTAGTTCAGCATGTTAGCAAGCTAACATTAGCTAGTTCACAGTAAACAGCTGAGGCTGATGGGAATGTTGTCAGTTTCACAGGTGTTCGGTCATAAATCAAAGTACTGGACCGGCGTTGTTGAATGGAGACTCGATGGTAGCACTAGACTGAAAGTCTGAATGTGTTCACCAATCTCACGGCAATCCGTCCTACAGTTGTTGAGACATTTCAGTGAAAACCGTGAATATCAACCTCACCAGAGTCATTAGGATGAATCCTCTGGGAACCATGAACTGGCTCCTTTTGTTAGCGTAATGTCTTAACCATGGTCGGCCAATAAAAACAAGAGAAACGTCCTCAACATGTTTGCTTAATGTGGCTCGTTGTCGTCTGGAGGCACTTGTTCCTTAAAGCAGATGGCAAACAGTAAATCCAGCCGTCCAGTTACAGCTGCTCACCAGCGAAATGAAGTAGGAGCTTTAGGAACTTGTTACGTAAGGACACAATAAGAGTGCGGGCACAGTGAGACGGTGGAGCTGCTGGATTCACAAAGGTCATTATCGTGGGGGCAGAGAAGCCCCAGCAGAAGCAGTGCCAACCAAATAATTTCCATGTTATTTTCATAGCTTTTATCAGGATGTGTGGGTCTGTCAGTTTTCTCCCATCCTTGGATTTGAGCTCAGCTAAATGGTCATGATGAGTTAAGACACACACACACACACACACACACACACACACACACACACACACACACACACACACACACACACACGCCCCTCTTTCCTCCCAGGACTCCACCCTTATTGATTTTCCACAGCTCTGCCTAGCATCTTGTACAACAGCCCTTTCATTCTGTTATCTGTGACCTGCTCCTGGCTGATAAATCCCACTGAAAGCCTCTCTGTTCAGAGCCAAAATGGCCGCCACCTGGGCGCCGCATTCTCTGAGTTGGGAGTAGGGGGGCTTTTAGATGGTCATGTGCCCACATTTACTCAAGTAAACAAGGGATGACGTTTCAAAGCAACCAAACTCACTTTTATTTTTCGGTTTAGTGAATGACCTGAGCGGTGCGGGCCGCTGGACTGATGTGCAGGGTTGTGCACACATGCATGGTTTAAAGTATGTGTCATATACCACCTTACTGATTCCTGGAGATCACTGGGTTTTATGGAGGCTGCAGAATGAGTCCACTGCAGTCATTATGTAGTAGGGAAGGTGAAATAGCCATTTTGTTGCTTGTTTGGTAATCTCTCTGTGTTTGTGTGTGGTGTTGCTGTCCCTTATCCTTTCCTTGGTTGCTTACTCTGATTTGTAGCAGCATGCCTGTGGTTTGACACCACTGACTGCAGGCCTGAGGCTCATCAGAAGAGTGTATGAAACACAAAACCCAGCCACTTTCCTTCAACTTTTGTCTCCATTTTTGACCTAAAACTTGCATGCATGAAATAGTCTCTGGATATTTTATGTAGAATTAACAAGAATAAACGATTAGCAGGGACAGTCTTCAGGCCACAAGGCGAATGCTCTGTCAGTCTATGGCTGACTGTACAGTTTGTACAGCTGGCTGAAAGTGGCACAGTTTGGTAAAGGAGGCTAATCGTTCCGGGAATAGTTTGCATTAGTGCGGAATGATGAGCCTTGGATTATAGATTTGTTTTTGAGATCTTGTTTGGAGAAGAAGTTATTTCTTTTCCGGCGATGAGACAAATTCTTGGCCGGGCCTTCCTTCCTCCAGCCAATCAGGCTCTTGCTAAATGCTGCACTCGCATGACTGAATAAGAAGTGGACTAACTGTCCTCCCAGATAAAGGCACAAGCCAGTGTCCCTCCTGTTGGCTTATTAAAGTCCCTCCCCCTCGACACGCACACACACACACCAGCTAACTCTCAGCGTCTGGTTGAGGCTCTTAATGACAGTTGTTGGCCTGTCTGAGCTTCTGTGGTTTAAACGGGTGGACATGGTGGACTCTCTGCGTGTGTGTGTGTGTGTGTGTGTGTGTGTGTGTGTGTGTGTGTGTATTGGAGGGGTGGGGGGGTGGTTGTACTGTATGGGTGGCCATCTGGAGAGGGAAACAAAGCTGCTATTGGGTGGGGGTGGGGGGCTGTTTGTGCTGGGTACAGGCTTGGGAGAAGTTTTGAGGAGCAGAGTGCTGAGGTGAGGGAGAAGTTCGTCTTGTAGTTCAATGTGAAACTTGTCTTCTTTTGGGGAGAGGGGGTGTGTGTGGTCAGTCATCCTGTGACACACCTGCACCAGTCATCTGTCTCTGCTTCCAGTTTTCAGTCTGAAGAAACACACTGCAGCTGTTTCAGTGATGTTGCCAGAAATCTTCCAGCAATCCTCGGAGATCGGTATCTGGGTAGATTTGGGGTCAGAAACAGGCCGTTCGGTTCCATTGTCATGGTTCATTTTTCATGTGCAATCATGCACAAGTTGAAGTAGTTCTTATCAAAGTTTGGGATTTTGGATGGAGGACATCCAGCTCCGTCATCATGGAAATGTTTGGTGCATCGTCCAGAAGCTGAGACTCCAGACTTAAAACAGACGGCTCAAAACTCAAACATCCTCAATTTTAACACGATATAATCGCAGCATATATATATGAAAGTAGCGTTTTTTTAGCGTTCTCTTTCTGAGAACAGAATGAAACACAAAACACGTGTGACAGCAGAGATACTGTCGATGCGAGACGGTCACAGACACAGGATGAACATGACGCGTAGACATGTATTTATTCATCTGAACCCACCAAAGGTCTTCATGACGGTGTTAAGCAGTTTTAAGGTGTTTTTGTAGATGAGGTTTGGCAGGGAGGTGAGTGTCTGACTCAAACTCACACTGACGGCTCACACCGAGTGTTAATTCAAGCTGCCACAATTAATCGATTAGCTGTGAAATGAAATTAATCTGCAACTCTGTTGATCACGTGTTCTGTGGTAAGTCAGACTCTAGTGAAAAATGCTCCTCTCGCTGCTCTTCATCCACAAAATGAGCCTCATGTTGTCAAAGTTTTGTCTGGCCAGCAGTCCAAAACCCAAACTTGTTCAATTTTCTGACCCACAAGATGCATCAATGTAGGTATCCTCACATTTGAGAAGCTGGAACTACAGAATGGTTGACATATTGGCTTTATAAATGATGAAGAATGATTAATCAATTGTCAAAATAGCTGCCAATTATTAGAAATAACTTGTTCCTCTAAGAAATGTTTCTGGAAGTCAGAGTAGAAATCTGAACCTTTTTCCCATTATTTCACCATATTCACTGTTTGTCTTACACACATTCTCTCTCTCTCTCTCTCACACACACACACACACACACACACACACACACACACACACACTTGTTGCGGTAGCGATGATAAATCCTGTTTTCTTTCACGGCGCTCTGTGGCTTCTTTCAGGCCTGCACACAGTGAGGCAGCTGGCAGTGACGACTGACGGCCTCATTAGCTTTTGTTTTCATCTGCCTCAAAACACTGTGAGCCGGTCTGAGCTGTCACCTGACCACAAACCACGCCGTGTGATTGGGCCCCGGCCATGAGCCCCAGCCAGCTGACCAGAACCCAGGCCGCTGATTGGGCCAGAGTTTCTCAAAGCACTTCCTCCTGTAGCCGGGCAGAATCTGTGCAAACTCCCATGAGTACTGAGGGGTTTGAAAACACATATAGGCTGCAGTCAGGAGAGAAGCACTTCCAACTACACGTACACGAGCCCTGTGCAATGCGTAGACAACTGCATTTGAATGATTTGTAAGATTCATTCATTAGATATTCCTGTCAGTATATCAGGAGCTTTATCTTGATGGTTCCATGTTAGATGTTAAACACGCAGGCGTTCAGCTAAAGAGAAGACCTGTAAATACTCTCCACCGATGAGACCAGGTTTTCATCTGTCCGTGCGGACATTTGGAAAGGGCTCCTGAATGCAACCGTTGTTCGTGTTACCAGGCAGATACCGAAAATCAAACGCACCTCAGACGCTCATGCGGGGAGGGGAAAGCTGCTGGGACTGACTTTGAGTTGTTAAAGGAATAGTCTGACATGTTTTTTGGATGTTTCCTTGTTTGCACTCGGAGCCTGAGTCACAGTGGACGATCAGCATCAGTTTCCTCTCTGTGCACCCCGTCCAGAAATAGGCCTGATGCAGCTCAGCGTAGCACAGCGACTGAAGGCAGGAGAGCTGCTCAGAGCTCAGTTCATCAGGTGACACGCTGTCGAGCGTCTCCTTTGATGCTTCGTGCACGTTTTCAGAAATGTTGAATTGACCCTTTAAATCTGAATAGTGCTTGTTTGACTGAATGATGATGGGTTTTTGGGGAAAGGTACACCATCACAGCTGTAGTACTGAATACTGAACCTCAGTACATTTCATTGTACAGCGTTGTTCTCTCTCAATGTCTTATTCTTGTATTAATTTATTATTCTACCTGCCTGCCCACTAAAGCCAAATACATTACATATCTCCTTGTTTTATAAAAGATTAATGTTTTTTTTCTTATCCCTGTGCAAATAAAGATTAAAATGATGATGAGTGACAACCAAATTGTGTTTGTAGCATCAGAAGCTGTCACCCACTGAAAGTTGGCATCTTAATGCTTTGTGTCACGTTCTTCAGTCTTTGATTTCTGTACTGAAGTCAAAATAATGTAACATAAAAAGTATTTATAGTATTTTTAAGGCAGATGTTTAAAAAAAAAAAAAGTCCCTCGTTCCAAAACCAGCATTGAAAACCTTCAAACAGCACCTGATCTGGGGCTCCCCAGAGTCGGGCCGGGAACCTTTTCCATCTGACCTCATTTCCCATCATCTCTTTGACTTTTTAACAGATGCATTAAAATCCCCAAAAATTCCGACACACACACCAAACGTCCCACTTTTTGTAGACTCACCTCTGTCACTGGCTGGTGTATCTGACCTGCGATCATGGCAGACAGTCTGTGAAGAGGCCTGTTTTCTGTTGTTGTGGATGTTCGGCTATTGGATGGTTGCTGCTCTGCCTTGAGCATGATGACAGCAGCTGGTACGCGGGTCACTGTAGGGTCAGATATGGCAGCCATGATGCCCACTGCTGTTTTCCTATATGACTGCCCTCCCTCCGGCTGTCCTCTTTTCACCAGGTTACCGTGGAGACTGGTTTGTAAAGTCTTTAGCAGGCTGACATTCGGCGTGGAAAAGGAGGGGATCTGGCTAAATGACCTGCAGCGTCTGATGCTGCAGAGATGACAATTCTGCTGTGTGGAGATAGTGTCATGTGGAAATCAGTCAATCGAACGAGGGAAGTTTTTAGCTTTCTTTTGAAAATATTCAGTGATTTGGCTTCCTGATACCTGGAGGTCAGCTGTTACTGGAAACCTCCAATAAACCAGCAGCAGATGATCACAGTGTTCTTGAAGGCAAATGTTGGTTAACGATGTAGCTTGGTCCTCGTCCATCTGCGTAACTATGGAAACATACATTGTGCTCTCTAATGATGTCACCGAGTGGCAGCATGTATAATGAGAACGGTAATGGACCGAGGTAGCTGCCCTGTGCAACCCCAAAACAGATGTCATGTTTCTCAGACACATGATCTCCAAGACTGAAGGAAAACTTTCTCCCTTTGATGTATTTTTGAAACCAGTTTAACTCCCAGTCAGACAGACCAACCAGCTGTTCAGGATGATTGATGAAGATATGATGGTCAATCGTATTAAACGCTGTACTTAGATCGAAGAGGACAAGAACTGAGACCTTATTTTCATCAGAATTTAGTCTGAGGTCGCTGATTGTTTCAGTCAGAGCAGTTTCAGAGCTGTGCTTTGTTCTAAAGTCTGACTGAAATTCCTCCAGAATGTTATTTTCTTTGAGAAACGAGTTCATTTTTCAGCATCTTACTGATGAATGGAAGGTTGGATATCTGCCTGTAGCTGGTGACTGCATTGCTATGAAGTTGGGTCTCTTTAGTGATGGTTTTACAGCAGCTGTTTTAAACACATTGGGGAAGATGCCTGTTTGCAGAGATGTATTTATCATTTCCAGGACATGACTTGACACACTTTCAAACAGTTGAGTGTAGATCTGTTGTGACAAGACACACTTTTTAATAGCCTTTCTTTAAAGTAAACAAAATAATTAGGCTGATATGCAGTTTTGAAGCACAACAGCAGCACTCAGCTGCCAACAGGCACAAAACAAAAGATTTTTATTTTTAATAAATTCTATTATATACTACATTAATTACAGCTAGTAGCTGTTGTCCATCTATTTGGTGCACTATGGGGAAAATGCTAAAACACTGTGTGATTTTACAGGACCACCACAGACTGGTTGTGTCAGCTGAAGGGCCCAAAGCAAACTTATAGAGCCGTCACTGATCCATGGGAAAAATGTCCAGATCAGCCTTAATCCTGATCCTGCAGAGGCTCGGGGCTTCCCCGTCACTACACACACATTGTTAGGTGCTTGAATGTCCCTGTTGTCACTATTCATGGTGTGTTTTGTAAAATAAGTTATCTAACAGTTAGAGTCCATTGTGTTCTAATAAGCTCTCCCCTGATCTTCTATCAAAAAAACCCGTCCTCCGAGCAGAAGTGGGTCAGCAGGAAGTGATTACAAACGCTGACTCCTTGTCATCTTTTGCACCAGCACATCACCTGTGGCTGCAGGCGAGGTTGCTGTTTGAAGCTAAGAGAAAGGGGGAAAGAGTGCGCAAGGCTTTCGATGTTCAGTGAACCGTGAAAGAGTCGGCCTCAGACACTTAGAAACACATGATCCATAACTAACTCTGTCTGTCTCCCTAAAACTCACTGACACACGGCCAACCTCGAGAACAAGCCTGAACATGTCTGTGGATAACACTGACTGCTACACCTGTGTGTGTGTGTGTGTGTGTGTGTGTGTGTGTGTGTGTGTGTGTGTGTGTGAGAACCATGTTCCAGCTGACCTTGATTTGAGTATGTAGCACATTTACACTAATTATTCTCCACTTTTCCAAACAAATTCAGCATTAGTATTTAGTGTGTACTTTGCAGTATAAGTACATCTTAAGGAAGCGCAACCCAGGTGTTTTTTTAGTATTTCTCCATCAAACTTTCAAATTACAGTACAGTAATATAAATAAATAAGACGTTTTCAGTCTTGGTATATTGTTATCGTGTTGTGTCCGCACACACCATGCAGTGTTATCTGTTATAGTGTTATTTGGGCAGCATGTAGTCTGCAGGCATATTCATAAATACACAAAAAAACTTCCAAAAAATACACCAACATCTCTAGACAGCATTGAGTTTTTTGTGTGATAAAACACAACATAAACTGGTCGGTTAACACATTGTTCTGGGTGGTCCCTGAACGCAACATGCACATAGCGGTCAATAGAAAATGAGCAGTGTTCTGATATTATGATGATTCACCTGCTTTTTTGAGGAAAATAGCTGCATTTAAGTTAAAAATCTCATGGTAACAAACATATTTGAAGACTTTCAGAAATACAAAGTTTATATTTCTGTGAACATGGTCTAAATGAATAAAAAGTAAATATTTACAAAATGCATAAACATAGAACTCTTCTCCTGACTGAAGGACTGTGGATAACAAACTTACTCTTGTTTCCAGTATCAGTCGCACTGTATGTAACAATAAGACTGTTGAAATCTTTATTATTACCACTGCAAGTCAACCACATTTTTCACTTTTTATGGAAACACTGACACCATTTTTCTTTAGTGTTTGCAGGGCAAACTTCTCTCCCTCTCCGCCCTCTGTCATGCACTTGTCTCTGCTCAGAGGGGAGAGTGACGTTGATGATAGGTGCTGCTGGGAGTTCAGGGTTCCACTGTGTGTGTGTGTATGCGTGTATGCATGCATGCACTCTATCCTACATACTGTAACTTGTCCTACTTCTGACTTGCGGCTACACAGCTCAGGGCTCCTTCACATATATTAGAGCTTTTTGTTCTGAAAAGTCAGCAGTTCGTGCAAAAGATCCAAAAAAGAGCAGTTTTGAATATTTGATCCTCCATCATCTGTTATTTATTTCTATGGATGAGGGCAAAATAAAGGCACAGCTGATTTGAATGTTTTTTGTTTTTTTCGTTTTTTTTGGGGGGGTTGGGGGGGGTGTTCAGGTTAGAGGCTGTTGTGTGTTGTGCAGATTGTAAATTCCTCTGAGACAAACTTGTGATTTGGTTTTCTCTTTATGAATGACTTCACTTGACTTGTTGACTACAACGGAAAGATTGTGTGTGTGTTTGTGTGTGTGTGTGTGTGTGTGTGTGTGTGTGTGTGTGTGTGTGTGTGCATATTTACAAGCAGTGAAAGCATCTGTGGAAGTCTGGCACTTTGTCAACAGGACATAACAGACGAAGTAGAATACCTGGATAAATGGAAGATCTACAGTCATATAACACTCCTGTCTCTCTGTGACATACACACACACACACACACACACACACACACACACACACACTCTGTAAATTTCTCAGTGGAGCCAAAGGGCTTCTTTTTCATCTTTTATCATCATGGCATCGCTCTGCAGTGAAATCACTCGCCTCGTGTCCTGTATAGCCACCACTGCTCCTCCTCCTCCACCTCTTCCTGCTCCACCATGTGATTAAAACAGACCCTCGGTGTCCACCCCTCTCCCCTGTTGTTCGATCCCATGGTAACTTGTGAGGAACGCTGGGATTGGTTATTTTTGGCTACTCGGCTGATGCCTCGGGGAGGAAAAGGTGTTAATGGCAAAGTGGTGCTTTTCTTTCTGTCTCTGTGAGATCAATAGGCTTTAATGGTGTGACCTGCAGTATGTGTTTTGTGCTGTGTGGTAGTAAATGTGTGGTCTCTGGGCTTTCAGCATCAGTGTGGTCAGTGTGATGACATAAGAATATCATGTATGCATAATTGACATTCACACATTGGAAGTGAACAGGGAGGCTAACACCAAGGGCTCTTTCACTTTGGAAAAACAGGGACATAGTGTGTGTGATGTCACCCGCAGGTTGAGTGTGGTTTTCAGCTCGACACCACGTTGGCAGTGTTGGTTTGGAGCTTTTCAGCGAAGCTAACAACCCAAATACACCCTGCTTTCAGATTCCCTTAATTCCTATTTTTGAAGCAGTTATTTCCAAACTTGCCTGACAAGCGACATCCCAAGTATAGAACAATGGTTTTGACTTTCTGTTTCAATAAAGACATTCCTGACCCTTCATTGGAGTTTCGTTGTTTATTCAGTGGCCATTAGAGAGCTGGCTACAGCAGTGAGCCACAGTGGATGCACGACATTCCTAACTAATCTGCTATCTTTCCTGTTTAAATGACTAACGAGGGCATGAATAAAGAGCTGAGCAGCATCAGTCCAGACTTCATGTACTCTGTTTGGTTTTTATGGATAATGAGAGACTGCTTCCATGTCCTTCTGCTGATGCTCAGCACTGACAGTGGTTGTGTTTTGTGGTTGTTTTTTCCTGTGATTGTAGTTGTTCCTGTGCAATAGTCAATTGCTTTCAAGCAAAAATACCAAATTTGTTGCTGCTTTTAGGTTGTTGAAGTGAGGATTTATGTGTTTTTCTAAAGGATTTCAGCCAACATCTTTGAGTGAACGCTGTCTTGGTGCAAAAGCCGTTTTAAAAGATTTTTTCCCTCGTCCAGAAATACAGTTCTGAGAGGAATTTGTAGCCTTGACTTCTTTCTTTTGGAAACATTCTTTTGGACGAGTATGGTCAGATTTGAGGAGGATGAATATCTTCACCACATATTCTCAGTCGTTTCAAAACAGCATTTTTGGATTTGCTTCCCGAGTGACTCAGCCGGTCTGGGGTTCACTGTCTAGATGAAGGGCCCTTCGGCAGGGAGGGTGTCTGTTGTCGGACATGACGGTTACCTCGCCACCGGCCAGGACGCCCTGTTGTCACGCCATGCAGGACTGAGGCGGGAGCAGAGAGAGCGAATGAATGACATCGTTGCCAAGGCTAAAAAAGAAGACAGATGGAGGGTGGGTGATGTAAGCCTGGTGCAAGACCACCTGAGTGGAAACCTGAAGACCTGAGCAGGACTCACTGTCTCTCCGCAGGGCAGACGATTCAGGCTCTTCTGTCCGTCCTGTCCTCTCCTCCACTGTTGTAATCCCAACTCTCCTCTCGCTGGCTAAATAAATCATACGAGGCTCTCCAGCGTCGGGGAGGTGGAGGGTTTGTGTTGTCAGATGAGAGGAGCCAGGCTGCAGGGATTATCAGCGCCAGCAGAATGGAGGGCTTAGTAGTTTTTCTTCTCTCCGGCGGTGTTCACACTGCAGCTTGGAAATCTTATATTTGATTCCTCCTTTACACCAGTGACATGGGATGTTTTTTTTGAGTTGGTATAAGCAGGGGAAACCTGCATGAACTCTCTCTGTTCCGGTCAGATGACTCGGCGGTGTGTGATTTCTCTGAAGAAGCTGCAAACGGCAGATTGTGTTGAGGTCTTTTGAGGCTGCAGTGTGTTGTGTTGTTGACTGAATTGCATCGTATCATAAGGTGTTTGTATTTTTACATCGTCATCATCATTCTTTGATCAGACGCCCTAAGATATGTTTTAGACTTTTATTCAAGCAAAGTTCTTGTTTCATCAAATAGAGCACAGACCCCTCTAAGGCCAGTAATCCACTCTTCAGTGATGTGCAAGCACGAGCTTCGCGCTCAGTACTGATGCTTGTTCTCATGAGGTTTAAAGTTCAAACATTTTTCCTATTGCAGACACTTTACATTTGGATGTAAGAGTATAATTACTGCATGATGCATTTATATTTACATAGCTCCAAAAAGAAGTGTTATTAAAATTACATCTCTTCTCCCATGAAACCACCGTCCCTGAACGCTCCATAACAACTGCTCTCTGTATGAAGTTTGAGCAGCTGTGTCGGCTACCCCAGAGGATTACTGCTGCCTGTGAATCAGGGCGGCAACTAACCATTATTTTCATTGATTATTAATCTGTCCATTATTTTCCCAATTAATCAATGTCTTGTGTGGTCTGTAAAATGTCAGGAAAAGGTGAAAAGGGTTGTGGTGTGAAAATTTACCCAAGATGATGACCTCAAATGTTTTATCCACAACCCAAAGATAATGCTGTAGCAATGCTGACGAACAAAACCAACAAACCGGACTGAAAAGCTCCTTGGTGGAGGTAACGTTCACTGGATCAACTGATAATGGGAATACTTCATCAGTTGCAGACAGCCTTGTCAGATCTCTTACTGTGTTGTGCATTATTTAACCTTGATGCGAACGCTCTGCTCTTATGTGCCGCCGTGCAGGATCGTAGATCTACTGTCCGTTTTCTAGCAGAGAGGACGTTTCCTGATCTTTTGACCAGTCTTTCCCCCACATCATTCTCGTCTGCCTACAGTCACCTGTGTAATGAAGCAGAAAGGCTGCTCTGTAACTAATTTGTCTGGAGGACAGATGGATGCGACTTCCTGTGGCTGCTGATTACTCACAGGTCTTTTCAATGTTGCCTGCACTTTGTGTTGTTGTGATGCGAGTTCCATCTGTAGGAACAGTATCCAAGACAAATCAGATACACGGCCATCAGTATATTCAGTGTGGAGCTTGAAGACCTCTGTGCTCATGTTTGTCTCTGCCCTCTTTATCTCCCCGCGCTGCCCTTTCATTCCCGCCCTCTCTCCCTCGCTGTAGGTTAAATCCCTGGCTATTTATAGCATGCAGCAGCAGAGCTGAATTGTGGGTCAGTATGTTGAGAGGGAGGAGGGGCTGCTGCTGCCGTGTGGCGCATCACAACTTGCATGGCTTCATGTCTTGAAGGGGGAGACAATTGACCATGTTCATTGTGAGACGAGAAGGAGAAGAAAGCTCATTTTGGGGAATTTACAAGAACAGATGAATTCAACTTGTTGCACAGATTTAAAAATAGACAACGAACGGGACTAATGAGCTATAAAAGAGCTTATTTTTATCATCGTATTCATGCTCATGCTGTATAATCAGCATCTGTTCACACACACACACACACACACACACACACACACACACACCAGCCCACTGTACGTGTCAGACCTGTTGCTGTGTGTTGATGTTGACAGAAGGAAAAGGTTGGGTGGAGCTGAATCCAGGTCAGTGGGAGACTCACTCACACAACCACCAGCCAACCATTAGTCACCCGAAAACAAAGGCTGCCCAGAATCGCCTTGAATAACACATTGTGAATTTACTTGAAAAATCAAAAAAAACAAAAAAAAACACAGGAAAATGTTCCCAATAGTTCGACTATGAGCAGAAGACAAAAGAGATCTGTTATACTTTCCAAGTTTTAACTCTAACCTATTTTCTTCCACCGTATTCCAACCCTGAATGTCTTCCTACGCCCTCACAAACAGTTGCAAACACAATTGGAAATAATGAACACCCAAAGGAGGATATTTGCTTGTCAGTTGCCTGGCTTTAGCTGCACGGTTGCTGTGTTGAACATGTGCTTTTTTATCTAGCAGCAGTGTTACGCTAGCAGCTAATCTGAGCCAGATCGGCCTCCCTCCCTCAGCAGCACAGCTCGCCCGGGAGTGAGCTCGCGTTTGTGCAGTTACTGTTGACTTTAGGCTTTTACTGAATTACTCTTTATTCTTCATAATCCCACAGCTCTGTGCATAGCAGCTCTATCGTGCTTTGAAAGAGCATTTTCATCCACAGAACTGAACTCTGGGTGCTTTTTGTCCTGTGCCTTGGCATTGCTCTGAATAGTTTTTGCAGTGGCTGTTCAATGTGTGGTTGTTCCTATGAAGGTCTTTTCACTGCGCTAAGCCCCAGAAAAAGTTGAAATAATGCTGGAATTTAAGATATGATCAAGGCATCACTGTCCTGTGCCAGGGCCTAAAAATCCATGCTGCTGTCCAGGTTGTTGTACAGAAAATGATGCAGTTAAAGCATAATTTGTACTGTCAGCTGAAAGTCTGAACAGTAACTCAGTAGATAAATTAAGCAGGTTGGACATTGGCAAGCTGCTGTTTACTTAAATCCATCTTTACTGATGTGTTGGTATGTGGGGGCACTTTGAAGGTAGAAATTACACACCATTATTACTGTGACCTTCGGCGTCTAGATGGCGACCCTTCGTAATGGTTGTCACAAGGGTCGCCGTGCAGAAAACCCTCTTTGTGTTGGTTTGCTCAGAGGTCCAACAGAGTCAGCACTGTCTCATACAGTTAAAGATAAAATAATGTGGCGACAGGAGAAGTGCGCTGGTTTGTTTGGCTCGGCCTGAGCAGACGGCTGCTTATGGCCGACCTTTAGCCTGATGGTCTTGTGTTGCTGGAGGAAAAGTGGTGTAGAGGTGAACTTTGACCAAATATCCAGAATTATGTGGTTTATCTGGATGGTGCGGGTGTTGCTAAACTCAAGTTACTATCCTTGTGCCCCCATTTCACCAGCTTTAGGCCTGGATATTGTTTGAAGTTTTCTTCCTCAGGTCTTCTTCTTCTTCTTAAATTGTCATGTTTTTGTGGAGACAAGCAGCCATACAAGAACCTGCCTCAATGAAAAAGTGGCAAAAGTAGGATCATAAGTCAGGGACTATTTGATTCAAGTGACCACAACTCCAAATCTGAAGAGGCATTCACTGCCAGTTTGGGTTCTTGTCCTTTTTGATACCTGGTGCGACAGACATAACAGATTCATGTTTGGTACCCCAACCAGGCCTGAAATGTTTGAAGTCCACAGACTGAAAGGCCACATGATCGATCGATTTCTAGCAGATTATGATCCCATCAGATGAGACACACCCATCAGATACACTGGCCTCGTGTTACCTTGAGTAAGAACGACACAGTGCGGTCATCGGTGTTGAGGTTTTGATGTCACCCATAGTCATTGTAAATTGTATTCGTCTCTTTCACCTTTGAGGTGAGATGTTTCTGTAAGACCTTTTGGCATTTCCACATCTCTTTTTCCAGCTTTCTATCACTTGTCCAAACAGAATAGAACTGGAAAGTGCTGAACAGAGCAATGGAAGATCTCTCAAACAACAGAGAACCAGTGTTATCCAATCCCCGGTCTAAAGTTTCCCCTCTCCGCCCGCCCGCCGCCCTGCTTTTCTTTTTTCAGCTGTGTGTTTTCAGTGGCAGTGAAAACATCTCTGTCTTAATTAAGTGCGCCTCACCCTTCCATGTGCTGAAAAAAGAGCCTTTCTCTTTTATTACGGCCCACTGTGAATGTGAAACCTCCTTCAGACCTCACTCCTCGCCATCGCACGGCCCTATATTTACCAGAGCCACCACCCGCCCCCCCTCAAAACCCTCTCATTACCCTCATAGGCTTTTGAAGAGGTGATAAAAATGCCAGTGTAGAAAGTTCCAGCGGTTTGGATATCGCCCTGCCCTTGTGTCTGAAAATGGAGGGTGTAGTTAGCATCCCTGGCTGCAACCTTGTACACATCCTTGTAAGATGTCACCGGCTGAAAAACACCAAATCATCAGATCAGATGCAAAAAAAAAACATCTCTCCACGGCAGCGTCATACCCTGAACCGCTGACTTCCTGTGACTTTGCCCGTGTGTCTGGCAGCAGCTTCCTGTCTGCAGAGAGGCAGAGATGAAGCTGAGCGTGACTGGGAGTCCGCCTGCGGGGAGGCTGCAGAGGTGAACGCGTTCAGGCTTTTGCTTTAAATGATAGAGCAGCAGGAGGAGGAGAGGACTCACGGAGGAGAACCATCATTTTCCTTGGCCCTTCTCTGAAAAGCTTGGCACAGTTTTGCACTCTTTGAAGGCCGTCTCCCGTCTTTCTGTCCTCCTTCCCTTCTTCCTTCCGCCTGTACGTTCAGAGGATTTTGTTTATCTGCCAGATCTTCCAGCACACCAAACACTGCAGTACCCTATGCACCATCTATCAAAGGGCTGAATCATCAATGGAGCCTGGGTTTGGTTTGGAACTGGGCCTAGTGGTTTCGCTCAGTCAGATACATCTATATATTACCCACTGCAGAGCAATCGTCCTCACTTCCTGTCTTTTCCTCTTTCCCTCTTTGTGTCTCTTGTCTCTTGAGGATCGTTTCCATCCTGATGCCTTTTTTGAGACAGGATGTCTTGACACAATTAATATGCCAAGTTTTAGCTGAATAATATATATTAAATGTTGATTTTTGGCCCAAATAACATAATCAAACTTAAGTTTTTACATGCTGATATGTTGAACTGCAGGTGACGATGAGTAAACCTCAGGAAACTCTGAGTTAACATCGTCTTCCCCGGCGTATTACCATTGTATGTTTTTGGGGAACTAACAGAATGTACCATGAATAAAAAAATGTCTTTGTGTCAAACAGTGGAAAACACAGTCTAACTGCTTTTAGTCCAGCGTGTTGAGCATCAGAGGAGGTGATATAAGTTTAGAAGTCAGTGTTCGTGACCTTTGGCCCCTGTTTGAATCACATCGTTACCTCCTCAGTCACACTTTGCTCTGTTTCCATGGTGATGCGGCGTACAGTGCTGCTACCCCTCGAGGGGCTGAGGGGCACTTTAGTTCCCTGCCACACACACACACGCACACACACACACACACACACCCACCCACATTCAGAGGTACTTCAACAAATGCCCTGCAGCTCTTTCCATATTGCTAAATGCAAAGGCAAAGTTCTACACTGCCAGATGGAAAAAGTAGAGCTGCAGCAGAGGGAGGTTGTTGTACTTTGAGAGCGTTGTTGCTTTGCAGCTTAATGATTTCATGTTGGAGGTTTTCAGGCACATCAGCTCGCTCCACAATAACTGACGTTTCTCACAGGTTTACTTTGTCTGATGCAAGCAGCTCTGCTAGCATTCCTTCTGAATGAGGTTTCAGCCTCTTAGCTATTAGCTCGCTCACCACAAAACTTCCCTGAAAGCTGCTCGTTGGGAACCCAAACCTCGCCGAAGAGTGTTAACTTTATCTGAGTGCATTTGTCCTTGGAGCTCATCCAGTTTAGCAGGTTTGAAGCTGTCGTGATGCTTGAGCTGGGCCTTTTTCGTCACTGCAAGCCTGTCTTGCATTCAGGGAGTGCTGTGAGCAGCTCTTTTTGGAGGATGTGTTAGTCTACTGTTCTAGGTTATTTTCTTTCATTGCAGAAAAAGTTAATTGCACAGCCCATATGTGGCTCAGAGGCCGGATGTTCCCCGCTCCTGGACTGATGTTTTGAGTCAACAGTTATGGTGCGGCCTCACTTCTTTCATTCTAAATGTCTTGAGCTTTTTTTCAATCCATCATTCAATATGTATAAAAAGAAGAACTAATCAAACGCCCACCAGAAAAGTGACATCTTCAAACTGCTTTTATTTATCTAACCATCGAAAAGAAAAATTCCCTCATTTGAGAAGCTTTCAGAAGTAAAGTGTACAGATGAATCAGCCGTCGTTGTCAGAGATAAGTTTTGTGAGCTGGCTGTGAGCAGGCTGCTGTGGCAGTGGCCATGTTGCATCAGTGGCTGGGGAAAGTAGGCCACCGGCCGCTTTCAGGCGGCACAGACAAACAGGGCGAACGGACACGCAACTGATCTCCACAGCACACGCGTGTCATCAAAACGAGCCGTGTCTGACATGGCTGACCGCACGCACATGCTGCACTTCCACTTGTGCTCTGTTTCCCACCTCAGATGGAGCCGGCTGAACGAGCGGGTCGACCCCGTGCGACGAGTGGCGCTCTGTGTTTGACACGCTGCAGTGCAGACGTTGATTTGGTTCTCATATGGTTCCATTGTTTTAACCTGCTATTACACAGACAACAGCACAGATTTGACTGTAGATCAGGATCAAGTCGCTTCTGAGAATTCGCTGGCTTGTCTGTAGCATGCCTTTTATTTTCTCTGTTCCTTTTTTAATAGTTTACCTTTAAGTTCTGAGGCTTCTGACGGCGCTTGTTCCATCTTGCTTGAGTCTTTTTAATCTCCTCCTCATTATGAGACTTTATCATTATATATTTTAATCCCTAAGAGGAAGAATATCCGTCTGTCATTAAGAGCATTATGGTATCATTTTATCTGACTACACTGCCAATCTGTAATCAGCAAAGAATTGGGTGGTGGCTTAGCCGTTAGTGCTCCCCACTCACTTCAGAGAGCAGAGAGGCTAACACACAATCAACCCCAGCTAACAAGCGAATTAATTTAGCACTTTAACCTGGCGCGGCCCTGCTCTAATTAAGCTCGGCATTGGTTTCCAGGTTGAATGTAAGCAGCTTCTGGCCTCTGTGGATTAGTCAGCCTTGCCTCAACAATGCTCAGACTCAGTTATTTTCCTCCTGGTTCGCTGCTAATTTTCACTCAAACCATTTGCATTTTGGTGTTTTTTGAAAATTAGGCTGGGAGCCCACAGTGGGTGGCTAGAGGATTTGAATCCCCCAAACTATGATAGAGAAATTAATAGTTTAAGCTGCTGATGCCTACACAAAGTCCCTGTAAAGGAAGGCGAATATGCTGTTTGATATTCAGCAGCCGTTACGGCAGAATCTGGAGAGATCTTTGTTGGTTAATAGTGTCTCGCAGTCGTGATGACTCAAATTGTCATTTGGCTACACTCCCTACTTTTTTCCTCATGCACTGCAAGACCAAAGCTGACCGAAGATCAGAGTCAGCAGATCCGAGTGTCCGTTTGATGAACTCACGGCCCTGTTTAGAAGCAGGACGTAAACAGTCACAGTCTCGTCTGATGTTGAGTCGGTGGGTGGAGGTTTTGTTAAGCCAGGCAGGAATTAAGCTAGAGTGTGTGGGAGTTGTGGGTCACCGAGGGAGCTGCAGAGGGCAGCGAGCCAACCAAGGGACAAAAACAGATGCTCTGTAGTTGACATTACCTGCGTCCAACCCGGTGTAAATATAGGGCACTGTCATTCCTCTCTTCTTCCATTGTTCCTCTCGGTATTAACCAAGAAAATTCCGTGTGATTATACAGCTTTGAAATAATGCTTAAACAGGTGAAGACATGAGGGTGGAAGATTATTTACAGACTTGATTCTTGGCCAGAGTATGTTGAATATGACTGAGTATAAAAAGTTGTAATGGATTGATTGGATGGATTTACTGGTATTTTTAGAGTAACCGACCTGTATTCATGAAGATAGTCCAAAAATCCAAATGACTGAAAGACAAATGGGGTTTGGTGGAGACAGAATTCTTATATTAATCTGCCTGTGGGCAAAGTCGCTTAATAAAACTGCCAACACAAACAGCAGCTCATAGCTAACATTAGGTGTTAAAAACAAGCTTGAACTGTGCTGCTTGCTCTAAAAAACGTATTTTGTGATATCAGCTGCAGTTGACAGACAACGTGTGAGCAGGTGCTTCAGTGGAGCTGCACCCAAAGGTGATAATTAAAGAGAAAAGTTTCCCTAAAACACTTCACTAAAAAGTTTTTTGCTCTTTTTTTTACCACCTGAAGGACCTGAACTAGACTGAAAGTCTCACAGCTTTGAGCTAAATCCATCTGCATGCTAACATGCTCATGATAATAATGCTAACACGACAATGCTTAAACAAAGTTTACCATGTTCACCAGCTTCGTTCAGCGTGTTAACATTTGCTAATTAGCACTGAACACAAAGCACTCCTGAAGTTGAAGGGAATCTCTTTAATGAACCAAAGCACTGGACGAATGAACAGTTTGACCCCATGAAAAGTCATGTGATCATAAAGGTCACTAGGATACGTCCTGTGGGGATGTCTGGACCCAAACAATCCATCTAACAGTGGTTGAGACATCTCAGTTTGGACCAAATTGGTGGAGTAACCGACCTTGGCATACAGACCGTAAACCCCTGAGAAGGTTTCACAAGCATCCCTGTTTACTTCCTCCTTTCTGCTGAATTTAATTACCTTCAAGTGAGTAGCATTAGTTTCTTCTTTACAAAACATTGTTCTATGACTTTATCTAGCTTCAGCCCAAGCCTTCCAGCAGGCCCCTCTAACAGGATTTGTTTAATAGTGTTCTACTCCCTGATTCATATCTCTGCAACCCCCAGTCAGCCAGGATCAAAACTAATGAGCCTCTGAAAGAGAATAATGAGCTTCCAGCAGTCTCTCCACTGTGTCTTCTCTGGACAAGGGAGGACAGCGTATGGAGGTGGACTGAGTGCCGAATCTCAGTATCAACAGGGGTAATGGTGTCCGACAACGAGTTAATTCCTCCGGTGTACTCAGCCGCTTCATCTGGGCTCCGTCCAGAGGCTTCAGAGTCTGATGAAGCAAGGGGCCGTGGCTCCTGGTGTTTTCTGGATATTTTATACTAAACTTAAAAGCTTTTGTCGCGCTTTGTGTGAACCAACAACCTTTTTTTCTGATATGATGGCATAAAATTTGAGTTAATGTAGCTTTGTAACCATTTTAGACTGATGGCATTAGGGGCAGCTTGTGCAAAACACTCAAGGCTGCAGCTACCCATGTTGTCGAAGCTCAGTTTCATATTACAGGTTTACACACCGACAGAGCAGTCCAGGCTTCAGTCCAGACAGTGTCTATAGGTGGAAGTACACTTCTGTTCTCTCTCCAACAACTCTGTGTTTGGTCAGAGTACATGACTTTGAGAATTGCACCCAAGTTAAACCCTGAAGAGAGACCATTTCAACATGAAGCTTCAGGATCGACTACTCGTTTGGTTGAATATGGCCTGCGTTTGTGAAACAGAGCTGATATGACAGAAACAAAGACTGCTCTTCGGATTTGAACCGAATGAGCAACTTTCGCTCATCTTTGTCCGTCTTTTTTGCCGTCCATCTCTTTTCTGTGCTTCACACCTTTCTCTCTGCCTTTGTGTCCACTGTCCTGTTGTGTTTTTCCTGCTGATCCCCCAGATTCAGAGGGCCAATGGAGGAATGTGATGATAAAAGGAGCAGCGAGAGGACGTCTGGTCGTCTCGTGTCTGGATGTCCTGGGACTTTATGCCCAGGGAATGCAGCAGCACGTCCTTTTGTCTTTGTCTCTTGGAGCTTCAGCTTGTGGCACGAAACAGAATAAGCTGCTAAAGCTGCTTCTTCAACAATGTTATTTGCGATTGATGACAAGAAACGTGTAGATGTTTTATTCAGGCCTTGGCAAACAAAAAAAACTTTCTCTTTGTGAATCTTTAGGACAGGAGCTGTGTTTAAAAGGCACGGGCTTTGTCTGTAGGTGTGCTTCAAGTGGATCTTTCGAGGGACTCAGCGTTTCCCCAGCTGCCTCTGCATGGCTTTTGAAAAGCCCTGATGTTGTGGTTTGTCGGCCTGGTTATAAGAGATATCCATTTCACTGACGGTCAGTCCTCCCTGTGAGTCTAAAAATGGGGCGATAGCCCGTTACGTTATGGAAAGTCGCACCAGTGGCCAGAATGCAACCCCCTTACTACTACTAGATCTAATTACAACAGCTATGCATGCTGCCTGTCTAACGACCTGTCTCTCCTCTCTCTCTCTCACTGACTGGCTGTCTTACACTCTTGAACTTCATTCTTCCCCTTGTTTTGCTTTGTGCTTCTCTCTGTGGATGTTTCTCTATGGAAAGTATCATATCCTCTGTATGTCCATAGCAAACAGATCCCTGAAAGAAGGAACACAGAACCAATCAAGTATACAGTATTGGCATTTACTGTATATCCGCTATCAGAAAATGAAATTTGGAACAGTCGTTTTTGATCTAAATGTCAGAAATTCCATGTTAATCTTTTTTCCCCGGTGAAGTGAAGCAGCAGACACTCTCCTAGTGTTTCAGCTGCACCACAGCGATCAATAGAGATTTGTAACTGACCAGCCTCTCTCTTTCTCTGTCTGTGTCCCTCCCCAGAGTCGGGCTTTTTTCTTGGCCTACTTACATAGAGCTCCCTGTGTGAACACACACTGAAGGCAGAGCCAAACAGCAACAACACAAACTGAGCTTTAGAGCACGTTTCAACCTGAAATGTGCCTTGAACTTAACCACATCACCGCTTTCTCCTGACGGTTTCTATTTATTTAAAAAACATGAGACTCTTCGCAGGCTGCACAGACGCAGATAAACAGCATACATCCCGACTGTCCTTGGTTTTGTTGACACAGTGTCAGATGATGTGTTGAATCAACTCTGGTAACTTTCAAGGCTATAGTTTGTCATGTGTATTATCATACAGCATGTTCTCCTTTCTGTCCTCATTTACATACTTTCACTCCCTGAGGTGGAAAATGGAGCTATTAAATCCAGTGAAATAGAAGTTCCTCAAACGCATCTCGTGGGTCAACTGTAAATGCCATCAAGTCTCAGTGACAAACTTCCAGCTCTTATGGCTTTCCTTGAAGATATTTATAGTCGGTTTACCGTCACTGTGCTGTCTCCATTGTCCTCTCCCTCTTTAAAAAAAGGCAGGGGTGGTCTTCCTCAGGGATCGCCGTTAAACATGACTCAACACTACGAGCTTTTTATCTTAACTGTGTGTTTCTGCGTGAGTGTGGTCTGAAAGCAGCACATCAGCATGGCGTGTCTGAGCTGCAGGATCAGATTCAAATATTCAGTGTTGACTCAGCGTCTGATAGCTGAGTTCATATTGGAATTATTAGTTGTTTTATTTCGGTTAACCCAGTTCTGGAGAATCCCACTCATGTCCACGTCCATGAACCTGTCATGGTCACAATGGAAGGCTAAGCCAGAGAGGAAATGTCTGTTTTCTGGCTAGTCTCAAAGCTGTAAAATATGATATTCTACTGGATAAAATGTGATGAATGACTGGAGACAAAAGTGGATGTTTGGATGAAAATAAAAATGATATACAACATCCTTTTTTTTTTTAAACGTTTGTCTTCTCAAGAATGCACCAAATGAGTGCATCACTGAGCAGACTGTCAGCTGACCTGCTTACAGAACATGGTTCTTCCAACGCAGACAGAGCTAAGACTGTCAGCTGATAGCAGAGGGTAAAAGGGGTGAATTACTCCAGCTGAAACAATTAGTCGATGACTTTCTGTCAGACAAAACAATGTGACTTTGGTCTCTGTGGGATTTTGATGGACAGTTTTCACCATCAGCAATGTATTGACAACAGTTTTGGTCATTTGTTCAACCAAAATCTCCAAACCTTTGCTCGTTCCAGCTTCTCTGAATCAGAGATTTGCCAATTTCATGTGTTTTAGATGAAGATATGCCTGGACCTTATGGCCATGAGGTGGACAAAACGATCAATTTGTGATAGTGGATGATGCTGCAAATGGTTCTGGTAGAAATGGCTCCTTTCTGAATAGCTTTTGAGGCGTGAGATGCTGCAAACTGTGTGCGTAACGGTGAAGCCGTGTGAGGGCTTGAATTCCTACATTATGAGAGATCATGTTGCTTCGTTCAACGAGGAAATGTCCTTCTGCAGAAGTTAACAGTGTTTCCCTAGAGGATTTCAGACGCCACGGAACGGGCTGTTACCGTCCTCGCTGCTGTTGTTGATGTGTGACAGGATGTACAGAGTTCAGCCGCAGCTGCTGTTTGCTCGCTCGTCTGGAACCTCCAGAAATATTTCAATTCCTCCTCTGGACCTCATCGTGTTTTTCACGTTTTCTGTACGTGGGTGTGTGCGCGTGCGCCTTTATGTTGTGTTTTCAGCCTGTAGAGCTACTCAGTGTGTGAGAAACACCCCGAAGTGTGGGAACCCATCATTACGTCGATGATTAGCAACATTTTCATAAGTGCACGCTTCACTGCTTCGATCAATGAAGACTTGTTAGTGAGATGGTTTTCACACTCGCTGAGCTGCAGGAATCGAAAGTGTGTTTGCCCATGTGTCTGTGTCTCTGTGTGTGTTTGTCTTTGTGCATCGGTCTATGTGACTCTGTGTGTTTGTGAAAGAGTGTGTGTGTGCGTGTGTGTGTGTGTGTGTGTGTACCAGAGCTTGCACCTGGCTCCTCATCTATGCCCCAAAGCCCAGAGGGGTGCAATAAAGAACGCCTTGTCCCAAAAACCATGATGCATACACACACACGCACATGCGCATACACACACAGAGCCAGGTGTATGTCCAGATTTAGGCTAAACACCAACTATGCCGGTGTGTTGACAACAGATTATTATGTGAAAGTATATATTACCTGTTTAAGATGGCACATATATGCGTGAGAATCTCTTCTACTCTGTGTGTGTGTGTGTGTGTGTGTGTGTGTGTGTGTGTGTGTGTGTGTGTGTTGTTCCAGGATGACTGCACTCCCCTGGCATTTCCTTGGGGGGAAGTCGCTCAGCTCCCTTCTTTCCTCGTCTTAGTTCTATCTGGCTTCCATCTCCTACACACACACACACACACACACACACACACACACACACACACGCACACACAGCTTATTCTTCCTCCTCTGCAAACCCTGTGACACTCAGCCTCCTTCCTCTCCTTCCTCCTCCTGCTCATCTTCGCTCTTTTCTCTCTCCAGGCTTCCGGTGTTTTCTGGCAGCGGCCTCAAAACATACTGAAAACTGATCCTCAAGCCTTGAAAGAGAAGAACGGCACCAAAAATATTTTTTAAAAAGTCAGAGAGAAATGTTCCTGTGAGATGTTGCCGGCCAATATTTCACTGAATGTAATGATCCTGTGAGGAGACAGGACACAACTTCCTGTGCCATCCCTGTTATCCACTCAGGGGCGGAGCCTTACGTCCTGCGTCACACACAATGTCGTGTGCCTCATGTGCGTTCTCGGCGGCTCACATTGGTTCGCATTGGATGGGTTAGCAGAACAGTAATCTCAAAGGTTCTTTGCTTTACGATTAAACCTACAGCAGACTTCGTGCATAACTGTAACTTCAGAGATGATTTTACTCTTAGACTCTTGCACTGATGGGACGTCTGCCCCTCCGACGACTTTTGGTCACCTGACTGCTGATCAATTCTCTAACTGACCATTGAAAAGTTCCCCTGTAAAATATGTACAACTAAATAGTGCTACTAGTCAGTTTCTGTTTACATTGGAGTGAGACCAAACATGCAAATATCTGTCATATCTTCATATCTGTTTTAGATGTTTTTGGTCTAGTTTGCTAAATTTCCCAAGCATGAGAAATAAACCAGCCCATACTTTGCCACTCAGTCCAACTTCCTCTTTTCATCAAACCAAAAGAAGTCAGGATTTCTCTTCTGCATTCCTTCAATCAGTCATGAAGCTTGCCAAAGCGCGCACTGCTACGTCCTGCAAAACTACACCCATCCGGGTGAAATACCAAGTTCGCAGAGTCCCCTGTGGCGACAGTGCAGTCAAAAGAGAGAGATAAGAGAGAAAAGCAGTGGAGCTGCAGATTCAGGTGATAACTGGCCCTTCACTAAGCTCCGCCCTCCTTAGTTACGGTTGCTATGCCTGTCGAGTGTACAGCTGATGTTTCCACGTGACACAATATGTGCATGATAAGATGCTAAAAGACTGAGGCTAACGCTACACGTCCCAGGTATAACATCAGCATCATCGCCAGACGCCACCTCCAAACTCCTGAGGTAGAGAGCGTCCTTCCTCTTCGAGCCTGGACAGTTGCTGTTTCAGGGAGAGTTCAGTGAATGGTCGGTTCTCTGTACATTCATCAGTACCAGCTGTTCTCACATTGTCATGTGATACATAGCTTTTCTGAAAACATTGATTACAGCTGTTTTCCTCATCTGCAGCTCAGTGTTGGCACATTAAAGAATCATTCTGGTGTATCAAATCAGACTTTTTGGCAGTCCAGTGAACATGTAGCAAGGAAACTGACCACAGATCAGTATCTGGGTTCAGCTTTGGTCTCTTCCATTTTAATGGGAATCCCAGATCACTCCCCTCCTCCCTTCCCCCTTGCAGTCACAGCTATAGGTCAAAGGTCACACCAGCTGAAAGATCATGGGAGGGTGTACCTTCTGAACGCTGGGGTCAGGTCCCAGTCGTCTGAGTAAGAAACCTCATTAAAACTGTTGTCCGCTGCCTCGATGGGTCCTGATTGGAGTGGAGGAGTGATCTGAGTGAAGGATGCTTTAAAGGTTAGGACGTGACCGAAAAATGTCTGCCATGGGCCTCATTTAGACTCAGTGATTGTCATTTTAATTACCTGCTTTTATTTTTTTAAATTGCTGCATATGAACTTTGGTGCGAGCAGTCTGTGAACCTGTCAGCACATCAACAAATGGTTCCAAACGTCTCATGGGTGGCAGGTTATGAGGTCGATGTAGTGTTTAACACGGGGCCCCTTTCACATTACAGGCAGTCATTTGACCCATTGTTAATGTAAAAAGATGCTGTGGATAAAGTCTACGCATCCTCAATGCAGCTTTCTTTGTTTTAGACCTTTCTAAAACTAAAGGGCTGGCTGGAAATCTGATGATTGGTCAACGCGTTCCACTGTGGTCATAGTCTATTGCAGCATTTATTAGATAGTAATTATCAAGCCTCATACCTTCAACACTCTGTATTAGACTAATTCACTTTTATGACCATGTCTGGTCAGCAGCTGGTCATTCGTGTGTGTGCTAACCAATGACATCAGTGGAGCTGGTGATGCGTGGGCAGCGACGGGCCGACCAGCACTGGCAAACAGCGGCTGATTGAAGTGACTGTTGGCTGCAGGGGAGGAAACGGGTGAGTCAGCGATGCCCCGAAACCAAAGCAGAGTCTGTGGAGGAAAATGCTTCCAGAGTGAATCAATTCATCAGCACCTACACATGTGACCTGTTCAAGCTCAGAGCTCCTCGTCAGTCTGCTGACCGAGCATTCGTTCTGTGCTTTTTTATCTGGTCCATCGTTTGGTTAACACTCTGCATGTGGAGGTTCGCCTCCATGGTTTTCAGCCTCTCACGGTCATCTGGCTCTGATGAGGGGGAGGACATGACAAGATGGAAAACCCCGAAAATCCATCAGACTGACAACAATGTGATAGTTGATAGCAAATGTTAAAACAGTCTGTGGTTCCGGCTTCTTAAACAATAAGATTTGCTTCTTTTCTCCTGTTCAATGTCATTTGAATGTGAATATCTGTCGGTCTGGACCTTCTGCTCAGACAAAGCAAGCAACGCGAAAAGACGAGAACTGCAACAGTTAATACTGTGATCAATGGAAAATGATGGATTAATTATTTAATTCATTTTTCATGAAAAAAAGCAACACGCAAAGAAACATTCATTTGTTCTGGCTTCTCTACGGTGTGAATACAGTTCTTAGGGAATTGGTCAGTCTTTGTAGATTTGGATTTAAAGACGATATATAATATCTCTAGAAAGTAAAGGTTATCAAGGTCTTCAGCTTGAAAAATAAGTGTGTTCAGTCTTCAGACAGCCGTAGGAGCTTAAACCAAGGGTGTATTGTTAGCTCAGACATGGTGTAAAGCAAAGCTTCTCTGCAAACACTGACTTGCCTGGAGGGAATCTGTTGAGACCATGTGAGCCTAAAACTCTGCACTGAGCCCGACTGGGACGGCCTCTCACCTCCCGGGCCCTCCAGGCTTTCCCGTTATTAAGGCAAAACGTGGTCTCAACATCCACCACAGAGACTTGGCCGAGCACAGGAGAGATGGATCATGGTGCGAGTCATGGGACAGTCGGATGACCCAAGGATTATCTCATATTTGAATGGAGTGTGGAGTCAGCTGGGGGGTGTTAACAGAGAGGTTTTTTTTTTAATAATGGCGTTATTTACATTCAGGGTTTTAAAAGGTCTTGGAAAAAAGATTGGATTTATCTTGCGATCCTTTGAAGGGTCCTGACCCCCAGGTTGGAAACTTCTAGTTTAGATAATGCAGGTTTAGGATGCTGCTGTGTCTCCAGATCTCAGCAATGAAATGATCAGGGAAACGATGTCATACTTGATAGGAATGATGAGCAAAACAGTGAAAATAAAACCCAGGCGGTCGAAAGTATTAAACTACACAAAGCGACAGCGGCTGAATCTGATCTTCTGACCAACTGGTGGACCGTCGTTTTCCCTTCTTTTATCAGTCCATACTGGCCAGGTGTGTGTGTGTGCGTGCGTGTGTGTCTCATTTTCTGAACAAAGGAACCAGAGAAGAAGATGATGTCATCTTTTAACTGTTGTGTGTGTGTGCGCCTGTCTGTGTGTGTCGGCGGTTGGGGGGGATTCTGTAATTATTACAGTCTGCGTTCTGAGGTCACCTTTCTCACACACGGACAGGAGACACACACACACACACACACACACACACACACACACACACACAAAAGAACCTTTCATCATTTAGACAACGTCTTCTTGTTTATTTCCTCTGAAAAATAAACATCACAAAAGGAAAAATTTCAAATATTTCCCAGTGTGATTGGAAAAGAAGAAGTCGCAGTAAAAACTGTAATCACACACACAAAGAACACACACCTACATCTTTTCACACACACACAACTTTTCTTAGTGTGTAGCTCCAGTAGTGTTTATAATGTGTGAGAGTGGGAACTCAAAACTGTGTGTGTGTATGTGTGTGTGTGTGTGTGTGTGATTATGATAAACCCTGTCAACACACATACTAATTCCTTAAGAAAACTGCAAAGTCAGCTGAAATGTGCGAGTGTCCTCCCTCCTCACACACACACACCACATGCACACACATCAGGGTTCGTATACCTTTTGTGTGTGTGTCAATGTATGTGGTGAGTCCATTCAGTAGTGCTGGTAAGAATGTGTGTGTATTAGCACATCAGAAATACCTTCTGTGTGTGTGTGTGTGTGTGTGTGTGTGTGTGTGTGTGTGTGTTGCGAGTTACAAACTGATGACTAAGCAGTGCTGAAGTAAGATGGATGCTAGAGTTTAATGGAGTGTGATGGAGGTCTGCCTGAGTTGGCCTGCTGTGGCTGAAAAGCATGGAGACACCCCACACTACACACACACACACACACACACACACACACACACACACACACACACACACACACGTCCACCACATTCCCATTAACTCACAGTTCAAGGATGTCCGGCTGACTTCTGGGGGCTTTGGCTGTTGTAGGACTTGGTGTTCTGGTCTGATTTTGGACTATACTACATATTGTTGTTGTTGTTGTTGTTGTTGTTGCTGCTGCATACCTTTTCATCTTGTCCATTTGTTAAAATGACTTTCCCATGGAGGGACTCTGTTATTGTCAGCCTCCTCTCTGCTCTGTTTATGTTTCCCTTCACTCCACTTTGTCCTCCCTCTCGGCTGTCACTCCTTTGTTTTTTATAGCTGATATGGTTCGACACAACATCAGCCCACCTGCACTTTGTTTTTTGAAGTTCCTCTTTCTCCAAAAATCACTCAGTGTTTACAGTCCTGTCCCCTTGCACTGCCAGATCCAGATTTCAACTAAACAAGAGAAACATGTGTACTCCCACGCCATCTATGCTACTTTACTCCTTCTTTAATTCTCAGTCTGCTTCTTCACATCATGAATTTTGTCTTGAGCTTGGTTCATTCTCTCCTCTTTATTTTCTTTTTTTTTGTTTGTTTTTATACTTTCAATCTCCATCACCTTTCCATCCCCATAAAGTTCCCACACTTAGGCACTGGCAAAGCTTTGCTTCCTTGTCATCTTTGTAGTTTGCTTTCTCAATCAGCCTTGACCTTATCTCCACACACAGACACACACGTCCCCTTCGGCTAAACCAAAATGGGTTACTCCCTCATCACTCACGCTGCGTACCGCGTTGACTCATCGAGGAGTGGGGGCCGGTGGCTCAGGTGTCGCAGTCCTGATTCACACAAAGGAAACCTGATCGTGTGGCAGTTCAGACACACATGCACTGGATACTGGAGGCAAACATGATGCGCATTGCACAGGCTTACCCTTAGACTCACACTTTCCCTCTCTCCCTGTTTGTTTTCCATCTGTGAAAACATTTGAGCTGGCGTTGTTAACCTGCAGAGGTAACTGAACCCTCGTGGTCAAGCTTCAGAGAGAAAATGGGCTTTAACCACACGGCCTCTGTCCTTTGTTGCTGTGTTAAAAAGGTGCATTGTCTCTTGCTAGTTTGTTCAAGCTGTTTTGTCTGATGGATGTTTGCAGAAATAAACCCAGAGAGTTGGCTGTAACATGTCTGATATAGCTGTGGGGCTGTTACAGCTTCCCTATGACCTATGTACTGTTAGCACAGGGCAGCAGGTGTAGGTGTAGTAGTGGATGGTGTTCTCGTTTTACAATGTTTATTTGAGCAATAGTTCGCTTTTTTTTTTTTTAGAGGGTTCTTGGTTGCAGTAATTCTTCTTTACACACTGACACACAGCTTTTGTGCTCCACTTTGAGCCCTAATGTGACATTTCACCAGTCTGAGTTGCCAGTCCAAGTTATTATTTGCTAATGCCGCAGTCATTCATAATATGTTTTCCACAGTATTTGCTGAGTTTACATTCCTAGCTGTGCTACAGTGTAGATAAATGTCTGGTTGGAAGTTTTCACATCACTGAGACATCATAATCTTCAGTTAAACTGCAAGAATCACAGTGCTAATGGGCTAACATTAGCCTGCACGTCAGCTAACTTTAAGGCAGAGAGTATGTGAGAGTATGTGAACTTGAATATTTTTGAACCTATACTTAGGTTCGTATTTTAGCCTGTAGGTGAAGTATAGTCCTGTCACAAGTTTAAACAAGAAATACTTCAGTCACTACTTCTAAATGATCTATACATGGCTGAATGGTGGTTAACTCCTCACATGCTATATAGTCATTAGCTTAAGGCTCCTTGTAGCTCCTCGATATTTCCAAGGTTAATGCATCCTTTATGGCACTCACCCAACTTTGCTGAAGTCGTTCTGGTCTGCGGTTTACACAAAACCAAACCAAACACCAAAGCTCATGAGTTCAATTGTTATACAGGCAAAACGGCTGCATGCTAGTTAGCCACCCTCAGACAAATCTACTGTTAGCACATAGCTGCTTTTTAGTTCTTTTAGAGGCTAACTTCAGGGCCACATCCGCTTTGCTCTTGAACGTTGGCTCCAGCCTCTTTTAGCCTCTTCCATGGGTATCAGTACCTATATTAACCCTGTTGTTGAATGACACTCATGCTACCTCACCTGTTTTTAGTATTATTTGCAGTCTCCTTTCATGGTAAAACCTTACAGCTGAGGTGCAAGAAAGGCCAAGTTAGCCTGTCATACTTGTTTGGTCACATTTGTGCTGAAACTAGACAAAACCTGAATGAATAATTCATGTATAGTTTTACTGAGTTGTACAGCTGCCGGCTGTAGTTGCACACATGTAGCTTGCTGTTAGCGTGTCTCGCTTCACATATTCACCTTCATTTCATTTCTGTTGGAAAACCGTCTCATTAAGTTGGATTCTGAATGCTCACTCTGTGCCTGACAAAGAGGAGAGTTATGTTTTAATTCCATGAAAACCACTGTCTGTTAAGGAATGCTGAAGGTTTGGACCACGGCCTGTGATTGTCCACACTATTATAGAGGCAAATAACTTGTTATGAATGTGGTTTTTGTTTTTATGAGTGACTGAATCACCCAGTATATTTACTCGGCCTATGACGGTACTGTCTGGAAAAACTTTTTGTTTCCTGCCAATAATTTGTGCTGTAAATTGGTCACTTTTTTTCCCTTTCACCAGCACTGGAAAAAGAAAATACCATTGTCATTGTCATACTGTGCTCTTAATTGTCCCTTAATTGAGCTGTTCATATGTGAACAATAGTCACAGAAATTGGTAAATGACTGTGATGCTGTGCCTGCTGCATGGGGACAAAATTCATACATTTACCTCCTCCCTTCTGCTTTCCTCTCCAGGGTCGACATGTCAAGACGGGACAACTGGCGGCCATCAAAGTCATGGATGTCACAGAGGTCAGTAAACACCACTCGATGTATGTTTTGTTGCCATAAACCAGGTTTCCATCTAAATTTAGCGTAGATTTTAATATTGGCAGTCGAGCATGTCACAGTAAAAGCTGGTGAGGGTAATTCTCCCGTTGGATGCCATTGAACCATTGACATGATGAAAAGAGCGGCAGTCAAGCCTCAAACGGTGGAAAACAGTGTAGAATACGGGATTGAAATATGGCCTTTATGTTTGTCTCATGGAGTCGTTTGAGGAAGGTTACAGTCTCCTCATCGCTCACCGCTCCAAATCAAATCATCAAATCAAATTTCAATGGACGTTTAAGTCACGTGCTTCATGTAGGCCATGAATTATTGAGTCTGTTTCCATTGCACAACATGTTGCTTTTATGGGTGCAACAACTTTTCCACCGCAGTCCACCACAGTGCAGAAAAACAATTTTTTTTTTTTTATTTTCGCCATTTCAGCTCAGTGATTTCACCTGCAAACTGAAACTGTGCATAATAAACAAGTAGGTGGAAAATCACTTGTTGCTGTCAGCGTGCTGCTGCACGTTTGCAGATTCTGTAGAAAAATGTTTCTGTTGACTCGGAAATGAACACAGCACTACCATCAGAGAGATGCATGTCAAATGCATGTGGTGTGGCTCGAGTGGTTTCCAGTCTCAACAGATTTGGACCTTAAATTTAGTTTCACTACATCTCTAAATCAGGACAAATTTCTTTACTCAAGCGTTCAATATGACAGTTAACACCAAAACCCTCACCTCAGTCTGCTCGGCACCCTCATGTCAATGTTTTCTCTCCACAATTGCTCCTAATGTTTCTCCTTATAATCACACAACCTCCAACCGCAAGTTTTCTATTCATTGGATAAAGCTGAGTTTGTGTTTGAAGCTCAACAGATTTTCAATTTCCTGAGAGCAGTTTAGCCAATAGACTTAAAGACTAAAGATTGGTGTGTGTATGTGTGTGTGCGTGTGTGTGCGCAGCCATGGGTGTATGCTTCATGCTTGCCAGGGTAAGGACCCAGAGGGCTGCTTGTGCCTGAGTAACTGGTCCCTGTGCGTCTTGGTGTGTGTGCATGCAGAAAACATTCTGGCAGTCTTGTAAATCTGCATCTCACTACGTCGATGGTGTTTGTAGTGAGGGCTTTTTTCCTGCCTCACCTCTTACTCATTGCTGATTGAATGCCTGAATGAGACAATGGGAAAAATATTCCCAAACACATATTTGAGGTCACTTGACCATTTTCTGCCCAGACATCTTAAAGAGGCATGAGTGTGTCATCAAGGCTGTCACATAAAATCCTTTAATCTGGGTCAACCGCTCTGCTGGAGAGGATTGTACTGTCTGTCTGTAACGACCCTGCTGGTCCCTAATACTTCATCGAAAGGGTCGTCAGATATGTGAGGTCCAGTTTACAGTTGTCATTTCAAGTATCTCTTATCCAGATAAAATTCAGTTGATGCTTTGATTCAAAAACACTGAAAATACAAAGAAGAAAAAGGTCATCTTCACAGGAAAAGTTAGACTTTCTGACAATTAGAATTTACTGTTGATTAAGACTTGATGAAACAACACGATAGTGTGTCATAAATCATTTTCAAAAGTTTGGATACTGCTTATTATGCTGAATGGGGTGTTAAAGTAAAAAGGCCTGAGAAAATTGAGAAACACCAGAAAAATAAACCTAATTTTGTGTTTAAAAAAAAAAAAATCAACTTACTTATCACCTGTAATCATCTCGTCACCCCTCTTATTAATCTTCAGACCCCTTGGGGTGTCCCGATCCCCAGGTTGGGAACCACAGACTGGGGCATCACAGATGTCAAGGTCTTGCTCTTTTTGAAGCATGGTTCCCCTCAGAAGGCCTGGATATGAATTCACATTCTGCATGTTGTACGCAGGAGAGACATGGACATATTGATGTGCTTGTTTGTAGGTGGAGTGATGGAGCTGCAGCAGTATGATGCTGCAGTCTGTGAGCTTCACCCCCTTAAGAAACCTTGTTATACTGAGACTAATGGAACCACTTTGACTGGAAAACAACCACCGTTTTAAACAGGTTGATAGCACATTTTGGCAGCGTATTTTGAATAGTGTTTTGCATTCTTCCCCGGGCAGCATTTTACTTTTAGACTTCTGAATACTTGCCGCCTCTGCAGTCTTCACACCCCTCATGGGTTTCCTGTGGCTGCAGTCTGACACACCCCTGAAGGAAACAATGACCACAGCACTTTGAGTCTGTCAGAGGAGTCCGTCCATTATGAGCCATTAATACTTCGTTTTTTTTTTAAACTTTTTATCCTGATTAGGATTTCAGTGGGAGGTTTTAGTGTCTCGGAATGATTTTAAATACTTCTCTGACCTGCAGTAACTGTTTTTGGCCACTTGGGGGCAGTGGAAATGAGCTGTGAACACAACATTGATTTATAATCACTTTGCAAGTTAATATAATGAAGTTGTTAATGAACACTTGCTTATAGACACATCCAGCAGTTATGGAGCAGATTTAGTTTTAATCATGTCATGTTTCCAACCACCTGGTGAATAAGTCCACTATCTTCGCTCTCTTCTAGCTCTCTGTTTGCCCTCCTCCTCTTCTTTGTGGGTTCATCCCTGTGAGCAACAAGTCATACCATCCATCATAATAATGTAAGAATAGTGCTGCTTTAAAGGCGTTCACCTTCACTGAATACACCACAGAGAGGCTGAGGTGTCAGATTTGAAGACTTTCAGTCATAGTTTGTGTTGCTGTATCCTCTGTGATGATTCGTTAGTTTACTTTGGCTGCCGCTGTGGCAGGTGACATGACACAGTTTGGAAGTCCTGCTGCATTGGGATGTGTATGGTGGCCTGCAGGCACCAATCTCCATTTCCAACAGTGGAGATTAAAGGGAGGACATGAAGAGGGATCAGGAACATTTGATGGTAATATGTTTATGTATTCATACGAGCTGAATGACTGACGAGAAGTTCACATGTGGAGAATATTCATGACATGGTGGTTCACTTTTTTAACCCTCCAAAATGTTTATAGTGGTCCTTTTCCACGCGGTTCAGCCGTTTTCTAAAGTAAACACTCCGAGTCTGTCTGGATGCTTGCCAGGAATGACAGTTGAGCAGAGGAAGTTGTTTGCTTTGGGAAAGCTTGAGCCTTTCACGTGCACATGCACATGTACACACATACACACATACACACATGCACACAGACACACCAATCCCATGTAACATTTATTTGTGTGTGTGCGTGAGACCTCTGAAGGGAACCACAGCAGCTTTCATACATTCACATGTTCTGAATGCAAAACAGAACACATCTGTGCAGCTCCTTTCCTGTGTGTGTGTGTGTGTGTGTGTGTGTGTGTGTGTGTGTGTGTGTGTGTGTGCGCGCGCACACACAGGCGCATGTCCATTCTGTTCTCCCTGTGCACATCTTGGCATATGTGCTCTGACCCACATACCACTTCCTGTTCCACATACAGAGTAGGAAAGAGAGGCTGCAGAGTTAGAAAGAGAGGCACTTAAAAGATGAGAGAGAGGATGAGGAGTGAAAAGCCTGACACAACCAGACCTGTGTGAGAACAGCTCGGCTCGGCCCGGCTTGGCTCGGTTCAGCCTGACTCTGCTCAGATGAATGAGAGGGCTGTTTTTGTCACGTCTGAGTGAGGCCCTACCTGTGGCACTCCTCTCTGTGTGGGTTTACATTGCAGAATCACCACTCCAGCTTTAGTGCCTGTTAGCTGTTGTTCTAGTGACCAACACTGGAAGAAGCACACTGGAAGGTTCCAGTGGGCTGCTTGGTTTTTTTATTTAGGGCCTTGCTGCTTGTTCAAGGGGGTGGGTCTAATTGCTGGGGTTGTGACTGTAAGCGCTTTAGCTCTATGGCCTTTATATGATGTTAGTGTTTCAGGCGATAAACTTAAATTGATGGGTTTTTTGTTTAACATCCCTTATGTTATTGTAATTTAATTGAACATTTTTACATGATGAAAAAATGTTTTTGACAAAATATCACCTCTCCCACACACGCTAGCCACATCCACAGAAAACGAAATGAAGTAACTAACCAAGATACAAGGCTAATTGATGAAAGATTTTTATTATTATTATTATTATTATTATTATTATTATTATTATTATTAATAATAATAATAATAATAATAATAATAATAATAATAATAATAATGAGAATAATAATAAGAATAATACGAATGGCGGGGATAGTGAAGGTCCCTCTCTTTCTTCATGTGTCCACCTGTCATGCGTTGGGAGAGGCATGCTTCTGTTGAAGGAGGATGGAGCAGGAATGCCGTGGTGCATTGTGGTCGGCATATTGGAGTTGGGGAAGACCAAACAGGGCAATCAAGGGATTAGGGTCTATGTTTGTGCCAAGGGCTTGTTCAAGAGTTTGCGCCGATTGGGGAATATTTTTGCCAATTTAGAGTCGGTGAGGTGAACGTGAATAGGTAAACCATGTTTGTGGCGTTTCCTGTCTTTGTTGGTCAATGTTTTCAATATTCTGCCCATCAGGAATCAACACTGACTCACCGTTGATGTTTTTCCACCTTGTTAACGCACAGCAGCTCTTTACAGTGTCTTTTGGGTTTTTGTGACTGAGCTGCTTTGCAGTGTGCGATGTGTCCTCCTGAAGGACTGCCACATAACGGATTAGAAGCAGCATAGTTTCTGTGGTGTGATGGGCTGTCGAGCGGTGTAAGAGAAGATGATGGAGGGGCAGGAACCAAGCGAGTGAAACTTTAGACCGAGAGACGGAGAGGGGGAGAGCTGAGATAAGGCGAAGAAATTCCCTTTCCTCCTTTGAGAGGGTTCAGCTGAAGTGCAGTGGGATTACGGGAGGGGCTACTGCTGCTCGCCAGCTCCTCTCCTCACCCCCATCGCTCACATCCATTCACCACCTTTATTCTCCTTGGCCCACCCCTCCATTCTACGCTCTTATTTTTGTTGCATCCGTCCAGATTCTCGCCTGTTTTTTCTCCGTCGTTTTGTTGGCACATACCGTGCTTGTTTTCCTCTCGTTTCCACCCTTCGTCATCTGTCATTCAGGTGTTTTATGTGTGGATGGAGAGCGACAGTAAGAGAGTAGAAACAGAGAGTGAAGTCATCTTCATCCTTGGTAGGAAATCACAAAGAAAGGAGAGAGATGGAGGGAGAGAGAGGGAGAGCTGGAGCTGCAGCAGCTCTGCGTTTGCAGCCTCTCACTGCTGCAGCTGACTTGATGTAATCCAGGGAGATTCAGGAAGAGAAAATCGATCTTGATTAGTGGAAAAAACACACAGCAAGCATCTTTATCTGTCCCGCTCTGCATCCCTGAGGAATTATTGCTTTTCTCGCCGCATTTTCTCACTCGCCTTTTCTCTTTCTGTGAATTCTGCCCATGAAAGAAACTATCCATATTAAAACAAATCAACTGTCTCACCTCCCACCCTGTCCCACTGCTCCTTGTCCATTTAGTAGGTGTGAAAGTGAAAAGTGGGAAGGTGTTGAAGACATGGATTTAGTGTTTGTCTTGAAGAATGAAAGAAAAATCTGTTAAAACTCTCCAACCATGTCCAACCCGATGCAGATACATTTGACCGGCAGCTGTATGTGTTCTGTATCTCCACTGTGGGTCTCCATGCTCACAGGCTTTAGCCACATTGGCTGCGGGGTTGTGTAGATTGCAGCGTTACTCGGTTGCTCAGTCCAGGGTGAAACATCTCCAGTGAATAAATTATAGGCCCAAGTTGTCACTTATGCGGTGAAATACTGAGAAGTGAGTTTCTGTCTTGTGGAAACGTGAAAAAACACTTAGTGAGAGATGAGATGATAAAAGACGTTAAACGCGATGAATGCAGGGTTAAACACACGAGGCGTCTTCAGATTTGACAGGAGCACAGTGAGTGTTTGAGTAATCCCTGCAACATGTCCCTCCAGGTTCCTGCTTGCCTGTTAAAGACATGTCGACCTCTCTTGGCCTTTGTCAAGCCCAAAGCCTCCCTCCTACACGGCTTCCATTTTCCATTATGCTTCCATTTTGCGGCTGTCCGCTCCCCCGGGGTCGCGGTTCTGTTAGCTCTGCTCACTTTGTGTGCTGTAATACTTTAGCAGCAATATGGCCGCCACCGAGTCTCCCCACCATTCCATGCCAAGGAATGATAATGAGTAGCTTCAGGACGCCTTGTTTTGAGCGACTGACTGCGGATATATAGTTCAGGGAAAGTGAGACAAAGAGCGAGGGACGGAGTGGAGGAGAGAGAGAGGTGAGGCGTCCTAATGATGGGATTGGATGAAAGAGGGACTATAGGGGACAGAAATGGACGGTGATGCTGCGAGGATGAGAGCGACCGAGGCAGCGGGCGTCCAGAATACATGGACAGTGAACATATGACAGAGAGGGAGGGGATGATGTCACCGTCTCCTTGTCAAAGCAGCTGTGACCTGACATGCAGGTCACTTCCTGCCCGCCTCCACACACACACACACACGCGCGCACACACACACTGGGCTGTGTGTCTCTGTTGAATCAAAGTGATGCTTTCTGACAGACTGAAGTTCAGGCTGCGTGTCTGACAGGTAGAGCTCAGCACAGGAGACCGAAGCCCTGAAACTGTTTGATTCATATTCAACGCTCATTAACCGTTGAAGTCTTTTATTAAATGCAGAATATTTTCTGGTTCCAGCTGCTTGATGGTGAGGATTTGCTGCGTTCTTTAGTTTTTTCTTTAATCATCGTGAATTGAATCTCTTCTGGTTTTGGATTGTCGGCCGTGCGGAACAAAGCACGTCACTTTGAGCTCATTTTCTGACGTTTTGTTGACTAAGAGATTGATTTTTCATTTAGGACAAATGACAATCAGTGTGTCACGTTCTTCCTCTTCTTACCTTTTGATATTTTCTGATGAACTCGTAGTTTTGATGTTTGAATACCATATTGTGTTCAACCAGAGGTCTTGGATGGCAGCTTGTGTTTAGACATACCTCAACACTGAGCCCTTTTTTAAGGACGTCACTGTGGTTTCGTGTCTCCTGGGCCCATTTTTTTTTTTCGCTTTCTGCTGCTTTCTAATCCAGTGTCACAGATCTGTCCTCCTCCAGGATCCGTCCAGGCCACGCCTCCTTCCCTCCAGTGCTGTGAGATCGATGAAATCAGTTTTTTTTTTTGGCTGGCTCGTCATTTTCTTGCACAAGCATGACCGTCCCTGCTGCCCTGAACCGAAATGAATGTAACCGTTCTGATGTTTTGCATATTGAGGTGATTCTTTCCTTCTCCTCGTTAAGCTGCTATTTTCAGCCTTTATTCAGGGTGAATAACGTGCAGGGACATTGCTGCTGTGTTTCTCCTCATCCAGTCTGTCCTCTGCATCTGTAATTATGCTCACTTGTTCCAAAAACATTCACATGACTGACAGTTTGTGGGCGATGGGATGTTCTGTTCAGGAGGTGCTGTTTGTCTGTGCGTCGTGACTTTCTGCACATGCTCCAGCGTCCTGGGAGGCCCGGCGTGGTCCTGCTTTTGTTTGGATTTTATCTGGAAGTGGTTGACTGAACGGTTGTCTGGCTCACCTGCTGGGTGACTGGCTGGATGACTTCTTTTTGACTGATGGTCCGCTGCTGATGAGTGGATTAACAGAAGGACGGGCTGGCTAGCAGTCTGGTTTGTTGGCTTCCTGACTCACTGGTTGGCTAGCTGCCTGGCTAAATGACTGGCTGCCTGGCTGGAGCAGTAACCAACTGCCTGGCTGACTGACTGTGACTCAAGGGATTGGCAGACTGGCGGGCTGACCGACTGACCCCATCATCTTTACGGACAGTCAAAACGCCCGTTGAACTCTTTAAAAACAGCCCGAGCAGACTAAAGCTAAGTAAATAACAGCTTTCTGCGGGGTACAAATGAGCTTTCACGCGGCGTTGTGCTCTCATGAAAATCTCCTGTTTTCTTTAGCATCTCATGGGAAAATAAGCTCAGTTTGACTTTTGTCACAATAAGAAAAAGGTTAGTGATAAAACAGGAACATTTGAAGAGCTTTGCTCCAAAATGACTCCTCCACCATTTGCAAACACTCTCCAAATGACTGGCAGCATAAAAATTGCTGCTTTTTAAATAATCCTACATGAGTACAGTTGTCAGTTGACCAATTATCGGGTTTACTGGGTGTTCTGTATTTTAGAGATAGTGAAACTGAGCTGCAGGTAATGTGTTTTTATAGACGTGTAGAAGTTGACAGCGACTTCTCTCATCTTTAAATGCTGATGTTTGGCTGAATTACCCTTTAAACTCTGGACCAGACTCATAAATGTCAGCAGAGTCGCTGGCTGCCTGTCATTTCTTGCCTCTGCAGCTGCACCGCTCGATAAGACGTATGCTTTAATTTCGGCTCGCACCAACATTTAACACCAGTCGTTTCCTGGAAAAAAGAACACGACTTGTGTGCATTTTGACAGCCAAACTGAATTTGAGGCAGCGACCTGAGGTGATAAATGGACGATGTCTTTGCTGTCGTCAACCAGCACTACCTCACCAGCATGAAGAAATATTTCATACAGGTGCATTAACACTGAGAGTAAATGTGTCTCTTACTTTGAAGAGACTATTCTTATGAAACTTGTGAGTTTTTGTGATTTTTGTTCCACTTTGAATTCTGTTGTTTGCAGTCTTATATAACTGCTTTTGTCCCATTGCGTGATACACTACTTTCTTCTCAGGACAAGCTAAAACAGCAGGCTGTTATTTTCCTCAGCACAAAGCTCAGCCTGTGACCGAAGGAAGGATTTACCGCGTAAACTGCAGCACTCTTAGCTGCTTTGTTTCCTCTGCTGTACATGTTTCTGCTGCTGAGGCTGTTTGACGATAGCGGAGATGACAGAGCGAAGGTTAAAGAAAAGGGGTGAAGACACTTTGTAAATGAATGCATCACACATCAGTGTAGTGTTATGGTGCTTGTTTTTGTCTAACACCTCGACAAAGAAGTTAGTTCTGTCTTAACCTCGGGAGGTTACAGAGCAGCTCTCTTTTCAAACCAGCGTTTGATCTTCAATTCAGACAAAAATAAAGGTTTAATTAGAGATATCAATTAGCCTTTTACTTGACCGCCCTTTTACCTTCAGTCAGACCCCCAAAGCCTGCTGCACTTAGGAGATAATGTCTAATGAAATTGCTGGATATAGATTTTAAATAGATTTTTTAAGCCATGCTAGCTGCATGGACCTAAAGATGTCTGTCTGTCTGCCTGTCTGTCTGCCTGCCTGCCTGTCTGTCTGTCTGTCTGTCTGTCTGTCTGTTGGTCCGCCACTGAGCCAAAGTGCAACAGCAGTGAAGCAAGTGTGAATGTACAGCTGCTATATGTGTAGATTCAAAGGAAAAGCCAAACAGTTTACCTCTCGTTTCCTCAGAGCTTTCCCTTTGTGGACATACGAGCTTGCTGCTGCTTGTTCGGTTTGCAGAAGAGTGCGGGCCGCAGCCGCCCGTCACGCTCCCGCTTATCGACCGGCCGTAATAACGGTGAAAATGTCATGTCATGTCAGCCCCGGCCGGCCTGCAGGATCAGACGCAGGCACTCGGCTCATGCAAAGCGCTTGCAAATAAATGTCACACGGCCTCAGTGATGCTGCAATGATTGAGAAATAATCGCTTGATCTCGTTACACGCCCGCATGCCCGCCTGCGTCTGCGCTGTAATATCCTGAGTGAGAGGGAGAGGCGGTGGTTTGCTCGGCTCCGTTATCATTCAGAGTTCAGGCTGTATCTGCATGTTTGTTTGGAGTGATATCCGTTTATCGGACATTGTTTGTTTCCCTGCTCGGCTCCTCAGCGTGTCTGTTATAGGTCGACTGAAAGCGGCAGGAGAGAAAAGTTTTTTTCAGTCTTTATGACTGAAAATGTTCCACTGGGAGGAGGCCCAAAGCTTTAAACCTGATACTGAGGAACGGTGAAAATCACTGGCTGGTTCTCTAAAACGCAGTGGAAGAAATGTAAATATTAGGAAAAATGTGTTTTCTGATAGGGTTACTATTTCAAATGCTAGCAGGGGAACTTCCACTCTCTCCTCCACTCTTTGTATAGAGCTGCTCGGCATCCAGCAGTAAACCTGTGGCTGTGAAAACGCTGGTACTTTGCAGTACAGTACAACCTTCAGGATAAACACAAGCCCAAACTGTGTGGCTGCAGTGAATGTTGAGTCCTTTACCATAATGAATTCATCAACACATTCATTGCTATCTATGTCAGAAGACTATTAATGCCTATTCCTCTTTTTCGAGCCCAAAGATGTCTTCAAATTGTGCGGAAGAACTTATATACTTAAATAAAACTGCTTACTGCTGTGTAATTGAATGTGTATTCTGTAGGTGCTTGATTGAATTGTATATTTAGTGACATGGAGTTGTAAATACAGAGAGGTATTGTACATTCTGCAACTTTAATAAAGGTGCAGACCTTCAGATTACAGCATGTGTGTTTATAAAGGTCTTTCAAATATTGACGTTGGTCAACAGTGAAAACAATGTTGAACAGGTAGCAAGAACATGAATTTTCATGCATATGTTTAAAGGTGTTGTATGAAATGCAGATTAGATAAATCAATGTTTTGCTGGTTTGTGTGTATCCCTCTGTGTATTGTAGTATGTCACAGTGTCAACTGTATGTGGAAACTTCCTGTAACAAACCTAAACTTCGAACAAACAGACGCTTTAAAACTCAAGCTCAGAGGATGGAGCAAAGTGAAGTCCATGTGGTTCTCCAGTGTCTGAATGGAAACTGTTCTGGTCTATAAGCAGCACAGGAAAGCCATTTTCACCTGCAGGCCAAAGGGACCTGAAACTCAGTGTGGAGGAAGGTTGGGACTTTTGATTTAAAGCTCACCAGAGTAAGCCAAGTGTGTGAAACCAATAAAGATGAAAAATGCATGAAGCTATTAAAAGACCTGTAGAGAGGTGAGAGCCGCTTTTCACTGCCAGGAATGTGACAAACGAACCTCGAAGCAGAAAAATAAGAAGTCACCAAACACATTTTGAAAAGCGTCTTTCCAAGTGATCTGATCACCAAAGCTCATTAGTAACTGTTGTTTACCTGTCAGCCTGTCAGCTAATGTTCCATCCAGCTTTAACTATCTGACCACAGGTAAACAGACTATAATATACATTTTGATCCAGTCCATTAGTTCATGTAATTGCTTCCTGTCCATCTCACACCTGAAGAATGAGTTAACTCCACACTGATGGCTCTCTCTCTCTCTCTGTCTGTCTGTCTTGTATAGGATGAAGAGGAGGAAATTAAGCTGGAAATCAACATGCTGAAGAAGTACTCCCACCACAGAAACATAGCCACCTACTACGGAGCCTTCATCAAGAAGAGTCCACCAGGCCATGACGACCAGCTATGGGTGAGTTTCTTTCTTCAATCAGCCTTATAATGACCGAATGTGTTTACAGCAAAGTACCTCAAGTTAAATGTTCCTGGCCAATCACAACCTCTGGATTGCCAACGTAGCTCGAAGAAACTAAAGAACTAAAACACAAAAAAAAGGCAGAGAAGAGCATTTGCAGAAAAATGGCAGCAACCAACAGAGAAAAAGCATTTGGAGCTGCTCGGCTTGACTCAGGCAGGATTACCTTGTTTTATGATCCTGCAGCTCTGCTGTTGGTACAGAGGGGAGACCTCACTCTCCCCACCGCAGCACAGCCCTGTATTTGTTGTTCCAGCTGCCTGCCCGACCCCTCGCAGCCCCCGCCGCTGTGGCTTCACGCTGTCTGCTGTTTGGATGTGTTAGAGAGTCTCCATGTGTCTCTGAGCGTGGCTGAAGACTGTCCGCTGAAGGAGACCAGATTGTGTTTGAAAATCCGTGACAAGCTTTGTGATTACTCAGCAGATCACAGCAGATTGTTCTGCTGATGGTATACAGACCACTCACCAGCCTTCACATCCTAAATATTATTCAGTCGAATGTTAGTATTCCCTGTAAATGGAAACACAGTGTTGTCCATTACCATTTTGTCCATAACCATTACTGTCCAATGCTGGAAAGGCCTAAAGCAGCGTTACTGTTTATTGATGTTGCGCTGATTGTCATGGTGATTTGATAATATTGTGTTATCAGTACAAAATGCTGTTATCCAAGTCAGTGAATCAAGCCAACTTGCAGTTAAAAGCTTATGAAAGAAGCTTTTGATATGTTAGTTTCACATGTTTGAAGCGTTTTGTCTCATGTAATGCAAAGCAGAGAACCCCAGTTTATTAGATTTAAAGTCCCACTCCAGTCCAAAACTTGCTTTGCTTATTGTTCAACTTTAAAGGAAAAAGTTTTACATAGACGAGTAATGAGTACATGTCTTTTTAAGACTTTTTAACGAGGTCATTGGGGAACACTGGGAGAACCATATCACACTCAAACTATTATTCAAAGCACATTAGTAATATATGTACAAAAACTATGTTGATATCATAAAAATACTCTTATTTATGCAAAGGAGGAGCCTTTGGTCATCAGTGTTGTACACGAGTATGTAAAACAGTGATGAGGATGTTACATCCAGCAGAAGAGACATACTGAGCAAAAGTCCATAGAAACCAGCTGTTAAAGGTGCTGCATGTGAGTCTTATCCTCATATCAAGACTACATCTCCCATCAGCCCATTGCCTCCACTGTCACATCCCAATCCCCTCACAGGCTGAAGATGACTTGACAGTTTTCTCTGGCATTGTCTTGTTCACTGAGGGTAGTTATACTATAAACTCATGTGATTAATGATTTATTGATGGTAAAACTACATGTAGCAGCTTTTGCAGGTTGTCTCTGTGACTGGGAGAAGGGTGGAGTGTGTGTGTGCATGTGTGCGTGCGTGTGTGTGTGTCCGTGTGTGTGTGCGTGCGTCTGTCCACAGTCTTCTCAGCGTCTCCTGTTCTCTCCTCCAGCTGGTGATGGAGTTCTGTGGCGCCGGTTCCATCACGGATCTGGTGAAGAACACCAAAGGCAACACGTTGAAGGAGGACTGGATCGCCTACATCTCCCGAGAGATCCTCAGGGTCAGTCCCCTTTCACAGCACCGTCACGGCAGCTTCCTGTTCACCGTCACACACAGTAAACTGCAACAGGAAACTAAAACGTAAAAGCTGAAAGTGTCGTGTCTTGCTCTGTGGAGCATGTTAACATGCTGTTTTTCTCTCCTCTGCACAGGGTTTAGCTCACCTGCACGCTCATCACGTCATCCACCGTGACATCAAGGGACAAAACGTGCTGCTGACCGAAAATGCTGAAGTCAAACTGGGTATGTGTCGACTTTACTTTGGTTGAACTGTGGGTCCAGACTGGGCCTGCAGACTGGGAACACAGCCTGCTCTGAGGCTTTTGGACGACTGCACTGACAAAATACTGCAGCGCCAGATTTGAGTCAGCACCATGCCAGTGCCAGCTCGAGCTTTGTCATTGCCGTGTTGTTCTGTAATGTTTCACTTGATTGCACAGTCGTAGGCGTGTGAAGAGTCTTGGGCAGTAATGCAAAACCTTGTGAAAACGTTTATGTGCAGTATAATCATTGATTGATACACTAAACAGAGCCCATTAATGCTTTATGATCCATTAAGTGACATCACTCAAATAAAATAAAAAACCAGGCCTGATGAGACAGCTGGAGAAAGTTTTCCTGTCCTCATGTGTCTCTTCCTGCGTGTCTGCCGGTGATTCGACACACTTCGACCTGATTTGAGGCAGGTGCCCCAACACTGAAAACCTTTGACCTCACCGCTAAATACCTTTCACAGATCGCCTTTGCTTTGCTTTGGTTCTTTTCCTAAAGGATGTAAAGGCGTATGGCTGCAGTCTTCCATTGCTCTCACTCTCAGAATCTGGCTGCTGTAATCTGGTGTAATAATATGACTGAATTGCGATTTCACTTTCACCTCCAAATGCAGAATTACACCATGTTCCTGTTATCTGATTTCCCTTTGAGAAGCTGTTACTTCTCCCCGACTGTCCAAGTCATGAGTGACTGCAAACATAACTTTCCTTTGTCATGGAAGCTGCGGTGACTTTTACCAGGAGCATGTAACTGGAAAATTATGGATTTAAGAGTTGTTGTATCTGTAAATAAATGAGTAACAAAGAATCTTATTTTCTCATTAAGACCAAGTGCTGATTTTAGCAAGAACTTAAACAAACTTAAGTGAATTTATCATTTTTTATTGGTTAATCCATCCATCCATGCCCTGCTGCTTATTTGGGTCCAGGTTGCTTTAATGACTATATCATTAAATATGTATATATCATCATTTGACTATATCATCAGGTATTATTGTTATATACTTCAGGAAAGCACTGAAAAATGTTGCATAATAAAAGGTAATTCTAGGCCATATTGTCCCTACTGGTTTTTCCATCATGCTTTTATGCTGTGGCTCGGCATGGCTGTGGTACAGGTATTTAAAATTGCATTCTCAGTGGTGTTAAAGGTCCAGTATGTAGCATTTAGTGGCATGTAGACACGTTTTTGTTGCTGTTTTTCTGTTACAGTTTTTTCTGGCTCTGTTATAGGAAGATAACGTTCTGCATGCACAGCTCTTATTGGCTCGGCTGACAATGAGCAAAACATCAGACCTCTTTGAATTTCTGAAAAAATCGTGGTCAATAATTTAGAGGTGTGAAAGCAGGCCTCCTCTGATCATTTGTGATTGATAAAAACTTTGGTGCCAGTCAAGGCAGATCAGGATTTTCCAGGCTGGGAGCTTCGCTGTGCAGTCGCTGTCGTTCACAGGGCTTTTTATTGTTAATGAAACATTTGTTTCTGTGAGCTTCACTCTGTGGGTCAGGACCAGACATGGACTGTGGACTCGAGTGTGGTGGTTTCACTGAGACGAGAACGAGTAAAATTTTAATTAGCATGGCTCCCAGGGCAAGAGACTGAATCTTTGATTTGGTTTAAGGGCTGAAATTTAAAGCACCCCTCTGACGATGTTAGTCTGCTCTCACACTGGATCGCCCACAGAGCAAAACTTACAATCCACAAGTTGCTCACTGTCAGAATGTTCCCAAATGCACCGATTTACTGACATCAATCCAAATATGTCAGCGCGCGACTCTCCTTCAAGATCACTCGTTTGGTCTGTAGATGCAGAAATGAGGCTGCTAATGAAAACAGTTTGAACCAGTAATAACTGATGCTAACTTCCTGTTTCCCAGTTGATTTTGGTGTGAGTGCTCAGCTGGACCGGACTGTAGGTCGAAGGAACACCTTCATCGGGACGCCATATTGGATGGCCCCTGAGGTCATCGCTTGTGATGAAAACCCTGATGCTACCTACGACTACAGGGTAAGGAACTGGATCTGCATCTGAACTGAACAGAGACTGGATCTGCTGTCCAGTCTCCCCATCGAAGCCGCAGTTTCCAACCAGTTGTTCAGTTTTGGGATATTTGCATATTCTCTAGGTATCAGTGCAATAGCCAAATAACAAAAACACATTTTCTCACCGGGAAGTTTTTCACATTGTTGCACTGGTTTTGAAATCTCCAGACAGTTTGTTATCAGAGTTCAATATTCTTCAAGTCTGTTCTTACAAGAACTGAAGTTGCTTCCTTTCTGAGGAGATAACAAAAGTTGGAGAACCCCCGCTGCCATAGACATGACAGACGTCTGGGTAGGACGTGTATGAATGAGAGAAACGTGCACACAGACTCATTTGATCTGATCTTCTGTCCCTCAGAGTGATCTGTGGTCCTGTGGAATCACAGCCATAGAGATGGCTGAGGGAGCTCCCCGTAAGTACACATCACATCCATTCAAACAGTGGTGTTGACTAGTTGGCATAATTACTGTTACACCACAAAACAGGACAAGACTTCTGTAAATAAAGCTAAATGTTGTAGAGTTTTTGCTGCTGGAAGCAAGTGGACACATGTGGTGTCAGACAGAGGCTCAATGTGGGACTTGTGTTTTTGCCTCTCACCGTTTCTCACCTCTCTTCTCCTTTTTTGTTTCCTCCAGCTCTGTGTGACATGCATCCAATGAGAGCCCTCTTCCTCATCCCCAGAAACCCTCCTCCTCGACTCAAGTCCAAAAAATGGTGATTAAAACTTTCGTTACCCTCTCTGTCAAGAGCGTCTCCCATATTAACAAATAGACCTGTGGCTGAATGTGTAACACACCGCACATCCCAACTCCACACGTCACGTTTGACTTTAACCAAACAGGTCAAAGAAGTTCTTCAGCTTCATCGAGGGCTGCCTGGTGAAGAATTACACTCAGCGTCCTCCCACGGAGCAGCTGCTGAAACATCCCTTCATCAGGGACCAGCCCAACGAGAGGCAGGTCCGCATCCAGCTCAAAGACCACATCGACCGGACCAAGAAGAAGAGGGGCGAGAAGGGTGAGTCCCCAAGAGACGCCTGTGTGCCGTGGTACTGAAACCAATAGGCAGTTTCTCCCTGTAAACAACAACAGTGCTGCTTAACAGTTTGTCAGTACAGGACAAAAATGGATTGCATTTTCATTTTACTGAGCTGCTGTACTATTTTTCCTTACTCTCCTCAGATGAGACAGAGTATGAATACAGTGGCAGCGAAGAAGAGGAGGAAGAGGCGTCTGAGCAAGAAGGAGAGCCAAGGTAACGACATATTACCACAGCACATATGGAACAGCATGATGGTGCTTTCAGTCTGCGCTGCAAGCACCACACGGGCGGAGTATGATAAGCTCTCGCAGAAGCTAACCACTGCCATGTTCCAATGTGGGTGACACACATACCAGGTTTTTGAAAGCCACAGGGGCATGACAGGGCATGAGTCAGTTTCTCATGGGATCCAGAGCTGAGCAAAAGCAACACATGGGATCTGTTTGTAATCAAGACGATCACACAAATGAAAAATTACAACATGAACATTTTTTTTTTTTTCTCTCTTGTCATTTATTGTGATTAGAAATGTGTGGCTTTGGCAAACGGAGCTCAACAGCTGCTTTCCAGTTATATGTGACTGTCACTTCTGTTTTAACACCACACCTTTAAAACCAAATCCTAACGTGTGGAAGTCACACTCGGTTTATTTGCATCTTCTTTCTAAACAATTTAATTAGCTTGCTATGAGCTAACGCGCCAGCTAAAGCCTCTCCTTACATCCTCTGTATAGCTCCATAGTCAACGTGCCGGGCGAGTCGACTTTGCGCCGCGACTTCATCCGGCTGCAGCAGGAGAACAAGGAGCGCTCGGAGGCGCTGCGTCGCCAACAGCTCCTCCAGGAGCAGCAGCTCCGTGAGCAGGAGGAGTACAAGCGCCAACTACTGGCCGAGAGGCAGAAACGTATTGAGCAGCAGAAGGAGCAAAGGAGACGGCTGGAGGAGGTGAGTGCGCGGGCCTCCTGACTGTCTCCACATGAGGTGTTTGTTAACGTCAACACAAAGGAGAAGATAGGTTGAGTCAAACCTGTAACTTTCTTTGAACAGTCATTTGTTTAATTGAAATCATATCTCAGGTATATCTCTTATTCATCGAGCATCACAGGATCGCTCCCAGGAGCTACACTGACAGTAGAACAGGACTAAAAATACTCCTGTTTCAGTGAGGGACTTGTGTTATTTATGAAGCTTCCTGCACGCATCCTCAGCGAGCAGGAGAGCTTCTCCTTTGAGCGTGAGTGACATCATAGCTTCACAACGTCAAGAAGCTTAAAATGGACTTGAACTTGAAATGTAGTTTTCTCAGTAGCTGCCTTGTGTATTTGTCACATTTTGAATCCTGACAGGTGGATATAGGTAATTTGATGTGTGAAACATGAAAGAAATGAGAGAAGATAGCTTGTGATATACCACAAGTTACTGTGCTGAAGCTCTGATAAATTCTGATGGAGGACGTCTTCTGGTGTTTTTGTGAAATATGCATCAGTCTACATCCAAAATCTGTCTGCATTACTGCCTAAAAACAGTAATATAGTTTAAAAAAATCAGGTCTCAACATGACAACCATGAGCTCGTAAATAGCAAAAACACCAAGTTTTTCTCAGTTGAATGATTTAAAATACTTACAGATTCATGTTTTTGGACATATTTTGTACTGTTGGACACACACAAATTGTAAAATTGTACTTTCTAAATTCATTTTATAGACCGAATTATTAATCGATCAAAAAAACAAAGCAAAAGACAGATGAATCATCAGACGCCAGGACCAGGATCAGCCCTCACCCAAACACACACACGTTCAACTTGGACAGACTGTTTGTGCAGCTGCTGGCAGTGTGAGAAGTCAGGGGAAATGAACCAGTTTATCAGGTGCCAGTACACCAACTCTGTGTAATACGATTAGAGACTTTTGACTCGGAGGTTAGCGGTTAGATTTTTGCTGGATAATTTTATATAACTGACTCTAAAATCAGATTTAGGCTGCAGTGAAAAAAAAAATTAATTGGTGTCCCCAGAGGAGGAGTCTGAAAACCATTTTTGTAATTATCCTTTATCTCTTTGAGCTGTAGTTCTTTTCTATTAGTGTCTTTGCGAGCGCGACTGCTTTCCCTCCTCACTTCTCCGCAAGGAGACAGAAAAATACAGAGTGAAAGAGGAGAGCGGGAAGTTGGGGGGCAGTTGCAGAGAGATGATTATAAATTTGGACAGAAGTGGAGTAAAGTATATTCTCTGGAAGGGAAGGAAGCGAGGGAGAGACCGACGAACAAAGGAGTGAAGAGGAGACCAACACGTGAAATCAGCTTCACTGCACCTCAGAGGTGAAAGGCTTCTGTGGCAGGAGAGGGAGAACGTTTACTTGTCCTCGTTTTCCCACAGCAGTCACAGCTGCAGGCGGTGCTTATGATTCATGACACTGCTTGTAGATGAATCAGGCAGTGGAAGCCACAGCTGAACCCATGCCATGTCACAGAAATACCGCCGTGCATGTGCGCTCCTGTTTTGATCGACTACCTCCAGTGGAATCCTGAATGCTGAGCACTGGATGTGTAAAAACACGATGAGTCACGATACTGCGACTGAAACCGGTGACCTGCAGCCTTCACTGCAGCTTTTCATAACACACTGACAGACAGGAATCACAGTAATTTCTTCATGTGTGTGCTTAGAGAGCCAAGTATCAGATAACTGCCTGTCAGACTTAAGATATCCCTCAGATTAAGTGATTAAGTCCTAATGCACATTTCCACTCCGTCCCGTCACTTCAGCTCATCCTCTCTGTGTATTTATTTAGATCTTCACTCACACAGGTGAGTACAGTATTTGTGTCCTTTGGCCATCCAAAAGCATCACATGTAAATAGAATTTGATGGCCTTGAACGTACTGCATTTGTTAAAATCAGAATATGCCACTCAAAATTCATCTGCATTCAGCATTTTTTTAATCCAATTTTTGTTCTTTTTATTTTTTTAATCCAATTCTTGTTCTTTTATTTTTAATCCGATTTTTGTTCTTTTTATTTTTTTTATCCAATTTTTGTTCTTTTTAATTTTTTAATCCAATTTTTGTTCTTTTTATTTTTTTTATCCAATTTTTGTTCTTTTTAATTTTTTAATCCAATTTTTGTTCTTTTTATTTTTTAAATCCAATTTTTGTTCTTTTTATTATTTTAATCTGATTTTTGTTCTTTTTATTTTTTTATCTAATTTTTGTTCTTTTATTTTTTTTATCCAATTTTTGTTCTTTTTATTTTTTTTTAATCCAATTCTTGTTCGTTTTATTTTTTTAATCTGGTTTTTGTTCTTTTTATTTTTTTTAATCAAATTCTTGTTCTTTTTGTTTTTTTAATCCAAGAATTGGATTGAATTGTTTTCTCCAAACAGTATTCTCTGAACGCTGTTTTCTCCAAACAGTATTCTCCGAAGGCTGTTGTCTCTATTTTATTTCATCATTTTTATACCAGTTAATTTCACACAAACAATCGGACAGAAATGGATCCTCATTTTAACCAAAGATCAAATCCAACGATAGAATCTGCAGACTAAAAATAGTGTGAACCTGCATCGTGTTCACATCTGTCAGATCAGGACTCAAGCTGGTGTCAGGATGGAAATACAAAGAGTTTAATTCCAAAATGAGAAACATGATAGAAAGATAAGTGACGGTGATGAAAAACATGGTGCTCTCTGTGATGTTTCACCTGGTTGAACACGGACACACACTGAAGGCCGTAAAAAAGAAGCAGCAGTGCAGGAAACTAAAGTTAAAACTTGATCAAACAGGACATTTTTTCCTGTTCACGTGCCCCACTGCTTTGAACCTAGCAGCAGTTTTCAAATCAGTGTAGGACTGCACCTGTACATACCTTATCTGTTAATCTGCTGATTATTCTCTTGATTCATGTTAGGACATTTTTTTGTATAACATGTAAGAAAATATCTTTCATCTTAAAATGTCTGATTTACTCACAATCAATAAGTATCCCATTTGCTAGAGTATATGAGAAAGAAAACAGAATATTTTTGAATTTGAGGAGCTCGAATCAGAGAAATATTTGGCATTTTTGCAAGAAAAATCAATCAAAATTTTCAAAATAGTTGCTGAATTATTGCTTAATCAAATGCATGACTGTTTTAACTTAACCAATGGGATGTGTTACTGAGAACCATGTGACCTCTCACCAGAAACCGCTGTAATTTAGTCTGTGACCTCTACTGTATGAAGCTTTTATCTGTCTGTTCACTGTCTAACAATGTGTGCTGTTAAAGTTACAGCACACATTAACTTTAACCAGTAATGTTTTGGGTTCCTCCACTGAGACAGTATCACATACACACAAATGGGTCATCTACTTCGCAGAGTGACTCTCTTGGAGTGCTGCATCTCGTTGTTTTCACTAAATGCTGCTCAGCTGAGCAGTGCTGGCACCAAAGATAAGAGGTGAATGATGTCAGATTTACTTCACAGCAACAACAGATCACAGTTGTGTTCTAGCAGAGGGTGCATGTACCACAGTCACACGGTTCAGGACCTGATTCTGAACCACTTACTGTGATAATAAGACGAGAAAGCGCTCCCGGTTTCACTGATGAGACAACAGGAGCTCTGTGACTCGACAGAAAAGTCTGAACTAGGCCACCGTCAGCTGGGACGTGAACAGGTTTCTCTGTTAACTCGCCCCCCGTGTCCACCTGCAGCAACAACGGCGTGAGCGCGAGATGAGGAGGCAGCAGGAGCGCGAGCAGCGCCGACGCGAGCAGGAGGAGAAGAGGCGCGTCGAGGAGATGGAGCGACGCCGCAAAGAGGAGGAAGAGCGCAGGAGGGCCGAGGAGGAGAAGAGGAGGGCCGACCGAGAACAGGTACGAGCCAGAATCACGGGGGGGAAGGACACGGCGGGGAAGCCTGAATTCAAAGTTTATGTCCTTTATGCTCATCTTAATGAATGTGAGTAATGTCTTTAGTGGGATTTGAAATGTTTGTGTGACGACATACCTTAGCTGTTAGCATCTCCAACGTATCTGCTTTAGACCATACAACTGTTTCCATGTGTTTTTTTATTTGGCCCCTCCAGGATCTCATAAAGTTATTATTATTATTGTTTGTATTATTAGTTTCATGACTCTCATGTGGCTTTTTTCTCCCAAAACTGCAAACGTTTGGCAGCATTTTTGAGTCACGTTGCAATTAAACTGGCAATATTAGAAATTCAGCTTTAAAAGAATGAGGAAGAATGACGCTGGATTGAGATTGAGGCTTGATCTGTATTTGGCTCATGAGGTGGCTCTGAGTGATTGGTTAAACGAACAAGCATTCTTTCCATTTGATCATTTTTTTTGCAAAACAATGGCGAAATTTAAAAGTATGTATTATGGAAAACAGTTACATTCTTAGAATCACATGAACAAGAAATCCTGCACACTTTCCAGGCCTTCCTGATAGATGCTGTACGTGCGAATGAAATAAGTGTTGTTTCCTGACGCTGAACTAATGCAGGCGGGGTGGGCTGGCTTTGATTGACAGGAGTACATCCGTCGCCAGTTGGAGGAGGAGCAGAGGCACCTGGAGATCCTGCAGCAGCAGCTGCTCCATGAACAGGCCATGCTGCTGGTGAGTGCTTGGCTGCCCCGTCTCAACCATTTTTTCCTTACAGCAATATAGAAGTGTTTTATCCTCTCGGAGTCTTGGCCCCTATTCTCCCTCCTGCCCTTGTTCCTCTGTGTTTTTCTCGAAATAGTTTCTTCTCTGTCTTTCCCCGTTGCCTCTTTAAAGCTACAATATTTCCTGAATGTTCCGACATCAGTTCCTGTGTCCTAAGTGGTTACTTTTTAACGTTCCCGCAATTCCCAGGTTATTAGACTTCATAATGTAGGTACTTATTATTCATCTGTTACACAAACTTTCCCGATGCAGTTTTCCTTCCGATCTAAACTGAATCAAGTTTTTGGGACTAACTCGTGACTTTTGTGGATCCGAGGGGAGCCGTTAGCAGTTGAGGTCCAAACGTAATAAGTATTCTCAGGTTTTTGCTGGGGAAGTGGGATGTTTACGGGGCCCTTAGTGATGGTGATGTCATCATGTCACCAGGATACTAGTCATCCACCAGGAAGAGACATTTCCCCTGTTTTTATTCCAGATGTTATCCAGGAGAGGAGCTAGGTTATTTGGATTGGACTGGATGTTTTTCGTTTTAAAGTCTTAAAGTTCTCTGGGGGTTCCAGAGGATACTCACATAATGAAGGGATATGACCACTCATATCCCCGCTTCCAGTCTTCACATCATCACTCCATCATCACTGTACGGTTCCTACACAGTCACCATGTCTACATTCTAGTAAGAAAAAACAAGTCGGCTTTGCTTCATGATTGGCTTTCACACTTGGAAGCAGTTAGAGCGGATTTAAAGTCCTCGAACAGTTGCTTTGGCCAGATTTCTGAGAAGGAATCGTTTACATCTCATTTAACAACCTCTTGCTGTTTTAGATTCAGCTTCTGGCAAAGGGCACAAGTATTGAAACTCATAAGAATCATTCCTGTTTTAATAGTTCATTGGTTTAATTACTATTGACCAAAGTTTGACCTTCCAATTTCTCAACCCAGCCCTGAACTGTGATATGTTAATGAAACAATCATTTTTACTGCGCATGTTGTGATTTTTACAGAATCACACATTGTGAGTGGAATTAGCAGTTGCTAAAATTCTAAATAAGTATTGATGCTACTAGCTACTAGCAAATAAAACTCTGGTATGTCAACATGTTATCCTCTGCACATAGCAGCATGCATCTTTATGATCTATAGCAAGCACAAAAGGCCAGTTTGGACGGTTTAGGTGTAACTATTCATCTTTTAAGAAAAAAAAAAAAAATCCTTTCAGCATAAAGAAAAAAAACCCCCACAATCCTCCCCTTCTCTGAGGCCCCTGATAATTTTCATACATTCTCTGAGCTGCAGTTTACACCTGGCACCTCACCAGTGAAATGTCACGATAGGGCTTACAGTTGTGTGCTGACCACATCAGAGCTTTGGAAAATGAGCTGTAATGTGGAACAGTGTTACTCCTGATACTTTACAGCAAGAGGATCATGTTTCCGTGAAGCTGTCCTAATGCATTTCTCTCATGAAAATCAGGTGGGCTTCGGACTCTAAACTGCCTGAAGGTAGGAGTGTTTGGGGCTTCCAGAGGAACTTAAAGTTACTGAGCTGTTATCTGAAGAATAAAGTGTTGAAAGAAACAGTGTTGTGGGTACGGTACAACTTGCCCAGCATCTTTCTGTCAGAGGTTTTGGTTCAACTTGACCCTTCCTGCACTCAGGAGTATAAATGGCGGGAGCTTGAGGAGCAGCGCCAAGCCCAGAAGCTCCAGAGACAGCTGCAGCAGGAGCAGGCCTACCTGCTGTCCCTCCAGCAAAACCAGAACCTGGATAGTAGCAAAACAGCCCAGCAACAGAGCACCAAACCCCCACAGACCCTCGAACAGGACAGGATAAAGCCCCCGCTGAGCCCTGAACCGGATCCAACAAAACAACCACAGAGCGCTGACTTTGAAAAGACAAGGTCCAGTCAAAATCACAGCCTGGAGAAAACCACAGAGCCCAAGCTACCTGTCGCTGACCTCCAAGGCCCCGCCCTTAACTCTGAGCCAATCAGAGAGGTGACCCCTCCCCCGTCGCACTGACTGTAGAATGCTTCCTTTTGCTTGTGTGTACTCACTCCCGCTGCTTTGGGTGTGCAGTGTGTCCATGGTGATGGCTAGCTGCTGGTGTGGGATGTGTAGACGCTTTGTAGATGACTAGAATGTCTTCATGTCTCTTTCTAAACTCGTGAGTCTAATAATTCAACCGGTCCATGATGCAAATACACTTCAGTGATACTGGACCAACAGCAGAAGACCCCACAGATCCCACAGAACAGATAAACTGTGGACATTATCTTATACAGAAAGTATTAAAGTCCGTTAGAGAACTCCAGCTGACATCATTTTTTCCTCCTGAATGGTCGCCTGAACAGCTCCTCCTCCTCACTGAGGGCACCACCGCTCCTCTAATTGACCTCACTGCTGTCTTTACCACTATATTAATGAAGTTACTGTAATAATGAGCCACCTCGTTAGTCCTCAATGTGACTCCCTGTCTCTCTCTTTTTGGCGTCCTGCTGTTGCCATTTAGCACCTGGTGGGGGAGGAAAAGCAGAGAGACACAAACCAGACCCAAAAGCACCCGACTGACCGAATGCTGTCTGCGTGTAGCTTTTGCTGGTTTTTGCTGCAGGACTGGGTGGGGTCCTCCTGCAGCAGGGCAACGCGAGAACTGCCAGAAAATTCGAATGTTTGCAGAGTTTTTGCAAAAGTTGAGCTCTTTCAGGTCATTTAAAACACACTCTGGCAGCCGTGTTGGAGGATGAACAGTGACTGTGAACAGCAGAAGTCAGTGGTTTGTATTTTCATAGTCTGACCATCATTCCAGCATTCCATCTGAATTTGTTGTAGCAGTGTTGCTGCGTTTCCAGATCTCGGCGATGAGCTTGGTGGTTACAGTGTTCTTATGACCCAAGTCACTTTCACCACCTGTCAGTCAGATTCTGGAGCTTTGCATTATGAAGGCGTCAGGGCTCTGATATTGATCCACGCCCACTGGCCAATAAGAATGACTTATTCTCAGGTGACAGATGGCTTTTTTTTTTTAATTAAATCAAACTAGATGCTGAGATATTTCTTATTGTAGCTCAATGAAAGTCCTGTTTGTAAGCAGTCATTTTCAAATAGTGATTACCTTGTTTTGCAAAACAAATTCTGTCTTGTCTACAATTAACTTTGACGTTTCAGAGTAAAAAGCACTCTTTTACTCACAGACTAGCTCTGTTCGGACTGTGGATCAGTGTCCTGGATCTCAGTGTGTGTCCTAACCTTTCTGTTTTTTTCACTCCACATGAAAAATGCATGACACTCTTTGCTGGTCGTGGTCGCTGTCCTACTAGCAGGGATGTGGGAATATTGTGGCAACAATAACACTGCTGCCCTTGAGGAAGTGCTTTGTTGTTCCTGCTGGTGTGCCTGTATCAGCGGATGACTTTCTGATATGCTTCTACCACCGCTAGTACAAAATGCCTCTGCTCTGCAGGGGGAAACTAACAAATCGTAGCACCTACAGTAATGGCTTCTGTCCACTTACTCTCCTCTTTATGTCCTCGCACACGTGAATCTGTACTCTCCAACCACCGCTAACGCTGCTGTGTGTGCGTGTCCGTGTGTCCTCCTCAGGCTGATGAGCGATACCGGAAGAACATCCAGGGTTCTCCTCAGTCAGCTCAGACCAAATCACAGCAGCCTCCGGTGCCGCCACGCTCTGAGTCTTCCTACCCCAATGGGAACTCGGCATCTGAGGCGCCCGCCATGCACCGGCCCGTGGAACCACAGGTAATCATGATGTCTTCAATCCCGCCTCCCGTTATGTTCCTCTCTACTTTCACAGCTGTTGCGCACAGGCAGCATTTTGAGTAGTGTGAAGTGGGTCGTTCGTCACGAGCCGCAGTCCGCTGGTGCTCTTTCTCTTGCAGGGTTTAGCTGTGCTGTAGCTTACTGGGCAGATGGAGGCTCTAAGGCTGGCAGCAGAAGAAATCTGATTTATCACATTCTCAGCTTAGAAACTAGCATGCAAACTTTAGACTTCCTGTTGTGGCTTCAAGTTAAAATGTAATATCCGCCAGCAGCTTGTATTGTGAAGCAGCTACAGGAAAAGCTGATGTAATGAGTTTAAATTCTGACTGATGCTTCTTGTTCAGAGCGGGTCTAATGTCTGTGATTTGTGTTTTAGTTAGAGGACCAGTTCATAGTGTTGCAGGAGATGACAAAAATCAATATGTTTGGTTTATTTTGCATTTAAATATTGCTATTTTTCTCTCTTGGCATCTGATTGGAGGAGCAGCTACAATTTTCTTGACAGACACGGTGACAGTAAAGCTCTGTTGAAACTCTAGTCGAGCTGGCCAGGCTGCACACGCTGTGGCAATCAACTTAATCAACCCACAAATATTTTCCGTTTGCTTGTAAACCTGCCATTTTTCCAGTGTGGAAGGGCCAAATGAGATTTTGTTCAGAGGATGCTGGCAGCTTCACACTGCTACAGTGTGGAGGCTCACAGCCAGCCTGGACTGACCTTACTAACAGTGACTGGATTCATGGTGCTGTCCTCCACTTTGCAGCATTTACTGCTGTCAGGTGTATTGAAAACTATGTTTCTCCAAAAAGTTTATGGGGAAACCAGAGAATAGGCCTTGTTTGTAGCTTCACCTCCACTCTCTAGATGTTGCCTGTGTATTCCACCTTTTTCTTGTCATAATCTCTTACTAAGGCTCTTTTTTCAAGTTGAGTCTTTGCTCTTTCTTCACTGGCTGTTACTCTTTTCTGTGATTTCCCCCCTCCTTCACTCAGCTCTTTCAGGTTGTTTCATCTGAATCGTGGATCCAGCTCTGCTGTTGTTGAACTTCTCTTGACTCCTTTCAGGTTCGGGGTTGTCATCAGTTCGCTCACTCTAATGTGCAAATTGCGAAAGGGCATTAAATCTCCAAGCTAATGACAGAATGCTCATTTTCAGACAGAAGAGCTGTTTGTGACAACTCAAAGCCAGTGGTTGTTTGTCAAAGTTTTTTTTATTTCATCTAAAAGAAGTCTCCTTTTTTGTAAACTTTTTGTGGCAATGAAAATGAAACGATCACAACCCTGATTATATGCTCCTCTCCATGATTAACTCCTTGATTGACAGGTTGTCCTCCCACTCGTTGCAGCAGACAAAAGTATTTTTTCAAATGTGTAATTACTTCAGAGTCACTTCTTTTCCCCCGAAGTGTGCGTCTGTGTGTGTTAGCGTGAACATGAGAGTGATTGTTTAGTGGTTTGTTGGGGATGTGTCTCTTCTCCTCATACTGTACCTCCTTATTGTGTGCTGGTGATTAAAAACATCCATAATTCATGGGCACCCAGATTTGCAGCAGGGTGACTCAGACAGTATTAGTCATCTTCCCCGCGAAGGACTCAACCCACTAAGCATGAATAATCACAGTTCATTGAAGTCAATCTGTTTTGAGTGTGTCACACAGATTAGATTATACAAAAACGATGCTGTAACTTGGCAAAACGGGGATGGGGGTGATGATGTAATTCACTGGTCCGTTATTAATCATTTGCCATAATGTTAAAAGTGGATTAATCAGTTTTGTCTCATTAGCTTCAAGGCTCAGTTGTGGCGTCATGTTTTAGCACACGCACGTACTTCGCTGTGTGCTAAATCAGACTTGGAGAGGCTCATTTGGAGCTCTTCTGATTCAAGCTAATGAAATAAAAATGCAAACTGCAGTCTGAACTTCTTTAATTTCCAAGGTGTGAGAAGCTGCAGTCAGTCATATTTACTATTATAACTGGATGTGAAAGCTGATCTCGCGGTGCTGGACCCAGTTTTGAAGTCCACAATGAAGCTGTGCAGGACACTTGAGTGGCATTGAAAAGCAAGTTTTCATACTGAAATGATAGTTTTTCGTCCTTCCTAAATGATGCACGACTGTTGGGGTCTTGCTATGTTAAAACAACTAAAACTACTTAGAAGGTCATGGTCGCGGTGAAGCTGAAACAAACCGAGACGGGATGTGGACCGCAGTGCCCAGTGTCAAAGTCACAAGCTGTCTTGCCCCAATCATGAATATGTGCATCCTGTTTGACCTTCTGCCTACATGTATGTTTGCATGGCAGTCCATGTTCACACCTTGTTAATACAGTTCATCTTCATGCTTGGTACTGGTGGTGAGGCTGAATCCTCCTGAGACCTAAATTTGGGGAGATTCAGGTAGTGTTGACGTGTATAAAACTGGACGTGAGAGTAAATTTAAAGCAGAACATAAACTGAAGTCTTTAAAGTTTTAATTCAAAATGAATATTTTACCTGCCTGAGTGGAAAAAATGAAACATTGGTACAAATTTTCTGGTAAATGTCTTATATCGGTGAATTGAGGGCCTTAAATTGTCTTCAAGTTACATTTGGTGTTTCATGTAATGTTTTCGATCAGATTAAAAGATGTCTCCTTTCTGATTGACCATGAAGAGATCTTAAAATCTTAAATGTAAGATGACACTTGTCATTAATGATTTACCATGCTACTAGTTTTTAATGGAGCCTAGATTCTTATCACTGCCATATTGCAATTGATTATTGTGAACATCCAACAAGTTGAAGTCAAAATGACATACAACTATATGTTATACAATGACAAAATAACCGAACCAGATAATTTCCCAAAGGTATTTAAAGATGATCATAAATGGGAGATTTAGATTAGAATGACTGAGTCAACAGTAAGAGTCTGACCCATATTTGTCTCAGGATGCTCTCGGCTTCACCTCCATTCATTGCCTGTGCTTTCTGGTGTTGTTGTCTTTTTTCATGTATTTATTTTTCTCCCTGTGTCGCTCTCAGAAATCAACAGTATGACATGATACCTTTTGTTGCTCAGGCTGCACCTTTTCCTGCCAAATAAGTCTCTAAAATATGGGACTAATAGTCCCTCCTGACCTCCTTTCTGCTCACTGAAAGGGTGCAGCCTCAGTGACAACAAGCACAACATGTATGTACTTTTATTTTCTGAGTGTTCCTTCTCTCCTCCTGTTGCACTCTAAAAACTCGGGTTCTTTAGGGGCTCTGCTGCGATTTGGAGCCATACTTTTCAGCTATGTGCCACTGAGGCCAAACGGTCTTTAAGTTTTCCCTCCAAGCAAACACAACAGCAGCTGATTTCACCAAAGAGCCTTTGCTCTGTGGTTTGAGTCAAACTAATAAGTTAAAGCTGCAGTGGTATGGAGCTGATCCATCATGCATCAGTGAAAAGCCAGTGGTTCTTATTCTTGGTTCTTGTATTCAGCACTGATGGATTTATATTCTACCAGGTAGTTAAATGGTATCTGACAGAGAATATTAATCAGAAGAGCTCTGTGCACAGAGCACCAAGAATGAAAATCACTGCATTACCGTTACTTGAAGTTTCCACGTAGAAGCCTTCCAGCAACAGACATGCACCATGTCACGTTAACTGGGATGGTTTATATCTGAAGAAGTGCCCTCTCACTTTTACTTAAAAATCACAACAGCAACCTTACTCTGTCGGACCTGCAACATTTCCACCCTCCATCGGTTTCCACATGAAACAAGTCAGAATGGAACGCTGTCAGATTAACATAAAGGCTGCAGCAGTGCAGGGTTAAATACACCGAAAGAGATTAAATGCACGTCATGTTCCGTCTCCAGAGCTCTGGAAGAAATCTCTCTTAATTATAATCTCTACATTTTCATCCACGTCAAATGCAGCGCTGATATTTATGAATATCCAGCAAAACACTTTACATACAGCATGTCAGCAAATAGGAATTTAAATGAGAGGCGCAACGTAATGTCTGTGTTTGTGCACAATTAGATGATTTTAAAAAAACAACATGATTCACTCTCTAATGAAGAACATTTGTAGACTCACGAGGGGGAGCGGGGCCAGGCTGTGGTTCTTAACGCGTCAGTATCAAAATAAGTTTTAAAATCCGTCACTGATGCAGCCTGTGAGAAGACAGAAAACTCGTCTTCATTGATTCATTACTTTCCAACTCGCTGCTAGAGCCGCTCCTTTTTGTGCACCGGCTGGCAGATATCATAAAGATGTATGTCAGAGGTGTTCCTCAAGGAACTGTTTTAGGCTCCTGTATGGCTCCAGTCTGACAAACCCCTAAAGATACCCTGACGCCCCTGTCCTAGAGTGCACTGCATGCAGACTGACCCGTCCTCCTGCCATGTGTTCTGTTTTTGTTGTTTGAAAGGTCCGTTCCCATCTGGCTGCTTTAAAGAGCAGTGGCAGCGTGGCCTCGTCAAACTCCACCGCTACCACGCCGTCTGTAGTGTCGCGGTCGCACTCCTTCAGCGAGCCGCTTGCATCTAGCTTTGAAAATCTCCACCTTCGCAACAGCCAGGAACCCCACCAACACCATCACCCTCCATCTTCATCACCATCCTCCTTATCATCAACGCCTGCACGCACTGACCCACAACCCCACCCCCAGTTTAGGCCCTCACCCAATGAACTGGCCCCTTCAGAGGAGGTCCCGCCCAGGGTAAGGACAGGAGCAAAGACCCACTGTGTAGTGTGGCAATAGGTCTTTTTTCTGTTAACTGACAAAACAGGATTATTGTCCTGATTCCCAAGAGATCGGAGTGTCACTACCCTGAACTGTTCAGTTCATTGCTTTAACAGTTTCCCACCCTCTGCCTGATTCTTTATGCGATCAATAATTCATTCTTTATTGGATTTGCTTTCCTTGTGGTGCAGAAAAAAAACTTGTAGGGGAATTGTAGATTATTTAATGAAATCCACATTAAATTAACGTAAAGGTTTTTGAAATAAACAGGTTGGTTGGCAGCCTTGAATTACCTCTCTCCACTAAAATAAGGTTAGCGTCTACCTAAGGTTTCCTGAGGAAATCATATATTCCTCGGATACACAAAATATCATGAGAAAGAGGCAGCTAAAGTCACTCTGTGTGATATGAATCAGTGTTGACATAAAGAAAGGTAGCACAGTTAATAGTTAATATCTGGCAAACCATTAAGTCTGTGACCTCTTTATAACCCAGCCATGTATACTGTGATAACATTGAACACTAGGACTAGGACGTTGAAGTCTCACTTTTTCTTCCCTCGCCAAACTAATTTAGCCTTTTACTGTACAACCACAGAAGGTTGTAAAAATAACTGCAGAAGAGAGAAAAATAAGCAAAAGAGTAGAAAGTTCTGCATTTACAGAGCTGTTTTCCCACCTGAATGTATAGCGTGTTGGACACTATGGCTAAGTATAGGAAAGGCAGGAAAGCTATGTGCTGCTACCCACAATTGTGGGTAGTCAGAATCCAAATAAGTAAAAAAAGATCTAAATTCAGTCCATAGACTGTTGCCCACCAGAAAAAGAAACCCTGTGGTATAAACAGAACTGCTGGCAAGCCAAACCGCAACCCTGTCAGGACTAAACTGTATAGTACATAGTGTTTCAATACAACTCATCAAAGCGTCAGGTAAACAGTGGCAAACATCACAAGAGTCTTGAAATACAGGAGAAGCATGTTACTAAGGAAAGATTGACCTTTCATTAACATCAGTTCATATTTTTTCCATTTTGCCCCTAACTTCCACGTCTAAACAAAGCTAAACACTGGCTGTTTAAGTCCTGCTGCTAAATTATACTGGCTACTCTGACTGGGAGTTCTGTTCTGTTCTGTACTGCTGCGTTTTATTTTCTTGAGCTTTGGATGCTACCAAATATTCTGCATTGGCTTTCTTGGATTTACATGTGAAGGGGCAGAGGTTTGATCGTGTGTGACCCATGACTGGTTCTGTTTTACAGTGGTGCTCTGGGGATTGATGTGGGGAGATGAGTTTAGTGGGTTGAGGAGAACGTGTCCAGAACATGTGTTTTGTGCTTCATGAGTGGAATTTACCAAAAGCACTGCATTCCCTTTGTCTGCAGCAGGTGTTCTAGTTTTGATAAGACCGTGTCCTCTCAGTTGAAAGCCATGTTAGACATCCACAGCTCATAAGCAGCAGTGGCTGTTCGGACGGTCGTGTGATGGGCTGCAGTATGTTTTGTGTATTTTATGCATTCGCTGCACTGACAAGCGCATTCATGCACACTGAGTGTGTATGTGTGAGCTGGTCACTGTCTTTATCACAAAAGGTTCCCGTCAGGACTACATCAAGGTCCCCGGTGTTGTCAAGGCGAGACTCGCCTCATCACCATGGCAACGCCTCACACAGCAGCCATGCTGTGCAACGCAACCCTGCCAGGTAAAAAACTGACATAAATCCTCTGATTTTTATGATTCTGTCTTCTGGAGATTAGAATGGAGTTTGGATGTTGTAACATGCCTGATGTGTATTTACACATAAAGGATATCTGTGGGATCATTCAGAGACTGCATAGCTCTCAGTCTAAAATGTTTAAATAAGAAGAGTCATACCAACTATTTGATAAAAATCTGCATTCGTCTTTATAATATAAAACCTGTTGGACATACAAATCAAAGGGATCTGAAAATCTGTATTCTTGGAATAGCTCATTAAGTGTGTAGATTTATTAAGAGTTGTAATTAATAGACATACATCAGCATTAAGAATAAAATGAAATTAGCATCAAATTTCAGATGAGAAGAAAAACTTAGTGGAGTAGAAATGGGCCCAGAATAGTGCCCTGTGGCACTCCACTGGCTGTACCTTTAGAGAAGAATATGTTAGTGCAGCTACTGTGTGTCTACAGAGAATGGAAGGAACTAAAGGAACTAAAACTTCACAATGTCAATTTGTAAAAGAAAGTCATTTGCAGCCTTCAGGAGAGAAGCCTCAGTGCTGTGAAGCTGTTTGAAACCAGGCTGCTGTTTTCAACTTTGTCATTAAAAAGACATGAAAAACAATGACTTTCTCAACCACACTGGCAAAAACACACTTTCCTTGTTTCAAGATGGATCAAACACACACACAAGGACACACACACTAGATTGTCTCTGTACATTCAGTGCACTCAGTGTCTGTACTGCTGTAGTTATTGTCTGTGGTGTTGTGTGGGAGGGTTTATGTAACAGTGCTAGCTGTCTAACCTTATGATACTTCTTGTGTGTGAATGTGTGTCTGTTCTCACACATATGCACATTTTTCTATTTGTAAACCACAGGCGCTCTCATGGGGTTCTGTGTCTGTTTGCCTTCCTCTAACCCTGCAGTGCTGTATTTTATTTTTTATCTGCAGAACAACATACACGCTGTTCTTACTGTATTGTTACTCATTTAACCAGTTTTCACTCCTCATTGTGGACTCATTTGTTAAAAGAATATTCTGTTATTCGTCTGTTATCTGTCAATAGATAGACAGATAATACTTCAATAGTCTCTTTCCCACTGTAGATATTAGATATTATAATATTAGATAATATTAGCATCTTGTCTGAATAAAAAAAAACACATCAAAGCACAAAGTGCAGTCACTGGTGGTGTAACAGCACTTCTGCAGCCCTACCATCTCTGACTTTCTTGACTCTGGTGTCTGTTGGCTCTACAGTGTGGCGGAGCCTCGGCTGCTGTGGGAGCGAGTGGAGAAACTGGTTCCCAGACCAACCAGTAACAGTGGCAGCGGAGGCTCCAGCTCCTCCAGCAGCTCCAGTAACTCCAGCTCTCAGCCTGGTTCTCACTGCGGCTCTGGAGAAAGGTTCAGGGCCCGCTGTGAGTTCACACACATGTTAGCAAAGCAGCACTTACAAACACACAGGAGGTGGACAATAGAAGTGACCACCACCTTGAAATACTTGTGCTGAAGTAAATAGCATTTTAGTAAAGGAGCAACACAAACACTCAAAAACACATGTTCACATTTGGATTTCACAAGATCAACTTTTTAGAGCAAACTGACCTTTTCACCTCCACCTCCTTCAGCCTCTTCCAAATCAGAGGGTTCGCCCCTCCAACGGCCAGAGAATGCTGGGAAAAAACCAGAGGAGAGGAGGGACTTGGTCAGGCCGAGCAGACCAGCGGTGAGAGTTGACTCAAAGCTGACTAGCCAGTAGTGTAGCTCTCTAGCTGGGATGGATTTAGATCTAGACCTGTGCGTGCGTGCGTGCGTGCGTGCGTGCGTGCGTGCGTGCGTGCGTGCGTGCGTGCGTGCGTGTGTGCGTGCGTGCGTGCGTGTGTGATGACTTGGCCTGATGGGTGATTTTTGTTGGGTTTTTGTCTGCGTGTGTGTGAATGATAATAAACTGGCCTTGGGACTTGTAATCTGTGCACCATCAAATATCGACGTGATGAGACTCTGAAGGGCTTGTTTTCTCTTTGGACTGAGCTCACTGGCTGAAGGTTTTCTGCACTTCGCGCTTGCTTTCTCTCCACTGGTCTCTCTGCCTGGGTGGTGGCCATCTTAACTCCTGCCTTCTCTAACCTCAATAAAGAATTGACATAATAGAACTATGATTTTCTCATCTTTGCAGCTCTCTACTTGTCTCATTATTAGAATTAATCCACTAACCTTACCCACAGTAGCTTGAAGAGCATCAGCTCTGCGTTCTCCGACAGTCATCTCTTGCCTTGCTTCATCTTCTGGCTCTGTGGCTCTCAGGTTGGCTTCTCATTGGCTATAACCTCTGTTCCTCTCCAGCAGCTTTCTGTTTCCTGCTTTACTTTCTTCAAAGGAAGATCAACTTCAAATCTTTCATGACATCTTAGCTAATGACTCAGATGAAGAATGGACAAAATTCCAACTGAGGGAGAAAAATAGCAATGACATCAAATGACCTTTGACCCTGGTTTTGCCTTTCACCTCCTGACCTTTAGGACCTGACAGCTCTTGCCAAGGAGCTGCGTGCAGTGGATGACGTTCGCCCCCCGAATAAGGTGACAGATTATTCATCTTCCAGTGAAGAATCAGACACCACTGATGAAGACGATGATGAGGAGGTGGACCAGGAGGCAGGTGAAGAGTCAACCTCTGGCCCGGAGGACTCCAGAGCTGTGTATGTACACAACCTAAACCCTGATCTCGTGTTGACACTGTAACATGGACCAGTCAGCAACAAGACAGCGCATCAGTTGATTCATCCTAAACAGCTCTTCTTCTCTCATGCAGTTCCTCAAGGCTGAGTAATGGAGAGACGGAGTCGGTGAAGACCATGATCGTTCACGATGAAGGCGAGAGTGACGCAGGCTCGACGCCCTGCAAAGACAGCACGCTGATCGTCAGACAGGTACTGGCTGAAAAGAAAAGAGAAACCAACACAAACCAGTCATTCACCACATACTTTCAGTTGGTCTGTTGTGTATTTTGTTCATTCATACCCTGAGTGTTTTTCCATTTTGTTTGTATGTTGTGTTGCTCATGTTCTGTTCTTGTATACTTTGTGGCCAGTGGAGAGCAGCTCAGTGTTACAGAGTGTAGAGACTTAGTGAAGGTCGGGTATGAACCCACGTAGATTTGAACCATGCATACATAAAGACCACTAACTAATTCAGTAATGGGAATTACATTATCAAACATTTATTCAGGTTTTGTGACAGTTTCAATCCATTTCATTTAGATTTTGAAAGGTTATTTCACAAGTTGATAGATTAGCTGTTATCACATGCGTTTGGTGCCTCAGAATGACTTACCATAAGATTTCAGCATGTCATTGACTGCTAACAAGAGTTTTCCTCCCGCCTGTAGAATAGCCACTGTAGTTTGCCCTTTGCGCTTGCAAACACCTTCCCGTCCCCTCAACTTATCAGGAACACATCTAGACCCAAAGTCGTCTACCCCTCTTTCTACTTCCAGAGTGCAGGTGACAACAGAAAGCGTCCGAGTCCCGGCCCGGGCCAAGCCCAGACCCCCGGCCTGCTTGCAGGCTTTGCCCCAAGTCCCGGCTCAGGCCCGGGACTCGGCCACCTCACCCCCAGCCCCCACCACCATCATCATCACCACCACCACCACCATCACCCCTCACAGCACTCGGACAGGAACGGCTTTGCTGGCCGCATCCACCACCTCCCAGACCTGATCCAGCAGAGCCACCATTCCTCCCCCTCTTCCACCGCATCCAACTCCCCTTCCTCCTCCAGCCTTGCCAGCCCCTCCTCCATGTCCCCCCAGAGTCCCCTGGACAAGCTCGGCATCCTCACAGAGGTATGTCCACCAGCCAGACACTTGCTAAGGGGTGCTGTTTCTCATGTTGTCTCGAACAGGAGGAAGCAATGACAGGTCAGACTCATCATTGCCTGTCATAACTGGAAACACAGCAGAGTTCAGCTCAATACCCAAAAGAGATGTGTTTTTGAAGTCAGCTGCATAACAAATTTGTGCGTTCACAGCTTCCCAAACAGCAGCAGCCAAAAGAAACAGTAAACGAATACTATTATTTCAAAAATAACTTAAATTGTGCTCCTGCTGCTGCTGTTGTTTCCAACTTCTGGCCGGCAATGAAAATGATGTCCTGGATTTGGTATGACGCCCTCTGCTGGTCAACATTGGCTCTGGTGATCCTTATCTCTTCGTAGCCTTCTCACCATTTCTTGTTTTTTTTCCTCCACTGACACAAGCTTCCCGCAGAGGGATGGTGGAGCTGGAGGAAGGCTGTATTTTAAGGATCATTTGGAAATAAATCTGGAAGACAAAACAGATTTTGCCTCTTAATTTGTTTTGCCCTCTGAACAGCCTCCTTTTTCATACATATTTTTTAGTACTTAGGCATAAAATACAAAAAAAACAGACATAAAGTTTACTCTAGGGGAAGGATTTACAGCTGTAATCCCATCACTCCTCACCGAGTTTGTATTTATGATCACAGACCTGTTAGCTCTGGTTCAGATTCAGTGTCCTCGGAGGCTAGTTGTGGTTTTACAAGCATTTCCCTCCCAAACATCTAAATCTCACTTTATTCCTTGAAGTTGCTTATTTTCATCAAACGACTCATATTCTCACATTCCCCAGACAGTAGATCATAGCAAACAGGGCAGTTAGGAGCGCTATGGCAAGTATGTTTCCTATGAAAATATATTTTCTTTAAAGTGCTCTTTTGTTTTTCCTTTTGTTCTTTTTGTCGGCAGCACTCCATGTTTTACCCTCCACCATTGTTTTTGTTCTTTTCCTCAGTATTTTTAATTTTACCCTCCAGTTGAATGCCCATTGTGTTTGCATGCAACACATACAGAAATACCTCAGTTTGCCTGCCTGTTTGACTGCATTGTCTTGTTCATTGTTTACGTTAATTGTTATCTATGGGCATCTAATGCAGTAAATGTGTTTTTCATTTTTCAAAAATAACACATTCAGAGTGGTAATATTCTGTCACTACTAAGTCTCACTCTTATTCTGTAGAGTCAGTCTAGTAACAACATGCAGAAGCACAAGTCTTCTTCCTCCTTCACTCCATTCATCGACCCACGCCTCCTCCAAGTCTCTCCATCCACCGGCAGCGCCCTCAACAACGTTGGTAAGTCCCCTCCCCTACTGGCTGCTGGGAACAGTCAGATACCAAAAGGTTCACAACCACAAAGCATTTTAGGTACTTTTTACAGCGTCAGGCCTCCGTAGACCTTTTCATCAAAAGATCCAGGAACTGGAGAAAATTAAGAAGCTGCAACTACGAAAGTTCTTTGAGTGTGTTGAGCTGCTTTGCATTTGAACCTGAAGTTTTGGAAAATCAAAAGTTGAACCAACTCAAACAGTTAGGACTGACTACAAAAAGAGTGTTTAATTTCTTTATCTACACTTTAAAAAAAATGACATCATTCAGTGTTTTAATCACTGAATAAATAAAAACAATCAAACGCAGGTTCCTCTGGAGGGAGCAGGAGTAAACATCCTGAGTGTGTGGAAAAAGGTTTCAGAGAAACGCTGAAAACCAAACCAAAGGCAGTTTGTTAGCGTGGGCTGTCAGAGCTCGTTAGCTGCCACGGTTCAGAAACAAAGCTTTCTTATCGAGGCAGTCCCCCTGTTCCCATCGTCCCTCAGAGGACTGGCCATCATCAAGGCCAGATCTTTCCAGCCTTCAGGACTCTGGTATGCTGAGCCATTACCTCATGACATGCAGCTGGTGACCAGCCATTTACCTACCATTTAATACACTAGACTGTTCATTCTGCATCGAATTACTGATTTGATACGTTTAGATTTTCCTACAGATGTCTTAAATCCAGATGGATTTAAGACATCTGTCCCCCATTCCTTTTCCAAGGAATAATTTCCTTGGATAATAGTCAAATTATGCTTGTTTTTCAGATTTCAGCCTTCAGTTTCAGACTCTTGTATTCAGAATTAACACGAACAAATGAAGGAGATCCATCCATCTTACTAATGCTGACCATTTGACTGACTCCCACCCTGCCCGGTAAATTCTACATCCTACACTGTCCTACCTAAGCCCTTCCCTTTGACCTTTTAGGCTATGGGAACGACGCCCGGCTGGCGGAGGCGCTGAGGGCTGACCCGTCTCGGAAGGGCTCTGTGGTCAACGTTAACCCAGTGAACACTCGCCCGCAGAGCGACACACCAGAGATCCGCAAATACAAGAAGAGGTTCAACTCTGAGATCCTGTGTGCTGCACTCTGGGGTAAAAACAATTATATATATATTTTTGCCTGTCGAACAACTGAGAATCATCTCAACAAGTTATTACTGTCGGAGAGGCACTGGGTCAGAACTGGAGGTGTGTGATGACGACGGGGCGCAGAAATCAGGGGGGCTGATGGTAAACGTGGTTTTAATTTTAAAACACAGTAGCAATAACAGCAATACAATGACCTGGTTTACTCAACCACAGTCTTAGCAGGGACAGTTTGACGCAGTCCTTAAAAGAGGCACAGTGCCATCATCATCGTCATCACACCACATTTCCACAAATCACCATCTTTGCTGTCACATTCACCGTCCAAGTGATTTAGACTGAACTGCTAAACAATTTATAATCATTACTTAAGGCTGATTCTGACCTTCTTCAGTAGACAATGTGCCAACTTCGAAGTAACTTGTAATATTATTATTGTCAATCCATCAAAAAAGCTCCTCTCATATTCTAGAAGCCACAGTGATAGAAGTCTTCACCACCTGGTGGCAGCAAAGCCCCGATAATGCTACATACTGCCATCTGTCTGACCAGACTGCATACTGGACCTCCAGCTGTGGTCAGTGTTGTTGGTGTTTTCCTAAGTGTGTGTGTGTGTGTGTGTGTGTGTGTGTGTGTGTGTGTGTGTGTGTGTGCGCAGGAGTGAACCTGTTGGTGGGAACAGAGAGCGGCCTGATGTTGTTGGATCGCAGCGGTCAGGGGAAAGTTTACCCTCTGATCAACCGACGGCGGTTTCAGCAGATGGACGTCCTGGAAGGGCTCAACGTCCTCGTCACTATATCGGGTACACGCACACACATTCTTGTACAATTTTACTTGTAAGGACCCTCATTGACATAATGCACTCCCCAGCCCCTTACCCCACCTTAACCATCACAACTAAATACCTAATTCTAACTCATTCTGTAAAACCAACTCATAACCTTCAAACATATTATTATATTGTTATTTGAAGTTGTGAAGACCGGCCAAAATGTCCTCGCTGTCCAAACTCGTCCTCACTCTGTGGTTAAAAGCTTGTTGGCACAGGCACTGAAGCACAAAAGCGTGCACACACATTTTCAAGATGTTTTTTATTATACTTCAAATGAGTCACGCTGGAATGAATGGTTCCATGTTCATGTCGCTCCAGTCAGTTATGAAGCTGAAGAGCAGTTTCACTTCTGTTTATTCTGCTGTGTCAGCTCGCAGTGCACGATCACGCTATAGTATGTGTGTATGAGCGTATTGTGCACTTCTCTTCCTGGCTTGTGCACAAGCCCACACACACCTGCAAACACTCACTAAAACCTGCTACTTCCTACGTATTCTCAGACAAACGGTGTGCGTGCGTGTGTGCGTGTTGCATTAATATTTTTACACACACACACAGTTAGTTCCAAAATTTCTCAGAGAAAGCACATTCATATTCTTACTTCACCTCTTTCTCAACCTCGCACACAGAAGCAATGCAGTCAGTGTCACAACGGATATTTTGAGCTAAACGGATGTTGAGTAAATCTCAGCTCGGTGAGACCACGTCATGTGTGTGTACGATATGTAGCGCTGACACACATTTGAGCTTTCCATGATGGAGGGAAACCCGCAGAGCAACACACGTCGATTTCCTTCCATGAAAGCAGTTTACGTTGCCGGCATGTGAAGCTACGCGTCATGGAAAGTTGTATCAAGCTCGCTGTTTGAGAGGCTGACTAAAGACTTGTCGCCGTTTAGGTCACATCCTGACAGAACCCCAGCTTTGTGACGGGACTACTAGGAGACGGCTTAAACAAAAGCCTCACACACTAAACGTGTGTCAAGTGTGTCCGTGGCTTCATCTCTTCAAAGTGCATCAGTGGATGTGATCAGCAGTGCAGGGGCCAGCTGCCTCTGTGAGAAACAGCTGCACAACATGCCCATGCAGGAGCGTTAGAGCTAGATGTTTAGATGTCAGCGGTTGAATGTATAAGAAAGTGCATTTCTTTGATGACCGAGTGTTGAATATTACGTTTTCAAATGAAATTCAGTGCTTGAATTGGACCAGAGCTCACCAATACAAAGTGCTAGCATGTCTGTCTTTGATCCCATAACTATATGTTGTACATTCAGACTCAAACTGTGGAGGTCGCTTTCTGTATTTCATTATTTCAGAAACATTACTTACAGTATGCTTCTCATGAGTATCACTGTATTTTCACACAGACATAGATTTCACCTGGAATGCAAAGTGGTCATACCAGAATATTTGATCTAAGATTAAAGCCAGTTGCTGCTGATTCAGAGCACTGGCACCTTTGTTCATTCAGATTTGAGCAAAGATCTAATTTAATGTTAAATTAAACCATCTGTCACATAAAGGACAGATGTAATGATAATGATCAACAATAAGACTTGAGCATCTTCATACCATGACATTAGCTGGACATGGGTTGACTGGTGTAGCCAATAAGCTTAGAGAATTCTTCATGTACCACTGACTGAAAAACATTACTTCATTCGTATGTCATAAATTAAAACGACCAAACTATGAGCCAGCTCGTCAGATCGCTCTCATATCATCCTGCAGCTAAACAATAGAAATCTCTGTCTTTAATATTATGATTTGGAACAATGCACACAGCAAAAGCAGGGACCGCTGGACATTTCTTGTGGTTCTGCTTGCATGTCCACATACAGATACACAGCGTTCCTCTGCACGCTGTCTTGTCCCAACTTGACCCACGCTCGGAATTGCCAACTTCCCAAAATGTTGCAAAACACTGCAAACATACAGGACAGAGGAGAAGAATCCCACCGTAGGATCTTCTAAGATGTGAAATGTATTAACTCTGGACTGACCAGTGCAGCAGTGAAGAGGAGAATGCAATCACGCAGATGTCTGTCAAATTAAAAGCTGAAGATCAGTGCAGGCTGGAGTGAAATGTGAGAGAGCACTCAGCAGACAATCATGACTTTCTAAGTGGCTTTCAGAGGGTCTGAAGAGGTCAAAACTCCTGCAACACTTACAGTGTAAAGAGCAACTTGATTGTGAGACCAATGCATTTCCTGCCTTCATCGGGGTCTGCACTGACTGACGATATGTGGATTAGGCAACGTTGGCAGTGTTATTAGCAAATACAGCTGAATCTAGAGAAAAACAACCAGCGAACGAATCGTTTGTGCCTCTGAAGTTGCTGTAGAAAATAGATCTGACCTGATTTGACCTTCCTCGATCGACGACAGGTAAGAAGAACAAGCTTCGTGTGTACTACCTGTCCTGGCTGAGGAATAAGATCCTGCACAATGACCCCGAGGTGGAGAAGAAGCAGGGCTGGACCACCGTAGGAGACCTGGAGGGCTGCGTCCACTACAAAGTTGGTAGGTCACGTTCTCACAACTTGTTTCTGAACCACGTTTGTGGGCCTCCCTGTGACCTGGTGGTCAAAGGTGCAGACACTGTAACTGTAACCTCCTGGTTCTCCTCTTTTCTTTACCCATCAGATGAAGGCAAAAATGCTGAATCATGTTCAGCTATAAACATCGAGAGGGCTTTGTTTATTGTTGAAAACATGATGGCAGCTGGTGAGGCACAGCTCTGTGCTTTTTTAACAATGTTTCCCATCAAAAAGAAACCAGATTCAAACGGGACACTCGAGGTTTACAAATGTCACCAGCTCAGTTTAAGATGCAGAGTGAGTGTATGAGATAAACATGTCGGTGGATGGAAAGCCCTTGATGAAGTAAGAATGCGATGAGGATGTTTGAGTGGACATGTAACTATCCTGTCTAAAATTCAGAATGTCCTCTGTGATGGCGCTGCCACTGCCCGAAGAACAGCACTTCCTGTTGGAAACCCCTCTCAGTTGATCAGAGCCATCAGTAGTGAAATCCGTATCCTGTCGAGTTTTATTCATGCCCATCGATATTTTCTGAGACTTACTGGAGTCACAGCTGGCAGAGACTGAGCCAACACTCGTGGAAAGTACAGGACTTTACCCTGAAAGTACAGGACTGTCAACCCTCTGATAGTTCTTCCTGCACATTACAAATACTACATTAAAATGTTGTATGCTTGTTCAAACTCTGTGGATTTGAATGGAGGCGGAAAAACTGTCAGCTCAACAAATTTTACATCTAAATTCTTCCACTGAATGATTCAGATTCTGAACCAGCTAACAAATCCAATGAGCCTCATTGGAACGTATGGTTTCTGCTCTTTCATGTTCTTCTAATGCTTGGTGTTGATTTTTGTTCCCCAGTGAAATACGAGAGGATCAAATTCTTGGTTCTGGCTCTGAAGAACTCTGTGGAGGTCTACGCCTGGGCACCCAAGCCCTACCACAAGTTCATGGCCTTCAAGGTGAGTCCGTCCACTATCTTAGCTCGTCAGTTGATGCGTGTGTGGATTAACCCAGAGATTCCACGAGCGCCTCTCTGTGACGGCGTGTCTGCAGCGTGCTTTTGCTCCGTCCTCCACATGCCTGCATAACGTTTCAGAAGCGTCTGGCCCGCCTGGCTTTGTTGACTTGCTCAGATTTTGCTGATTTGGTAATTTTTCCTTGATATTTGTGCTTCTGTCATGGTTAAGTGATCCTTTGTTGTTAATCACAATAAAAACATTACAGCTCAGTATGTGTTTACAATTCGTTTTATTTATTTTTGGCTGAATGTTTATGCGAAAGTTTAAAGCAGGTCAGTGATTAAATTCTTAGAAAGCAGTTTCATTTACGTGTTTTAACTGCAGCTTCACTGAAAACTGTTTGTCCAGCTGGCTATCAATATTGACCATCTCTGCTCTGGCAAATATTTGCTGATCTGATGCTCAAGCCTCTGCTGGCAAGAGGGACAAAACAGTTTTTTCTGACCTGTGTGCTTCAGTCTTTCGGCGACCTGGTGCACAAGCCCCTGCTGGTCGACCTTACCGTGGAGGAAGGTCAGAGGTTAAAGGTCATCTACGGCTCATGTTCAGGCTTCCACGCCGTGGATGTCGACTCCGGCGCTGTCTACGACATCTACCTACCCACACACGTAAGAACACACACACAAACTGTGGTATCTTGCATTCATATTCTTTGCCAGGGTTGAACAGTTATGGCGAGAATTTCTGCTTCTCGGGCTGAAAATGGAGTTTTCACTGTTGAAAACTCCGCTGGGATTAAAGAGTTAAATAATCTCCTCATCTTGTCAATATTAATGGAGACGATTAATAAGACACCGTGTTGCCGTCGTGTGTCCCTGCAGATCCAGACCAGTATCCAGTCCCACGCCATCATCATCCTGCCCAACACTGACGGCATCGAGCTGCTGGTGTGCTACGAGGACGAGGGTGTTTACGTCAACACTTATGGGCGCATCACCAAGGATGTGGTGCTGCAGTGGGGGGAGATGCCAACCTCAGTGGGTGAGTCACAAAAGCTGTGCTAACACACACACCTTGCAGGTTTTTTTTCATACATTCGTCCACATCAGTGCTTCCCTAAAGTGAAGTCATGTCCTCTTTCAGCCCCTCTTCACATCTTAAAACCTTTTATTTGTCTTTAAATATGTCATGCTTTTTAAATATCAGTATATCGGTTAATTGAAAACCTCTTTGCAGCCTACATTCGCTCCAACCAGATCATGGGCTGGGGAGAGAAGGCCATAGAGATCCGCTCAGTGGAGACCGGCCACCTGGACGGCGTCTTCATGCACAAGAGAGCCCAGAGACTCAAGTTCCTCTGTGAAAGAAATGACAAGGTGAGACGTTCAGCAAACACACCCTGATCGGATCTGCAGGGTGCGACAGATGACTGATTACTGCTGGTATCAGTGAGATGCCGAGAATATGATTCATTGGTCATCAGAGATGTCCCAGCCAGCTGTTTGCTTGCTGCATAGAAATGAACAGCTAGAAGCATTTTAAAACATGTTTGACTCAGAAATCTCTGCAGGGCATGGAGAGGGCGCAGCAGTCACATCCCCTCACCGTTCAAAGTGAATTAGGTCACAGATTTGAAGCTAATGCTGTTTTCTGCTGCTCTTTTTTGTGTGTCGTGAAAATGGCTATATGCAAAAAAAACATTTTATTATCCATCCAAACGGCACAGACACACACTGATGTCCATGCAGAGCATCACACGTGTTGGATGAGACTCCCTGAAGTCTCTCAGAGTGGCTGTCTGTTGGCTCAGCCTCTGCTGGTTCAGCTCTGTGCTGCCCTGCTCGGACTGACGAGAAGCACAGAGTTAAGGATGAGATTTGTTTCCCCCTCTGTGGCTGCTTAGTGGCGCTTATGAGGGAAATGATGTGAGTTTTTGTGGACTTGAGCTTCAACATTTAGCTGACTTATCTATTGATTAGGTTTGCTCAGCTAAGTAACTGTAGTCAATTTCAGTCCATTTAAAAAAAAAAAAAAAGCCAATAAGCTGTTAGTTGAGAAAAAGCACAGCTGTAGCACTTGAGAGGTCAGTCCATATGATTGCTGATTGGTTTGCTGATGGACTGAATGAAACTATGACCAACGCTTACAGGTGTCTTGTTTTATACTGTTTTTGTGTTCAAATTCAAAATGAAAATTTGGAAAGCAGTGAATGACACTGTGAGCGTGTGATTGGACCGAGCAGTAAAGTCTCCGTGTGTGTGTGTGTGTGTGTGTGTGCCTCCTCTTCAGGTGTTCTTCGCCTCCGTTCGGTCCGGAGGCTCCAGCCAGGTCTACTTTATGACTCTGGGCCGAAGCAACCTGCTCAGCTGGTAGAAGTCCACGCTCTGCCCTCCTTCTCCTCCTTCTCCTCATCCTCCTCATTGTCCTCCACCCTCACTAACACTGGATCTCAGAACCCACCGTCGATGTCTTGTCAGCACTCGGACAACCAAAAGAGAACAAAAACAACAGCCAACCAGCCCTTCGAAGCCGTCGACAACAACGGCTTCACCTTTCCTCTGCAGCTGCAGCCTCGCTGCACGGCAGCAGCTCCGGGGCCGCCTGCAACACGACCGCTCAAGTCACGCAGTCGTCGCCCACTGAGAGTGACAGCTTGCATACGAAGCGATTAAACGATTCAAATTAATATATGACAGAAAGTAGAGATAAATAAAATGTGAATTTAAGAAAAGGGGGCAAACGACTTTTTGTTTCCCCTCTCCGTTTTCTTGGTGCTCATCAGTTTGTGATGGGATGGATATTGTACCTCTGCATTATTTCCCTGCTCCTGGGCTGGTCAGTAAGCTTGAGGTCTTCTAACTACTAGTACTGCTACCACTATTATTACTACTACTGCTACTACCTTCTGCAGGTCAGCCTCTTGTAAGAGAGTTCCCCCTCTGCCCCACGTTCCTGCCCTCCGCCCTTTCTTACAAGCGTTTCATGGGGCCGCTGGGGTGGGAGTCTGTTGTATTAATGCTACAGTAGTGTGTGTAAATGTACTTCTGTTTGGTCCAATTACTGCTGACATGCTGGTTAGAGGTCGAGGCCGTCAGCCAGGGGTAAACTGAAGAACCCCGGAGCCAGCGGGGCTCATTGTGGCGGCGAGCAGGCGAGAGGGGCCTAATATTTGAGGTTCTACCGTAAGTCTGATTGATGGGACTCGACTGGATGGTGTGTATGTGTGTCGTTGAAGTATTGTGTTGTTCGGACTGGTGCTTTAAAAGAGGGGACAACTACGAGAGAAAGAGACGTCGAAGCAGATGGATTTCAGAATAGTATTTTTTGAATTATTGCTATTATTATTATTATTCCTTGAAGATAAGTGTAACTATGTGGAGTAAAACATGTCTTTTACCTTGTTTTTTAAGATTTACACACATCCAACCACAGTCTGCTGTTTGCTTGCTTTGATTCTGAACCCACAGAAGTGCAGGGTGTGTGTCGATGGAGAAAGTGATGTGGGTGCAGTCCAAAAGTCAAATAAAGGTGTCTATTTACAACAAAGGTTCATTCAGATCAGTGGTCAAACGCGACGACCCAAACTAATCTCTGGTAGGAGCGATCAGTCCGGCTTGAACTGCTGTGAATAGTCAGATATAAAATAGTGATAGTGGAGGGAGTTCAGTATGTGTGTGTGCTGGTGCGGTTGGAGAGTTGAGTGTCATCGACGGATTGGATTTTCGTGGCAGAGAGGTAAACGCACGGTCAGCAGAGGAGTTTTTTCTGGAAGGCGGTTTTCTATCTTCCATTTCGTTCTTTCAGATCACTTCATTTTTTTCATTTGTATCATTTGTATGAATGCAATGCACTAAGTGTCAAGAATGTAGAAAGACATATTACTGTGTGGTGGTCCAAGGCATGAGATGATGTTTTTGCTTTGTATCTTGTCACAAGTGATCAATCCTAGATGTTCAATTTCGAGTTGAGGCGATTGAAAGCTGCAGCAGCAGAGCCTCTACGTCAGGTGTAGATATTTGCCGGGTGTGTGTGTGTGTGTGAGGGGGGGGGCTTTCTGTATTTGTTTTGCAACCTTTTCCACAGCTGTGAGGAGCAAATGCAAGTGCACCAGAGCTGAGGATGGTGTCAGGCACTCTTTCCCATCAAATGAGGATGTAAACCTCATCAATTCAACTCTCAGACTCTGAATTTCAGTGTCACTGTGATGAAGTGTCACAAAACGGGCAACACGGAGCAGAGCTTTTCCTCACTCAGCTGTTTGTGAAGAAACCGAAGACGGAAACCCTCTTTTTTGGGAAAGAATTGTTTTCTCTGTTTTGTGCCCCCGCCTCCTGCTCCAGCTGTTATTTAAGTTGTCTGTATATGTGAAAGACTGAGCAGCAAACTGCAGCATCGACACCCTTCAGGCCGGCAGCTGCCGAGCTGGATTTTCCTCCGTTTCCACAGAGATTGCACATTGTTCGCAGAAAAAGGCGGCAAAGGGGAGTCCAACGTGTGCTTTCGGTTCATGTCCAAACAGGTCCTCGCCAGGTCACACACAGGTTCACCTTGGGTGTGTTTTTTTTCCCCCTGACGGTAACAAATCACACACACGAGCAGTGTGTGATGCGTGACGGTGTTACTGCCGGTCAGACAGTAACACTTTCTGTCACAAACTGTTTCCTCCTCTCGTACAGAAAAGCCGTTTGGACCCCAATGCTGTGTCGTCTGAGGTCTGTGTGTGCAGTAGTACCCGGTGTGTGTCTCTTATTGCATCAAGGCCTTGATGAGTGGCTGTATTGACGTCATGAAAAACGTAGTGGTTATTACTTATATTCTTAATGGGCTAAAAAAAAAGGATGATATAGTCTATATCTGGTGAGAAAAAGCAGTCGCTTGCCGACTCACATTGGAAAAAGTGCCAAGACGGCAGCATTTAAAGCGTGTAAACCTATTGTTATGAAAACCACTACTTGGAAATCCTTTTAAAAAAATCACTTGAAGCATTGTGTATTCTTAAGTTTTAGCGCTAGTCAAGAAGCTTAACAATAGTTTCTGTTGTTTCTGTAAGTCTATGTACACGTAAATATGCGACTGCGGTGGTTTAATATTATTACGCTCACCTTAGGTGGAGAAAATGTTTACAGAGGCAATGTTTTGTTACACTAATGTGCATCACGGTATTTATGTTTAATGCATATGCGTCTTGGTTCTTCAATTGTTCATTTGTTTTTTGCTTTTTGAGCCCGGTTTTTATTGGATATTTTCTTTTTTTTTTGGTCATCTCCCCCTACCCCACAAAATAACCTACTTACAAAAACAATAAAGAACACGTGTGTTGTTCATTTCAGGTATTCACATAGCGCTGCTTAAACGTGGAAACATTGCAGTTACGTTCCCTGCAGGCTTGGACGTGAGGCGACGTGTTTTTCCTCTGCTGTTTCTGCCATGCTACTCTAACTTATGTCCTCTCTGTGTATGACAGGAAGTCATGTATTTTCCTGAAGGTTTTTTTCTTTGAATAAACTTTAAAAGTAATTTTAAAAGACGAGTGTGTCGTTCATCTCTGAAAGGCTTCTGCTGCGGTTTGCTCCCCAAAGCTGCGTGGAAACATGTTGAAAAGAGAAATGTTGTAACACATGTTGACTAAGTTAAACACCTCTAACACGCTCTATTTCCACTCCAACCGCTACTTCATGTTTCCTTTGACATGCCACGTTCAAGTTGTTTGTTTTCATATGAAGCCACACTCTGCACTCAGATAAACAAAGCTCAAATGACCGTTCAGTCGTACACGATGCAGTAATGTTGAATTAGCATTCACATGAGCTGGAACATTGGTGAAAGTGTGTTGTAAATTTTGACTTCTTGTTGAGTCCATCCTGTGGTGTTTGTGCGTCTGGTTTCTGTGTGAGTGGGTGTCTGGGCCCTGCTGAAAAGAGAAGTAAGGAGTGTAAGTATCTGAGGTTCATACGGTTTGGTGCACTCGTCACATCGCTCTCTTAGCTGCTGCAGTTTGTCTCGTTAACGCTTTGCAATCAGTGCACTTTCATCACTTTAGGCTGAAATGAAATGATCTGATGTGTATTCAAAACTCATAATGTTGTCAAAGGAAGATTTGCACTTTGGCGTCCCCAAGTGGCAGAAAGCAAAGACGAGATGTACGAGATGACAATTGTTGCAGCCATCCTTTGTTCCTATCTGGCCTCTTTATACCTGCCTACTTGCTCATGTTCTTAGTTGTTAAAGAAAATGGGAAAATGCTGCCACACATTTTGTTATCTCAATTTCCAGTTAGGTGAGATGGTTTGGTTAAGGTGCAGTTAAAACTGCTCTGGCTGGGTCCATGCTGGAGGGCACTGACCTCCTCTCCAGTTTCCTGTGAGAGCAAAGTTTAAGATTAAAACGACCACCCAACTAGAAAATGGCATTTAAAGATGCCACCACTATAGCAATCCCACTTTAAAGCTTAATTCTTTATTAGCATTCTTTGTTAGCATTTTGGCTATGCCACCAAGATGAAGTGGAGATGCAGAAAGATGTCTGCTATCCAAATGATTGAGGGTTATGACAGAAATGGGTGGGGCTTACAGTGTAATACATGGATCTGAAGGTACATTCCTCATTAGATGAAAGACAAAGGAGGTCTGTCAAACTGTTTAGTCATCTGTCCGGTGTTATCGAGTATCAGGATATAACAGACACCTATGAGGTGATCTGGAGAATTCCCAAAACATGCAACATCTCCTGCTTTCTCAACGGGCAGCCAGAGTTGAATGAATGGTATGTTCTGTGTGGGTCACCTTTTAACCTGCATGTGCTCAAGATACTGGAAGAACACTGCTGCTGCGGGGTGAAGGCCCTTCGCTTGCTGATTGCTTACTTACTCACTATTATCCCCCAAGACAAAAGACAATAATGACCACATAAGTTCCAGTTAATGATAAAACTCAGAGGCTCAGACTGCAGCAGAATCAGCTGTTGAAATTTCATCATCACCATGAAAGAGCGAGATTATAGGAAAACACTGCTTTGACTGCCAATAATAAGGAGGTCAGGGGTTGATTGACTATTCAGATTGACTATATTGAATGTAATGTGTAAACTAACATTATTAATTAAATACAGAGAAACTCTAAAAAGTTCTATGAAGGCTTTTTTGGCCGTGATAATCTGATGAATTGCCTCAAGCGATGTCAGTGTTGGTTGTGGCTTCTCGCCTCTGTGTGAGGCTCGAGGCTACATTAGCCACTATGAATATAACACACCTGAATCTCTGAACTCACTGATACAGGAGGACAACGCTACATCAGTGTGTTAATAGTAATGATAACAGCTAATTTTGTAGCGCTTTTCAAAAACAAGTTACAGATTGCTTCACATAAAATGATCAGAGAAATTCTAAATAAAAGTGGAATGGATACAGTGATAATGACAAGCTAGCTTTGAATTAGAAAAACACAGTAAAAATAAGAATGACCAATACTGCTTTCATTTGAGTGCAATAGGAAAAGTCCTCCGTGTTTCCTCCCTGGGTTGGGTTCATTGGCTTGGTGGAACAACCTATTCATACTTGCAATGCCTGAATTACAAGTTTCTGTCCATCTAAGACTGCTGCAGAGGAGCAGGGTGTTCTGAGTCAGACTGTGTGAGGGTTCATGGGCAGAAGAAGGCAAAGGACGCAGCTCCTGCATGGAAACCTCATCTCTGTGTTCTTTCTTCACTTCCTAATTGAAGTGCAGGAGCATAGATGATGAACTAAAGTCAGACGGCCACAAATCGGATCACAATGCTGCTGCACCCTGACAAAATGACTTCATCAAATCTCTGTCCATGAAAAAGATACAGAATTGTAAGTATTTCCTGGGATATGACACCTGCACAGGATCCCGCCAGCAACCCCTCCCAGTTATGGGATTGTGTCCCTGACAACCAAGCCAGTGTGCAGCTTGCATCACTAAACAGTACTCATGTCATCTGCATGAGTATGTCTATATTGGAAAATGCCACGTCAGGCAAACTGAGTAATGCACGAGAATGCACAATGGTGGATGCCGTAGTTTCTACGCAGGGCGATGACAGAACACTGAGTCACAGCACTACTGCTCAGCCGTTTTCAAACATTTGTTTATAAACGGTTAGCTGAGCGCCGAGTACTTCTTCAGGCACAATTTGTGTCACAGTCAATTAGATTAAGTAAAGCAAGAACTTGACTGTTTTACAGCAACGGCCTGCTTCACTCATCATGAACATCCACAGAGCTGGTTGATGAGATCTTTCCCCTCTGATACAGTAAATAAGACAAAGCTCAGACAACATTTATTTGATCTAAAAACTGGAAAATAAATAAATAAATAATAAGAAAAAATGAATAAATAAAATTAAGTTCTGTTATTCTCCATGTGCTAAACAATTATCTGGTTTTTGATGCTTACAATCATCCCACTTTTTTATGGATGTGATTTTACATGAAACCTGTTTTTACGTTTCTTGTGTCAGACAAAATAAGCCTGTTAGCTTGCCAGGCTAACGCATCTCACTGGCTTTCCACTAGGCAGTGTGTATCCACGTCCTTGCAACACGACATGCGTGGGCCTGGACCACTGGGACAGTGGGTTCAACCAAACCTGAACCCAGGACAAGCTGTAAGCTTCTATGAATAAAATGGTTGGGTCAGGAAGCAGAAATCTACCTACAGTTTGCATTAATCATGAGGTGTGAAGGCTGAAAATCTATGCAGAAGCTGTCAGCACAGCCTGTGGACTGTGCTGCTCCTCCAGGCTAACCACAACAAAAAGTTAGCCCTGTGGTCAAATGCTTAGTCAGCAGCTCTGCAGTAAATTAACCCACGTGAAATGATCAGCTTTACAGCTCAGAATAACAGATGACGGTATAAAGAAAGTCATGTGCTGAAAAATGTTGAAAATGACACCTTGTCAGAATAACAGATAAGTACAATCATACAGAAAAAATCTAATCATTTCTAACAACAAATTAGAAAGAATAGTCTGATAGTACTTTGCTTTTACACGTCAACAATAGAGTAACCCAAACTGTCTCAGTCGGTACTGAGATCAGCAGCACTCTCACGTCTGTGTGTCAAGTATGGAGCTGGAGCCAGGAGGCCATTAGCCTAGCTTAGCATAAAGACTGGAAGCAGAGGTAAACTGCTAGCCTTACTCTACCCAAAGTTAAAAAATGCACCTGCTACCATCACCCCAAAAGCTCACTAACATTTAGAAATAGTCAGAAAGCAGAATATTTTGGTAGAAAGTAGTTACATTGATGACTGTTTCTCTGATTTCAGAACCAAAAACAAAATTCTACACACTGTACTGGCATCAGAAATCTGAGACGAACAGCTCAGAAACTGCTGGTGAGAAAATGTTTTTGGAATGGTGGTGTGTGCACTTGTCTGTATGTGTGTGTTCTTGTGCTAAAACAAACACAGGGATGTCCACCCGTGACGCAAGACGCCGATGATGCCAGAGGAACAGCTCCAACATTCGTAAACACTTGTAAACCTAGACCACTGCCTTTTTTCAGAATGAACCTGCAGGAAATCTCTCTGGGCTGCAATAACTGCAGCTCTTTGCCCACGATGTACAGTATGCGAGTACGTGTGTGTATGTGCTGTGTGTGTGTGTGTGTGTTGTGGAGTCAGCAGACATGAGTGGTGAGCTGTACAGTACACTGCGTTACATTGGGAAACATGAGAAATTTCCATCTCAGAGGGGTGGGAACATTGAAAAGAGAGCGCAGGTTCCCCCTGAGCCGACAGGAAACTGACCACATGCTGCTCCAGTCCACGCTGTCGCCACATCTGCCTGTCATCACTGTCACACTGCCGGGGCTGCCACGCTCACCTGCACACTGTGAGTACACTACATGTGTGTCTGCTGATCTGATCATATGCGAGTGTGTATGCATAGCCTACACCCACACATACTGTGTGTGTATCGATATATAGCTGAATGTAGTATATTTGTATGTACATGTATTGAATGTATGTGTGTATTTGTTGATATATTAATTAGCCTCCTGTCATAATATGTTAAATAATATTGCTATACATAAATGATATTTTGTATATTTATATTTGTACGTACACCTCTATATGTGTACATTTAATGCACGTTTCTTATATTGTTGTGCTGCTACGTTTGAATGTTTTTCGTACCGCAGCTCATATTTTCTATTTTGAGTATAGACTGTATACGGTCTATGAATTTGAAAGTATTTTCAACTCATTTGCAACTGTTTGAGATTTATCCAAAAAATAATCTGTGCAGAAACTTTGACAAGATGAATGAATTATAGAAAGTATTTACGGACGTCTGTGCCTTCTAAATTTAATCAGTCAATAATTCCACATGACACAACAGTAATTCATAAATACATATATGTATATGTTCATATATTGTTTGTGTAAATACATCATGAAAACACAATCAGAAATCAGAATCAGAAAAAGCTTTATTGCCAAGTACGATTTTACACATACCAGGAATTTGTTTTGGTGAAGTTGGTGCATCACAAATCTTCTAAAAACAAGCAATTAAAAAGTAAAATATATCACAATATATATACAACAGTCTGTTTTTTTTTTTTCCAGAATAAAAAGCAGTACAGCTGGCAGTGATACAGTAAAATAACAAGGAAATCCAAGTTGAGCGTTAATGTAACGCATAGAGTTATGGCAATGTCAATGTGACAAGTAGAGGCAGAGGCAGAGTGTGAAGGGTGTCGGGGGGGTTCCACGCCTTGTTGATAAGGCTGACAGCAGACAGGAAAAAACTGTTCTTGTGGTGTGAGGTTTTGGTCCTGATGGACCAAATATAATATTTACAATGAATGCAAAGGCAGCTAAATTACTGCAACGAGGAGGACGACTGACGCTGGCTCATTATCTCCTTATTATTAAACAGAAGCAGGTTCAGCTCCTGCATACAGTATGATCTGTGCATTATGTAATTACCAAAAAGTAAGAAATGACTGTTAATCGATACTCTGTGTTTCCATGTAATCCCAGACAACGTCACACGCTGTGACTCTCGTGTTTACGTATTCATTTTTAACAATGACACGCCCACAGTCTTTATGAATGGGACTACCCTCTGATGACACACTGATCAGAGCTTTTATCGTGGGGGGGGGGGGATGTGAGTGAGCGCATGGATGCGTGTGTGTGTGAAAGTGTTGCTTACTGTCAGCTGATCCCTGCAATCAAAAGCGAGAAAACTGAAGCAGAAGTGAAAATCAGCTTGCTTCTGTGGAATTGATGATTTAACTCTGCGCGAAAAAGAACGGCACGAGTTTACCTTCCTGTCTGACAAACCCAGCTAAAACTGACAGAGAATCCTCAGACCTAATAAACACAATATAAATGATTTTCTAGTTAAATGTATATCACATTAAATGACCTGATCTAACACCAGGAAACAACTCTAAGTTTAAGTTAAAGCACATGAGGTGAGTCACATTAAATGGTTAAAGGCCACTTGAACCAAAGGTCAGCAAAAAAGTGCTAACAATGATAGTGGAAGGAAACAGACATTTCTATATATATATATATATATATGTGTGTGTGTATACATACACACACACACGTGTGTGTGTGTGTGTTTATATATATAAAAACACACACACATATACATACAGACATGTATATGTTATATATATACACATATACATATAAATACACACACACATAAATATATATATATATATATATATATATATATATATATATATATATATATATATATATATATATATATACACATACATACATATATATGTTTATAAATGTCTGTTTCCTTCCACTATCCTTGTTAGCACTTTTTTGCTGACCTTTGGTTCAAGTGGCCTTTAACCATTTAATGTGACTCACCTTATGTGTTGCTGCTGGTAAACCCCCGTGGTTAAATCTGCCTGCTGAGCGTGGGAGCGGGATGAACGGGAGTGCCGGTGTTTCGATGATGACTCTTGTGATGTCACGAGTTGTAGAATCTACCAAAGAGTTTAAATCAAACCCAGACGTCACTTAAACTCTACGCTGCTTGAGGAAACATCTGCATAATCCCTGCAACAGTACTAGTCCAGTGCTACCCCAGTGTATTTAATATTTTGTTGAGGAGTGGCATTCTACTATCCTGTCCGTGATTGTTATTTCTCTGGTTTCAGCTTCCACTTGCTTGTATTAAACTCAATGCTTTGCACAAAAAGCTGCGAGCAACAGAACAAACCCTGCTCTCTCAGCAGGCCCACTAGTTCGACATCACTGCACATTTTTTTCAGCTCATCTTTCAGTTCAGATTTTTGTGTCACTGCAGACTGCCAACATGGTCCGTCTGGTACTGATGTTTGCTGTGGTCATCGTTGAATATGTTTATGGGAGACCTCCACTACCTCCTCTGCCTATGAAAGGTGAGCATTTTATACATATGCACAAATACACACATGATGTTATATATAGCCGCTCTGCAGAAGGCTGCCTACCAGCGTGTCCGTCGGGAAATTGGGAGGCTCTGTTACGCTTGTTTGCTTCTAAGGTGCTGATTGAAACACTTATTCTCAAATTGTTGACTGTCATTGTAGTCAAGGAAAAAGAAGAGTGTGGAGACCTTTGATATTTCTATTTTCATCCTTATTTTTCAGCTCATTTTTCTTATTGTTATCCAATGGGTTTCATTTTCCATCTTATTTCCCATTTTCATTTTTTTTTTTTATGTTCATTGTGTTGTTTTATGTAAAGCACTTGGTACATGAGATTTCTTTGCTGTAAATCACTTGGAGCTGCAATTCTTGTTTGTACGGTGCAATACAAATAAGGTTTGTTATTAGTAGTAACTAGTATACACAGTACACACAAACATTACACTTACAGTTTTTGACTGTTGTTTCCCCTACAGATGGTTGCTACCTGGTGTCTCCAGAGGTGGGGATATTCAGAGTGGAGGGTGAGGCAGCAATCCTCTCCTTCCCAATGTTCGAGAGAGTGCTTAAAGTACGGAACATCGCCCCCCCAGCAGCGAAGTACGTAATCACCACGACCAATGGGACAGAGCGTGTGGCCTATCAGGGCGAGGGCCGTGTCCAGCAGAGGAACAAACAGTTGTGGTTCCTCCCAGCCCAGGCTTCAGACTCAGGGGAATACACCTGCACTTACAGGTAGGCACTGAAACGTCTACCTCACCTGCACTGCTGTTTTCTTTACGCTCCACTGCTACTCTATGTTTAGACTCATTTCAAAGGCTGTCTGACATTTTGCCTCCTTCCATAGGGAGGTTTAGGTCAAAGTTGGCTAAAAAACAGCTTCCCTGAAACTAGTTGAGATATTTTTTTTTTCCATCTGGGCAGAGGCTCTCCAATATTTTATCCTTCTGGTTGAAGAATAACCTTCTCGCTACCTGTGATTTAATATTTGTGTCCTCTAATTTGTCCCCAGAAATGAAACCTACTGTGTGACTGGGAGTATCAAGCTACATGTGTACGAGTCCATTGCTGTTGACATGGAGAAACTGTCCTATCCAATCTCAGCCATGGTGGGAGAGAAGCTGACATTCAGATGTCCTATAAGTGACTTCAACGAGACAGATCGACCGATAGAGTGGTACAAGGTGAGAGCAGAAACGCTTTGCATGCTGGCCTTGATCAGCACCAACAGATCATTTACTGAGACAGAAATCATTTATAAGTCATTTTTGGAACTTTTTGAATCAAAACTCTGCAATGAAAAGTCATTGTTTCAACTAGTTTCCAATAGAAATCAGCTTGTTTCAAGATTTGTCCGACTTCAGTGGAATTTTTCTTAATTTAGTTGCAGCAATGTATTCTTCTTTTTGAGGATATTGACGCTCTTTCTAGAAAATGACTAAATATAATGAAATGAGACTTTTAGAAATATTATCATTAATTATCAATGAAGGAATAATAATAATATTAAAGTGTATATTTTTTTGCAGTGTTGACATTGTGCCAAGTCAAATCAATTTCTTTCATGTTACCCAGAATCACAAACATGTTTCATTGAGCTTTACAATGTGACAGTTTGAAAAATGTTAAGCTGTTCATGAGCTGAGGTGATATTTATTTATTATGGTGAGATACTGTGATGGCTGTGATGCAGCAGTGGTATCAGTAATGCCCCATTAATGCAGGTTTTGATACAATGACAACCTCAACAAACATTTTAGCACAAAAAACATCTTTCTATGTATGTGGAGTATGGGAGGTCCAGGCTACATCAGTGTCAGGGCCTTGCTCTTTCCCACTGAGTGATGCAGTATGTTGCTTCCTGACAGGAATCCATCCCCACTAACCTTCAGCTAGGCAGAGGGGGCTCTTCCCGGGAGGACAGAGGCAAACTAATGATCCCTGCTGTGAAGCGATCTCATGCCGGTGTCTACATCTGCCAGCTCACAACGCTCATCAACAACCAGCAGTACAAAGTCAGCCGAGCCATCCTGCTCCATGTGCAAGGTGGGCAACGTCACGACACGCATCATTTCTTTATGAACAGCTCTGCAATGGAGCACAGGCTACATTAGACTTGTCATCTGATTTTCTCTGAGAGACATTTCTACTGCAAGTTTGGAAACCTAATTACAATATGTATACTCCTGTAAATGAGGGCTGACCCTTATCACACAAAGTTTATCTTTTATTTGATATTCAAATATGTATTAATGCCAGGTATACGTGCAATCAGCCTGCTGTGGGTGTAGTTTTTGAGGATTAATGTAAATACCAAATGTTACTGTCATTATAGGGTCATGAGTAATTATCAGGTTAGTAGATCAACAGGAGAAATCATTAGTTTACTTCTCCACAGTAGCAGTCTATCATTAGTGTACCCTGCCCTCTACTGGCCTAATAGGTGCAACACACTGACCTCAATTAAACATCTCAAGCTCACACAAGAGGCAGGAAAAACACCTGGCTTACTACCTGGCAAGATTTATTATGATTGTGTGAGTACATCATTGTTGCTGCCATTTGAAGAGTTGTTTGTTTGGATCTCTTGTCTAAATGTGTGTGTATCTGTGAATGTCCAGACCCTGCAACAACTAAGACCCCCACTGTGCCTGACCTCTCCATGACCACTAACCCAGGCCTGATCAGCAGCAGCAGCTCCAGCACTGCTCACAGTGAGTTGTTTGGAACTGTTTTGGTGTTCAATTTTTACTTTGCCTGTGAATACAATACAACTGATGATGATGCTAATTAAATGTCATAATGTCTTAGGTCCAATAATTCAGCCACCTCTGATCATCTCACCCCTGAATGGAACCATTTTTGAAAGTCCGCATGGTGAGTGGTGATATATGTTCCCAAACTGATGCTGAGATGCAACATAGATAGACTGGTTAGATACAACAAGGTGGAATGTGCATTAACTTTGATTTCATTTAGGTTCAGGACTGGAGCTGTTTTGCAACGTGCTCACTGAATGTGAAACGGCAGACTCCACTGTGGTCGCCTGGCTGGTCAATGGCCAATCAGTGGAGTCCTCATACCTTGATGGGCGGGCTCTGCAGGGGGGAAGGAGGTAATGGCTGATTTATTTTTGCCAAACAAACAGAGCTGCAGGGAATAATGCACCTTAGAGCCCCCAGGTGGCAGAGAAGAGTACTGCATGCTAAAATTTGTAGTAGGCTTCATTTTCACATTGAACTAGGATAAATATGTTACAGTGTGTTTGTTTTTGTGCTTTGTCATTAAAGCTTTCTAATATAGTTACATAGACATCTTGCCTAGTTTAAGCCTCGAGGTACATCTCATTGAAGCTAGCAGCCTTCTGCCACGGTTGAAAGCTGCTAGCTTGAAAAGGAGATCTTCTGATCTCAGTGGGACTCACCTGGTTAAATAAATTGATCACAATAATAATAAGGCATACCATCTAAACATATGGCTTTGTCTGTCTCAATGTTTCCAGGGTGACCAGGGTGTCTGAAGGCTGCCAGATTGAGTTGAGGCTTATTTTGGTAGCGATGCATGAAGAGGACGTGAAGACAGAGCTGAAGTGTGTCACTCAGAACCAAGGAGGGACCCAGGAAGTAGTCGCACAGCTTCGGCTGGAGGGTGAGCTGGGAGTGTGTGAGCAGTGTGCAAATGAGAGAGGCCTACTGAAACGTTTTTGTCACTCGGATACTTAGAATGTAAAAGTCTTGAAGCACAACCAGTGTGTTATATTTTTGACATCCTGGTCATTATTGGTGTCAGCTGTGATAATACGACCTGGGAACACGGCGTTACAGAGGATCCTTTATTCGGCCGAGAAACACGAGCGGTCAGACGATCAGACAGGCTGCAATTTAACGCACAGTCGTCTGTGGCGAACTACAGCAAGAACATGTCATCATGACCACTACAACCAATAGCCAATCCAAGCTATAATACATATACACTGGAAAATATATAAATATATATAATACATATATATATATGTGGAATGAGCCCCTGTGATGATATGTGGCCTCTACATAAAACATGTATTTACCTCAGTCTCTCTCTTCACAGACGCCACATTTACATGGCTGGTGGTAGGTGTGGTGGCCACGTCCTGCTTCCTGGCTGTGGTTTCTGTCTTCCTCTATGTACTCTTCAAACCTAAAAGGAAAAGGAAAATGGATTACTTTCTGGCTCGACAGAACAGCACCTTCTAACTGCGCCGGTGCACGCACTCCCTCCACAAACGTCCTTCATGTTTTCGCTGTTAGACTGCATCAGTATCTCATGCACTGTGTGCATGGAATGCTGTGTAGTGAAAGCACCACGTTGCGTTTGGTGTTCACACTCCTATTACAGGGATCCAGTGATTGTAAATCAGCAGCTGCATTCATCTGCAGTGACATGTCCTCACTCCCTGTCCTCCATTTCTTTATCCTTGACTGAAATTACAGATGGATTTTTTGTTTCTTTTGATATTGTGTGTGTGTACTATTGTGTCAGTTACACGCATTTGGTTTATTAACACAGCTGAAGCCATTGCAGAAGTTTCCTTTCATGCACCTATTCGTATTGCTGCGGCAGAAATATCTTGCTTAAATAGAACGCAGAACAACCACACTGATGCCAAACAAAGGCACAGCACGAGTAACAATATATCGGCCAAGATTCAGTAATGGCTTCTACAATGGCTACGTTCTGCAAGTTAAGTCATTACGTCTGTTCTGTCATCGAAACACTTCGTACGAGGGTGAAAAATAAACACTCAGTGGCCACCAAGTGTACATATATATGTGTGTATTTTTCAAAATGTTCTCAGGGAAGCATTTGTACAATAGAGAAGTGTTCAGTCCATTTACGTGGCAAATCTAACCAATCAATCTCTATGCTGATGTGTATGTTTGATTGTATGTCGCATAATCCTGTAAGATAAGAGTTACATTATTGTTGTGTTAAAAGTGTATAACGGTGCCGATGGTCCAGCTGTTCTTCTAACCATTCTAAGATCTAACCATACATTATTTTAAATGGTTATTGCATACATTATGTGTTGGACCAAAAAGTGCAACGCTGTCCTATGAAACACAGTCGAATAAAGTGCCACAACCTTGAAACTGTAGCTGAGAGTATTAGCTGCCTGAGAAACTTGTTTTCATTTGATGCTCTTTTGAATGATTCACTGTTGTTTAGACTTTATCTTGCTTTATATTGAGAGTATATCTTCACTGTCATGTCCATGACCATGACCCTTTGTGGCAGTGAATCTATCACATGGCCCAGCAGGCTGGTCTTTAATGGTTTATGTAGCGTGAGAAGTAGGAAAATATGCTCAGTACATAAAGGTTCATTTAATCCTTCATGGTTTTCACTGTGCAGGGTTAAGAAACATCACTGCAGTAAAGGTCACTTTAACAACCACAGAGGCCTATGAGAAACACATGAATCCATCCATCTTGTAAACCACATCCTCTTCAGGGTTGTGTGGGGCTGGCCTGTCGCTGTATACACTGAGCAAAAGACATTCAAACACACTCACATTTAATTTGGAGACATGAAAAACATGTAAACTCTCGCAGAAAACCGCCCAGCCTCTGAGCCCCCCTCACACAAACACAAACAACTACAGAACCTTTCTAGACCACCATGTAAATGTAAAGCAGCGGTGATGTACACTGCTTTTTATTTCACAAGTTATAGGTGTCCAGATTTATTTTAAGGATTTAAAGAATGTGTTGGTGACTGGTTGGGTTAAGGACTGGTTGATCAGTTCATTTGCAGGTATTTTAATATCAAGTAGTTTTTCTAAGCAGCCACTAGAGGTCGCAACGTGACAGTGTTTAAAAAAGAGCCTCCGATGACACCATGATACAAAGCAGAGGCATGAGAGACAGCTGCACTGAGCAAACAGGGATTAAACAGTGCTGGGACAGATTCATGTGACAGAACAGGGTGGGACAGAGCACATTGTTATTAACAGCACTGTCATGAAAAACATGCTCTGAGTGATGTGGAACAGTTCTGTGGATGGTGTGAATCACAGGCAGAGTAGGATCCAGGCAGCTCTCCTCCCAGCTATTGCTCAACAGATTAGGACACACGCTGGCTTTCAAAAGATCCCTGAAAGGGAAATTGCAACATGTGCCGCAGCCTGCACAAAAGAGGAAGTCCAAGCTAGAGAGGACACGTATCAGCTTAGATTTAATTTAAAAAAAAAAAAAAAAAAAAGGCGAGATGTTTTTCCAGGATTTTCATGTGACCTGAGGAGGCTGCTGTCTTTATGAAAGGACTAGAAAACATCGGGCTGGTGAGTCCTCTCTTTTCAACTATATTAACTAAGAGCTGGGAGAATTCTTAGTACTCTGTGAGTTCAAAATCCCTGACATCATCGTAACGGTCTGTGACGTTGCTACAGGACTGCCTGCTCCACATCTGGACTCTCACCACAGTTGCTAGCACCTTTTTACTGCTTCTTCTTAAACTTAACCTCAGTTTGTCAGGAGTCCTGGCACTAAAGAGACAGACGAGGGTGGGAGGGCGGGATGGTGGGGGTAGAATGGAAAGAAATTCAAACAGTTTTCCCAACAACACTGTTTCCCATATTTATGTAACTTTGTTCAAACATCTTTAGTCTGACTTCGCTCAGGACGCTCACACCTGTAAACTCACTGTATGCATCATTGACTCCTAACAAACGTGTTGAATGCAGATTTCTTGCAAAGCTCGTCTTTGAATATTCTTAAGCCTGCTTCATTTTGATCCATGTTTGATAGACAGCAGTCTTTTCCCTGCTCCTTCTTGGCACTTTGCTGTATTTCTTAGTGAGTGAACTCCACCAACTGTCAAGCATGAGACTGTCGGCAGGAAATGTATACTTAGTCACCTACATGTGCGCATCATGCACATGTATACATGCGTGCCTGTGCACATACTAGAACAGCAAAAGAAAAGTGAAGCAACAAAGAAAACCACAGTGCGATGATCAGAACGCTGCTCCATAGAGCCACGAGTGATCAAGACCTTGACTTAGACCTCCACTGAATGACTTTAACTCTGGCTTGGGTGCAGGAAAACTGCTCAGGCCTACTTAAACTGGATTACCTGTCCTCTCATTGGCTGGTCTTTCACAGATCAAGAAGTCAAAAGAAAATGAAATCTATCATACTGATGCAATTCTTAGGTATAACCTGAAACTCACACGTTTGCAGAGCTTGTCTATCAGTCACACCATCTCTTCAGGTTCTTGGAAGTGGTCAAAATGATTTTTTTCTCACAGTTAGCAGTTCTCAGACTGTTTAACTCCTCATCATTTGTGACAGCAGTAATTCTTGTGCGATAGGTGATGCACTCCCCGGTGTTTTCGACTTGTTTTCACTCGTTAGGAATTTCCTTCCACGCTTAGCTTAGCATCAAAACGTTAACAAGGCACCCATACCGCGACTCTTCCCCCAGGAGATGTTGTCAAATGTGTTGTTTTGTCCAAATCCCTGTCTACGTTCTGGTTGTGGCTTCTCAAATGTGAGGATTTGCTGGTTTTCTTAGTCCTCTACGATGGTGAACTGAATATATTTGGGTTTTGGACTGTTGGTCAGACATAAGTTATTTCAATACGTCAGCTTGGGCTCTGGCATATTGTGATTGCCACTATTTTGTTACTTTATAAATCAAAATCATCACTAACAACTTCATTTCTGACATAAAATGGTTGATTTAGCATATCCCCGACTTTTAACGATAGCATCAGTATCAAATTATCAGCTGTGCACACTGTCATCAGACATCATCACTTCATTAACAGAGTGCACACTTTTCTATTGATGAAACACAGTGACAACGTCTACTGTCATTAACATAATCATCCCCTGCCCAGTGTCATGCTTTGACCACAAAGAAGTTCCCATGATCTGTGGGGGGACAAAGACAAGCAGCATGGTCGAAACACTTCTGCTAGACGAGACAGAAAATAGAAAGCTCTAACTGCCTCACTGTGGCTGTAAATGTCATGCACGTGTTCCGCAGTGCATCCTGTTCGAAAAAGTGACATTCACTCAGGGATTGTGGTTGATGGGGACTGACTCATAGCTGAACGGATGCCTGTGTCTCCTGGGGATTCCTCTATCCAGGGGGGAAGCCCAGGTTTGACCTCACACCTCTGAAAGACCACACTTAGCTTTGACATTGGTTTCTGTTAGAATCGCCCACGGCTCTCCTTAATATGGGAACCAGAACTTGTCCCTGGTAGATCTGATGCCCCTTTTTAGTCTTTTGGTTCATTTAGCTCTTGACATTATGAGATATTTGTAGCAAAAGGTTGTTCACAAAGCTTCTAAATTGAGGGAATTTGCTGAGTCTCAGATTTTTTTTCTTCAAAAAACAAGGATTTTTAGGTTTTTAGTCAGTCTTTGTGGCTTAAAATCTCAGAACAGCATGTTCTTGTCATGACTGAGACAGCATGGGAAAAAAAGCACACACTTTCACTCACAATCTGAAAAGCCTTGTTACTCATAACATCACTACTACATTGTGAAACTGTTTGCTCAGTTGTTTTGAGACTTAACTTTCTGGTCTAGACTTGCTGCTTAGTGATTTTGGTCAAGCCTTGCATCCATACAAGTCGTGTGATGCTGAGGTAACGGTACGTTATTTTTGGTTGGGTTACAGGAAGCTTCTGCTGATGGTTTAAGAGCGTGTTGAAACGCAAAGGAAGGTGAACAGACTGTCAAGAGATGCAATCCAAACATACTCTTCCTCCCATTTGTCTGTGATGTCTGTGCTTTCGTCCCATGGAGGTGGGACAGAGTAGATGAGTCACTGCCTGAGCTGCATGGTCGAGACTCCACTCTGCACACAAGGGTCAGAGGTGAGGTTTCCTCTGTTAGCTCTGCCCTGGCGTGTAAACTCTCTCTCATCCTTCCTCAGTCTGTTCGGTGCCTCTGTGTCGCTTTCTCTGAGGTGAGTCAATATATTCTTTGGCATGTCGGACCTTTGTTTTCTTTTCAATCTCTTACTTTTGCGATTTTAACTCTGCCACTGAAATGCAACCGTCTCCTCCACCCAGATCAGCTCCCTGCCTGCTTACCTTGTTAGGAAAATGCGTGCCACTCAGCCTTCAAGGAACGAACTGTTCAGGGTTGCATGTTTACAGCTTTAGATAAGTGTTTTCTAATTCTAACCACAAAGGGGACACACTTCCTTTCACACTATATCATATGCACCTGCTGTATAGAATAAAGATAACACATTTGTATATGTGCAGATATCAGTGGCATGCTGTTAAATCATTTATTTTCAAAGACAAGGCAAAGATCATTATAGAAAAATCCAAAACTTTGAACTGAAATTTAAAGAAAGAGTAATTTAGGTGCATTTTTTGTCTGTCATCTTCAACTGCGTCCGTGGTATGTCAAACACTTAATTCCTGCTTGTGTTCCGACGGTGAAAGCCGTGCAGATGTTTCCTCCACAACAGTGTTAGAGCGCTTGTTTTCTTTCACATCTGCTTATCTGAGCCCGGCACCTAACTAACAGGTGGTTAAGCACTTTATTCGCTCACAGTAAGTGACCACATTATACACCAGGACAGTGTGGAACTGAAAGTAAAGGTAAGCTGCGTGTCAGACTTTGATACCTCTGGGTTTTATTGATGACTAAATTCTTAAGTGGGGTTGGGTTAAAGGCAGAAGCATGACAATGGCCTATTTACTGTTGACTCTCATTACTTGATCCACTGCAGTTTGTTAAAAGGGTTTAATTGGTTTGACAGGTCAGACAACCGGATGTTTTTTTTTCAGGCTTTTTCCCAACTTTATATTCTTGCTGCTAACGTATGCAGTCTATTGAGTGGGAAACGCAGCCCATTGTACATTGCAGCATGTTGTTCATGCATGCTGCTGCACCCACCGTTTTCAGAGTGTAGATTTATAGGACAAAAAAAACAAAACAAAAAAAAAAGCTGGGCCACAGCGGAAAAAGCACAGATGAATAAACCTGCCAACAGTCTCATTGAGCATCTGACCACAAAACCAAGGAAACTTGGTAGTTACTGAGAAATATACTTTTTTCACTTCACACCAGAAACAGTATTGTCCTCAGTGTGAAACATCACATTCAGTCATACTGGTCATATTCTCATGCTCTGCTTCTGTAGGGAAGATAACTCCCATCGTTTTCCCTTTTTAGGGCTGAATGAGTCATTCAGTATGATAACCCCCGACAGGCTAAACGGCCTCAACTTATTCTCCATCAGTCCTAATTAAGAGATCGCACTGATCACACCAACTGCCCTTGGAAGGATATTTCTGACATTATATCTGGGGTTTCCTGACTTCCTCACTTACCATGTCATATGTCATTTTATTTCCATGAGAATATTTCCACAGTGTTTTGACCCCCATCAAGCCAACAGAGTTGTATTTACTGCTGCATCTGAAAATGTCCGGTGCCTGCTGATACTGTGTCTTTAATTTGAGAGATACTTTCTCAGACGTGGTTAAAAATAAACTGCTTTCGAGGCAGAACATGAGAATGAGATGTAGAGTGCTCCTCTAATGGCCAATGTGCTTCTTTCAGCACAAACCTGATGTTTAACAGGGTTGATGTGTATGAACACATCTATGATGCAAAATAACCGGTAGCCTACACATATAGATCAGCATCAAGTCAAACAGCTTATTCATGGCAAATCATTTGTAAATGATGAGATACGTGCTCTGAGATGAACACAGAAGCTTAACCGGCTCTGACTGACATATCATTTGTGCTGTTACACAGATGCTGCAACTTATATCAACCTACATGTTGTATAGAGAACATGCATTGAGGATCTGGGTTTCATTTCTCCATCATCATTTGGATCACATCCTCTTCTCCTTCAAAAAACACTATTTTTTGCTTCACTTTGCACTCTATGCACATGACAATATTACACATAGCTGACATGGGCTCTGCTTCCCAAAAGCATGTGAAGAATAAGCTTATCTTTTAATTTGGCTAACGTTATCTCAGTGATCTAAAGAGTGCATGCACACTAGATTTTGCACAAAAAATGCAAATACTCTCTGATTTTGTGAGAAATTAACCTGAAGTCTTTGGGTTGTGAGAAAAAAAAATCTAATAGAGTGATTAATAGTAATAAAGTTGTGGCCCATTTTTATTTTTTTCATTACAATTAAGAGATCAAATCTGTTAAATGATGTAGTGCTGGGGAGAAAACGAGACAATCTGGGCCATGTGGGGTGTTGACTGTCATGCTGTACTTGCAGGAGTTCGGAGTTGTTACACTCTTGAACCTGCGGTTGGTTGTTCAGTGTGAACTGTTTAGTGGAACAGCAGGTAAAGTACGTTTTGCTGCTGCTGCCTCACGTTTGTCTTGTCTCGCATGTTTATGACTCATACCAGGTCTGAACCGCTGATCAGATCACTTCTATTGGTTATATTCGCTTCACACTTTGCTGTTTTTTTTCTGTTTGTTTCCAGTTCAACCTTTGTGAGGGGGTTCGTACATATACTGCCCACAGTTTTCATACCCAAACTAGACTATTATATTAGATCAAACAACTATCTACAGTGACAGTAGAGTTAACAGTAAAACATGTTTATCTAGAGGTTGTCCTTTAGGTGTTGTCACGACCTTTGACTGACGATCATTCCTCGTGTTGCAACCGCTGTCCCGCAAACAGATGGACAAAGTTCGCACGGCTGAGCAGATTTGTAGGCAAACACACCAAGCTACAGCTTAACTGAATGCAAACAGGAATAAATGGACACTTGTTCCTATCTGTCAGTTTGTTGCAGTGAGATGAGACATTGCACCCATTTGTTCAGTCAGCGAGGCCCGTTTCCCAACAGCTTCTGTCATGCAAGCACTTTCTACATCACTGCCTTAGATCTGAGCTTACATCATACCAGTTTGTCAAATAAGCCTTGAGTATATATCTCACCAACAGAAAAGATCATGTCGGAGATGATTCACAGCCTCAAACTAAACTTTGTAGAGTAGTTATTGCTTTTATAAACATTTATTGAAAATGTGCCACATTTTCCAGCAGCCTTCAGCTTTGTTTGGCTAAAGCTTCTGAACAGCATCCGCTTATAGTTTTGTGCTTTGAAAGACTCCAGCAGAGTTATCTGCAAATCTGGCACAGTGGCTTAACATAGCTGAAAACATGCTCACAATACACATGAGGCCTGACTGCCTCTGTGAAGAGGAGGTCAGCGGCAGCACACTGGAAATGCTTGACTTTGTAAACAAAATACAGCACCATACAGAATTCATCCAAAACTGCACTGATTTAAAGTGCAGATTGAGTTTAATCTTTGGCCTCCACCCAGCGTTGGAAGTCATAGTTAAACTCTGCTTGAAGTGTCACGTACACAGGCTCATGCCTTCAATTCTGAATCGAATAACCACATATTTTACAACATATTTGCAAATCTTTCATAATAATGATTCAACTGTAGGAGAAAGAGTTTCATGTGCGCTCAAGCCGTACAAGGGAGTCTTGGAACATTGTGTCTATGGCAAAATGAATGGGACTTTTTACGACTGTTAACTTGTGTATTGTGGAACTTCTCCCAGTTTACCGCTTGTTAGGTTGGGTTTTGAGGATGCAAACAGCAGGCAAACGGGTTATGGGTGAAAGGGGTGAAAACACTGCGTGGATTTATCTGCTGACTAACAATTCCTACGTGCTAAAGTTCCATTTTAATTTTAATCAGATCACTGCCTTGACTGCTTGAAAAACCAAGGCTGTCCAGCCCAATTTTGCCACAACACAGTCAGACATCAGCACACTGCACTGGGCAATCAAATACGTTCATGCACTGATTCTAGACTGATGACTTTGCAATGGAAACTTCACGGGCCTGGGTCCTTTGGAGGATCGAGCCCCTGAACTCCACAGCCTGTAAAGATTAGAAACTGATAGAGGATACCAGTCCTTGAGCTGATGGCCTTGTTTTCTTAAAATAATACAACTTAACTCTTAAAAAAAGTAAATAAAACATGGCACTGATCTACGTACACAACTGTATTTGAACAGCCATGCTCAAGTCACAGTGTCAGTTTTGGTAGCCTGAGGGTTATAAAAGCAGACGCGGATATAAAAAGACATCATATCAACACTACAGCCTTGGCGGGGCAAACTCTTATCCTCCTTTCTTTTAACAGTTTCCTGCCATGAAGCCATATTTCCATTAGCTGTTGTCTGCAGTTATGTGCAGAGTACATTGCCAGTAATATGCTAGGGTGGAGTTAAGATAAGTTGCTGTTAAGTCATAAAGGTGACAAGCTGCTCGAAGCCACAAGTGACAAACAGTCAAGTGTGGAAATGCAGTACTAAATAAACTGAAAGTAAAGCAGAAACAAAACATGCATCTGTCATCCCACCCTTGATAAACAATGGGGAAAAAACACAACACTGTCTGAATCACTGCTGAACCTATTCCACAGCCAAACACCAACACCTCTCGGCCTCCGGTCGCGAGAGACAGCACTCGCCAGACGATGTGACTCAGTCAGTTCCATTCACCTCAGCCTCCCATGTGTTACTCCCACGTCTCTGCTCGTACCATGGCCTGCTGAACCGGCTGAGCTCTCCCACGCTCCTCTCTGCCTGGGCTTGTCCCACAGAGAAACTATGCTGCCTAAGCACTCCTCAGACTGTGGATCCCTTAACACCATCCAGATGCAGGGGCTGTTCTTAATATGTCTTGAACAGACATTTTCATCAAAGAGCACTTCCTGTATCTTCCAGCTTTTAAAGCTACAACAAGCAGCTTCTTGCAATACATATTTATACTGCTCAGTTTGTCCTAGTACCTTTTCAAGTGCTTTGTTTTTCTTTTCCAATGGAGCACAAATTAGTCAGTGAACAGTAAAGTAAGTGGCATCATTTCTGATAAACAATGATAAACACTTGCTGGTTCCAGCTCTTGTACTGTTGGTCTAAATGTTGATAAATGGTTTTATATCATTCTGACTTGAAGTCACTGGGTTTTGGACTGTTGGCCAATTAAATCAAGTAATCTGAAAACATCACCTTGGCTTCTAAACAATGATATTTTATAGTAACCACAGTATTTTTCGATAGCAAATATGTCATTTCAAGTGCGAACTAAAACTCTTCATGTCATTGTTGCCATTATTCATAGCTTGTGGTTTGCAGTCCCTGCATTTCTCTGTGGACCCTGCTGATGAGCTGATGATTCAGGATGACACTCGTCAAACAGTCTAGTCAGAGCTACCTGTCAGTCTGTGTGACTTCATATTCACTCCTCTTGGTTCATTTTTAAGAAGCCAGCGTGAACACAAACCGGACCAGAACTAAAATTAATGAATGAATAAATGAATCACTTTTTTCTTCAGTCCAGGCCAAATGAAGCGAACTACAGGTAAGGAGGGGCCCTGAGATTTCAACTTTTAGGTCACTGTTAGTCAAAGATGTACTTTGACTGAAAGTGAAAAGAAGACTGATCCGAAAGCAGTGAGCAAAAGCTGGTGGTGACAGTCAAACTGCAGCACCGGCAGCATTTGACTGCAGCCTACTGAACCACCAGCGCACCTCCAATTACAAACCCTGCTTCCATCTGTGTCTGTTCAGCATTGGCTTTTCCGGTAGCAACACAGAGAGGTGCACACACTGTGGTTGAGGTTGTTCTTGTCTTGTATACAGTCTTCTTACCACAGCAGTTTCCCACTTTTGGTTGCTACTGTTCTAAAGTTTTCTTGTCTCTCTTAGCACTCTGTTGATGGCACAACCAGAGTTTGACTGATATTATCTTCAGTTGCAAATTACAAACTGAGCCATTATGTTTCACTTTATGAAATGAATGTTTGTGGGTTTGAGAAATGCGGGAACAATGGATACCCCACTGGACCACTACAATATTACCAAGGCAAATGCACTATTAAAAGACCCTTTCCTGATGATTTGAAGGATTTTAATTGAGCTTTCTTAAAAATGCAGACATCCTGCAGTGCTGTGCTGACATGTGACATTCATACAATATCATAGCTGCGAGTGAAGCGCTGACTCTGGTGCCAAATTTAATACTACTAGAGCTATTTATAGTGTAAACGCTGATGTCTGATTTAGCATTGTGAATGCATGTGGTAAAAGATGCGGTCAGATTAGATCAGCTGCTATCACTGAAGACTCTCTTATCTGGATTGCACAGTACCACAGTTTCTGTTGTTGCGCACAATTTAACCATGTATATTAAACAGTATGTTATGAATGTCCTGTTGGATTCACAAACTGAGGATCTCTGGGGCTATTTCCTTTGCTTTTCACATTTTTAAATCAATCAAGTCAGATGTTTACTTTTGTGCATCAGTGTCTTTAAACCTGACCAATTTCATGATGGTTTTATCCATTTCTGAGGGTCTGTTCAGGGTTGGCTACATTTTGGATTGGGTCTAATTATCCTCGATTTGGATCCGATGCACTTCTCCTTCTTAAACTCAGTTATGCTTAGTCAGGAGCCAAGTTGGTTTTCTGTAACTTTCAGATCAGGAAACCACTGGACATCAAAAACTGTGACATCATGGACGAAGGTGGCTTCTGTTTAACTGAGTCAGTCGACATCCACAAACATCTGTGTCGGTTTCCAGCTTTACTTACAGTGCATACAGATGACTGGGCATGCAGTATTAGTTAAGCTGGTAACAGTTTGACTTCCTACTCACAATACCAAAAACTCTTTAATACCAAAAGATATTTTCATGTTCCTCAAAGTAACATACTGAAAAGTTCAAATGACAACAGCAGCTGGTAGGTTACAGTTAGGTGGTAACCTAATTGTGACCACAGCAGTGCTGCTACCTTTCACAGTTTTCACACCTACTCAAGTTACCAAAATGAAGAAGTAACTGTAACCACTAACATGCTCTGACCTACACATTATTTAACAGACTAAAGCAAGACATGTATGTACATTAGAAAATGTGGTAAAAATGTGGACTCAAACCAGCAGAGTAACTGTAATAGCTATACAGGTTTAAGAGAAAGAGGACACTAATTTCCATTGAGGGTTTACAGCGTTCATTCTTAGGTTTACAGGCAGGACAGAGTAGGAATGTTCACTTGTGTTATACAGCAAATCCAGGAATGCAGGGTCTCCTTCCAGGACCAAAGCATTACGCAGCACGTTGTCAGAGGTTTCTACGTAAATGACCACTGAAATACCACAACGTTTGTCATCCATGTCTGAGGGAGAGAGGTAGACGAAGCGTGGAGGAGAGGGAGAGGGCGAAACATTCTTTCAGAAATATTAGGTAGGATAACGTTTGGCTGAAAGAGGAAAGAAAACTGTTTTTGCTGATTGTCTTTTAAAGCCTCTTGTGACCCGTCAGTGTCACTGAACACAAGTGTTCCAGTAAGTTGTCAGCTGCCGGCTTCTTACGTACATTCATTTCTAACTTGTTTGTTTGTGTGTTTCTTAGGCATGGACCTCCGTTCAACACTGGGAAGCCTTCTGTTCTTCCACGGGCTATGTGGGATTTGTACAGGATTTGTACAAGGTGAGCTGAGTCATTGTTTTGTCAAAGAACTGCAAAAATCCTTCTCGAGCTCTGAGACTAAAAGCTGATTAAAACCAGACTAACATATATTAGTGTATATATGTATATAAGTTTTTTCGTAAGAATTACATTTCTCCTGTTTTTGCCAAATCTAACTCCATCTGCCTCCAGCCTGTAAAGAAGCATTGCACTGCCCTCTTGTGGCAACTGGTGGAACCGCAGTAACTTGCATAACTTGTCAGTCCTGTTCCTGATAAATGTGAGCACTTCAAAAGGTTCACACTGATTTCCGTCTATTCTTGGAAAAAGACCACAACTGCCAGGCTGCTAATGTGATCACAGTGTGGAGCTGCTTTGGTTGACTTCAATTAATCAATCAATCAATCAATCAAACAAACTGTGAAGACTCAATTAAAAGCTAGTCATCTGTTATCAGAATCAGAATCATTTCCAAGCTGTAATCTGTAATAATACACCACACTTCTCAAGGGAAAAACCAGTACATACTGCTATTTGTTGTGGTTATATGACACATCAAGTGAGTACTGATCATCAGCTGTTATCAAGTCTACGAACCTGGAATAAGCTCCCCAACGACATAAAACAGATTCAAAACAGATTTTGAAATGTTGAATCTCACATAGTTGCTTTTTTTTTTTTTTTTTTTTTTTTTGTCTGCCATCTGTTTGTGACTGTTTTTGTTTTTGGTTCCATTATAGGTAACTGCCATTTATTGTTTCATGTCTCATTTCATTTTTTTTTTATTTTTTTTTTTAAATCAGTGTTTGGCTCATATTGCATTTCCCTATTTTATTAATACTGTGTGATTTTAAGTTGTTGGCTTTATTATGGTTGTTTTTTTTGTTTTTTTTGTATGGAGGAAGACTAGCAACCACTTTGTGGAAGCTAATGGGGATCCAAATAAAGATAGAAAATAGAGCATTTCAGGTTTCTGTGAAACACATTTAGGGATACCCCAATCTGAATGTATACATGATACGATGCACCTGGTTGCAGCTCCTCTCATAGGTGTATGATGGGAAGAAAACTGACAAGTGACTTTAGCTTCAGCTTGTATAGGATTGGAATCTTCCATCTCAGTGACACAGAGTAGCACGGAAAAGTACTGGAAGTCAGGCATAATGTCCTTTGGGCAGCTCTAAATCCCTGAGCTACTGGCCGAATGCCTGAAAAGAGCATCCAACAAGAAGGAAAGGCAGAGCCAACTTATTTGTACAGTACAACAAGGCAGTTCAAAGTGCATAGGACAGAATGACATGAAGAAAAAATACGAAAGAAACAAAGGAAGGTGTGCTGTATTCTATGGGCTCTATACTCATGGGCTCTATCAGTGTTGAATGGCGGAATGACTGACAAAATCAATTCTCCACTGGTGTGTGTGTTACAGAGAACTGTACCAACTACATGCTCCAGTTTGAGAGGGTCTTCTCTGTTCCTGGGGACATAGCTATGCTGAACAGCACCCTGGTGTCGCCAGAGGTCTTCAACTTCACAGCTGTTCCTTATAACGTCACATGGTACGACTCAAAGACGGGCCGAGAAATGAACGATCAGATGGGTCGAATCCTGGTGCGCGGGGAGACTCTGTGGTTTCTTAACGTAACGATGGAGGACGACGGGGAATATGTGACCATAGTGAGGTATGGTATGCTTCTCCTTAACCTGCAATGCTCCTGATTCAGCTGCTGATTGGTTGAAGGTCCACAAAAGATCTAAATAAATAAAATATCAACATCTCCTTCATGTTCAATAGAACCCCCACTTGGTGCTACAGGCAGTCCAGCAAGCTGGTGGTGGATCGGCCAGTGGCTGGAGAATGTGGAAGGCCAAAGAAAGCTGGCCAAACTCTTTCAATGGGAAGCACTGACACCCTGTCCTGCCCTCTGAAGGGCTATACATATAAACTGGACAGCTACAACATCACTTACTCCATCAAGTGGTACAAAGTGAGTAACTGGAAACTCTTGTCACTACGAAAATATTTAGTAACCTGCTGAGTTTACTCCGGATGCTGTAGAACAGGGTCAGATCTCAGTTAAAAAGAAGCTCAATACAGCGTACACTAGATCGGAGAAGGCAGTTTTGCACCTTCTTAAATTAGGTCAAATGCTTTATGATATCAGTGGGTACAAGGTAGAACATCTGGTAAATTATACATTTTTTTCTCTAGACCTAACTCTGCTCACCAGCATACTCATTTAACCATGTAGCTTGTCTGCCATCATAAAAAAGTTTTTTTTTTTTTTTTTTATTATTTACACATTGTCACCAAAAAGTCTGACTTTTATTTTTCCTTCATCTAGGGTTGTGACCCTATAGAGGATGGGAAAGGCAAGTATACCTACAGGGATATAACCAAACTGAAGATCGACGGGTTGGAACCTCAAAACAACAGCGCCTACACCTGCACTCTGACTTTCACTCTCGGTGGCATCAAGGGATCTGTGTCGGAGACCATTGATGCATGGGTCAAAGGTTAGAATGAATATGAGTACTTGAGTGTGCAAGATAGGGACTTAATGCTGTTTGTCTACATTTCATAACACTGTGATTCCTACAGTGGAACAAACTTCACATTTCTAAACTTGCGATCGGATCACACCAGCCACAACGGCAAATATGTGTTTATGGTGCAATGGAACACAAGACAATGTGAGAAGTGAGTCTGGTGAAGCAGGTCGACTGTGCCAGATTTATTCAATGTGCTCAACCATTCTTGCAAGGTGAACTTTTAACCTATCTTAGTATTGACATGTATGTGTTTTGCTGAAATATTCCCTCATTTACTCATTTCATCCCTCAACATTAAGTATGGTGAGTCATTAATATAGAAGGTGATATTAGTGGCATAAATGATCGGTTGTTTGGAAAAAACACGAGTATTGAATATCCAGCAACAGCTGAAAAATCTCCTTGGTAAGCCTTCTAAGTTACCTCACAAAGTAAAATCTGCTGTGTGTCATTCAAAAAGAGGGTCACCAAATGCTTCCAGACCTTCTGCATCCTCCACCCTGGCTGTTGCTGCTGCTTCAGCCACGCTGCCCCCAATACCTTCCTAGCCTCTATGCGGTCTCTGGTGAGATCAGTTCAGGTGCTTGAAAAATGCCTCAACCTCGGCTTCTGTGACCCACACCACATTTTTTTTTACAGCTACAGACAGGTGATCTGTTCTGTTCATCTGATAGAAGAGCAAACTAGACACTTATCTGACACTGATCAGTCATCTTAATCTCAGATATGGGAGGAACAATTTTTTTCAGTATCACAAAGCTTTTTCAGCAAGGCGGCTCTCATTTCTCAATCCAACATCTGTCTAAACTGATCAATTTTGGACACTTAAAACCTCATCATGCTTGTTGGGCACAAGCAGTTTTGTGTTCAACCTGCTTTAATGTCGTTAAAGCCATAGTCAAAAGGTTGAGTTGCTCAATAATATGCTCATATGCAGTAATTTAAACGAAAGTATCTGCACTTACCTGGATGCATTTTCCTTCATATTTGCAGCCTCTGCAATACAATACATACAGTACAATACAGTATCAGTCAGCCCCCGCTACCTGATTACTGGCTGCCGAGCTCGCCCCCCTCAGGAGAGCCAGTGCACCTCAAAAACTTTTAGAAAATACCAAAAACTTCATACTTCCACTCCTACAGATATCACAGCTCTGGCTGTAGAACTGTCAGCTCATCCAGACTCCATATTCATGGATCACCTGCTCACAAGTCTCTCTCAGATTTTCCAGGTGGGGGTTATCTCATCCTTGCATTCTACCTGTGTGGCAAAAAAACCCCTCCAGTCTGCTGTTAAGAATCCAGAGACTGTGTCCCAGTTACTGGAAAAAGAGCTAAATGAAGGTTATTTAACCAGCCTGTTAATTGGCTTCTCGCTCTGGCCTTGTTGCTAGCCTCATCAGTCTATCCTTGCTACAGTGGATAACGCAATCAAATTGATCAAACCAGCTGAGCATGGCATATGTCTATCAAAAGCAGATATCACAGATGCCTTCAACATTGCTCACGTATCATGAGGAACCTGGTGAGATCATGGTTGGAGTAGTAGAAACTGACAGCATCTGTCAGAGCTTCAGGACACACTCTACTGTAAAAGATATGATCAATGAAAGTGCCATCGTCTGTAGCTGCTTCTTTGATGCACTGATCGGAGCCAGGCACACAATCACCTGCCAAAGTACTACAACTGCTTCTACTGTAGTTGCCGCTACATTTTACCATGATAAAACACACACACATTCACAGTGTGGAAACAATACCAGCCACGCTGTTGTAGCTAGCATTCACCCACATTACATGCAACCACAAGTACAAAAGTGCAAATGTCAAGTTACAGCAGACAAACAAGTCGAGGAAATTACTGCTCATAGCTGTTTGGTATCTTTCCATAACCAGTATATTTCTATGATAAGATAACCTCAGCCTTTTGTTGGTGTATTTCATGTTGTCTGTCTTTTCAGAGGATTACTGTCTGGCTCCAGAAGTACATGAACCAGCCAATGAGATAATCAAGGCAAAAATGGGTGAGTTCGTGTCTGCAACGTATTTTGAGAAATATGGTGTTTTGCAGTTTAAATGTCTCCTGTTAAAACTAACTCCAGCTTTGTTCAGACAACAATTGCATTGTGGGGTATAGGGTCCTGTGCAGCCATACATCATACAGCTGTGTAGGCTTTTGCTCTTGAGGAACACTATTTGTACAACATAGAAACTTAAAATGTGGGTTTAGAGATAAAGAGAAATAGTTTATGAAGTCTAACCTGTGTTATTGTTTGTATACATGTTTAGGGTCTAGTTTCACAAAGCGGTGCCTCGTCTTTGTGCTGTGTGCTGGGAAGCCCATCGTTGATGTTGTTTGGTTGGTCAGGGGCGATTTCATTCTCGACACCCACCCTTCCAACCGCATCTACACATCAGAACAGCGGTCAGCACACTCACCTTCAACTTTATTCCTTTTGATTTACCTGCTGCTTTTGTGGTACAAATGTACAAGTACAAATGTACATATTAAATATGTTCAAGTACATATTAAAGTTTATACCTATGAGCTGCCTCTGTTCATAAAAACCAAAGACATAATAATAGAGAGTTATGATCTCCCAACATTGGAGAATTGTACGTTATTTTAACCAATAAGAGGCTAAAAAAGGCTCTGTAGAGCAGCAGGGTACCTTATTCTAAGCAGCCTTTTCCAGACTACATGTAGCCATTGAATAAGGAATGAGACTAGTAGAACAGGCATTAAAAGAGGTAGAAATAGAAAGTGTTAAGAATTGGAGCCTCCTGCTCTAAACAAGCACAGTAGTGTTACATTTTGTTGCATTATCTATCTTGAATCTCATCTGTTTGTCCTCACCAGTTTGTGGAGGCAGGATGCTCCTCGTAAAGGTGTGTGGTTGGAACGACTGCTGATGTTTTCTGAGCTCAGGGAGGAGGATTTCCACACCAACTACACTTGTCGAGTATACAGTGACAGAGGCCATCCTGAGGAATATTTTACTCTGCTGCCAGAAGGTAAAACCACAGCATGCCAAATGACAAAAAGCACTTTACTATGCCAGGAGACAAAAAAACAAGCACATATTCACATTTGAGAGGGTATAACCAGTGATTTTTTCAATTTTCACTTAACAAATTACTTCATGATTAAACAGTTACCAATCAGATTAACTGCCTGATATTTTCAGTGTCAGTGATAGTATCTTTCCCATTATAAAGATGACCAGCAGAGGGTGTAGGTTGTCACTTTTCCTCCCACTCAATAAAGACACTTTGAGTGAAGGCAAACTCTTGGTAAAGACAAAGTGGGCACAATTAAAGTTGCAGGCCTTTTGATGCCCACTGGCCCATACACAACCATTACAACGAAAACCACTGAGTCAGACAGCTCTGCAAGAGAAGGGCACTAACGCAAGACAACAAGAAAGCCTGAATAACTTATCTGACACATGAACACACAGAAATTCTATGTCTGATCTGTGTCATGTTCATCTCTACAGATCCCAACATCATACATCCTGGATGCATATTTGGTGCCATGATGATTCTCTTTATCATCAGCGTCACCATCTACTACCTTTTTAAGATTGATATTGTGCTGTGGTTCAGGAGAACGTTTCCAGTCTTCTATACAAATAAAGGTAATATTTCACACCAGGTGTATAATTAGCAATGTGCTCTTTATTGTGTATACAGTGTACAATGTAATGACAATGTCAGCCCACAAAAAATACTCGTAACTGAACCTACAATGCTCCAAGAGGGAAAAACCTGATCTTGCAACGCACACATTTACAGTACCCACACATGCACTCAGAATCTTAAGCTTTATCTTATATCTGACTGCATGTGTCAATAGTGAGAGGAAACAAACTAACCACAGGGCTGCCGACAGTGTTTTTGATGAGATCTGATCTGCTGATTATGCAACAGAAGAACCTTTCAACATTAAGACTGCATGTCAACCTAATCTTCAAAATCTGACTTTAAGGTTATGGGACTGGGGTAAAACCCCCCATGACTGAATCAACAAAGAAAACTGTGGGCACAAAATCCGAAGAAAATGGAATCACAGAAAGCCGTGCATGAACAGCACGAGGAGCACTGAGCTTAATTTCAGTCTATGAGCAATGTAGATGATTGCTGGCTCCATTAACCATATTCAATCACGTTTTTAATTTTCTTTGCCACACTGCCCTGCCATTCTTTAAAGACTTGACCTGCACTACTGCCTGAAAAACCACCACTGAAAATGACCTTTTAATGAGCTCTTCTTATTTTCCTGTGTCAGATATGGATGGGAAACTGTACGATGCCTATGTGGCATACCCACCATCCTGTGCCGTTGGATATAGCAAGGAAGTGGAGACCTTCGCCATGCAAACACTGCCTCAAGTGATGGAAAAGGCCTGCGGCTACAAACTCTTCATAGCAGGCCGTGACTGCTTGCCTGGCCAGGGTAAGTCACCTACGTGGCAAAGCCAGTATTACAATGTTAGACACGGGTGTCAGTGTCCATTGCAGAAAAAAGCCCATTGGTTTATTTTTTCCCTGTAACTCCACTCTGAAAAAGCCTCAAAGTTACCATGAAAAGTTGATACGGAGGACCTTTTCTTAGGTGATCACTGTATTCTCACTTATAACACAGTAAATATCTGGGTAGCACCATATTTTGACTTACAGATATTGTGCAGGCTGCTATCCAAGTTACTAAATAACTCGGAAACCTGATCTAAATCAGTGGTTCTCAACCTTTTTTGCAGTGCATTCTAGTGGCCCTGTTGCTATGTCTACAGGCTTTGACCAGTTCTGGTTTTGCTTAGTTTAGCTTAGAAGCAGAAATATGTTTTTCTGCTTAGTTACCCTGTTCGATATCTTGAAACCCCTCAGATCTACCCTGTGACATCTTGGGCAACCCAGACCCAAAGGTCAGGAACCACTAGTCTAATAGTATTAGAGTTAGTGCACTAACATACCCTTCATGGGTAGCTAAGTTGTGGCTCATCACTTATAAAGCTCATGTTTTTCTAATGTAACTCCTCTGTGTCTCTTCATCTTCTGTTTCCTCCCTGCAGCCATCGTGAATTCAGTGGAAGAGAACATACAAGCCAGTCGCCGCCTCCTTCTGCTCTACACTGCCTCCACTTTCACCGGCAAAAGACACACAAGCAGCACTAGTAGCAATAACAACAACAACATCACTAAGAGCAGTAATCTCAGTGACAACACCGAAAACAAGACCAGAGACGACAGTAACTGCATGAGTTTTGATGATAGCGAGGATGTCTATCTAGACACAAGGCAGCAGTTGGAGTGCGTGGCAGCAATGCACAGAGCGCTGCTGGAGGGATCTCTCAAGGTGAGAAAACACACTTGTTAATGCAAGTTCTTGACAGCAGTGTCAAATCCTCTATCTACAAACTGCTACTACAAAAATACAAAAAATGTCCAGAGAGCTGTTGTTCTCACTGGCTGAGCTTTCCCCTGGGCTGCATCAGGTCCTGTCACACCTGATTTACTTTCCCACTGAATTGATGTGTTTCATCAGAGCACTCACAACATAGGACTTGTTGTATCTAAGTGTAACTGCTTGAAAGAGAAAAAACATTTAGGCTGCTTTCATTCATTTTGTTCAAATTTCTTTTGGTCCATCTTAAGGCACCCTGATTCTAATTCAAGTGCCGTTTTACAGGTGGTTCTGGTTGAGTTGGAAGAGATCACCCCGGCTCAGCTGGCTCTCTTCCCAGAGTCAGTGCGTCACCTGAGGAAGAAGCAGGGCGCTATGTGTTGGTGGAAGAACCTGAAGCAGAGGCAAAGGTGGAAGACGTGTATGAGGGGGAGAGAGGACGAGGAGAAAGGTGGACAGGACATGCATTCATTGCCATCCCTCTCCCCATCTTCAAAGTTTTGGAAGGAGATGAGGTATCATATGCCAGTGAAGGGGAAGAGGGCGGTGCACCCCGAGAAAACTGCCCTGCTGAACTTATGATGGTGTTACCATGTACAGTATGAGTCAACTGTTGGACCAGAGAGTGGTTGGTTTCCAATGCAAATGTGTATGGTAATGAAGTTCCTCACACAAAAACAACTCAGAAATAGCGTGCTGTGAGGTACAGTGTCAATGCAGCAAAAGGTCCCTAACTGTACCATGAGCAGCATGCGCTAGGCGGAGTAACTGATCAATAAAGGGTGGAAGATGCTTTGCTCAAAGACTCAACGGCAGTAGATCACACCTGATGTGCAGATGGTCACAGTGTCTGGGCTATCCTGAGACTGCCTGCCTTGGGACATGACCTGTGACATTCTCTGGCAGCTGGAGACTGAAGAACGTGTGGACAAAGAAAAACTGATGCAACCAAATGAAAATGTATAAAATGTACATATGTATGATTAAAAGTGTAAATATGTAAATAAACATATAATTTTTACAAGGGTTGGTCAGTATGTTAAAATTTCCAACTGGCCACTGTCAGCCCAACAACCAGCAATAGGTTTGCAGATGACGTCACGTCACTCTTCTGCTGTGGTGTGAACTGCAGACGGAGGGCCACAAGTGATTTTCTGCATGGAAGCACCATAACACACACTCAAAATGCCTGTTCTGCATCGTTTAAGGTTGTTCAGATTGATCAAACCAAGAAACCAGGAGGGGGTTTTATTGAGAAGCAAAAGTTGTTTTTAAGGGCGAAAAATGCAAGAAAATGACTGAAAAACGCAGGAAAACTTAACTGCAGTCGGGAGGAACCGAGTCAACTAATGGTGGAAATGGTGTAACATTAACTATTGTTTTAAATCTATGGTGACAGATTTAAAGTAAGAGCTACAAGCAACACAACTAATAACTGTCATGGGCTGCCAACCTACAAACCCCAGATGCAGTTCATCACTTAAACAGGCATGTGACTAGCACAGGTCTTTAACGTTGCATACAGGACACCATCCAAACCTTAACAAGAAATGTTTTCAGGAAAGATCTGAGTCATTGGCCACAACTACCGGATCTGTGAGTAGACATTAAGTTCTTTGTTTTGTCTTGCAGGCTCGTTTCAGGTTTTGATTGTTAACTTGAAAATACTGCTTCATTTTTTCATGTCATGTGGTTCAACTTGCTCATAAATACATGCCGCAGATGATGCATCCGGTTTGTGGGATGGACCTCTGCTACCAAGATACTGCAGGTTCTGACCTGTTCAGTTAGCAGAAAATGCCACATTTTTGTGCTGCTTTGGACATTTTAATAAAAGAAACAGCAAAACCAAACAACAGAGACTAACATTTCACACATGCAAACTTATTGCACAATATTTCACTGTCACAAAGGCTGAATTTGATAAATTACAATGTGTTATCCTTATTTTAAGATATCATGTTTTTCCTGATACCAAGTCACGATCAATTAGCCTGAGTCAGATACAAGAATGAACATTTTCATTTAAGTTATATATCAATGAGATGCTTAAAATGATATTTATCAATCATGATCAGACTTTTTATACATTTACTGTATATGAGATTACAGCTAAATTTGCATTGTTGATCTCTTTTATTTAAACCTGCAGCCCAGTCATTTATGTTCACCTGTAGAAAATAGATTATCTGTTGTATGAAACTGTTGCACTGTAACTCTACCTGCTGATACACTGTGTATTTCTTGTAAATTAGCAAATGTAAATGAGCAAAATTTGACTCTTTGACTAGAAATGTAATTAAAAAAAGAGTTGTCAGAAATTTATTTCATCATTAATATTTAGCGTTTACGTCTTTTTTTTTTTTTTTTTTTTTTTTTTTAAAACACACAACAGACTAAGAAGTAGAATAACGATACGCATCGATTCACCTCCCACACAAGCAACTCTGCCTCACACACACAAACAAGAGGCTCTAGCTCCGTTCTCACTGATACATTTTTAATTATTTTTCCTCTTTTCCAGAGGACATCCACGTCCACATCCGCCTTCTTCACTGGAAGTTCAAACAATAGCATGCGGTAGAAAGTGAGCGTGTACACTGAGGTGAAAGACAAAAAGAGCAGACTGACTGGCTGTTGTGTTTAATTCTGTTCATTCTATTCATATTGAGTAAAAATGTCCAAAGCTTATCATCGTCATTGGAAATTTTATCCTGATCCCCTAATGAGATCTTTTTTTTAGGCCAGTCCAAATCAGCCAAACGTCCAACCACCCAACTCTAATTTCTGCAGTAGTCAAGCAGCCAAGGGAGGGAAACATTTTATTAAATGTTATTTATGAGACACATTTCCCGGCAGCAAAGTGTTAAAATGAGGGAAAAAAATCAAACTGTGTGCAGGCAGTCTTCATCATGATGACTATTTTCATTTAATGCTGCACAACTTTCAGTATTTGATTCTTAGCAGTACGCAAAATTCTCTGAATTAATATGAGAAACTCTAACAGTGCAGCTTTGACACGAGATTCATTTTCCGATGAGGGTCATGAAAATAAATCGGACAACTGCAAAGGAAACTGCGGTTCTGGTGATTGACCTTGTTCTAGTCTACACCCCACAAATTTCATATACCTCACGTTTCTGCTGAGAGCATAGCGCGATTTTCACATGACCTAAGAGGTGGCTAAAATGGGTTATTACATTTGATTCGATGCAGAGATGATTGAAAAAGCCACACCAGCTTTATTGTTCAGAGGTTTTATTTCTGTCAGTTCAAACTGCGTGAAGTCATCAGTAAAGATTCACTGTTTTCAGGAAGAATGACAACAATGCATCTTGCAAGTCCAACAGTACAAAATGTTGGCACTTTTCGGAATCTATTCTGAAAGAAGCATATCTGGAAAACTGAGACACTCTTAAAACCTTCATTGCACAAGGGCAACACATAGATATCACTCTCATATCTAGAGCAAATGTGGTCTGGTGGCCTACTTTTGAATCACAGCTCTGCTGAGCACGGCGTGAATCATTGCAGCCTACCTTTACTGCAAAGCAAGTTGTACTTTTTTCCGGCCGAGTGGAAATTTCACGCAGGTGTTAGAGGAACAGTAGAAACTACTGCGAAGACATAAGGTGGGAAAATCCACCATTTCATCAGATTAGTACAAGTAGTAGAGAAGAAACAAACTTTAAGTCTCGACACTCAGCCAGGTAAGTTCAAACCATCATCAAAGTCACAGTTCTGCACAGTCTGCTCTTTACTACTGCAGCCCTGTCATTTTACTGTGTATGTGGTAGTGCATGGAGAATTGACATAGCGGTTGATGATTATTCTGCACTACATCTGTACGATAACTGAAGTAAGTATAGTATTTTTCTATACATGCTGTGTGTGTAACTGGTTTCACATTGACTCAGTTGTTTTATGGTGTCTTCCCTACAGTGTATCTCTTTTTCCTGTAATTTCTTTGGTGCCTTTTGATATTCAATACTGAATTTATAGCTGTCGGCTTTTAAATCAAGGTAAATGCATAAGTATTTAGAAAACACACTGCATATGTTTTTCTTATAAGTGGTTGCAAATTAACGTGGCTATAAACTGTGCAATGCTCTGAAAATAATTACCACTAACAAAAGATCTTTACATTAACAACCTGTAAAGTATATTATTTACTGACCTTCAAATGAGTGCTTCTCTTCCGAGCCTTTCATTTGTAATTCAATGGTGCTGAAAAACCCCTCATAATGTGCGCATATCTGCATAAGGATGTTGTTTTCTGTCCAATTCAGTTCTCAACAGCCAGTTATGTAAAGGTACAGTAGTTTCTACAGTTACGCAATTGGGATTTTCTCCAGGATACGACATAATATCTGAGTCAAAACAGCAGTATTGTGCTGGAAATCCAGAACAAAAGTACTACAATGAAGGACAAAGACCGTTCAATCAGTTCATTAAGATGAACAGATAAAGAAAGAGGGAGTATGAGAGTGAGTAAGTAAAGTCTTAAATATCAAATATTTTTTAAAACATACAGTTACAAAGTGCTTCACACACATAAGAGATATAAATGAATGAACGAATAAGATAAAAAAAATCTTACAATATAAAGCACAGCAAAATAAGAGACAACCAGACAATGAAAATAATAAAAAATGAAAGCCCAGAGTGGAGACCTATAAAAGGTTTGCCCATAAAAATGCATTTTTAGAGCTACTTGAAACAGTCCAAAGATTCAGGAAATCTGATAGATGGAGAAATTATTGCAGAGGGTCAGGGCTAAAACAACAAAGACACCTTCACCGAGATTAGAGGATCGGAGTGACAGAGAAGTGGAACACAGAGAGAAGAGATCAGAAATGTAACTGGGGGTGAAGTCATGCAGAACCTAATATGTAATCAACAGGATTTTCTAGTTTATTCAGAATTTTACAGGAAACCAATGGAGGGAAGTAAGAACAGGGGTAATGTGGGACCATCAGCTAGTTCAGTTAACAGCCTGGGAGCTTCTTTCTGAGCCAAACGTAATCGACACGTGTAAAGGGAATTACAATAATCAAGGCTGGAGGAAACATACATCTGACTTTTGTGATGTTTCTTAGCTGAAGGAAACAGGACTGAACAAGCTCAGTAACATGTTAGTCAAAAGTCAGAAACTGATCAAAGATGATACTAAGAGGCTTAGAGGTGGATTTGATATTTCAGAGAGAGAGAGAGAGAGAGAGAGAGAGAGAGAGAGAAAGAGAGAGAGAGAGAGAGAGAGAGAGAGAGAGAAAGAGAAAGAGAGAGAGAGAGAGACTGTCCCTCCAAAATGCACACCAATCTGTGGAACTTCCTGGGACTTCACTGGGAGTGTTTCAGGTCTGCCTTCCTTAAGTCAGTTCTGTAAACTGCACCTCTCACTTCCCTTTAGAGGAAACTGTTCAGTCAGTCCGCCCATAAGGAAACATGTCAAGAAACTTTACTGAGATTCGGCTGAGAACATGAGCCATGGCCGAGAGTTTACACAGGATTTAAATGAAACGTAACCTGTCTTTCCCACAGACGAGGACTATGGCAGCGGCACGCTGGGTCTTCTGGCTGGTTGCTGCTCTGTCTCTGGCATTCACAGTGGCACACAGTGAGTACTGATCATCACAACTCCTCTGAGCCCTTTACAGACTGAGAACAGCCTCTGCTTTCAGGAATCATTTCTAAACCCACACTCTGGCTCCTTTACAGGAATTTTCTAGCACAAAGTCGTTGTCCAGTCGTTAATCTGAGCTACTTGCTGACTCATAGGTTTGACCATTTTCAGTTTCAGTATTATTCCTGTCCAAAAAATTAACATGGCCTTCTATGAGTTAGAGTAAAAAAAGGCTTTGAAAGGGTAAAGATAAAGAATTAGAAGATAAGAATTATAAACTGAAAGTTATAGCAACACTGCCTTTCCTGTTTATAACCTGTTAACCAGGCACTTGAGAAATCCTCTTGAGCATTACTATGACTTCATTTATTTATTATGACTTTTCTCATGTAAATCTAAGTTCGTTTAAAATATGCGCACATATTGTATGCACACAGACATATGGGACTGAACCGACACTTCAGAGGAGAAAATAGATTCAGATATATATAAAAAAATCACTTGATATTGTGATGACTGAAAACTAGAGATTGGAACTTTTGAGACCAATGTCATTCTCCATTCTGCCGATTCTTCATCGACTTCCTTTGTGATTCCTGATAAATGTCAAGCCTTCCTGTGCGATGCTAATGTTATTGTAACACAGGATATTTACGCTTGGTAACGGACGTGCTGCTCAGTCATGAAGCAGCGGCAGATGTCAAACACAAGACATTCCTGCAATTTAAGCCAGCGTTGCATAGAAAGATGTTTCATCATATTGCTGGTGTTTCCACTCTTACCTGAAACCGTACATTTACAGACATTACAACAAGCTCTGTTGTCACCTCTCTGTGTGAAATGAAGGCACGCTTTGGACCATTTCTACTTCTCCACCATGTCCTTCTTGGTGCAAGTTTCCAGCAGCATAGACGCATGTGTTGGACATTATTTTGCAATGGGCAACAGTCAGAAAAACATGCAGGCGTTGATAGAAGGAGCTGATAAGCTCAGAGGCATATAAGTCAGTTGGATTGGGCAATTTGGAAACAGTTCTCAACTGGACCTGGTCCTCCATTCCCATCCCTACTGGGAACTACAACGTGACATTTGGTTCCCCCTAATTAAATCTCAGATGTTGTATTTCTCATGAGATCTTGGAAGGTACCATTTGCACAATATGATGCAGTGTGGTGAGAGGTGTGCCCTGAGTGCACACACACTCACTGCCCCACCCACACACACACACACACACACACACACACACACACACACACACACACACCATGTTGGCTAAAGCCACACATCATATATGCTGTTATACAGACCACACATTTTATTCCATGTCCACAGGGACTTCTATGCCACCAGGTTCTTTCAATCTGTGTCCTCTGTTAATTAAACAGGTCAAGGACAGCAAACATTTACTTTGACAGTTTATGGCTGCGTCTCCAGGAAACACGATAAAGACGTCAGCATTGGGCTGGAAAGGAAACAGTTTACTCAGTGTGATGTTACACAAGCTTCACACAGGAGGCTGAAGCTATAAAAATCAGTGATTTCCTTTGAAAACACTTACATTAGCATACTGCCGCTTGGTCAAGTTTTCCCTCAGTGAGAGCTGAGAAAAACATTTTTGAAGCTCCATTTTCTCTACATAGTACGTGGTACTACAGCTGGACGCAGGGACCGTGTTATAAATGTCCTTGTTGGAGCAGTCAAGGACTCTCTGACATTCAAGATTCAAGTCTCTGCACGATGATCTTCAGTACAATACTAGTCATACAGCTTACGGTATGTGCTTTCCAAATTAGTCACACAGTCAGAGCATACACCATCTGCGGTTGACAGCATAAAACGTACAGAACTGTACTTCTTTAAGATCAAACTATTCGTCAAACGAGCACAGCATCTTGCCAGAGGATGGAGGTATTTGAAGCTGAAAATCAAAGCTAAATAAAATTTCTCCTCAAGAACCAGTGAGCAGGATTTAGGTAGATGTAATAGTGTTTCTGTTTTCATGAGTGTATCATCACCTGAAAATAAGAACTGTTATTGTTATTGTTGCCATTAGCTTAGAATGAGCTCTTTATATCTACAGAGGGAGCTGGTCCTCTTGCACAGAGTCTGCCATGTTTCCACCATGTTTCTACAGAAGCCCAGAACTGACCAAACACTGGCTCGCAGAGCATCTTTAGCAGCCAGCATTGTGGAGGGCAAAGCAAGAGGGTTTTTAAATCACAGCGTGCCATCTCAGTTTTATTCATTCTTTTATTTTAGCCCATCAGGCTCTTGTTTGATGGCAATAAACTCTGCTCTGGAAGCTTAAACTCCCTTTGCGCCTCGTTGATTATTACGCTTGCAGCTGTACGAGAAACTGCTCACCAGCTGTCTGCAGAGGCCCTGTGCACAGTCGATCCAATGATCTCTCATTGCATTCTCAAAAAAAGAACATGAAAGATTCATTTGTAAAATTAAAGCACAGAATAAAATTGCCTCTATACACATTTGTTAAACAACCCACATCATATTGTTGTTATATTACTATTGTCATTCACAAACTGTTTGCACCATATTAACACAATCAGCACACATTACATATAATTAATCATCACAGATTACAGAAAATATGTCTTTTTTTAAATATATCCTGCTACCCACAGATTGCTAGATGGAACCTTAGGCCAAAGCACTGGATCCTCATCCATTTATTCAAAGGAGCTGCCTTCACAACAAGGCCATTGCTTCCCGCAGTCCCTGGCCAGTTGACCCTCCTGTGTGGTCTGGTTTACAATCATCGACTCTTAACTGTAAAATCACTGTAGATGTCATGAACTGTCAGGCTCATGAACAGCCACTGTTCTGCTTGACCGTAGGTCAGTGGTAGTTGCAAAGTACTCAACCTGTTGTGACATCCCTCTCCCCTCGACGTCAGGAGCACAGGTAGTGCCACTTTGGTGAAACGACTGCGTGAGGGGATCACATATCTTTTGTCCAGTGTGGTGATCTTTTTCCTGAAGCCTTCATTGCTCACAGTGTTAATTGCACACACATCTTATGGCCAAATGGAATGAGATTGCATTGGTTATTTCGGTCTGTCCTTGCGAGCTGGATAGACACAGTGATATGACGTACAATAGCCCTGTTACGGATGTCTGAGTTGACAGTGGACAAGGATGAGGATTCAGTGAGGTAACAGTCAGTCATATTGTTCTTCTTGGCCTTCATTGGACTGCAGTTTGCAGTGTTTTTTCAGGTGGCTGAACAAATTATTTGTCTTGCTTTGCAGCACAGACACAAGTCTCATGCACTCTTTGCATATGATTTGTTCTTGCTCAACATCACTTGGCCACAGTGTTCCTTACTAAATGTTCTGTTTTTGGTGTGGAACATGATATCAAATGCAATGCCAGTACGAGTGTTGATCTGTCGAACCAAAGAGGACAAATGTCTAAAATTTCCTGACTTCAGATTGCCTGATAATATGTTTTTGTTTGTAATAAGGTAAAATATATTGGACATTTTATTACAGAACAAATGACAGATGATGACATTTATAGGCAATACAATACCAATGTCTATTTTTTTTTTTTTTTTTTACTACCTATTACTGATCTACCCACTGGCTTGTTGTGTGTTGTTGTGCTTTTGTATGTAATTACCTCTGCCAAGGAGGTTTTGTTTTCAGTGTTTTCTCAGACTAAGTTATGGTTATAGAAACATAAACACACATATATCATACAGCTAAATATATTCTTACTCACATCCAAACGTGTGATTTTGATCGTCTGGAAATATATCTAGAGATAAACAGTGGTTGGCAAACAGAAAATTAGTAAGCCTTTAAATTGAATAATCATTTGGCATTAAGCAAACAAAACACCATTACTGAGATCCAAATAGTTTGCACACCTTGAACCTTGACAGATTAACTCTAACTGATTAAACATTTTACGGCCACAAAGAGGAATCATTTCATTTTGCAACAGCGTTCACTTTCCTAAGAAATCTGGTTAATAAATCAGAAAAGGAAACACACAAACTCCAGCTCTCCTAATGCTCAGACCTGCATATACTGTAAGACATAAGACTGCCATCAACCACCGATAAAGAACAAAGAGGCCTGTCGGCCGACACACAGTGGAAAGCAACATATACTTCAATTCAGGTAGTCTACATAAAGTTACGTTGTTTGCCAACAAAAAGATAAATATCAGGTGTCTAGTACAAAAACAGACATTAGATGGCAGCATTGTGCAAACAGCAGGTGAAGCTCCATTCATAAATACAGGGTTTACTCAATGAGAGCAATCAGCTGCAGGGAAACACTGAAGGACACACAGCATCTTGCACAGCATTCACTCAGTCACTATGCCGTACATCTGTACACTGACTTCCTCTGATAAATCCTAACAAAATGTAGCATCTATAGCAACGGCAGAACTCTAGAAACTAACAGCAACATCATCAGCAGATCGGGCAGATGTTTTCTACAACCTTCACTGTGATGTCAGCACACTTTCACATGTTTCTGACGTGTGCAGGGGGAGCAAAATGCAGCAGTCTGCCAACTCTGCCAAACCTGAAGTGCACCATTACCTACAGGTCTCTTTCTTTAATCCAAAGATTCTGTATGAACAGAGAATTACTACAAGAACTACTGACAACAGAGGGAAAAGAAAACACCACAGCATGACAGAGACACACACTGGGCTAAATATAAATTAAAGGTACTGCACACATTTGCAAGTTAGCAGACTTAAAATACATGATCTGTCAGTTTGCAAATGCCAAACACAGCAAATAAAACATGAGCTTGCAGATTGGATGCAGAGGCAAAGTTAGTAAAAACATGCTCAAAACATTCAAGGAAAGAAAGTGAGATAAGGAGTAGAAATTTTACTCAGAAAACCGTCCAAGAGATCAATTCCAAAGCAAGTCAATGACTATTTCTGTTTATACTCCATCATACAAGTTCAATGAACTTCTATATCACTTTTTCTTTTTATTATTATCATTATTATTTTGTAAAAGTTGGTGTAGTATATTTTGGCTTCCCAGTAAGTCACACACAACACAGCCCCACTGCTATTCACTCCCTGACAACTGCTGCAAACTAACGAACAAGCTAGCAATGAACACTGGCAGGTGGCACCAGAGTTAGCTGTTAGCTGTCATACCTTGTGTCTCCTATTTGCCTTCTTCTGCGCAGATGTATCCGCCGTAATGCGAAATCCCAGGGCTCATCTTGGTACGCTTTTGACCAGTTTAGTCAGTTCCAACATGGAAAACGAGCATTCCCACGGGTGCATCAATCGTTTAAGCTAGCAGCTAACGTTAGCTAACATCAGTATCAGCTCCAGCCTCCCAGTCAATGTGTAGCTTCACTCAGCGTCTCACACTTCTGTCCTCCGACACGTACTCAAGATATGTCCTTTCACCATATTTTCAGTGTTTTTATAATAGTGGTTGTTTGTTTGTTTCTTTATTAACTCCGCTTTTCAACTCTGTGGCCTGTTTCCAGTCCACCAACTTCAGGCTGGCTCATAGTAGTCACGTAACACCCCTGATTCAGATGGGTTATCCCGCCATCCCGAATGTTTCTGATGCTGCGTTCAAGTGTAATCAAAAATAGGACAATCCTAAAGGGGAGAAGTTTAGACTATATGTTGAAATCATAGAAATAATACAAATATGAAGTCTATGGAAATTTTAATTGCTTTGACAATGGCAAGTTGGTGAATGAACTGCAGAAATATCTACTGTAAACAAAACCCGGTATTTTACATTAATTCAATTGATGCAGCTATTTAGATATGTCATACGTTGTATATGAGTTTAACTAACCTCTGCAAAAGATTTAACACCAGCTAATTTCTGCTAAAGTTACACGTTTCTTTTTAATCTTTTATCTTTTTTACCCCGGGTTTACTGATTTATTCAGCTGTAGTATCACAGCTTGAATCATTTCATAGTGCGCTCATTCCCCAGCAGCACTGCAATTTGTGTGCAGCAGTGCCATCGTGTGGCGATGAGAGTAAGAGCATGAGGATGTTGTAACCCATACACAGAATTAACAAGGCCACGGAAGCTCCAAAGAAAAGGGTAACATGCGCTTTAAGCGTAGCGATTAAAACAGCATGACTCTTTTAAAGTGTGGGTAGTCAATGCTGGCATGACTGTTCACAGTCATTTTGAGACTTTGGTTGTGGCCTTTCCTTAAAATTTACGTTGAGTTTTGCTTTTTTAACATCATGAATGTACTTGCACTTCTTCTGTGCATGATAATTCATTTTGAAATTTTTGAAAGCTAAATATTAACTGTGTTGTTGTTCCCTGTCTTGGGCTTAAACTGGAGTTTTAAAAAAAAGTGAATGAGCATCATCTTCTCTCATCACCAGTGCTTGCAACGTGCATTGCAGCTGCTCAGTGGTGAGGAGAAACTTTTTTTTTTTTTTTTTTTTTGGTTACTGCTCCTGATATTTAGTATAAAGTAGAAAAATGCCACAGTATGCCAATTTGGGAGATACTAAAGCAGCTTGTGCATCACTGCATATGAAAGGAGTTGGAGGGCATGTCTCCACCAGTGCAGTGCAATCATTTAATGTCCTCTAATCCTCTGTTATTCTGATATGAGCAAATGTTGCGAAAGGCTGAGGTTCAAAAGTTATGAGAGGAAGCATGAAGTTGTCTCTTTTATAATTGGCTACATTGTGGTGCTACCTGCACCAAAAACAGTTCTTCCATGGTCCAAGTCATTTTGGAGATTATCTGCTAATTAACAAAGTATAACAAACACACAGGAAGCATAAAAAAAATCATCTTCAGGGTTGTTTTGCCAACCCGTGGTCACTCGTATCTTAATGTTCAAATCCCCCCTGAATGACAGATGACTGATCTCCCTTTGTCACTGTGTCACATCCAGACCACAGTGGGACGATAGAGACCTACCACGTGAGCGTTGGCCACCTTTTTGTCTTGAGGTGCCACATAGCTGATGCTCACACCATTGTGACCTGGAGCAGAGGCGGGAGGCACAACCTGAGCCTGCCCACTGGAGTGGAGGTCAGGGATGGGTTACTGTTGTTTCTACCTGTGCAGATGTCTCATGATGGATCCTACACCTGTGAGAGAAGGTACGGAAGCTCCTGTATGACAAGGTTTACTGCATCAAATCCAAAAAAAAAAAAAAAAACACTTCTCTGTATCAAAAACAATAATAAACTAGAATTAATAAATTTATATAAACCAAGCCAACTGCAGCACACAACAAATTGGGCCAGCATGGAGCCCTGGTTTGTTTCTGAGTGTCTGGATTTATTTGAATTTGTCAAATTATTCCCCATCAAAATCATTTTAGTTTTTTCACATCACACAAACAAGACGCACACAGTGTCAGGTCATATCGTAAATGTTCCTGGAGCTCGGGCTGGCCTGTCCTGCTGCTGTCTCACTGTTAATCTCCTTCTCTTCAGGGATGAGACTGGACTGAGGATGGAGTTTTTGGTGTCAGTGTCCAGTGGAGAGTGTCCTGAGCCATCTGAAACCAGATACATCACAGAGGACAGCAATTATGGTCTCCCTTGCAAACAGCGCGAGATCTTCAGACTGAATGACACAGGGAACATACGATGGATGAAGGTACGCACAGCTCCACGGTATTATCTGCTGTTTTCATTGGATTTATGTGCTTTACTGCATGGCTTTTTTGCTTTATTTAGCTCCCAATTCAGTTTGAGTACAAAGAAAGCACTGATACCAGTTTGCACCTCACTGAAGCTTATTATGTTCTAAGAACATGTGAATGTTTGCTGACATCTGAGTGAAGGTTGTGCAAATCATCTGCCCAATGTGCTGATGATGTTGATATTGGTTTCCATAGTTGTGCTGTAGATACAACACACATCTGGGTCTACAAGGGGCCTAGCCTAAAGGAAATCCAAAGGCGATGCTGCCAAACCATCCCATGGCCATGCAGCTTAATGTATACAGCATCAGCAAACCTACAGGTCATCATTCATATTCTTCAGGAAAGTTCCTCTGTATGCACTTATGAGTTCATTTGTAGAACAAAATCTTATACAAAAGAAGTACAGTGACACAATGATAGTTTTCCATATTGCCAAAAATCCCATGAAAAGATGAAAACCACAGACAAGCTGATCTAACAAGCATCGTCTGTGTACGCAAAGCCTGATATATCCTATTCCTCTGCGCTGAGTGCCGTTGTTATCTAATACTTAAAAACACATCATTCAGCCACAGGGTGGCGCTGCCTGCCATGTTTCATAAACACAGCCAGTGTTATTTACTCTGAGTCAGTGTGGCTGAAACAAGTACCCAACAAATACACCATTTAACTCTTTATAAAATTATCATTATTATTATTATTTAAAGAAACTACATATTTGTCAGCTGTTTTAAGGATTTATTTCTTCAGCTGCAATGAATGGGTGTGGAGCCACAGTGCCACAGACACAGCAGGGAGGTTGCAAAGTAGAGCATGAAACAGGCCTGAAAAGTCAGACCCGAACCGGCCCGGGCCCGACAGAACTTGCCCCGAGCCCGGCCCGGCCCGGCCCGGCCCGGCCCGTTTTGATTGACAGCTCTGTAGAGCCCGCACCCGTTTGCAGCCCGACATTTTCAGATGCGCGCATATGGGCTATCAACCAAGAATGAATCATTTGTGCTGTACATTTTCAGAATTTTTATTCAGAATAGTTACAAATGTCTGAACAACAACGTAGTCTTAGCTAAAATAAATTCTCTAACCAAGGAAGTAAAAAACAACGGTATTTTTTTCTGTTAATATTGATTGTTAAGTTTGATCATAGGCACGTTTACCGCTCCGATCAACATGCCGGGTCAGCGACGAATTCCCCGTTGTTTTGCTGTCATACTTCAACAACACGTCGCATTTCTTGCATTTAACATAGCCCACTGCCTCATTATTTTCATTATGTACATGTTCAAAGTTTTTCCAGACCTGTCACCTTGCATTTGCTTGCTGGACCAACACAAAATCACCACTGGCTAATCTCCTTTTCACCTCTGCAACATCCATTTTGCATCTATCGCGCAGATCGAAATGCCTCACGTGATCGCGAATTTACCGCGCAAGTCACGTAAAGCCCGAGCCCGACCCGGACCCGATTCAAATGATAAATATTATGCCCGAACCTAATATTCCCAGCTCTATTGCAAAGTACTGAGAGATGGACATTGTTATGAAATGATGCAGTAAAGCACTGGTGGACTCAGACTGTCTGAGGGGAAGAGGCGACTAAATTACACGTTGTAAAGAAAAGAATTCTAGTCTGTATTTCTGTTCGTATAGAACTGCCACCAAGTGGAGCGGCAAGGGGCGCCCATCTCTGTGGAGGAGAACGGTTTCATGAGACTGCCTGCGGCTTCAGAGGGGGATGCTGGGAAATACACCTGCCTAGTGGACATTAGCTTAGACGGCAGGACGTACACCACGGCATGCAGCATCCAGCTGAGTATTAAAAAAAGTATGCACTGCAGATCAGTTGAGCTCTAAGTGCAGACCGAGTCCCTGACACAATACATGCACATGCAATATGTTGTTACTGAGTTATTTTAGGATTGTCATTTTGTAACATAAGGAGTTGCAGCAGGCCAGAGCAGCAGGGAAGCTGTGAAAGAGATCATTTTAGTTTATTTGGCTTGGCCTATTGGCACGGTTTCAGTAGGTTGTATTACATTTCATTGTGTTGCATTTGTTTCTGTTCCACCCAGAGCATCCAAACACAGTTTTTATGGAGCCTGAGATCGTGTTCCCTCAACAGGACGTGGTCACTGTTGAAGTGGGCAAGTAGTACACTTCACAAATTCTAACCGCTATGACTCACACACACTGTATGTCTGTCAGGTTTGACTTTTCGATATGGATAAAATTTACTCGACATGCTACAGTGTTTTCTAACAGTCAGGAGCAAGACGCAGGATTAATACAGGAAATCATTAATCAATCTAAGTGAACAAAAGCACAGCTGTTCTTATTTTCAGGGTGATTATACAGTCACCATAACATGATTATAAATATTTTGTTCCATATTCTGCCAATAGACCCCCGCTCAATCTTTCATACTTGTCCTTCAGGGCCACAAAGACTGATCAATTTGACATAACAGTTCTGGATCAAATCATGTCCGATGATAAAGACTCTTCTGAATTTGGTGGTTGTCAACTATCATCTGGGCTTGATGTTGCCAGAAGTCAACTTTTCAGGATATATGAAAGCTCTGACACAGATGCATTTTAGACCATTTTAAGATGTTTTCAGATCAATTTCTGTAACCAATGACAATTTTTCACCAGTGACAGTTTCATCAAGCTCTAGCAAGTGTGGAGCAGCAGTTGATTCAGTTTTTAATCTCACCGGTGACCAGGTACGAGAGTGGAGCTGAAGTGTTTGGCCTACATGGGCTTCAGTGAGGACACTGAGACTTCGATGTATTGGACTATTGACTCGACCTTCTCTGACGACTACAAGGAACTCAGCGATTCCTGGAAATAGTGAGTTTCTGCCTCATGTCATGCTGTTTCAACTTGTATGTGCTCATGGAAGGGACTGTAAACAAAACCAGATAAACACTTCTTAGAAAAAGACAGAAAACTCTCCCAATTGCTAAAGAACACACACTACACTGCATTTGTCTGGCAGCCAATGAGCAGTGTTTGTCAGTCATTAAATAAGTCTGGCAACAAGAGTTAAAACAGAGGACAATTAACAGAATTCTGTAGAGGTCACATCATTCTAGCACAGATTGCACAATCTCTCTGTCTCCCAGTTGCTAAAAATTTCTAATGCAGCTTTTAAAGCAACCAAAACATGACATGATGTTCTTGCTTGATTGCCTTATTTTTTAGCAGACTTATCGATATACTACTTGACAGATTGATTGATTGATTGATTGATTGACTGACTGGTCCTGTCCCTTTTAGTACTCATGACAGAGACAAGGTGTATGGCCTGTCCATTCTGTCCATCTCTAAAGTTAGTCGTCAGTTCCTGAATGTCCCCATTCGTTGCCATATAATGAGCCCAGCTGATGGGAAAGTTGGGGTGGTGTGGCTTCAAGAAGGTATTCTCTTCTCTTCTCTTCTCTTCTCTTCTCTTCTCTTCTCTTCTCTTCTCTTCTCTTCTCTTCTCTTCTCTTAAACATAGACTTAGTCACAAATTAAAATAGTATTGCTTGTAAACTATTCAGAATATAGTGTTAACTATACTAAAAGCCCTAAATACATGTTTTTTTTTTTGTCTTTTATCATTTTTTTCCTCATCCCTTTTTGGCGCCCAAAAATATTCTTTTAAATGTATTTTAGATATACATATTGTACTTTGTTTCACATAGGCAGTGCCTTCTTATCATAAATGTGTGTCTGCATTAATTCATAGTGTCAGCGACACATAAGGAGGCCAAACAGGAAAACATGTTCTCATTTCTCAAAGTCTTTCCACGGCACCACTTTACTGTAATTTTTTTAATATGTGTTATCAAAGCAGACCTGAATGCTTGAATGTGTCTGCCTCCTCCTCTCTCCAGCTGACCATAGTGCTTTCCACACCAGTGTTGCTCTCTGCCTCACTGCCTCCCTGACTACTTTGGCCCTGGTTGCTGCCTTCCACTTATTTAAAGTAGATCTGGTGTTGGTTTACAGGAAACTACTGCGCCCCTTTTCCAAACAACGACGTAAGCATTTTGTTAACTGTTGAAGGTGTGCTTTTCTGTGGAATTGTCTGTTTGGGTATTGCCAGGAATGCTCTTGTTTGAACATATGTCAACAAAATCGAATAAACACAAAACAAGTTCCATAGAAAATGAAGCCAGCAAAAGACAGTAATGAGTGAAGTAGTAATGAAGTGAAATGTCAAAAGTTGAAAGATGCAATGACAATGATAGATGCTTTGCTGTCTCCTCAACAGCTGCAGATGGGAAGCTCTATGATGCCTACGTGAGCTTCCTCCATCCCAGCACTTTGAGCTCAGCTGAGACTGCAAGCTTTGCCCTGCAGATCCTGCCTGAGGAGCTGGAGAACCAACATGGTTACTCCCTGTACATCAGAGGACGGGACGACTGCCCTGGAGAAGGTCGGGAACACTATCGTGGTCTAAGAAGCATGTTGAATACATTTCTTGCCTCATAAAACATTTGCAAAAGCATTTTTTGACCTGCTTTGTCTCCCATACACTTCAAATTGTTATATAGATCTCTGCAGCCGGCACAAATGTGTAATGGGTCATCTGCATACTACTTAGCCATTGCTTTTATCTTTTTTAAATGTATTAAATACAGATTGTACGTAGATAATGGGCTTGGTAAAATATTGTACAAGGTCAAACAATGTCTGGTCTTCAGCTAAAAATCTGGTTGTTTTCCAAAAAGTTAGGAATTTATCCCACAGTGATGTCTTTTTTCACTTCCTGTGTTTAATCTCTTACAGCGGTGCATGATGTCGTTTCTGCAACACTACGTCAATGCCGCAGGCTAATAATCATCCTGTCACCTGAGGAAAAATTTTCTACTCATGGAAAACAAGAAGAAGAGCTCTTATGCGCCAATGAAAATCAGCTGTACTATGAGCGGCAAATCGGCCTTTATGACGCGTTGACTCAGAACGACCCCCGGGTGATTCTTGTGGAAATCGGTGAGGACAGACTCTTGTGTGCCTCATTAGAGGAGAAATCTGAGAGTCTTTGTGTAACATCTGGCTACCTATCAAACCACTAGAAGTGACAAAGTAACGTAATTAGGATGCAATTTAAACTGATTTACATCTGCAGCAGTTCTCCTCTAGACACAGTGTTCAACCCGAGAGCATGACCCTAGCCGGACACAGTCACACTGAACATAGTCGAGATCTGCTCCATCCCGGTCCTGGTTGCTAGAAAACAAGTGAACCTGTGAAAACCTTTGAATGTTACATATCCCGAAACTGTCAGAGCCAGTCAGCAGAAGCATGGAAGCAATGCACTGAATCCCTAATCTGCCTAGTATCCCTGTCTTTAATTGGTCATCAGTATGTTAGCGATTACTTGCATATACCATCAACATTGTATTCTGTTCTATTCAACCAGGTGGTCCGGTGGATTACAGCTGCCTGCCAGAGACTTTGCGGTATATCAAGAAGAAACAAGGATCACTGGAGTGGAACAAACCCTGCTGTGGCACACACAGACTCACCAAACTGTGTTTTAACAGAAACTTCTGGAAAAACCTGAGGTACCACATGCCCTCAGTGCCTGCAGGGCGGCTCCAGACTATTGCATAAACCAAGTGAATAACTCTCATGTACCCAAAGGTTTTACTGACGGGATCCAACGTAGACCATTTGGTTCCACTGGGACCTGTTTCCTGGAAACACTTGTGTTTTTTGATGTCACATGTTCCTGTAAACAAACAAGAGTGGTTAATGCGCTCATTGGCAGCTTGTACAGTGAATTTCACATTGTGTGCAATCAGGTCAGACGGCCATCTGCTGGATTTTTTCAAGGTACAGAACAGGAATCCCTTACAAACGATGCTGCTCTGGTCCGTAGATTACAGGCTTTCATCTTTTGCCCTCACCTTCTGTCTTTGAATTCAGAATTTCCGTTTATCTTTTCTCCTACGCCATGAAAGTGACAGCGTGTTACAGAGAAAGAGAGAAAACCTTTCAAAGGCAGCTTTCAAAGGCAGCTTCGCTCTGTTTTCAGTAGTAAGATAACGATCAGAGCAGAACGCAGAGAACAGATGCTATGGCTACACAGTCGTGATGTGGAAGAACGTTGACGAAGGCCAGCACCATTTCAGCTGCCTTCTACTCCTTTCACGAGAGCAGAAACATTATACATGACAGTATTCAGTGTTTCAGTTCAACATTGAACATGCAGTGACTGATTTGACCTCATTTGTGTTCTGAAACTGCACGTGTTCAATATCTGACAACTCTCTGAAGGTTTATTTAGACATACGGAAGTCAACGTCCTCATATGAGGGCCAGCTATGTTGCAATTTGCACTAATTATTTAAGGATGCTTAGGTTTATATTTACTGAATAAGACTGCCGTGTTGAACGTTGATAATATTGCTGTGGATCGGTTTTACTCAGACACTGATATAAACCTGTATTTGTATGAGCTTTTTGATGTACTGTACTGTGCTACACTCATGGGGATCATCCCTGATGAAGTGTGTGGCCTTATGCTCTCTCATTAAAGTCGTTATGTCTGTGAGTGAAATGTGTGCCTCATGTGAGAGATGATTGAAGACACTGGATCATTAGGGTTGGGTATTGTTTGGATGGCGTCCATGCTAATTTCACTTCCAACATTGTTTATTGATTCTGGTTTTTCGTCAAATCCTTATTCTGATAGCTGGAACATATTGTAAAGTTTTAGTGGGAAAAGAAACCAAAACATCTTAAAAAATTGTAAGAAATGTTTATTTTCAGCAGATTTATGCTGCTATGAACATTTTTTTCTCATTATGGCTGAGATGATTTGTGATTCTTTCTTACCAGTCATACAGCACAGCATGTAGTTTTAGGGCATTCATTGCTGTAATAAGTCACACATAGTTTCAATAATTTTAGTTTCTGGAAATGGAGGCTTTCTGCCAGCTTAAGTCTTGACACAACTCTTCTCTGTTCTCCTCAAACACAAACAGAGGTGCACATGAAATATCGCTGCATGCATCATTTGCATGAAATTGACATTTCCATTTTGGCATGTATGCCAGTAAATGAGTGTGTGCACCAGAGCTGCCTTTGGTCTGTTTCACTTCAGCCCATTATATCCTATCCACTAGTTTTAAAGGAGCTACAGTACAGATTATATAAACCAGGTACAACAGAGTGTTAATTGTTGAGATCTAGAGGCCATCCTCACCAGAAAAACAACTCTCTAGGTCAAATTTTCAAGTAGGTTATTACGACCCATATTTACTTCTATTGACTTCCTTTATTTGAGGAAGTCAGGAGACTTATTATAAAGAGCAAGAAAGTCTGTGTTTGGAGGGACGGCTCAAACAAACACAGGACTCCCCCCGAGGAGACTTTGTGTCCGGTGTGAAGCCAGAAGTCAACACTGACCGATTTGAACTCATGTAACGCATTTACATTACATCACATACATAAGAGCAACATACTTGTTTTAATCCTGATCTTTTCCTAAACCTCCCCAAGTACTTTTGCAATTGCTTGTTTCCCAGCATGCGCTGATGGGACAGCCTGGAACTCAGGCATGAAGTCATCTTATCTATTCATCTTACTGTTTGACGGCCTGCTCATTGCTGACTGGCATGCAGCTCATTTTCAGGAATGGACGGCCATAAACAATACCATGTGAAATAAACTGACTTGGTTTATTGGCTGAATCTGTTGAATCATAGTGTGTTTTGCAATGTTTTATAATTCGCTAATATACATAAACTGTTCTAATTGTTTTAACAGTGTAGAGTTTTGCTATAACTGAGTCTGTTCCAGTAGGCTTTGTAGGTTAGAAACTTCTGACACAAAAAACTAATGTCCTAGAATTACTCTTGCTGATAGATTCTCTGAATCTTGCACAAGCATTTCCTGTTCAGTCTTTCAGAGAAGCAGCTTATTTTCATGATTTTATCTAAGTGTATCTCTCAGGTTCTCCATCTATGCCTTTTCCCTCTCTATCCACGTCTCTCTTTATAGTCTAATATAATAGAGAAGAAATGCATAACAGCATTTCTGTAAACAATATTTCAAATCTATGTAATATTTGTTTTCTACTTCTGAACTTTGAATTGAATCTAATTTTGAAACACTCTTGCAAATTCAATTTCTAATTCATATTTGGTTTCCTTAATGAATGAATGAATGAGTTTGCTGAGACACAAATATTGTAGATATTTTTAACTTAATGGACATCTCCAAACAAAAAGTATTAAACTTCTGAGCACTGCCTCCAAAGTGCAACACAGCACAGCTGCAGCATGACACCCATCTTAAAGCCACTGTTTTAATATGAAACCCGTGCAACAACCGCACCTCTTCATTGTAGGCTGGCATGTGTCAGCTCTTTGGGATATGCCCTACAGCAGGGGTGGGGAACCTTTTTCCTCTTCCTAAGTGCCATTTGAATTTTTATAGCTTACTTTGAGGGTGATACTTAGTACATATGGGGGTGGGATGTTGATGTGATATGTGCGTGTGGCGTTTAGGGAACATATTGGTCTACTGTTTTATATTATTTTCTTTAACACTGGAAAAAAAGTTAACGGTTTTTGCATTCATGACTTGCCCTGTGGGGCAGCTCAGACGGTATAAGGCCCAGAGGCTCCTACTCTTGCTCTACAGGAGACACCTACTCACAAGTGTTGCTGTGCAAAATACACCCGACCTCTGCCCACTCACCATGCATCCAATCACAAAGCTTTTTCTGATTCTGATTTCTGATTTTGAAACCATTTGCCATTAGGCCTTCTCACTTCCTTATCAAATGAGTTTTATTCTTGAGATTTAGCGTAAGAATGGACGTGAGTCACTACTTGAAGACGCTGCAGCATTGGTGAAAAAGGACTTCTCCCTTCTATTCTCTGTGCTGTTCCTGTAACAGCAGACCACATGAACTGGCCTCATCAAAAGTTGGAGTGCCAAAGCCAAGACATTAGCCTCACACCTCAGACAGAGCCAAACCTCAATAAGATGACTGTCTTCATGGGAAGTAGACATGAGACAGAAAACATCCCACATGACAAATGTTCCCATAATGTTTTGTCTTAGACACACAAAGCCTTTTAGGAAATTATGTATCATGTGGCTTGGCACATAAATTCCAAACAGGCACATGGGGTGTTTTGTTTCCACTCAACCTAAATGCAGATAAAACCACATAAAACAGACCTGGTCCCAGCTGTAATGGACAGTTTCTAATGCAAAGATAATGAAATGGCAAATATCCAAACTGTGTCATACACATTACAGATACAGTCAGCACATATCTTTCAAGGGCTGTCGTGCATAAAATGATATCATTGCACAAAGGACAAACCCAAACTGAGCACACTGAATTTATGTCCCCTGAATGCCTTGTTTTGTTCAGTCTGTTTTCATTTTAGAGATGCAGTCCATCCAACACGGTGAGTATTTCTAATTCATGTGTAATGTAGAATCTCTAACCATTTATGTAAAACAAAGGAAAAAGCCTAAACCAGCCGAGACTCCACCTCTTCCCTCCTCAGTCTCTTAATCTGAGTATATTTAATGTCTTGTTGTTTACAATGTTCGCCATTTTAGTTTAGCATGCTAACATTTGCTAACATCCACTTCTTTTATACAGCCCATAGCTGCCTTTAAATGAAACTTGTGAGCTTGTGCATAAAACGTGGGAAGTCGTGGACACAGTATGCTTGGTGTTCATGTGGTTACGTCATGAGACTCATGCTAACATGGAGGTTAGGGCAACAATTTAGCAAGCTGGTGAGCACGTGACATAATGCAGGAAATGCAATGGCACACTGACAGAAGACAGAGATGAGGCCGCAGAGAAAAGAACATTATAAAATTTGAAGAAAAACTCTGAAGTTCAAAAAGCGAACTTCCATGGCTTCCACCTTTTCTGAATAAGCCAACAAGTACGTCACATTACGTTAATTCTGAGCTTTCGGGCGGGGGGACACACAGTAATGGACACGGTAAATGTGAGCTCACTGGAAAGTAGAATATGGAAACACTTACAGTCATCCAATGACTGTGTCCTTGTTGAAAAGCACTTCCAGTCTGAGTATGTCTGAATGCTTTTATTGGGAAGCACTTGCTGTCTGCCATCCACCATCATTGTGGGAAGTACATTATGTGAAATCTCCAATAGTTGTTTTTTTTTTTTTTTTTTAAACAGGCCCCATTCATTGAGCGCACTGGTAGATTCCATAGTAAACTGCAGTCATCTGTTATTTTTGGCTGAACAGACAGTATTAGGAGAACATGCAGGACCAAACTGGGATCTGATAACAGGATGGCCTGGACAGATAAAGGTGTCACACTGTACTCCATTTGTTTTCCATGTTTCTTCAGTTCTTGGAACTGTGTCATACTCATACTTTATCAAAATGAGTAATTTGGCTTTATGCATTACAGGGGACACGTAGACTGATCCATAGTCCTGTGACTCACTATATTCATCACATAATACATTTAAGTATTTGTGTGCTGTAACTAATGACCCACCACTTTTTTATATGATAATAAATGACTGGTTCTGTTAATGTAGTCTGGTGGCTTTGGCCAGAGCAATGTAAAGGCGGTCCCTGGTTAAACAAAATACACCCTACTCTCGAACAAAAAGGTCTGTCTCTGTAGGGATCCTTTCCATACTGCTGTCAAATACTTATTATAACAACATCAGCGTGTCAGTGTCTACAGCGCTTCGGTTCGATACTGAAAAAGCATCAAAAACTTTTTTAATGAAATCTTCCAGGAAATGTGTACCCACACAAACTGGAAACTGCACATACAATGTCACTATGACTGATTTTGACAGCATTACTGGCCACACGACTGCACCTCCCTGGCCAAAAAGGCAATACCGTGACTCCACTGGCTCCACTGTCTGCGGAAAGCTGGTCTCCCTGCGCTATTTAATATGGGAACCATAACACATTCAGGCTGCAAATCCTCACAGAGGATAGTGATGTGAGCAGAAAGTCAGCTGGGCAAACAAGGAGACAGCAAAAAGACAAAAATGGTAACAGAGGGCAATAAAAACAACAACACAGAGACTAGAATGTTGTTACCAGAAGCCCTGACTGGATAATGATAACAGTTGAGGAGTAAAACCAGTAGGAAACTGAACAATGGCATGAAATAAAATACACTGGAATACATGAAAGTAAGTACAGAGTAAAACAGGAAATGAAGTTAACTAGAGTGCATACCAGTCATCACATCTGCACCTTGCAGTATGTGTCTGTACCTTACGTACTCTATTTTTGTCTTATGTATAGTCTGAAGGCTTGCTTCACTCCAACTGAATGTTGTATCATTCATTATTTCTCAATCAGGATCAACACAGTTTCATTACTCTTTGCACTGCATACAGATGAGGACGATAAAGTTTCTCTTATTTATTTCTGTTGCTGCTTTTATACTCTTGTCATGTGGTTTTGTTAATACTTTACGTCACTGAATTGTGCCCAACTTTCTGTCCACTAGGTTTCAGTAAAAAAAAACCCAAAAACATTTAAGAAATTTGACTGTATCTAATTATTCCAATATTCTCAAAGAAGAAAGGAAAGAAAAGAAAATGAGAGAAGGCAGACCAGACTTACTGAATGAATGAATATATCATTATGTGAAAGCCTCTCTCTCTCTCTCTCTCTCTCTCTCTCTCTCTCTCTCTCTCTCTGTGTGTGTGTGTGTGTGTGTGTGTGTGTGTGTGTGTGTGTGTGTGCGTGTGCCTGTGTGTGTGCTCAGGGACAGCAGCGAAGATATAAACCCTCTTGTGAGGAGAGACAACACACAGTCTGACTGAATCCTCTGTGGCTGGCAACACACACTTCTACGAGGTAAGCAAGCATCATGATCAGTACTCTTTAAGTTTATCTGAAACTGCATTGCATTGTATAGCTGCAGGATATGTTTGTTTACAGTAAACTAGGTGCCTGAGTGACAAAGAAACTAAAGGCAAAAAATAAGGCTGGCCAAAGCAAGGGAAATAAAACACCTGTTTTCAGTATATTTACAGTTTTTAGTTTATGAGAACTAACTAATGTAAGACCTTTAAATCCAATTGATTCAAGTTGGGATTTTTCCAATACTGTCTGTTGGCAGCTGTACCGCAGCATACAAATATTTACAGAGGCTTTATCTTTGACTAACCATATCATATCTATTTCAACAACCCGCAGTGTTATCATCAATGTAAATGTATGTCATTTTACCAGCGTTTATAGTCTTATCTTAGAATGTCGCTATAACATCAACTCTGTGAGGGAGCAGAGAACCCACACAGACTGTGTGGGATAGGTTTGGTTGTTTGCTTTGTTGATTACTTATTTCCACAAACTGTAAGGCAGTGACAGCATGGTTATAGCAGCATTAATCCATATTTTTAATGGTGGATTAAAGAGCTATGTGTAATGTGAAAGGGGTGCTAAGTATGGGTCTATCTGTTTTTTTGCTAAACCTACAATTTATCAATCATATCAGGAGAGGAAGTGACTGTGTGGAAGATAAGATCCTTCTGTCCTATGCAAATATATTTTTAGAGCCCCGCATTTTCCACTGCAGGCTTGCACAACTGCCGGTAATGGGCTATTTTCACTAACAGAACATATTTTGAACTTGACAGAGTATGGCACTGAAGCAATCACACCACCAAGATATCTGTGCCTACATGCTCTTTTTTTAACAATACTTTGATTAGTTGTCACATACAAGCGTAAAACAAGATGAAGTGAGAAGAATCAAAACACAGAAATCCAAATTAGAAAAGTAAAAGTCTAAATCTGTATTTCATGATGAGCTTCATAAAAGTGAGGATTTGCTGCTTGTCTTTGTTTTATATCATTGCAAACTCAATACCTTGGTTGGACAAAGGAGCAAACTGGAGACATTTACATTTTGCAGGCTAAATGATGAAGTCATGACATGGAAAAATAAATAAAATAATCCTCAGTTGTAGCCTTTATTGAGATACTGCAAATGCTGGTGTTACTACCTTAATCATTCAAGAACTGACATTTTCTAAGCTGTCAGTGTCTTATCTCCAATCGTTGCTGTAAATGCTGCATTTCATGAAGCCACACCTCTCGCCCGTACAGCATCCTGTCCACTGAAGTCGCCTGGAGAGCAATATACTGTACAATATACTAAGTACACTCTACAATATACTATACAATATACTTTTGTCCAAATATTAAATCTGATCAAACTCTGCATTCGCATTATAAGTGATTGAAATATGGGTTTTAGAGCAACATGTCTTTTGTTATGTCTTTCACAATTCTCCAGACAGATACTGATGAATCATATGGTGTAGCCTATATTCCAGATAACTATGACATAGGTTCAAGTGCAGTCAATTGCATGTCATCTGTATTCATCTTTATCTTTATATGTCCTGCCGCTTTTCATATGAACAGTGGCAAAGTACCAAAGAACCACATGCAAGTTTGCAAACCAATACAAAGTATTGAGAAATCTAACAGGGCAATCTCATATCCTGTCCAAGAACGCAGCAGCAAGATATTCCGTCTAACATGATTTAATCTTCTAGCATCCGGTACGTGGTTTTTAATTAGAATTTCTTAGAAGATGCATTTTGAAACTGTCCTGATCATATCACTCTGTTGTTAGTTTCAAGAAGCAGCATTGTGACTGAAGCTTCCTACAGGACTGACACTGCATCAATTATTTAACAAAGTGCTTTAACTTTGTCTCTTTCAGCAAATGGATACTTACCAACTTCTGTTCCTCATCTCCATGCTGATTACTACATCTAAATGTTCAGGTAGGATATACATTATGAAGAAAAAAAGACTAGGACAAGGATGGTCCTTTAATGAATCGATTTGTGTCGATGTAATTGTGTCAGAAGTTGATCCCCATTGACCCACACATGCACTATATCCACTCATAGTGCTCAAGCTGCACAAACAGCAGAAGGTACTCTTAAATAGATAGCCTGCCCTGTAATATATAGTGTTAATGGAGGATAGTAGCATGATTACACTGAGACAAGGCCAGAATATAACAGTCATGGATTATATTATGTCTGTATCTATGTTTTAAAATCAATTTGTATTCATATTACATCGTAAAAGGAATGCCAGCTCCCTAGATAACATAACAGTTGAAGTATAAGGCTCATGATATTCTATTTTTTCTTTATTGTCCACAAATCCCACAAAAAGACCAAAACCAACAGTGAAGCTATCTGACAAATCAGTATGCTGTCTTATTCCTGTGTGTTATATAACTCAGTTAGTGTCCCAGTGAGCCACACTGTTGCAGAAAGTCAGAAAGTATTGGGAGATGGTGGTTTTGTTCTTTTGATGGGATAAATCCAGCCCTGTCCTGTAAGTTTAATTACAATGGCGCTTAATATAGTTAATGCTTGTTTGTTCTGTCTGTATCTACATCCTAATATCACTATTTCTGCTAGGTCTCCCTTGTAAAGGTTTGGAATGTCAATGGGATCTTATGTGGTTGCATAAACTGTTTTATTCCTATGCTTTGCATTAGTACTGCAGCCATTCAGAACTGTAATAACTGCAGCCTCATTCTTCCTGCATATTTACATATCCTTGATTAGTATTGTGCCTTTCACTTTTATCATCTCTATCATCTTGTCCACTTTCAGACACAGCGGAGCCCCAATGTGTAGACTTTCAACTGGAGACTTTTAATCTTCTTGAAAGTGAAGCATTTTATTTTGTGCCTCACGTGCTCGATGACTACCTGCGTGATGGGGAGTTCACATGGTACAAAAATCACACCAGTAACTCCCAGGCTGAGCCCATCTCAACTGACAAGAACGACACAGTACATTACCACGGTTATGAGCTCCTGTTCTTAAACCTCCAGACTGAGGACTCTGGTTTATACAGTGCTCGGTAAGAATACAAAACAAAACTAATTTGCCTTATTTCTATCATGAAAATCTTTCCACTGAGAAGATCTGTTGATACTGTCCCTGACCTACCAATTCTTTTCTAGGCATAAACACCCATCAGGAAAGTGCTACAACTATTATTTAAACATTGACGTCTACAAAGAAGAAACGGACAGAGCACTGCTTTACCTTGAAATCAAAAACTCTGACCGGAACAAAAAGGTCCCATGTCCAGATCCTGTCAGGTACACATGTGAAGATTTGGGAGGAACAATCACCTGGAAGAAGGTATGGCCACCTATGTCTACAGTGACATGCGCTGTGAATGGCAGCGAAATCTGGTTATGGGATTACTTGATTTTTGATGAAACCTTAGTTTTTGGTAAACTGATCATCTTCCTTTAAGATAGCTGTAGAGACTCAACAGTTCTAAATCAGTACATTAGTTGAAAAGTAAACCATGGTTTGGTTACTCATGTGGTTACTGCTACATGTGTAGCTGTCACAAACAAAGATGCTGATGTAAGACAAAGAGACTTAAAAAGTGTTTCACTGCGATCAACAAGCTAAAATGTCTAACTATCTTTCTGCATGTTTATACGTTACAGGTAAACATAGCACTCAACCAATATTGGGAATAAACTTTCCAATAACAAGTGAATATTTAGTTACCAAGTGGATCTTTGTCAGTTTCATGTTTTATCATGCCCATTTGTATAAACATTATACATTCATATGACTTACATTTTTTTCCTTTTTAATTTTTCTTCCTCATATTATTTTGCCCCTCCTCATGTTTGTGGCCATTGCTGCCCGGGCTGCAGGACTTCAAGCTTCTTCAAGGTCGCCATGAAGCTGACCTGTGGGTTTATAATGTTACCAAAGCTGAGGAGGGCGTCTACACTTGCACTTGTACCTGGACATACAATGACAAGGAGTACAAGTCGTCAGGTTCCAGGAGGCTAAAAGATAAAGGTGAGAGTATTTTCAGGTTTTTATAAGCCTTTAGTTGAAGTAGTTGGAACAAAAAGATGAGGCTACTGGAGCTCAGCTTCTTAGTTTACTCACCCACTAACGGATGGTGTAAAAGCAAAATCCTCCATGTGTTTTCTGATGGATGCTTCAGGCCACTCGCTATGGATAAGACTTACTTACAATACAGGCCACTAACATAATTCAGGACAAGAGGGTGAAGGTTAGCACTATTTCCCCATCCTCACGAGAGACTGAAATGTCACCAGAGCGCCCCCTGTTAGCTAAGATGTGGTTTTAACTCTTGCTCCTTCTCAGCTGGGGTGGAGCAGTGATTTTAAAAGTGTGGTGGTTCTACGGGTGGGAGGTGAGCGCAGCAACACCCCTCTGGTCCAGTGTCCACAACATTCCAGTGCAACATGCAGTTGACAATGAATTTCAAGTTTATAATGTATATTGTAGCACTACGCCCTTCACCGCAGGACACTATACTCACCAGCATTCAACATAGCAAACAATGACTTTAGACTGTTAGTGCCTAAAAAACATACTTGTCACAAAATAGAAAAAAGGATGATGTTATCTTTTTTCTAATGTCACTCATGAATGATGAAAATATCACTTATAGGACGTTACTGACTATGGTCATTATTCCACCAATCATTTTTACTCTATCTTATATATTTCTATCCTCTTCTATTGTTAGATTCTCTTATATTTTGCTTCTTCTTCTTTCTTGTTAAATTCACTATCCGTTGTACTTCATTTGAACAGCTATAGGACAATAAAATTTGATTTTATGTGACTTGATGTGATACAGTAACTAAAGCCACAGTTTAAAGGTGGGAGGACTTCTTCAATAGCCAGTTGAAGTTAGCAAGAACACAGCAGCTTTCACATGAACAAAACAAACAAATCACTCTACATTTCTGTGTGATTTGATAGCAGTGTCATACAATCTGTCATCACAGTTTGTGATTGACAGAAGTCCTGTTTCTGAATGCACGCACTGTACTTCAACTGTTTACGCCTCCCTGACCTGGCGGGTCAGCCAGATGACTGTGATTGGCTTGATGGCCTTTAAATCAATCTATCTTGAGCAATAGTTTGTCATGCATTGAGAGCTCATTCTCTGAAGTACTGTTTTTACAGATTTTGCTTTCATCAATAGCCCTTGTTGTGCGGGACTAGAATTACAGAGGTCGTCTGTGATCTTAATCCCACGCAAATTCCACCACAAATAGCCTACCATATTTCACAAAGCACACAGGTCATTTGATAATGTCAATCCCATTTCAATCAGCATCTCAGTGATTTGGGGTCGTATAGTTTTTTTTTTTTTAACATGTTTGGTGGTCATGTTCAAGTACATCTGCAAAGCATCTGTTGCTTGATCTAAACAAGCTTCAAGTGTGTATTTATGCTTGTAACACATGCAGAAAATGGGCCAAAAAACTCATAGAGTTATTGGATGTTATACGGAGTCTTGACATCATATACAGGGAATAACATCTGCACTGCATGCGAATACGTCGTATGAAACACAGATGTGGGCGATTCATTTCTAAATCACATGAGGTCCCCCCATAATAGTAGACCTGTGTAAATAGGGCTAATAATTACATTAATGTGGGAGGGATGGAATCATTTTGCTGTCAAAGTGCTGGTCTTGAAACACTATGTGTGTAGCGTGCCTGCTCCCGGGACAAAGAGTAGGTTTGTGTAGGACACTTGTTAAGCTCCACAGAGCACTAGTGCCACTGGTCGGTCCAGTCAGGGAAAACTCTCTCTCTGCAGAAGATTTAGTGACAGGAATATTGGAGAGGAAGGATGCATGAGTCATGCATGATCATTGACATGAACGATCTGTTGACTAATTTACAAAAATGGTCTGTCACTAACACCATGAACTGTGCTCAAGAGATTATTTTGGTTCTACAAGTGAATTATGAATATGTCCCACTGACTGTAATATATTTAAAATTCCTGGGTGTTGGTATCAGTGAGGACCTTTCGTGGACCTGGAGCAGCACCCTGCCAGACAAGAAAGCCCACAATGGCTGGGCCTGCTGGACGCCAAGAATACTGAGACAGCCATTGTGGAGGAGGTTCTCCCATCTCTGCAGAACATCTGCCATAAGAGAACCTACAATTTTCCTAAAGAACTTATTATTAATCCCTAATATAGACAGTGTTAAGTGTATGATCAACTGGCTGAGACATTTTCTTTTTTAGCTCAGGCAGTAAGTCTGGTGACCGGCTCCACACACTGTCCCTACCTCCCTGACTCTACTCCCTCAACATGTATCCCCCCCTCACCTGTCTAAGTACTCATATACAGAAACTTGTTTTTAAATTGCTACTGTGTGATCACAAAGACCTCACAATGAATTGCATGCCTCACCATATTATTAAGGGGATACTCCAGGCATTTTGTGTTGCATTCCAACAAGTTGGGAGGCCACCAATGTAAAATGAGTGGAGTGCCTGTTTACTATTGTTCTTTCAATGTATTATATTCCATATCTAAACATACTCTACAAACTCATGTTACTGCTGCAAATCACAATACACTCATGTTGGAAAATTTGCACTACTATTGCCTCAAACTGCAATTTCTGTACTGTTTATATTCCAAGTTTGCTAAGTGGTTTGCCCAGCTGGCAATCAAAGAAGACTACAGACTTAAATCATGTATTGTAGAATGTGCCTCTGTGCATAGAACAATAAAGCTTTGAATCTTGAGTCTTGACCTTTTTGTTTTTTGAAAATTGGACATCCTCTCTTCTCTAAACCTCTTTTCTGCACAGAATCTACTATCAGTCTATTGGCTAAAATGTTAGTTTAAAGGCCTAGAAGTAGAAGTTTTGAGTTATTTTGCTGATTAAAACAATTTTGTTCAGTTCAATTCAGATGAGTAGTCACTATGTTGTTTGTCTACCTTTTTCCTAAGCCAAGCAGTCACATGGCTTTGAAACTGCCCTGTCAGTATGTGTAGTACTAGGTGCTGCTGCACCATTTGGTGCCGATTCAGACTGTTTTCACTTCATGAGTGCGTTCAGTCTGTTGCTGGTTCAAGCTGTTAATCAGGTTAAGCAGCAGCCGACATTAATGTTATCACATCATGATTGTTTCTGTAGCCTTCACTGTCTTTTAACAAGCTCTGAATGAGAAAGTAATGTACTGTGAACCACAGCTGAGCTGACAACAGTGTTCACAGTTAGAGCTTCAGACTACTGATTCTGTCAGTGACGACAGTGATTTAGTAAGAAGAATTGTGTATTTTTCATGGTGTACTGGGGAAATTGAGTCTTTACACTCTGTTGTTATTCACGATTCACATAAGCCTAAAGTACATACACAGGAGCAAGGGACTTGCATTGGTTGGAGAGATGTCAGAGGGCTGCCACACACTGTAGGCCTGGTCAGCACTCCGAGCAGTGAGGGTTTCAGTGAAGTAGCATCACTCCGTACCGTAGACTCTATAATGAGATCAGTTTTAAGATTTGTTTTTCAAGATTCCACATACTGGACCCCTCTATCACTCAACACGACTGATGTGTTAATGTTAGGTGGTGTTAGGAATGAATGCACTGTAATGTAATGCAATGAATAGGACATTACAAATGATTTGCTGATCAAACTGTTGTTCATGGATTCATAGTCACTGACAAGGTTGGGCTTTTGTACAGGAAGTGATCTCTTTACCTTGTAGACACACGTCTCATCCACAAGTGATTACATCATTGTTCAGAGTGCAGTGACATTACAGCACTGCAGCTTCAGATTTTAAGTTCACTTAAACGTCCATTGTTTTAAGACAAGTTTGAGTTACGGAAGTGTACAAAAGTTGGGACATTTTTTGTGTGTATGGTAAAAATAATTAGTTATAGTTATGACAGAATGTGTCTGTCAAGTGTCTGATGGAGTAAAATGGAAAGAAGCATTCATCGTGGTGTTTTATTTTTTGCTTGCAGAGCAAGCTGCCCACCGTAAACCAGAAATCATCTCTCCCTCTGACAAGGAGCTGTTTGCTGATGAAGGTAGGAAAAATTCTAATATATGTTATAAATCAACAGCACAGTGTTGTGATAGCACTGCAAATACAACAATTCATATGTCAACTCAACTACTCACACCTTGATTATTAGTGTTTTAGTGTTGATTGTCAGTGACATATCTGTCAATTGTTGCAACTTTGCTGTATTTTTGTTGAACCTTAGAATAAAATCAGATTTGAAAAACCACATAAAAATCAAATAAAATACAAATAGAACAGATCAGATATGAGGTTACAGTGTAATTGTAGCAAAGGAAACAAAAGGGCATTAGAGAAGCCGGTCTATCCAAGGCACCGGAGAACAGCAGAGTTCTTAATGTGGATGTGAAAGTGTCCAGGGTTGGGGCAAATTTCATCAGGAAATCAGTTCCATCTGTGTACAGCATAGTAACTAAAAGCAGCTTCCAGCACCATACAGTCATTAGGCAAAGAGCCTTCCTGATATCTCCTTTCATTTGTTGCCTCTCTTTTTGCTCACATAAACAATTTGGATGCTTTCTCATTATCTGAAGCATTCTTCCCTGTCTTTGCTTCCATAGGCTGTAGTTCAGTGGAATAGTGTGAGAGCACTGACAGGATTGTGTGTTGAGCCAATTGCACACATGCATGTGAGTCCTGACATTATACATGCAAACTGGGACCGGTGTAAGTCCATGCGGCAGTCTTAGTACTGCAACACCTAGTCTGTAATTATGCTAATTTCTAGGGACATGCATGCAATGAATTCACAAATTAACAAACCACCCACACAGCCCTGCACATATGCAGGTAATCCTCTCGAGCAAGAAAACACCATATCACTCTGATCGAAGCATTTCAATTCAAAGTTTGTCAGCTCTACCAGAGTTCTGTTCCAATCAGCTTAAATTTCAAAGCATGAGAAACTTTGTTTCTTGTAGTTATTGTGGATTCACTCTTGATAAAACAGGTATATTTCATTAAAATTCAGGACTGAGACTGAAATTTTCCATGATCAGTTTTGTAATTCAGTGCTGCCAAATTAAAATTGTTATGTTTCAGGTAGGATAGCAGCAATAGCACACACGCAGACAGGGAGTAAGGGTAAAAATAGGAATTTAATGAAGGAGCAAATGAGGAAACTCGTAGCTGGGAAGTCCTGAGAGCAGCAGGTGAGGTACGAGGTAATGAGGTCGTGAGCAGTTCAGAGATACGCTGGAGCGCACAGACCTCAGGTGGGGTGAGGACTTGTGGCAGGCACATGGTGATGGAGGCACAGGTGAAGCGAGGTGGTGGTGGGTTGAGGCCTTGAGACTTGAGGCAGGTGGAGGCAAGAGTCTGGGCGGCATGGTGGCACTGGTAAACGGCCAACAATACCACTAAGCAGCAGAAACATCTGGTGAAATCTGGCAAAGAATCTTCAGCAGTCCACAGTCTTTATGCTGTGTTTGATTATGATGAGTCCCAGCTGAGTAGGAGCTACCTGGAGAACCACAGCCAGGAAACAGAGGAAAACAGAGCCCCACACCTCTCCACAGCACACCAGAAAACCCAAGTTTTCCAAACCACCACAAAAAATAGCAGGACAAAGTAAAGTAAATGAGGAATTTCTGGAGGGTTTTAATGAATGCTCTTAAACTCCTGTAAGAGTTAAATGTCAGTTGTGAGATATGTCTTGTTCTTTCTGCCAGGCTTTGAGATCAAGCTGAACTGCTCAGTCTTCTGTGGGACTAACGTGGAACATTGTCATGCCAGCTGGCATGTTGATGGAAATCCTTTCAAACAGAAAGATGGATACAACCAAACCACCAAAAAGTAAGTTTGGTCAAAACCAGAACTGCATTGATTCAAAAGAATCACATAACACACCGATGGAATGTGTGTATACTTAAATGATATATGGATAACTGGGAAAATTCAACCTGTTTGGGGCACTAGAGGAAAAGCCATCAGGATTCATCCTCAGCTGCCCATGAAGTTCAATGGCAATCCATCCAATATTTGTTGAGATATTTCAGTCTGGACCACAGTAGTAAACCGAATGACCGAGGTTGCTAAAAACTTTTCTTTAACTGTGAGATATTTAAAATTAAGATGGAGATTTTGTGCATTTCCTTGCCCTGGTGGGTGCTGCAGTGACTCACTTAACTCTCTGTAATCAAGCATAATACTAAGTGTCTGGCTGTCTTTAATGAACTAAACTCTGTCCTTTGTTAGAACCACCGAGAACCCGTCAAAGAATACCATCTCCACTGCGGTCCTGACCATTGACAGAGTGTCTGCTGAACATTTCCAGACTCAGTTTAAATGCACCGGCAAGGGCCCATACAGAACGGTGTCTGACACTTTCACTCTGAAACGAAGAGGTCAGTGACAGGTTCATTGTCTGGCTAACACTGCATCAGGCTTTGGTTAGTTGAGTTGATTAAATCACACACAAACACACACACACACATTTTCTTTCTACCCTTAATTTTGTGTTTGTTTTCCAGAGTCAATAATTCCACTTGTCACAGGAAGAGTGTGTGTGTTGGTCCTCTTTGTGTTTGCTGCCATGCTGGTCAAGTGCTTTGCGATTGACCTCGCTCTCTTCTTCAGACACTACTTCCCACTAGGAAGTCACAATAAAGGTAAAGAAGATAAGAACTTTTTTAATCCATGGAGGGTTTATTCAAGGGAAGGGGTTTAGTTATCTTAAGTCCATACTAAAAAATAGAAACTTTCATGTTTGTCAGATAACTCTTTATATTTCAGGTTGTGTACACGGTACATCAGGATAGTTAGTCAGGTTATTTTCTACTTTGACAGAGCCAGACAAGCTGTTACTACCTGTGTCCAGCCTGTATGCTAAGATGAGATAAGCTTTTTTGCCTTTTTTAAGGTGCTTTCTAAGGTGCTTAAGGCGCCATTTTTTACTCATCAAAGTCTGTTTACGGCTCTAAGTCTATTAAATTCTCTCTCTGGTCCAGGTAAATGCATAATGTGAGTCAAGAGGAATTGGTACACATATTTAAATGTTTTTGTGTAGATGGTCCAGCAGCTCGGGGATGTATAATCTCAGCTGTTGAATGAAAATCTCTCTTTTCCCTCACGTCTCCTGCAGTGATGCTGCTGTGGTTATCATGCTCCTGGGCTGGGCAGCTGCTCCCTGCAGATCCCCTTATCTCAGCTCAGGACATTCCCTCAGCAGTACGGTGCTACAAACACTTAGCATTTTCAACACTTCAGTACACGTTTGTCCATCGTTTAAGCAACGCCAAATGTATTGTAGTTACACACACGGTCTCGTTCCTTTTCTTTCATACTGTTCTGAACCCAGTTGAAAAGTAGCTTTTTATCCATATTGTGACAAGTTAAATTGGAAAAATGTAACAGCATTCAGTTTATACAAACACGTATGACTGATATTCCTGTCCTACCTTGTGTCTTCAGAGTGTGGTTGCGGATCAAACCCCCATTTTCTGCAAGAATCTCCAGAGACTAATGCTGCCAATAGATTTGTGTCACACACAAAGCGCACATCTTACAGTAAATGTGTAAACATTTTGATTGAAGTGTTTTTCAGAAGCTACATTAAACTGGTTAAATCCATGATGGATAACAGTCTGTCCAATGTCCTCCTCTCCACCATTTGAACGCATTTTCTGTGCCAAAGCTGCCACCTACAGAGTGGTATTCAGGGTCCCTGGGTGCCTGCTGTTCCCTTCTTGTCCAGTATTTCCTGACCTTCCAGCTGCAGCCGTCCTCCTTCCCCACTGAATAGTCACAAGTGGCATACAACATCCAATTTCTCTCAGGCTCAACCAAGCAATGGGGAACAAGTGAGTGGGAGTCCACTGTCCCACATAGACTGGGCTACAGAACCTACAGTGCAGTGGAGCAGTCAGGTGCCCTGTCTGTCTTAGATCTGCTCTACCACCCGTTTCTAGTCCCTCTGTTCACTCAGACTTTCTTGACCTCTCGGGAGTGCCACAGGAATACCTGGACTTGAACAGAGGACTCAGTGACATCACTGTGAAAAGCAGGCACCCTCTACCACTCATCCCTTCCACCTTTGAGTTACTCCAGGGAGCCACTATCTTTCCCAAGCCACCTTATACTTATCGAGGGAGGGGGTGAAGGGAAAACTGCCTTTAAGACTCCCAGTGGACACTGTTAATATCTTTTCAAGTAAAGTATCTGAATAATTCCACCACCTTCATCCACCACAGGGTTTGTCCATGAAGCTGACACAACCATGTCCATGAATTCCAAGAATTTGCTTGTATTTCCCAGATGCGAGGATGTATGATGCCTATGTGGTCTATCAAATGCAGCACATGGACAAGGTGACTGAGGACTCACTTTGTCAGTTTGTCATGGGCACCTTGCCCTCCGTCCTCGAAGACAAGTGTGGATATCGACTCTTCATCCAGGGGAGGGATGACATACCTGGGGAAGGTCAGAATTGGATGCACGCACACACACGCACACACACACACTTATTCATGCTGTGTATATATATATATATATATATATTTTTTTTTAATTATTTTTGGGGGGCTTTTTAGCCTTTATGATAGAGACAGCTGAAGGTGCGATAGGAAAGGGGGCAGAGAGAGAGGACAACACACAGCAAATGAGCCGCAGGTGGGAGTCGAACCTGCGGCCACTGCAGAGGACTGACAGCCTCAATACAACTGAGCTATAGGGGTGCCCAATTCATGCTGTATATTTGGATGCTACAAAACAAATATGGATACTGGAAAGGCCAACTTCTTTAAAATACCATCTGGAGTGATACTCAGAGGCCTCCCTCACTTAAGCTTTTGTTTTCTTCACAATGTCAGTCACTTGCATTACCATTTTTATTCTCTCCAAATTGTTTTGTAGACAAATTTTTTTGACACAATGATGTCATTGCATCGTCTTTGCATGTCCTTTCTTTTCTCTTTCTGGCTTTAGTTGGCAGTTTTAGTAGTAATTTACAGGACTCAGAACAGCCACCACATAGGCTAAAAATCAAAGTCAAGCACCACCATGGTGAACACTACATAAGCTATTTGTTTTGTTTTGTTTGACTCCACAGACCGTCTGGAGCTGGTGGAGGTCCGCATGAAGCAGAGCAGGAGGCTGATGGTCATCCTCACTCAGAGTTCAGGATCAGGGTCCGATATCAGAGACCAACATCCTGCCTTGCTCCAAAACTCAGTTGGAGGGTTTGACTGGCAGGTAGGAGTTTAAAAAATCTGCAGATAAAAATTAGAGTACTAATTTTATCTTTTTAAATCTTTTTTGTTTTTTTGCATGTGGTAGTTTTGAGTAAAAGTCAAAGTTCACCTGAGCAACTGACATAAAAGTGAGAAATGGAATGGAAATGGAAAAGGACTCAGGACATGCTGATAGTCTGAGTGAGATGAGTTCTTACCCTCCTTTTCTAAGACTTAGAAGAGGGATACATTTTCCTCTTGATTCCCCTGTTTCTCCATCATCCACTCTCCATCAATACAACATCTTTTGCATAAAACATAGGAAACTGGTTCAATAAAGGATTGATACATATGTTAATAATAATTTTCCAGGTGGGGCTCCACCATGCGCTGCTCCTGAGAGAAATGAGTGTGATTCTGATACAGCTTGGAGACACTGGACCAGGTGGATACACACACCTTCCGCCTGGCTTGCAGCACCTGATTCGCAAGCATGCCCCCATTCGGTGGCCAGAGGGTTCACGGGGTGCTGCCGCATGGAACTCACGCTTCTGGAAGAGAGTGCGATACCTGATGCCTGCCATACCTGCCAAAAAATGTCGACAGTTTGCTATTATTTGAAACCCATATGGACTTTGTTTTGACCTTCCTCGAGTGAAAGCCTACATACAGCCTTTAGCCATCCAGAGTGCTGATTCCAGGACCTGCAGAGGTGGGTCAGGCAGGCTGGTCACAGGCAGGATTTCCACTGCTAACAATGATGGGATGCAGAGTTTTTTTGCACAATAGCTTACCACTGAGAGACCAGAGACAAAAGTCCCCAAAGACAGAAAAAGATGAATTAATGTAAAGATAATGGATGTAATTATTTTTAAGAAAAGGGATGAGTGGTTGATAAAAGACTATAGCCTAGCTGTTTTAGTTATTTATCTGTTTTAAAGATTTGACTTATGTTATTTGTGTCACCGATATTAAAATGAATTTTTCTTGATATGTCTGCTTTTTAATTAAAAAATGCTACAGATAGCAAAGAAATTGCTCGTTAGTTCATGTGTTTTGTCTACAATTATCCTTATACACTGCTATATTACATGTTTTGGTGATATAAACTTATTCATTGAGTTGACAATTACAGACATATTTAATCAGGAATGCAGTGATGGTAGAAATGTAATACAGAAACCCTTCTACCTCTGTATTGCAGGAGGTACAGTTGTTACTCACATCCATCAGCACGACCACAACAGAACGAAGCAGGTAACCTTTTCTTTTCCCAGCAAACATCCGACAGGAACTGTCTTCTCATGTAGGATTTACCTTTTAGGGGATATTATTGACCCGATATTACAGATCTACTGAATGTAACTGTAGTTACAGCATTTATCCTGTAGAGGGAGACACATTTCCTTGCTACAGTATGTTACCCATAAGATGAGTGTGAATTTGATGCGGTTGTCCTGTTAGCAGAGCCTCCATCACAGCATTTCATTCATTAAAGACAAAGGGAAATTAATATTCAAGAATAGTAGTACATGGAATAAACAGCAATATTGCTTTAACCACATTGTCTTGAGTATTACTACAAAATTATTTGCTCTAATCTTTGTTGCAAAGAATGGATTTATCCAGGTAATGAGGCTTGTGCAATCTCTTTGGTGTGTTATGTGCTGATAATGCTAAATAAATGAACCTTAAAAATACCTTAGCTTGAATTAACAAAATAAAATAAAGTGACCACTCGGGTGAAAAAAGCTTTAATGGAATGGGCTGGAACAAGATAGTAAGATACTGTGCGACACGTGTGTCCACAGCAGGTGGCTGGTCAGTGTTATATCATAGCTGTACCTGCAGTGGGTGGAGGAAACACACACATGCAGTTCACAGCCTGGCCGGTGGGTGGAGACACTCCTGCAGGTACATGATGGACATCCTCACTAACCTGCTGTACCGTAAACGCATCACACGCAGTGAGCAGCTGACTGTCAGCTGCTGGTTAAACGACACCTTCAGCTGCGCTTACTCTGGACGGTCTCTCAGTGACTGATGGAGGATTAATTCAGGACGGGGTGGATGTCTTGTACAAGTAAGTGGTGACTCCCACACACGACATTTTGGATATTTTTGACCTGAAAAACCCAATTTAATGGCAAAGACATTTGAGGCGAAAACTATAACAACGCCATGACGTTCTTAAAATAACACTGCTATGGAAGTAAAAAGCAACATAACTGCTACTTAAAAACATTATTACTGTAATTACTTCATCAGATCTCTGCAGGAGTAGGAGTCAGAAAGAATGAAATATGAATGAAATGTGTCGTTAACTGGAGTAAAGTTAGTATAAACTCTGTGCGGTACCACACACACTTTAAGAGCTATAAAGAAAAATGAAACAGCACAACTGTAGAGACTTTAAGGGTAGAAGAAAACACGATATGCATTTAAAAATGACTTTTAGAAGCAAAACAAGTGTTAAATGAATGAATGAATGTTGGCTGTTGCTGATGAATTCACCTTTGGAGTGAATAATATAATAATTTCAACTTGTGTCAGGTTTTAGTTCAATGAAACATCACAATGCTGAACAAATTCAGTGCTGTTTTCTTCTCTGCTCTTTGTGCTGATATGCAAAGCGGGTGTCCTGGCTGCTGAAACACAGCCAGGTATTTGGCTTTTGACTGCTGCTATATTGGTTCAGTCACTCACAGCTGACCCTGAAACACTTCCAGTTCACAGCTTTGATGATGGGAAACAGAAAAGAAGACCTGTGACTTTGATCAATGACACAGAGCAAATGACTTTTAAAAGATTCTGTTATGTGTCTAGTTGTTTCCTCCCTCGAAGCAACACGTTCTTTGTACATCCGGCCACGTCAGAGTGAACGAATTTCCCTATTTTCCCTGGTTTTCAGATTTGCCCTCTCCAACCTCATACAATGGAGTTGAGTGGAAGTCCATCTGTTCTGCTCACAGCATTGAAAAACTAAATGTAAAAATGTCAGCAAGAACATATGATTTCAGAATCAATTTCCTCGTTACTCTGGATAATCCACAAAACACATTCAGCAGTTTTTAGGTAGAACGTGGTTCCAATGAAAGTTTGTGGAGCCTCAGACGATCGTAGAGGTCAATAACTCCTATTCTAATTCTACCAGTGATGTGTCTGTTGGTATCATCCCATAACCATAACTAAACTAGAGGGAAGCTGACTGCCAAATCCATAAATGATGCATCCAGTAATTTGAATTTAACATCATAATGAAACATGTTCGATGTCTAAAAGCCAGATGAAGACTCGTGGAGACTTCTAGACTTCCTGTTGGTGTTTAAGATAAATGAATAATATTGAACAGAAACATCAAGATGCTTCTTAAATGTACCACTAATAATGATCCAAAGATATCTGATATGTACAGGATAAAAATAGAAACATGTGCAATACACTCTGAAAAGGGCCGTTTCTCATAATGGCTGCTTTCACTTTGGATATTTAAGGACATTTCGAGGTTAAAAACCTCTGTATTTTAACTGAGGTGTAATGTTGAGGACTTTTACTTGTGCATTGTGTTGCTGCTACTTTTACTTAGTAGATGGTCTGAATAGTCTTCTCTTAGCAGCATTTCCCCAAAGTCCCACGTTGTACTGCTGGTACAATGTGGGACTCCAGCAACACTAACTAACATTGGTTATTTCCTGCATTTTGTCATCTACAGGTGGACAGACAGCCTGCTAAACCTGTTGGCTAGTGTCTTTAAATTGTCAAAATGCTGTAAAAATCTGCGGGGACACACTGATGTGTAGGCTCAGATGTTAGTCTGTGTTGTGCATTTGCATCCATGCATGCTCTGCATATGTCTCCAGGTGCCCTTTTGCCCCTTTGCCTGCTGCAGCGCGCTCTAGACATGACTGTGGAGCGCCGGATGGGACATGTGTGTGTCTGTGTGTGTAAATGTGCATGTGTCAGCAAAAGCAGGACAGCGGCACGCTCCCACTGAAAAGAAGGGGGTGGGTGCGGGGGGGTGCCATTTCTGGATGACGTTTGGCCCGGCAGCTGGGAGCTGCTCCGTTCTTTTGTTTCCTCTCTGACCCCTCTGACCCGGCACTCGCCCCGGTGTCACACACACACACACACACACACACACACACACACACTCACACCTGCACGCAGTCAGACATATGACCACGCACGCACACACACACACACACACACACACACACACACACACACACAAGCATTCACCGGCATATATGTAAATGTGGATATTTGCTAGTACACACCACAGACACACACACACACACACACACACACACACACACACACGTAAAAGGGTCTTCAATAGGGCAGGCCCTGTGGGGACGATCTATCATGACTTAATCAGGGAGCTGAGAATTTGTGTGTGTGTGTGTGTGTGTGTGTGTGTGTGTGTGTGTGTGTACTCTATGAAAGACATTTCATTGTAACAGTAGCATTCCATAACGTTTCCCATTACTTTCCATAATTACATGATATTCGTTATCATTGTGTGAAAGTTCCCAGATTTTCCCCAACAAACCTCTCAAAATCCTATTGAGCTCCAGGTATCCTGGCAACATGGGGAGGCTTGGAACAGTTTTTAGCTAAAACTATAGTTTTTTAAAGATGGTCTTCATCTGTTGTGTAATTAGCTCTCCACATTCTTTAAAACAGGCAGAAAACTCTCAGAGGGACACAGAGGAGTGTCGGTCGAGCAAACATTTCAGTAAAAGGACAAGAATCTGCTGAAACCATTAGTGGATTAAACCATACATCACACATTTTGCCGTTTCCAGATTCAAAATCTGAAGATTTGCTGCTTTTCTCTGTTTTTGATTATAAATTGAATATCTTTGGGTTATATACTGTTACTTAGGAAAAAACAAGCAATATTTCACTATTTTCTGACCTTTAAAGAGTGAATGTTTAATTAGGACAGAATAATCAATGATCCTTAGTTGCAGCCTTACATTCCTCTTTGAAAACCATTATTCCAAAGATGCTGAGCAGGTTGCTGTGCACATTTTATTGACCTGAGCTATGTGGTAAATCTCAGCAATGTGGCTTGCTTTGTGTGGCTGCTGAATCACTCCATCTCCATTACACCAAACACGAGCCTGCGTGAACAGCAGGTGGTGTGTGCCTGTGTGTGTGTGTGCACATGTTTTCATGCTGCCTCCTTGCCTCCTTAAGTGACCCTGAGGGCACTGGGCCTAAGGCCAACCTATTGTGCCTTCAAAGTCCTTGGTGACCCTGTCCCATCCCCCTCTACACACACACACACACACGCACACCATGTGGTCTGCTCTGGTTTGTTTGGTTTCCCTCTCCATAGGTGGGAGCATGTGCAGGAGCTGTTAGTATAGCATTATGCCTGTAAAGTGTGTGTGTGGATGATGGCAGCTGGAATACCTCTTCCTCTCCCTGTATCCACCTCTCAGGCCTTGTTAAGGGACTGAAGTAATCCCTGCCCCCAGATTAGTGTTTACCCAGTGAGCTGCTGCAGCCTCTGCTCCTGCTGTTTCCGTGCTGACATCCATCCATCCATCCATCCATCCATCCATCCATCCATCCATCCATCCATCCATTGGCCTGGATTAACTGTACACCTTCCCTTTCTTCTGTCCTTTCTCTGCTCAGTCAGTATGAAAAGGGTTATGCTGGACTTTAACTGTGATCAAGCACAGTAGCATTATTTTCTGGAGGGGGTTGCTGTGAAATGTGTGTTTTGGGGTGGAGGTTGTGGTGCCCACTCTGGAAAGCACTGCTCATGATCACAATGAATTATAAATATTCAAAAGCACATCTGGACTTCATTGACATGATTCGAGCCATGGTCGATGTGTTAGTTGCTACATATATATTGCTACATATATACAGTATATTATGAGGCATTAGCAGGAGACATTGCTAAACAAAAATGATAATGTGTCATTGTGTTGTTGCTAGTGAGGACCAGCCTGCTTTTTCATATGGTGCACAGTGATTAGTTGGAAAATGACGAGACTGTCCTGAGTTTGAGTCCTTCAGTTGCCTGAATTTGTAGAACTGTATGCAAACATTTTAGACCAGGAAAATATATCTGAATTTTCACAAATAAAATAAAATCAGAGTTTCAAGTGGGGTCATTCCTCACACTGCGTCACTGCAAAGGAAAATTGCCTCATAGAAAGGAGGATGTCCCTCCAGAAGTCATTGATTTAGTAAAGGTACAAACCAAAATGAGACAATTGTGGATTTTGTGGGATGCAGATTGAAGAAAAACCAACCCATTTTAAAAATTACTTTAAGAAGACAGATTCATCGGTTTAACAAAATACAAACACTCAAATCTGTAATAACAGGCTTTATTTTCATGGCTGTGATCGTTCTGTCAGATTTGGTGGCGCTTCCATATGTTTCCTCTTTTGTTTGAGGTCGAATTGCCACGCGGGTCAAACAAAACCACTGCGATTTATCTTGTGTAAACAGCAGCTACACCGTGCAGCGCTGTGCCATGCTGGTTTTGAGAGGCTTGGTAAGGTGCAGGCAGGCGGCGGGGAGCAGGACACCTGTTCATCCTGCGACTAGAAGCAGATGGCCCACATGGTTCCTGCTCCCTGAGGGGAAAACCTGTCAGCTGAGCCCCAATTAAGGAGTCACTGCAAGTCAGAGAGGAGCAGGGTGGGGGTGGTTGATGGAGAGGAGAGAGGAAAATCAGCCTGATAATAAAATGACTGTAATGTGAACTAATTGGATTTTGGAATTGCAATGCAGTTTTTGTTTGTTAACATCCCAGGCACCTTTTTTTTGCCCCTTTCATTTTGTGACTATAGTGCTTATATCACACTCTGGAATGATCCAGAACACACACACACACACACACACACACACACACAGATCTATGACGATAAATTCCATATGCTTATGTGAGAACGTGTCATTAATTAATTAATTATTTAGCTAATTTGCATGTTAACTAAAATGCCAAAATATAAACTGCAGTATTTGAACAAGATATGTGATATATTGCGAAAATCAAACACACTTGAAAGTGAAACTGAGCTTTGTAATGCAAAAGGCTGATAAATCCTGTCCAAATGATTTTGCATCTTAACATTATTACATTAATTATTAATTAGGGACCTAGGACTTTGTATATGTAAGATACAATGCGCTGTTCAGGAAGGGGAATTAGCACAATCAAAGGATGAATAATGTTGTTTGCTCTGTTCTTTGTGCTGTCTAGCTAAATGTTGTGTTTTGTTGTGTGGGTGGAAAAGTGGACACGGTGATGCGAGACAAATTTCAGAAAAAAAGTGACATCATGTGAAACCAAATCAGCAAAAATACACATCATCATACTCTTGTAATTATGAGTTAAATATATCATCACCGCTGGCTGGTGGGCATTGAGGTCTTGTTTTGAAAGATGAGAAAAACCACAGACAGAATTTCCAAGTGCATGTGATTTATTCTCTATAAATAACTTATGGCCAAAAGTGTTGTCTGCTTCTGCTGTGACAAAATTTCCTCTGTGTGTCCCAACACAGATGAAAAGATTTTCCAAGCACGAGTGTCTTATAACATAGTGTATGATTTGATCCATACCGTTGGTTAAAATAATTCTTTCGCACTGCAGAGTGGTAATGTCCAATGCTTGTTTTTGCACGGTCTTGAAGACATTCCTACACAAACTGACAACAGAGTTATGGAAGAAATTATTACATTCTGCATACAGACACCTGCACAAAAAAGTGTTGGTTGTAACTTTCCAATCCTCTGCTTACAACAGCAGCAGCGATAAGTATCACTCTCGATGCAGACGCGTTTGGTAAACTCACCCAGAACAGGTTTTGTCACCTGATGTGGACGAGGCCGAATACGCACTTTGTTCCACTGAGGTGAATTTGCATATACATACTATTGACATTTACTGTAACAACTTTAAATGAGTGCTCAACGCTAATCCGATTAATGTTGTGGTTTTAGATGAAAATGGGAACTACGCCCAGCAGATTTGCATGTCCTGGCCTGGGCTTTCCATGAGAGGTGGGCTTTGCTGCTTTTCATGTTTGTTGATTTGATGGGTTAAATCCATGGTGTGTTCAGGTAATGTTTACAGAGCATGTGAAGACCTGCTCACTCCTCTCCAGAATGTTTGCCATGCTGGAGACAAGCCAGCACTGCTGATTGACAAGTTGACAGAATCAGTTGGTCTAATTGGAGTGATAAGTCCGTTTGTGTTTGGGTAATAAAACTGATACCAAAAAAAATGCTTAACACAATTCAAATTTGTTTATTGGTTGTGTACCACACACACACACTCCCGCACACACAGTTGTTTCCCTCTCTTGTGGGGACGTTACATAGACTTACATTTATTTTTCCTGTAGACTAACCTGACCAAAACCATAACCATTACTTGCCTAACTCTAACCTTGACCCTAACCTTAACCTAAGTGTTCACCCTAACATTTTAATGATTTACATTATGGGGTCCTCATCAGGAAGTCAGACCCCACACCATGATTGGGCTTCATGGTGTGGGAGCCCACAGATATAGAAAAGGAAGCTCACACTCACACAGGATATCAGACACACTTAGATCTTGCATGTTGACGGTGTTCCCTCAGATTAAATGACAAACTCAGATAGTACTAATGTTAGCACACTAACCAACTGCTATTTGCAAGGTACTTAGTGGGGTAAATCACAGTTGTCAGGATAATGATCTCAGTGTTCAGGCAAATGAGTGAAAGTTGGTTAAGGGGCCAGGTATATACTGGGTGTAATGACTCATGGAAAGCAGGTGTGTAGGCAGGAGACTGCAGGTGATAGGCCGCGTCTGGAAACAGTCCTGTAAGGTGTCACCTTGTTACCCAAATAGGGATTTTCAGGCTTCAGTAACTGGCAGAGTTGGCTTTAAAAGGTCCCTTCAGAAACACATCGATGATGTTTGAAGATGTTATGGTCTGTGCTTTCTAAATGGCCCTTCACACACCTTTCATTCGGGCTGTGGCCCCCCTGTAACATCTTCCTGCTGCATTGTCTGCTGGTGATTTTTGGGTTTATTTCAAACATGGAAACGTAACACACATGACTCCCTGTGAGAAGGAGGACGCTAGCAAAGAACTGTCCGTAGGGTAGAATTAGGACAGGTATCCTGTGAAAATTTTTAAAAGTTGACTTCTGGTTTTGAGACCAGAACTGTTCCTTTTTCAGTATCTTAGTTTGATGAAAATTATTGTGTTTTTCTGTAAAACCCCTTTTCTCAAATGACCAAAGAAACCATTGATTGTGATGAAAGATATGATGGTGAATTCTGCTACATTGTCACGCTACAACATCAGCATGTTAGTCTTATGATTGTGAACATGATAGCATGCTGACGTCAGCCTTTAGCTCCAAGCACAGCCTGGTTAAACAGCCTTACTTTAAAATGTAAGCCTTACTTACTATAAGACCTTGGTTTTGCTCTGAAATTGCAAAATATCATCTCCCCTTTTGTGAAGTAACACTCTGATTTTGTTAGTCTTGTTATTCCAGCATTTGCACTAATATTGTATGCATGATTGGAGAAGGATTCAATTTCCTCTTGACATGTTGTTTTGGCATGTATTCACACTTATTCTGTACTCTGCTCTGCTGAGGGCTAAATCACATTTTGTTCCACTGCCAGTGTTGGGACATATAATGAACCTCTTTATTTGTCAAGGTAAAATGGCCTTGTAACTGGAACTTCTAAGTCCAGTCTGACTGATGGCCAGTCTTTGTTTCTGGCCTCCTCTGAGCCTAAAAGTAAAACCCCTCCTCATAATCTGAGTCCTTTGAAAAGCCGCTGCATTTTGTCAGGGCTGTGTCCAAACAATGAAGCCCTGCTCTCACTTTTTTCCTCCTTTTCTGTCTTTTCCTACTCTTTGAATTTTCTGCCTCTTGTTAGTTTGAAGTTTTTTTTCCCCTTCACAGCTTCCCTCCCCACCTGCTAACTTTCTGTCACACATGCACGCGCGCACACACACACACACACACGCACACACACACACACACATACACACACACTCCTAATATCCATTTTGGAAGCACACACTGCTTTTAACATAATTCGTCTCATTGTCTGAGTCAAGCCAATCCCCCACCCATGAAACAAAGAGGTTGAAGGCGGCAGCCGTCCCCAGTGGGCCAGGTGTTCCACAGGGCTCAATTCTGGGTCCTGTGCTTTTTTTCACTCACTTTTTTCCTCATGTATCTGTATTTGTGTGTGTGTGTGTGTGCGCGCGTGTGCGTATAATGGCCCTGAGCATGGTGTATGTGTGCAGCTGCCCGCCGAAGGCCCTCCTTTGTGTCCCCCTCCCCACCATTGTCAACTCACCCCTTCTCGTCCATTCATGGCTTGAGCTGGCGGATGGTCTAGTTGTGGGGTGTGTGTGTGTGTGTGTGTGTGTGTGTGTTTGTTTGTGTGTGTGTCTGTGAGGTTTAGAGTGGGGGGATGGGGGGGTTGCGTCTTGCTTATCTTAGTGTCCCTTTTTATTGGTGGAGAGGCGGCTGGTTGGTGCGCGTATGAAATAAGCCTGGGTGAGGGCAGGAAAGTGAGAAGTGTGTGTGTGTTTGTGGCTGCGTTCGTATTGGTCAGCAGGCAGACTCAGTGAGAGGAGGGGACGGTAGATGCCTTACACTCCATCTGTTGTCAGTCACACTGCTAAACCTGCAGCCTCAGGACACTACACCCTGCTTCTCAACCAAAAAGGAGAATCTTGAAGGCTCATCTCTTAAGATTTCTGCTGAACTCAACCAGGAAACCAATTTTGTTCAGCCACACTTGGATTGACAGCTTTACTTTCTCCAGCTCTCCAGTGGATACTGAGACTTGACTTATTTATTTTTTGCTTGAAAAAGGAATTTTGTTATACATCTGGGCTTGTTTTACCAGCACCATTATTTGGAAGTCCCCCCTGAAGTTTTTGTGTCTTTGTGCTTTGCTACTGGAACGAGCAAAGGTAGTGTTTCAGGAGGGAACTTGTAGGAGTTGGTGGCTTTCCTCTGTTTTGCTGCCTGGCTGTTTGTCTTGGAGCTGTGTGGTAAGTGTTTTTGTTTTCATATCCAGTGTATTTGCCTTGGGTTTTGCATGTTAAAGAACACTGCAAACACTGTTACCATGTTTTGCCACACATGCATTACGGTGTATTCTATCATTATTCTTGCATAATCTTTTATCATGAAATCTCCATGAACATCCTCTCTCGAATATTGTAACTCACGCTGATCAGCTTAACATCTTTATGTGGAGCTGAGACCAGAATGCTCAAATGTGGTATAATACTGCACACAGATTAGGAGTAAGTCAGACCAAAAAAGAGAAGAATCAAGTTCCAAAATAGATGTGATGATGTGTTCTTTTGTCTATAGCTCAAATCTATTTTACATGTTAAAAGTTGCAAATACAGTATTAACACAACACTAAGAGACAGACAGTATCCACAGTAATAAAAGAATATTTTTTTTAGTCACATTAGCTGCTAGATTAATCTGTCACCATGGTCTAGCATGACATGTCAAATCTCAGGAACTATTGGGTGGATTGCCATGAAATTTGCTAATTGTGGTTTTTAGATATGTACTGTTCACTTTGGAAAGTTTTAGTACAGATATAAAGTATCCAGCATGTTCACCTTTGAAATTGAGACAGATTGGCTTTGTGTGGTTTTCAATCAGGGCTCCTTGGGGGATTCCTAGGGATTCCCCTACAACATGAGGAAAAGTTTAATTTCACTCCAGTTTAATTCATCCAAAATTAGAGAATACTGTGTGTAATAATGAGAGTGGAATGGTTCCATTCTCACTAATATTCTGAGTCCCCACATACAATGGCCGGTCACATGTCTGCTGCTGGGTAGTTACCAACAAGGATGCAGACGTAACCAACTGAGAGTCTGCACAAATCAGAGGTAAAAGAGAGTGCTACCCACATCCCCCGACCAAAAACGTCACGACAGACAGTGCTGATATGTATGACTGAGGATGGATCTGGACACCACCAGTTGCGGAAGAGAAGTAGGGGAGGATGGAGGAAGATGCTTTCAGGGAGGTCCCCTGTGGCTTCAGTAGGCATCTGTCCATATATCCCCCACCCCCACCCGCTGCACCCCCTGTGTCCCCCTCCCAGCCGGTCACTGGTGTGGCAGACTGGCTCGCTGCCGGGCTCAGCCAACAAATGGCAGCCATGCGGCAGCCCTGGGGGACTAGTCAGGGTCCGGCCTCCGGGGAACTCCTCTCTCCATACACCCCCAAGGGGGCTAACCCTGGATCATGACACCTACAGAGATGCACACAGTTCAGAGGCAGTGCAGGCTGGCTGGGTCACTGAGGTGGAGGCTGCAGCATCTGCTCACTATGGACGGACTCAGCCCTCTCCTCCCACTAAACACACACACACACACACACACACACACACACACACACACACACACTCATAGAAATTATGTGGCAGATGAGTTATTCTTTCAGTATATCTTGTTCATACAGACTTTGATATCCTGGCAAGTGACAGAATTTTTACAAAGGCTCCCAACTGAGAAGCATTTCTCCTGTCTGAATTATCAACCTGAGGAACTGAAAGAATGTTTACTTTCTTTCCACATTATTGCAGGTGCAGGTGTTTTTTTTTTTCTTCTTCTAAACCTTTAAGACAAATGAAAATGTCAGGTTTAGTCTCTAATCCACAAATCTGAATTCACCTGCAAATGAGGGGTTCAATTCCAAAGGTCATGTTTAACAGAAACCTCGTCGAAAGTCTGTCACTGAGGCTGATGGACAAAAAACAGAAGTGCCATTGCAACTCATACCATAGTGAAGTTATGATTAAAAAGGATCTGTATCATTTCACTGATGCAGAAAAACCATGATGGCGTTATTTAATATCGCTGTGCTCGCTGTATAATTTCACAGGAGAATCTATCCAAACTCATATTAATTAAAAATGTCTTAAAAAGTACACAAACTCTTCGTAAGCAGATATATATTACTGCATGTGCAGTAATGTAAATACTTTTACTCCAGGTCTAACGAGAGACTAATGCATTTTTCTGATCCAACACTTTAACAGAGTTTCTTCTGGTTTGGCCATAGTTGATTTCATTGAGATGAATCTCAACATTAATGTGAGTACAGCAGCAGCTTAGCAAAGGCAAAAATTATTTGAAATAAAATCTTCCAGTGGTGTATTATAAGAATTTAGTTGGTTTGTGTCTAGTAATTTCTCCTCAACTTCTGAGAAAAAAATAGTTTATTATTATTGATTATTAATAGCATTCAGTCTTATTGTAACACAGAAATTATCCATATTCACAGGTTTGTCAGTAAATACTTGTATTAGACAGATGGAGAGCATTCTTTTCCCATGTTTGATTTATTTGGGCTTCTTTCACCACAGCAGAGTGTCTGGATTCAAAAATCAATACTGTGAATACACGTTTTTACCTTGTTTGGATCATGTATTTTTCTCAGACTTGCACTCACAGCAGGTACAGCAGGATAGTAAAATCCACTGACTGTTCAGACTGCTCACACATACAGTACTTGACGACTCCTGACTGGGTGATCTACACTTGCTGTGTCACAGTTATATTTCTGCTGACTCCTCACAGATTCCGTCTGGCGACCTATGACTGAGGCTGGTGTGACTGCTGCATTACTAGGCATCATGTGCGTGTGTGTGTGTGTGTGTGTGTGTGTGTGTGTGTGTGTGTGTGTTGGTGGAGGTGAATGGGTTTAAAAAGCCCCAGCCTCCGTCTGTGCATGCTGCTCAGACCGAGAGAACAATACTCTCATCACAGGAGGACAGATTGGGTGGCAGCTGCATTGTTGAAGGACGGCAAGCCAGACACACTTCTCTCCCCCACCCCCTGACACACACACACACACACACACACACACAAAAACACACTCTCGCTCTTTCCTTTTGTACCTCTTTTGTTGTTGGCGGACTAAATTATTCCAGCTCTCTTGTGGCATTCAGGGTGACAAACAGTGGCGCGGCAGCTTAGACGTCGGGGTCGGGACATTAGGAGGCCCCTGCTTTCCGGTACTTTAGCTTGAGGTCCAAGAGACTCCTCATTACAACTGTCGCTGAAATATAACCACCCAGACGCATGCATACAATGTCAGAAATGAACTCTTCTGAATCAGTGTGCAATCACTGGTTGAGACAACTGAGTCTGCAGGGAATAAATGTTCATTGTTTTTTGAAGCCATTCAGATAATAATTTTTTCACGGACCTGGGAGCAGTTTGATGCTTTGGAAGTACCCTTCTTGGGTATTTCCACAGTTAAACAACCCTACACACAAACACAGTGACACTGATATGTGTTTGTGGTGTGCACTGGTGTCAGAGCAACCGGAGCAGGCCCACAGCCACTCTGTCCACATCATACCAGTAATCGCAGGTGCTGTGTTGAATCCAGTTATCGCATCACTGATCTCTGACTCTCAATTCCCTTGTGCACGGCCCTCTTTGAAGAATGGGTTTTTGCATTCAAGTAGTACAAGTAAAGGCATCTGGAACGACGACCGTCCCATTGTTCCCATTTTTGATCATCTACAACACAATGAACAAAAGCTCTGATGTTGTACTGAGGTTTCTGTACAGCGTGGACAACAAACAAGTCTGAATTAGATCAAAAGATAAAGAATAGGAACATGAAAATAGTGTAGTTACTATGTAGTTTTATGTGTGTTTCAGTGTATGTATGTGCATGTGTACATTGGAGAGGAAAGGAACACACTGTTTTTTTTATTTTTTTAGTCACAACAGATCCCTTTTTGTTTAAACCCATCAGTGGACTCTCACAGAAGAAAAAGAGGCTGTACCAGTCACTCAGAACTTATTTCCTTCGTGACAAAATGCCCAGCAGAAAACTTCTATAGGTTCAACATGGCAACAAACACACAATTCAACACTGTTTAAGTGACAGGCTCACTGTGTGATTCTGTAAACATGAAAATGTCTTCCAATCTAACATGAGTCACCCATTTTCAGATGTAAGTTCCAGAAAAAACACGTCATATTCAGGCAAATGTAGTATTTTCTTGCCTGTCGATAGTACATATATCACAACTGCTGTTGCTTTTGTTACCTATAGGTGGCGCAGCCTGGACTTGAACAGCAGCTATAGCGCTGATGATTTGTAATTGTCCAAATTAATTCCAACAAGATTTGTATTTACTGACTGACAGTTTTCTGAAATGTTCCTGAGTCCATGTAGTAATATCCTTTATACAGTCATGTGTTCACAAAGTGGTGAACCTCGCTCCGTCCTCGCTTGTGAACGACTGAGCCTTTCCAGGATGCCCCTTTCATACCCAGTCATGATTCTATCACCTGTTACCAATGAACCTGTTTACCTGTGGAATGTTTCTTGAACGTTGCTTTTATACTAAGAATGTGACTTTGTGATGCTGTTGTATAAAATCGGACATTAGGATTCAGTCTCTTATTTAGTGTGTGTAAAAAAAAAAAAAAAAAATCAAGAACTCAGAGTCATTAATTATCCATTTTTTCCATTTTTTCTTTTTAAAAGATTTTTTAATTAATTAAAAAACAAATGCATTCTTTTTTAAAAACCTTTATTTTAATTATTATTATTATTATTATTATTATTATTATTATTATTATTTACATATACAGTATATTTAAGAAATCAGGGTTACATTGCCTTGTTCAGATCTATGAGTCCACGATTGTCCTTTGAAATATTAGAGGTCCTTATAATCCAGGACTTTTATTAACACAATTCCAAGGATTTGCTTCTCTGGGAAGATTTCTTCCAGTAAATAATTACTTAAAGTCCATTCTATTGCCCTCAGTAAAGAAGGAGATAAAGAACGCATGCTTAACCTCTGGGTGTGTCTATTGCACTGATCTCTTGTTTGGTCTACCTAAAAAAACATTTTTTGATTTTGCTTATCACGCAGCTGTGTGCGAGGTAATATTCTTGCTGCTGTGTCATTTCTTGGTTGATCCTGCATGTCTGCACAGTGGCAGGTGTGATCCTTTTCCACAGTGTACAGTAATTATGTACATGCCAAAGCAATGCTTTGGCATCACAAGGTCTTTGTTCCTGCCTCAGGTGTTTGGTATTTTGCCTCCAGTCTAATTGTGGTTTATTTGACGAAAGAGTCCACCTTCGCTAAAATGCAAATCAGCAGATCAACAGTTTTCAACTTGCCCTTTTAACACTTTAAAGCCTGTTGCGTTCCATTAAATTCCAATTAAAGCCCAGTTGTACATCATCATGAGACTTTTAAGATGCGTTTGTAATAAATGTTCTTGTTATCTCAATAATAGCAGACTCTCCAGGGCACATGAAGTGATGTTACTTTGGGCTCTTTTTATTCTTCTTTTATTACTGAAGAGGTTGTCTGTAGGTTTTTGCAGGGCTCACTCCAGGTGCTGAATGCTTTTACTCCTGGCAGAGATCTGATCACAGTGTGAGTCAGACTACTTTAGACATGACAGCATCCTGATTGCTTTATTTTCTGCATAACTTTACACCCCACATTAACACGTTTCACCATATTTAGATAAGATATCCGGATATAGGTAATAACAGGTGCAAATGTGGTTTTAAAGTCATACAAGCAGTTTTAATGTATAAGGGAAACGTTAATTGATTCTGTCTGTATCTAAAAATATCAAAATAATAATAGACCCTCGAGATTTGTTTCTGCATATTTTAGATTCATACTATCAATTTCATGCAGTCTTCAGGACTTTAACCAGTCAATTCTTGTGTCTCCCTCAAGCTTCACTCCTCGGATCAGTCAGTGAGCTGCTAACTATCAGCAGTAACAGTGGGGTCGGTCAGGTGCCCGGGAGGTCACGGAGGGCGTGGAGCTGGATGTATGAGACTGCTTCATGGGCGTGAAGGACCATCTGGAGGATGGGACAGGCCACATCCTCAGCCTGGGGCTGGACCTGGACTACCTCCATGTGGAAGGTGCTGAGCCGCAGGCCATCCTGAGCACTGTGATTGGTGCTGGGAATATAGGGGTCCTACAGGTCAGAGCTGATGCCCCGACTAACAGCAGCAACAGCATTGCTAATAGTAGCACTAGTTTCAGTACTCATTCAAGCTATAGCAGCAGTAGCAGTTGCAGTAACTTGTCTGAGGAAAGTGCTGTCTCTGACAGTGATGATGAACGACTTCATAATGGGTCTGGTTCTGAATGTCAAAACCCTCAGCAAGATCAGCAGCCTCACCTACACCAGGACCATCAAGAGTCAACCTCGGTCTGTCAGACAGTCAGGCTGGACCTGACACCAAATCGATCCCTTGGAGAGCCCCCACAGCCAGAAAGATCATCTCCCACTGACCCTGTCACAGACTACCGTACCAAGGTGGAGTTTGCTCTCAAACTGGGCTACTCTGAGGAGCTGGTGCTGCTGGTGCTGAGGAAACTGGGCCCAGACGCACTAATCAATGACATCCTGGGTGAGCTGGTCAAACTGGGAACAAAGACAGAGATGGAGCAGCAAGGAGGTCTAACTGTCACCCAGTTTCCCTCTTCCTCTTTGTCATGCTCATTGGCCTGCTCCTCATCCTCCTCCTCCAACTCCTCTCTGGACTCCTGTCGGCTGCTGTGTCCATCGCAGCTGCTGGAGGACAAAGAAAACCTCCGTCCTGTTGTGGTGGATGGGAGCAACGTAGCCATGAGGTAAGGATGAGAAGCTTTTGGAAACTCTTACACATACATCTAGCCCGGTGCTTTATCCCTTGATTAAAGTCCTATGTTGTGGAGGAAGTAAGGGGGCAGTGGATATTCACTAACATGACCTATTTATGACAAACGTTTGAATGGTCAAATGAAACAATGAACTATTATCTGGCTGATGTTAGCAGTTGTCTACAGTAGCTACATCAGCCAAGATAGTAACCACATGAGCTTCTGACACATTGTGACATTGTTAGCTCTATGCTGACTAAACCTGAAAACATGTTTGCTCGTTGCACTGATTTTATATAGATATATAGAGCCAGGATAGCCGTGCAGCATGGGTTGCTGTAGTGATATATCCCAATTAAGTTCAGGCCAAAATTAGACTTTTGTGCTACATTGAAATTTGTTACTCTTGCAACATGATGACATTAAACCTGACATGATACAAACACCTGCAGCAACTTTAAGCCTATCTTTTCTTGGAAGGGTTTTGCTTGTCTTGTCATTTTGTAATAAGGACTGATGCAGGCAGCTCTCTGACAGCTTTGGCTTCTTTTATCATAGACAAACCTTCAAGTAGCAGCAAAATTAGCCAAGCACATCACCTCAAACTCTGTAGTTTCAGGTCTACGTTTATATTTATCTATCACAGTCTGTAGGCTTTCTGACGTTCTGTTGTCCAAGTGTGAGAAAGTGTGAGATGGGACGACTCATTTTCACTGCACGTGTGACTGATTATCAACATTGCGTACTAAATTTCAAGTAGATATGGATTGTATCCATTTAACCAGCAGTCCTTTGGATCAGATTTAGTATTAAAGCACTGGATTTGTTCATTATACTCAGGTAGTGTTCATACTCAGCAGTGACAGGTTCATTCGGGAGCAGTTTCAGTGATCTGAGTTTGTTCTTTGCTATTTCCACTTGCAGTGAATCACTGTCATCACGTGGTCTCGCTATCATTGTGTCTCTGGTGGGTAGTCTGCAACCAGAAGTTAGACTTTTGAGACATGTTCTTAGGTAGATTTTGGTGTGTATTTGCACTTCTGTGACTTTCTTCAGGTTGTGTATTCAGGTCAGGTCATTGAACTGGACCAAATTCAACACAGTCTGATCAGAATCTTCCTCAAATGCAGCTGCTTCATTGACCCATTTGAAGCAGTCGTGTGTGTGAGCTTCCTCTGTGCTGAAACTCAACCAATAACAGCAGTTAAAAACTTCTGCCAAGGGGGTGTGCAGGAGACAAGATGAACTCTCTTGATAATGACTAAACATGTTTATCAAACATGTGCTTTACTGTTGCAGGATCACTTTCCAGCATGTTGAGCTCCTCAAAATTAATCTCTTCACCTTGCTGAGACATGATCGCTTCAGATACTTCATGCCAACACATTTCAGCCAAAAACAGAATGTTGGAGTTCCCGAGTGTCTGATCTGAGCTCGTTTTGTTTCCTCCTAATAGGCTGGTGTTCCTCTCAGCGGATGCATGAATCTGGCTGCATCTTTATTCTGCACTAGCTTCTCGAAACTTTTGTTTTTCTTGCAACATTCCTGAGCTTACATTATGTCTATTTCTGGTTACAGGCTTTCCTGTTTGTGACTGTGTTGTCATGCATGATGTAGCCAAGTGTATCTCAGTGGCAAACTTTGCAAAGAGTTGGCAAAGCTATCGTCAACACAGGGAAGCAAGTGTTCATGAATGCATCTTTTTTCATCCAGTGTGTCCAGTGACCCATTTTGAACGGGGACAGTGATGTCCTCAAGTGTTTTGGACAACCTGGCTGGTTTGTGTTCAGCATCGTCTGTCTGCTCCTCTGGCTGATAGTATTTTGATGTTCATCATAAATTTCATCATGGATCTTTTCATTCACACCATTCTCATCACAAATGGGTCACACGTTTTAGCTTAATCTCTGATAGCTATGTCCCTGTGGATTTATGCAAATAAATAAATTTAAGAGTGATATCAGGTTTTCAATCTTATGTGTAAAATTTGTCTAAATTATAACGAAAACCTTTTTTTTGTTCGCATTTGCATCACTGATTCTGCCTTTAACATGTCTCTCTGTTCTCGCAGTCATGGAAATAAGGAAGTCTTCTCCTGTCAAGGCATCCAACTGGCTGTTGATTGGTTCTTGGAGCGTGGTCACCGTGACATCACTGTTTTTGTCCCCGCCTGGAGAAAGGAGCAATCACGACCTGATGCCCTCATTACAGGTAACAGCTGCTGTAGCTTTCTGGAACATATTTCGTATCTTCTACAATACCAAAGGGGACATTTATGTCTTTTTTCTTGTCCTTGTATTCTGTTTAACTGTATTCTTCTTCAGACCAAGAGATCCTCCGCCGGCTGGAAAAAGAGAAGATCCTGGTGTTCACTCCGTCTCGCCGTGTGCAGGGACGCCGTGTGGTTTGCTATGATGACCGCTTCATCGTCAAACTGGCCTATGAGTCGGACGGCATCATTGTTTCCAACGACAACTACCGCGACCTAGCCAATGAGAAGCCAGAGTGGAAGAAATTCATTGATGAGCGTCTGCTGATGTACTCCTTTGTAAACGACAAGTAAGGAGAACAAATTCTGTGAAGAAAACAGAAAAATGTGTTAGAAATAATAGAGAAAACTGACAAATCATTAAGTTACATTTTCCCTGCCAGCTGCTTTCATGTGTAATGAAAATGCATTTGCTTTACTGCATTAACCATTGAAGATATGATTTTCCCTCAAAAAAGTTCAATTATCTTGTTAAAATACTGATTTAAATATCCCGAATCTATGATTATGCCAATATGTGTCATTTCAAAAGCTGAACTGCTTCACAGGAGACGTCTCCTTCTTCACTGAAAAGTCTGTTCTCAGTGTTTGTGCTTTGGAGGCTTCAAGTTTCCACATCACACATGTGTATGTTAAACACTGCACCAGGATTGGCCTCCACACTGTTTGTGATGTCATAAATCAATTTGAAATGGGTTTTTCAATGAGCACAGAGAAACTTTCTACTTTCAGCAGATGAATGTGAAAAGAGCCTTCTAGTGTCAAACTCTGCACATTCATCATTCTGCACAGTGAAGCTCAAACATTCATCACAATGCTTTTGGGTGTTAAATTCTACCTGACCTTTGTTCTTCTTAGAAGACCTATTGATTTGTTGCATGTAATATTGAATTGAGATTAAACAGCTTCTGCTGCTGCTGTGACTTATTCCTAAAATGTAAGTGTTAAAGCTGCAGTAGGTAACTTGTATAAAAGTAATTTTTGTCATATTTGCTAAAACTATCCCTATGCCCAGACAGCAGTACATGAAACATGTAATCTACTGCTCCTACTGCGATTTGCAAGAATCCACCGCGCCCGACACAAAACAACCACAAAACATTGTTACAGTAACACTCCGCAGCGCGTACGGTATGTTAGCGATGGCAATGTAGTGGCTGGGCAGACTTAGCTTGTTTCCAATGCTAAGGCTAACGTTACTGGTTGTCACAGCAGCCGCGCAAACACCGCAGGGAGGAGGGGCTTGGAGGCAGGGCATGAGTGCAGCGGAGAGGGAGGGGGAGTGACGTGAACTTGTGTTGGTTCAAATTTTCAGGCTAAGTCTGCTCTCTTCTCGATCTTACCTACTGCAGCTTTAAGGTTTTGTTCTTACAGCTTATTCAAACTGTAGAGCTTCTACATTGACTTAGAATTGAACGCACTGTAAGAAGTAGTAGCTATGAGGATCTGCTGCCATCCAATAATAGAACATAAAGATTCCTCACTGCAAGACAACCCCAATGCAGTCTCTATTGGAGCAGTCATTACTGTCGGTGACGCAGTGTGAAAATTGAGAATTTCATGTATATGTTTTTTTGTTAAATTTGGGGTTAATAACTATTTTCATTTTTTACTGCCATATTGAGGTTCATGCCACCAGATGATCCACTGGGACGCCACGGACCTAGTCTGGAGAACTTCCTGAGGAAGAAGCCTGTTATTCCTGAACACAGGAAGCAGCCCTGTCCTTATGGTAAAAATATGCTCTTATATAAACTTTTAAAATTTTGAAAAAACATCTTTCTATTTTAATAAGGATTTTATTAGCACCTGTTGGCTCCTTCTTTCACCAGTTTTTGTAGTTTCAAATTGACATACATTTTATAATATACTATAAATACTATACACTTAACAAGATGCTATAATTCATTTTCATTCCATTAGGGAAGAAGTGCACATATGGACACAAGTGCAAGTTTTACCACCCTGAAAGAGGAAGCCAACCCCAGCGTGCCGTGGCTGATGAGCTTCGTGCCAGTGCCAAAATTTCATCAGTAGCTTCCAGAGGCCTGCTGGAAGATGCCCTGATGGTGAAGAGCCAAAGTCAGCAACAAAGAATGGCTGAGGCTGAGCAAAGTCAGGGCACGCCAAAGAAACAGCCCAGCCCCAGCCCTCGGAACTCCTTCAGTGACCTCCTGGCAGACAGGCTTCGGGTCCAGTCCAAAGTGGAGGGACGTAGGGGAAGCAGCAGCAGCAGCAGCAGCAGTTGTAGCAGCAGCTTTCTAGGGCATCCTGCTCCAGGGGGGCCCCCTTCATCAGGAAGCTTGGACCGATGGGAGCACCCAGGAGGAAGTATTGAAGGCAGCTCCAGGGTTGTTGGAGCCTCAGGACTAAGCGTGGCTGAGACTTACCACAGATGCGAGTCCCCAGACCTGGGCTACAGCTCATTGGTAAAGGCGTACTCTAGCCTCAGTCTGGTAGTACCACAGAGTCCTGAATGCTTTTTTCCAGCTGATCTACGAGCTGGATCACTGCAATCAGACTGTAGCAGCGAAGGCAGTGTCAGCTCAGACTCCTTCTCCCCTGACCCTTTGTTAGATGATGGCCCCAAGTGCCACCATCAACACCACCACCACCCTCACCACCATCACCACTGCTCTGGCCAGTATGCTTACCCTGCAAGCCGTGTGCCTCCTGGTCTGGGCCAGCACACTCCCCATGGCCATCACATTCCTCATGCACTGCGGAGACAACATGCTTTTGCCATTGAAGACCCTCCATCTTCTGTTACCTCTCATGCATCTCCACGTCCTTTCAAGCCTCCTTCAGCCTATATCCCACCCCACCCTCAGCATCCATTGCTCAGCAGTTTCCCAGTGGAATTCCAAACTCTTCCACCACATCCACCCCAAACACCCACTGCTCACTCCCACTCTCAGAGCTCTCCCCTCCGCCGCAATCTGATGGCCTCCCTTTGGCAGGAAGGTGGGGTGCAGGACTCCCAAGTGTACAAAGGATCACCACTTCACTCCAGAAGAAACCACTCTGGGCTAAACCAGCAACCACAGCATCAGATAAACTGGGACCCCCAGTACCAGCAGTCCCCTAAGCCTTGCTATGATCTGTTTGCCTTCCAGAGCCTCCCAGAGGTCCGTGAGAAGGCTTGGCACTCTGCTTGGGGCAGGCAGGTCCATACATCACCCAATGGCGTTTCAGCATCAGGTCTACCACCACTCCCACAGCTGTCCCTTCCATCCATCACTTCCCACAAGGGCCACTTGCCTTCAGTGACCCAGCACCAGGAGCCCCCTGCCTTGGGTCGATACCAGGACCTCAGGGAGAGGGTGTTTGTGAACTTGTGCCGCATCTTTCCTCCAGATTTGGTGCGGATGGTGATGACCAGGAACCCTCATGTGATGGATGCTCAGGAGCTTGCAGCTGTGATTTTGATGGAGAAATCGCAGCATGTTTCTTGAATTAAGCCAGAGGGTGAAGTTACAGCTTCATCATAACAGGCTTCTGCAGGTTTATCTCTTGCAATCATCTTAATTATTAAAGTCAGGTTGCACATAACCAAACCAAAAGCACAAGATATTAAGCTCCTTAAAGCTGTTAATGGACTACTTGTTTTAAGTGTTTGGAAGTTCAATCTCATTAATTTTGTAAAGGGAAATCCCAAAATTGCCATATTTATCCATAATTACGCCTGATATTTCAGCACTTAAAATCAGGAAAGGATGGAGCTTAATGTGCATGTTTGAGCTATTGGTTATGAGTGAAGACGCCTGCGTGCTTAGGGCAGCTTTTAACGTGTTTCAAAGGTGACAGTGTTGATTTTAAATTAATTTATTTGTTACATTTTAAGTTATTTTCGTATTTTAAAATGATTCTGTTTTGGGCACTTTTTTTGTTATTGTTGTGTTTCCTCCTCAGCTTTGTTATTTTTTGTTTTTTTTCTTTTTGGCAATCATTTCAAGGTCAGGTGTAGCTCAAATTCCTGTTATCCATCTAGTGAATTATCTGTTTTCCAGTTACTGAGATGACAAAGTGAGGTATGTAAAAGAATATATTGTCTGCCACACTGCAGATACATTCCTACTGTACTGCCGGAATTAGCTCAGCAGACGGAGCTTTCTAATCTGACAGGTGGTTGATCAGATGCTGTGGTGAGATTTGTGGATTTCCCCCACAGAGAAGTGAAACTCCGCCGGCACCCACAAAAACTCCATTAGAAAACCCCAAGCTGTTGTTGACTTTTGAATTTGAGTGTATTTCCTCTGCTAGGATAGCCCTGTCAGCTGACTTCACACTCCATCAGCTTTCATTACTGATTTGTTTTTTAAAAAACACACCCTTTGTCATTACCATATCAATATTCTAAATCATATCCAGGTGGCTGTTGGTCACAGAAATGTTTAGGAAGGAGGATTGTCGGTATTATTTTGACTTTAATTTAAAATGTATTAATTTATTACCTTTTTATGTGTGTGAATGTCTGTGCTGCACGAGACACAGGGTCTCCTTTGTCAGTGGCGACACAACTAGGTGTGTTTAGGCACCTCAAACAGGGTAGAACTCTTTTGTGCCCGTCTGTTAGATACACAGAGAACCACAACTTTGCAGTGAAAGACAGGAAAAGAGTTGGGAAACACCTTCTTGAATATGAAATCTTCCCACAGAGTATGTAACCAGACACTTAATATCATGACAACAGTGGGAACACTGTAAATAGTAGTTTGTAGATTTACAAACGTTCCTCAGAAGTACTGATCTCATTGGTTCAATTAAAACTCAGCGGCTTAGTGAAGAAAAAACACTGCATTTATTTTCCATACAAAAATATACACGGTAGTAACTTTCTTAATTTATTCATGACCATCACCGACTTGGACTAATTACCTTACTTAGGCAGCAATAAGCTAATACGACTAGTTTAAACTTGGTATGAACTCTCAACTATAAGTTATTTTCATTTCATTCATTCATTTCATGTTACCGTCATTTATCTGTCAGTTATTTTTTTAATGAATCAATTCATCATAAATCTACATCACAATTTTGCAGAGCCCAAGGTGACTTCCTCAAATTACTTGTTTCATCAAACAAAAAGTTATTATTATTCTAATTAATTTCATATCAGTATTTTTTCCCCCTTTTTTGGTCAGTTTTCCTTTTCAAAGTGTTTATAAGCTGTCTTCTCTTAATGTAAAGCACTTTGAACTGCATTTGTAGTCGGAAAAAATAATATTCTCAGTTTCATAGTTATCTCCGCCAATGGGATTATTTTAACGTCTGAGGAAGTGTTTGTAAAGCTTAAACTCGTGCCTGGTTAGCACAATATCTAGTCGCCAGATGACAGCTCTCGTTGTTGATACAAATTGTATCCTATAAACTTTTTAAACAAGATCATTGTTTTATATGAAAATATTTAAACAAAAAAATATTTCGAGTTGAATATTTTGAGTGTTTGTGGCAAACTTTGTCACCTGTGGTATTTAGCCTTTATTTATGAGGGGGTTTTTTATAGCCTTTTGTTCCAAGTGCAGGAAAGAGAAAATCTCAAATGCACTTTTTGGAAACTGCTATAGTTAATGTTTATATTGTCAGTGAACTGAAAGCATGGTACTGTGTAGCCCAAAAAACTATTCAACCGCAACAAAGGTCGAGGTTGAATCAGCCGTAACTATGGTGAAAAGCACATACTGAAAAGGACTGTGGTTAAAGGTGTTCTCGTGAGTCATGAGTCAGACGGTATTGAAGCTTGTTCCCATCAAACTCGTCACTGTGGAGCAGAAATGGACTGTGAGTGTGAGCGCACTAAAAAGAGAGGTTTTGATGAGCGAGGCTCAAAGCAAAACTGTGCGCCAGGCTCCAAACCTTTGGTGATGCCTTTCCTATAATTCGTAAACCACAGCTGCATCATTTTCTTCGTTATTTGCCTCCAAACTCTCTGACTTAAAGCTTTCTTTTCAAGGGTTGTACTATAATCTGAAAGGTGTCGTCTCAGGAACAAGTCCTCAGTAATTCCTGCTCGTCCCATCACACTGCTAGAAAGTCTGTCGGTGGATTTATTCCTCTGACACTCTTATGGCCTTGTGCTGTGCTGTGACGGCTGGTGCTCTCACCCTGCTGGTCTGGCTGACGCTGTGTGCTAGTGTTTGCTCCAGGATGAGATACGACAACAAACCTCTAAAGGTGTTAACATTCCTGCGGTTAATGAACACCTTATTTCGTGTGTGAGGGCAAAAAATATTTTTCTATTATCATGAACTTGTTAAAGAGCTATTTTTCTAATTGTACATGTTTATCTGCAAGAAGAGATTGTAGTCAGTGTCAGTGTTGCTGAATAAGGGGATGTTCACATTATCGACTGTGCTGATGTTATGTTTAGATTTCTCCATAAATGTTACTTGACAGTGTTCAGACTGAATATGAACCAAGCAAATTTCCACTTCGCTTTAGTCATGTGAATTTGGGCATTTTTGTGGTTGTTTTTCAGTAAATGTTAGGTGTAGCTGTTTCTTAGCTGCCAACATACACAGCAGACATATGCTGGCTGTGTGACAGCTCAGACAGCCAACACTTGGCGTGATGCTATCTGCGTATCAGCCCAACCCAGTGGAACAATAAGCTTACCCGTTAGCAAGCTTTGTATACTGGCCTTTTTCCAGTGCAGGCATAGACGTTACCGGTGAAGTTAATGCTGACTTTGTTCTAGTTCACTGTCCCAGTAAGCCATCGCAGTGTAACAGTGAGCCAGCACGCACATCATGAGCATCTTAACACAATTCAGCTGTCATTTACACCTGATTATGTACACCTGTGCTTGTTGTTTTGCACCGTGGTCAGTGGGTATCCCACAGTGAACTTGCCTCTGTTGCTTTGCATTCAGTCTGAACACACCTGTAAGAATTCTGTGGGTTTTGTCTCGACACATAAAATTCTGTTTTTGTTTGTTGCTTATTTGATTAAAACGGCCTCAAATCCAGCTATTTCATCCAGTGGGAAAGAAATGTAAAATATCACCAATGTTCACACAGTTCATTCCCACCTTTATGTCAAGTGTGCTTTAATACAGCTTCGTTTATGCTACAGAGATCATGAAGTGCCACCTCTTCAGGGACCAAAGCCAGGTTAAAGGCTTTCCTGTATTTCCCCTTGGTCAAGTCAATGGTGGTTATGTTAAACCAAAATAAAAAGATGGTATTAAAGTGTTTAACCATTGCTGCTGTTTCGCTATGTGTCCTGCTGGTAGATGAAGAGTTTCATTCCAAAAGACGATCCAGAACCATGCTGATGAATAAGTTACATTTAAATTGATTATATTCAGTTAAATTATGTTTCAGAAACACCTTCTTACTTCTTGTAATATTAAGAAAAGGTATTGCTTTAAGCTCATATTTATTTTGAAAGGGTTCTACATACAGGATCAAATACATGATCCATTTTATATAAAAGAAAAGAAACTTGAGATTAAATGAAATGGGCTGAAATGCTTTTCATTAATTGTGCTTTAGCTCATGTTTTTCCTTTTATAGGTCATGAAAACATGTCTTTTTGGAATGGGTCTCTGCAGACGTCTGTAGACCATGGAACTCAACTGAGCTTTAGGCAATGAAACCCAAAACAAAAGCACGAAAAGTAAACTTGTCATACCTGTAGAATCTGGGAAACAATAGCCAAATGAGACACCCTGACTGTTTTCGAATGTGATGTACACGTGAGCAATAAAAGCCGTATTCAAGCTTTCATGTTCTGTTTGCTCCCTGTGAGGCTCCTTATTGGCTCTTGAATGTTCCTTTAAAGGGTTAAAAGGCAGCTGTGGAGATGCAGCTGGAGACACAGTGTGTACTGTACACTCTGGGTCAGTTTGATCAATGAATATGGTGGCAACTCTGAAGGCTACTGGATTTACAGATAAAAGAAAACTAAAAACTGGCCTGTATTTATCAATTGTTAAGGTCAAATTTACTTACTGCAAACACATTCATGACACAACAATTTTTCAATTTATAGTGTATTTGCGGTGTGATTTGCTTTAATTGGTGGATTTTTTAAGTCTTTTCTTGTGTGGTTGAACCTCTGCACAACCAGATGACAGTTCCATGGAAAAATACTTTGAACCAAACATTTATTTTACAGATTAAATGCTATATTAAAGTTGTGCTTGCTGTTATTTTAAAGATTCTTCTGCTGTAACTGGGAGCAGAGAAGAGCATCTGTGAGTCAAATCAGGAAGTGATGGTACATAATATTGCTGTGTCTGACTGATATGCAAAGTCAGACAATGAAAAGTCATTCATGGCAAACTGGCTTTATGCAGCAAACTCACTGCAAACTGACTTTTATAACACCACTGTGTGCCAGGTTTAGACATGTATATGTAACACAACATAATAAATCCAGCTTGACCGGCTCTAACCTCAGCCAGGACCCTCAAGATCATTCTGTAGCTGCATTGTTGGAAATATAAATTCATTCTTTATTGTGGGGCAAAATATATATTTGAACAAATGTCTCAATGGATGGAGAATGCCAGCACAGTAAGAATGGAAAATAAGCTCATTTAGTTTGCATATTTGCTTGCTCATCTGCAAACTGACAACCTTTAAAGAAGATTAACTGATGCAACAACGCCTAACAGATCAATGACACCGACAGCAAAACTGAACAGGCGAACTTTCCCTCACAAAATGACAAAAAGTAAAACTAGATAGGAAGGAAACCAGACAAATAAGGCATTTTTTTAAACAAATGATTTAAATTGTTCAACTGATGACAAAAGAAGTGAAAGTAAGGTACAGATATTAAAGCTTCACGGACAAGCGTGGCGGCAACAACCACAAACTACAAATGGCCATTTTATTTTGTTGCGCAAAAAACACGTTATCAACCAATCCTGTCCAGTCTCTCAGTTTGTCTAACGGTCCTGTTGTCTAACTATCATACATGCAAGCATTAAAACTGTCAGTATTGTTGAAGGAGGCAGTCCGTGTTTGACAGGATATGTTGCTTGCTAGTTTTCTGACAGATTAAAAGACGTGTGCTTCGTTGGGGCGGGGGCGGGGGCAGGGGCGGAGCTCTAAAAAGCAGGTAGCGGCTTGATTGGCCAAAGAGCTTTGGCGAGGCTGAAGCTACAAAGCCCGTTAGCCGGTGTTTCTCCTGGATAGAAAAAAAAGCAGGAGTTCCTGGGGTGGCAGCAGGTTTTGGGCTTTAGAGGGAAAGTGAGGCGTTGACATGGCAACGAGACTAACTTTCTCTTCTCTCTTATTGTGTCCACCCTTCGCCACGGCTCACATGGACTCAAACTCATCGATGCGCTGCTTGGTGTTGCCCTGGCGGATCTGGCGCAGGGTTTTGTACTTGTCTCTGCCTGCCCTGACGTTCTCGGCATGCAGCATGTCGTTCTGCGTTTTCTTGGTGTCATCCCGGGCTTCTGCCAACTCTGAACTCAGAGCCTGGACAGACAACAGAGACAGAGAGAGGGGTGATGAGAGACAGCAAAGAAGTGCATCATAGTTTAGGCAGCAGTGGGCCGAGATGACATCAGTGGTGGATAAAGAAAAAGTTTGACCGTCTGTTATTTGGTCTCATCTGTCACGTCTCATGGGTGGGTGGAATAGGATGGTGTGAGATGTATGAGGAGCATGGGCTGACAGATGTGCACAAAAAATATCACATCACTTCCTAATGCTGTGCAGTATGGCTGAAATCAATTTTATAATATGAACAACAACATTGTTTGGTATTCATATCTTTATCATAATCTACCAAATGTATGTAAGGTAACATGTAAAATATTCAAATTGATTGTTAATGCATGAGTTTCACCGTTGTGTATTACATGAAACCAAACCACTGAAAGAGCGTCACTGTTGCACACTTTTCCAGCAGCTTTACGGGAAAACCATTTCAGTACAGTATGTGATGTCCTCCATCCCTCCACATGAACATTAAGACATACAGATGGTAAGACTGCAGAGGAAGTCCAATGAGGTCAGAACACACACAGTTTTGTCAGGTGTTTCAGAGTGTGCCTGCATTAAGAATAAAATGAGCCACGCTTGTTTAACTTCTGCTTTGAGGAATGTTCAAAATTGCACCACTGCAGTCAGACAGCATGTGGCACAGCAGTTCCCTTTACTTACTGAAAGTGATGATGGTGTCGTTTCCATGTTTGGAAAACACTGAGCATGATTTGAGATCTTCCATCTGTATTTGTACCAAAATCTGAGAAACTGGTTTTTCAACTTTATGATACTGAAGTTATTTCTCAACAAGCATTGCTTGCTAGCCACAACTTTTTTGTGCACCTCTGGCCCCTGCACTTTGCTTATGAAGCCTTAAGAATAATCTCTTCTCCTCAGTCGGCTCTGACTTCACATTTTGACAGAGCCGAGGCTTGAAAGGCCTCAGACTCGGCTCTTGTAGAAATGTGCCTTCTTTGACAGCGAGCAATGCTGAAGTTGCCGTTTTATTCCCCATCTCTGCCCTCTTGCGCTGCGCCTCTACCTGTAGCTGCTTCTTGACACGTTCGTTCTTCTGCGCCTCAGTGATGCGTTCCTCTTCGCTGCGGTGGCTGGTGACGCCCTCGCTGAGCAGCTCGGCACTCGCTTCGGCGTTCGTTTCGTCCTGCTCGTCGTGTTCTGGGGCCGGCAGTGACGTTATGGCCGTCTTCAGCTCCTCCCTGGTCTTCTCCAGGTCGTCTTGTGCTGACAGAGCCTGGAAACAACACATGTGCAAAGTTACAGAGGGAAAGAGACACTGACAGCTTACAGACATGAGTACGGACAGATGCACACACATTTAACACACATTTATTTTTCCCTGAATCCTTTTAGAAAAGGTGTCACAGCTTTTTAAAGTATTTCAGAACAAGAATTTGCATGGATACCTTTGCATGGATACAGACATCAGGGTTTACATGCAGTGAACTGTATCATCAGTCTGGAACCGTTTCCTGCTATTAAACAGTGTGCTACACTGACATAATACATCAAAGAGCCCTGATGATCAGTTAATGATGTGTATGTATAGAAAATGAAACTCGTGACATGATATGAAAGCTGATATAAAGCTGCCCAGGGGGACCCACAGTGGGACATGTGTTGTCCCTTTAAATCATTTATGGAGTCTCCACTCACGTTGGGATTCTTATGTGTCCTGTGATTCTTGTAATGACTCACGTGGCTTTGTTTAACACACTTCATGTGATGTGTCTAGCTGTATTAAATGAATGCCGGTTTGTACCTGAACAGAGGAATGCACAATTGCATTTAAAGATTTGACAGAAAAGTCCCATTAGAAGCAGCAATCCCAAGAATCTACTGCGGCAACTAACTGGCAAAAATCCTTTTTTATTACAAATCAAGCTTAACTCTGTTTGACAAGTCTTTGTCAAACGTTTTAGTGGTGTAGACAAACACCGATTCTTCTACAGTTTTCCTTAAACTCTTTACCCTGTTACATTAAGCATTTATTTAATATAATGGGACATTTGGCACCTGATGCCTGAGAGGAAGAGGAGTGTCTTCTCTTCTCTCTCAGGCTGCACCACCATAAATTTTCAAACTAAAAATGACCATCATGACTGCGAGGGTCCACTGATTCCACTCAGCCCACGGATCACAATTCAGTGTTATTAGTGAGCAAAGTCTGCTGTCTGTTTTCTGATAATCAACAGTGCACACAAGCATTGACAGGACAACGATCGACTGAATGACAGGGTCCTTGTTTATCACTGAACATTCAGTTATACAGCCATGCAGCTCATATCAATGAAACGTGAAAATAAACGTCTATATATGCAGAGAGACTGTTGGTATTGTATGAGGGATTTTAATCTCTTTTGAAAACTAGGAAACACTGTGAACGAGACAATTTTAAGTTGAGATCAATCCTCTCTTATCAGATCAGTACAACGTAACCGTTTTCCCATCTAACTCCCATTCTCCTTTACTGCAGTGGAGACTATATATAACCATTAATCCATTAAACCATTCATCTACCTGACTGTTAGAACAGATAGAGGGTTTTAATAGTTTGTGAACGCAGGTCTGATGTATCTAATGGTCGATTTTTGTAATTTCTGATCTGTGCATGTATCTAATTTTGTGCTACTTAGACTGGAGTAATGTGAAAATGATCACCGTGTCAGCATCAAAAATATTTTCACTGGCTGTTGGAACTCCTCTTGGAACACGTGATGATTTAGAGGCGTTGAGCTTTGCTTTAAAAAGCAGTATTTTTCATAGGGTTAGGGTTCGGCGGCTCACATCCAAACACACATTACCTGTTTCATAAAACAAACATTTATCAAACACACCCTCAATTATCCAAGGCAAAAGCCACAGACACCTGAAAATGAAAGGTACATTCACACGTATGAACACATACACGCATACTCTCACACATACAGTTCGGTCGGTTCAGCATACACGAGGCGTGGTGACTGTGGGTGATTAACAGCAGCAGCATCGTTGACTGTGCTTCCCTTTTTACGAACTGATTTTAACATCCAGTTTCTTCTGTACTGCACTCTCTTGCCAGAACTACCTGAGGGCGACAGTTTCACGGTATCCTGTAACCCGTTCTTATATTAATATGGAGAGGAGACAGCACAGTCAATCAGACGGAGCCACTAGTGCAGTGACAATAATGTGATCCCACACCGGCCTCCCACCCTAGAAACTGACTGCTGCAGCTGGCCAAGCTGGTGACACCGACGCAGAAGTCAAACCCAGATTTTTGGGGTAGTGGGTGAGGCCTTTTGCCTTTGTGCTAACTGGGTGCCATATAATGAGATTTTTACCCAGATTTTTATCTGATCAGTTGTTTTTTTAAAACACACACACACACACACACACACACACACACACACACACAAACACACACACAGATACAGGAGTTACATTACTTTGTGTTGCCATTCTGTTGCTTCATCTTCTTTTTTCCTCTTGGCCTCCTCGAGCAGAGCGATTTTGGCAGTGAACTCTGCTAACTCAGCAGCCTGTTGCAGATAACAGAGACTGAACTCAGTGTGCTGGCTAACCAACAGCCCCAAACCGCAAAGTACTGACAATTTACAGCAATATAAAACAGACAGAAGCAACTTCACGTATTTGACAAACTGGTAGCTGTGCTTGATTTTCATGACCCCTGTATTCATTACACCAGCAAACCCTGAACCAAACAAATACTGCTGATCGACACTTAAGCCTTTACTTGTTGAAGGCATAATAAACTGTAAAACAAGAATAAGGTATGTCAAATGTCTGAATCTTGGGATTTAATTTAGCTATTAGTGATTTAAAGCTCACACAATCACTGCTTTAATACAAATAGCTTTCCGCAAGCTGACACCTAATATTTCTCCAATAAATGAATTTGTTGTGCTGCTGGAAGTGTCTCTGAAGAGTTCATACACATTATAAGTCATGCTGTGCAGATGTCTGTTATTGTTACTATTCATAGACGGACAATCCCAGAACCTTCCACACAGAGCACGAGGCTCACTGAATGAGTATAAACATTAGCTGAACCACAGGCTAGTCCTCACAGTCAACCCAGGTCTTTTGACACTGGCAAGTCAAATTAGCATTAATCAGTCCTCTAACATGAGAACTGTAGCATGGTTCAGCAGCTTTGTTACAAGTTTAAAAAAATTGACCTACTTGACAGTCGTGATTGTTTAAATGATTCAATTCAACATTTCCTTCATAATTCAGGCTGAATAGAACCAAACTAAACCTACAAAGAAGCACTAGGCTACAGGATGCTGGAGGTAGGATCAGCGGCTGTGACTGATGTGTGAGTGCAGGTACCAGTTGTTCCTGGTTCTTCATCTGGTCGGCAGCCTGCTGAGCCAGCGCTGACTTGGCCTCCTCCGCCGCCTGCCTCTCCCGCTCCAACCGCTCTGCCTCCTCCTTTGCCCGCTTCCTCTCCTGCTCCAACTCCAGCGCTTTGCGAGTCTGCTCCTCTAACTCTGCATGCATACACATGTAAATATACTCAGTATAAACGTGTGTGAGCGCGTGATCAAAGAGGGAATCCGACAAAATGTGAAAGACACTGCGAGAGAGCTGCATCTCCTCCTTATTTTCCTTGAGCCAAAGTTAGTTTTGCAAATGACTGATCTCCTCGAGCCATGGAGCCATTCAAGTGTGACCATTCTGAATAATGATGAATTCATATATTTATTATTATGTTTAACTGAATTAAATTAATTCGTTTTCTGTTGTGCTAAAACAATTTAAAGTGCACCAGTCCAACAAGCCTTATTAACAAGTATCTCTGCCTCACTGTCTGTGCTGTTTGTCTTCATCGTTGCTACATTTTTCAGCATTAAAAGGTCATATAAAGACATATTTAGTTTCACATTAGCAGACGTTTTGGTTTTTTTTGGCACTGCTGTATTTTGAGAAGATATACAGATGACCTTTCAACTTTAGGAAATGTTGTTATTAGAGTGCAGGGTTATTCATTCAGCTTGGGTTTATCAATTGTTCTTTTAATGCCTGAATAGTTTTCCATTTTCACAACTCAACTTCAGTTTGGCTACTTTTTGTTGTTAGACTTTTGGACTTTTTTGATTTTTTTTTTTTATATTGGTGCAAATAAGATCCCAGTTGCAGCTTCTGACACCAAAACCTTTTTTTTCGATACTTTCACACAATACATGTCTGCATGTCAACACATGCCTTTTTTTTCTAGTCAACAAAAAAAGCCAAACTTGTCTGATGACACAAGCAGCTGCAAAAGAAATTGATCTCAATAAACTAGACAAGAATGATCAAATAATAAGAAATAACTTTGACTTTCGGTGCTAACCTCGGACCACTTTTTGTTCAGCAGCTGCTGTGAGGACAGAAAGTCTGAACTCCTCCCTGTCAAGGCCTAAGACTCAGTGTGGCCCTCACGGGGCTCGGGGTACAGGAGCACCTGCTGTGCTCAGCTTGATGATGATGATGATGATGATGATGATGATGATGCAGTCATACCTTTCTGAGCTCTCTGCGTCTGCTCTTCAATCTGCTTCAGCCTCTCGATCAGCTCGTCCTTCTCTCTCTCTATCCGCTCCTTCTCCTTTTCAGCATGCTCACGCTTCTTCTTCTCGTTCTCCAGCTGCGCTCTGCCCAAATAACAGAAAACAACCATCACACTCAGCCGGTGACGTATCTGTCAATCCCATTAAGTTATACACCATGAATATAGTCTACAAGAAAATCTATACAGTGTTTGCATTGAGTCTGGTTTTAACAAGACATTTTCCCAATGCCATGTCAGCTGTGTTGCTGTCATGCAAATATGTTATCTGAATTCCTGCATTAAATAATTTCTTACAATTCTTTTTTGTTGGTGCATTAAACTTGCCGATAAGTGGGAAAATGTGTTTTGTAAGATAGAATTTCACACATTATGTGCGTCCTCTGCACTGACCACTCAAGTATCCAGAGGTTCATTCTCTGTTCTGCTGAGTGGCTTCATCCTTCCAAACAGCACGTGGAGACAAACAGCTTGGATGACTTATGTGAACGTGTAAAATGATCTGTGCTGTGTTTGTTTCCTGCAGAAAGAGCAGCTCTTGCACTAACAGACCGAACCCGGCAGAGAAGGACGATGAGCAGGAGTTTTTCAATGCAGCACTGCCCCCTACTGTTCACAATGCTTTATCAATGAACATGCACTTCAGACCTAAGCTGATACTTGTTCACCCAAAGCACCATGCAACACACAATGGGTGTATACAGGGAGAGAAGCTCCTATTAGGAGCTGACCTATAACACTAACTGCAGTCATCCATTGACTGTAAATACAATACAGTGATTCAGTGCCAGTGTGTTCTTCAACCTATTAGGAATGAACTAAAAAAGCATATTGGAATGCTGGAAAAACAGGAAAATAATATCTAATAACATTTGTGTACCTCTCCATCTGTTTGTGGTGCTTCTCCTCTCTGGCCTGAGCCTTCATCTGCTGCACCTCAATGGTGTCAGGCTTCCTCCTTCTCATGTACAGCTCATGGTTTCCCATACATAATGCCAGGATGCGCTTGTTGATCCGCAACCGAGGGGCGTAGAAAACAAAGTCCTAGAGGAGACACAAAGGATGGGCATGGCAGCAAAAAGACACATTTAAAAAAATATCAATCACACATCATTCCAACACTTACTGGAGCTTTCTTGTCGATGGGTTTGATGACAAACTTCTTGTCGTTGAAGGAAATGTTTCTGATCTCACTCCAGGGGAAACCGATCTTTGGTGACAACCTGAGGCAGCAGTGATGAGATTTTTAATTAGCCATTGAAAAAGAGATTAATAATGTAATACTTAAAACTTCCACTGAAAGTTTATGAACAGATGTGCATGCTTTGAAAGCTTCAAACATCAAATTTAGTGTTAAATGTTGGCTGTCTGAACAAAGCCTCTGTGTCCAAGTTTATTAGCTATGCTGTTCAACACCAGAAGAGGGTGCTGTGGTCAAACCAATGCAATCCAAGGTCATCGAGAATACACTGCTTTTCCCAGCTGTAACATAGCTGTGGAAAAATTCAACACTTGATGCATGTGACACACTTTTAAAGGCGAAGGGAAAGCTCTTTTCATTGTTGATGCATTATTTATGGAATTTCAAAACATGAATTTACTGACTGTGACAGTTGCCACTGCATCCAATTTTACAAAAGATTTCTTCACCCATTTGAAGTTTAAAGCCATCACTTCATTACAACAGGGGATCAACTGTAGCAGGGAATCTTCCTAAAATAGCTACGTGAGTGGGAGTTGTTGTCATTGACAGTAACATGTCTTCTGGTTTCATTGTCTTCCTCTTTATTTTCAGTTTTCAGTTTCAAAGAGGTATTGATCACACCAGCTAGACCAGAGGTTCCCCACCGTTTGGTGTCAAATACTGATGCCATTTGACGCTGTAATGAGTGAATCTGAGCAACTCTCACAACTTTGTAAGTATGTAGTCATTGTGTGTGTGTGTGTGTTTGTGTATGTGTGAGTTGGTTACTTGTCTTCGTGCTCGTAGATGTTGAGTCCCAGGGCGTCGACCCCCAGCCACAGTTCTGTGCCCTTCTTGTTTTTAATTTCAAAGTAGTTGACACCGTACATCTCCAGGTCCTGAGCGATCTTCAGGTACTCCATCATCGCATCCTCCCTACACGCACCCACCCAAACACACACACACACACACACACAAGCGCAATGACATTTATGTCTTCAAAAATCAGGATCCTAAAACGAGAGAGATAGTAAAGAGATAGTAAATTCTCTCCTCTCTATCACACACACACATCCACACACACTTACCTGAGCATGCTTCTGTGTTCCTCATGCCAGGTCTGTATTCTGTCTTCCCATTGCTCCTTTGTCAGCTTGTGTTGCTCCAGGACTCTACGAGGCACACATGGACACACGAAAGAAAAAGCAGAACAAATATATGTAAGAAATGAATGAATGAATACAGTGATAGAACCTTATGTTCTCTCTTAGCTAGACTGCTGCACTTCATCAGGCTGCAAGTTAGAGATTTAACTCAATATACTATGCAAAGAGTGTTTTACATGGCATAATGGTCTCACCATGTAGGAAATTATCACAACATCTGTAATATTAGGGGTTGACTGTAGCTCAGGAGATAGGGCTCATTGTTCATTAACGGCAGGGTTGGTGGTTTGTTCCCCAGCTCCTGGTGTCCAAATGTCCTTGTGGAAGACACTCAACCTCAAACTGATGGCCTGACCACACAAATGGTTTTCCATGGCAGCTCTACTGCAATCAGTGTGTGTTTGTGTTTGTGTTTGTGTGTGTGTGTGTGTGTGTGTGTGTGTTGTGTGTGTGAATAGGTGAATGAGAGGCAAACTGTAAAGCAGTGTAACCTTTTCAGCTAAGGCATTATATAAGTGCAGTCCATTTATTATTTATGTAAACTAATGCATTTTCCACACTTTTAATCTCAACATAACTTGGATCTTAGGGAATCAATGATTTCAATACATGTGGGTCCTCACAAGTATAGTATACTATAGTATTGTGTAGTCTAGTATGGATTTAGTATAGTATAGTTGAACAGTATAGTAGAATAGAGTACTATGGTATATTGTACACAGTATAGTGCAGAATATCCTGTACCTTTGTGGCAGTAGCCGGTCGGAGGCCAGGTAACCAGGCTTGTGAACGTCTTTGTTGTAATCTCCATACTTGGCCTGGACAGCATAGGAGGCCACCAGCACAGCTGTCTCTGGGGGACAGTAGTTCTCATCATTCAGAATGGCCTCCTTCACCTGCACACACACACACACACACACACACACACACACACACACACACACACACACACACAGAAAGACAGACAGACAGAGAGACACACAGTCTGTAGTAGCCTGTAGTTCGGTATAATATGAAAAGCAGCAGTCAAATCTGTCTGTATGTCTCTCTGGACAGAAATATGTGAAAATAATGACATTTTGGGAACTATTGGAGGGGGTATAAAAAGCGTGAGGATCTCCTGGCTTTGTGACTAGCAGTTATACATTTTCACTTTTCTTTTATGTGACAAATATGAGCAAAAACACAGTTTTCTAGCGTTTTTTCATTCACAAAATGAAGACTTTTAAACATTAAATATCAAACACAAGCAGAACTTTGCCTAGTACACTACAGTCAATCATTGGCAACATTTTCTACATAAATTAGGACTTATCTGGTCAAAGAATAATAACCAGACTGCACATTAAATTGGATGCCAACTTTTCCTACTTGGTCGTAGCCAAATTCTCACCTTAAGACCCCCAAACCATGCTTTCACATGAAGACAACTGCAAATCACAGCTCAGTTTTTCAGAATGTGTCCACCGAGTGACTTAGGTTAACCTTATCAGGATCAGTAATCTATCAGCTGTGGAGTACCTGCAGGAAGAAGAGTTTCTGTGTGATCTCCTGGATGAGCTCCTCAGAAACGTCCTCTGGGAAGAACTTTGCTCTGAACTTGAACTGCAGAGGATTCTCCTTCTTCACATCCTGCTGGGTCACCTGCAGAAAACATGCACACATGAGATTTTTAGGCACTTTGGATTAAAGCTTCTACCAACAGAATAATATAGTAAGATTACACACACAAGGCTTTCTAGCATGACAAAGTCTCTATACCACAGGAGGATGACTGTTTACAGGCTTTCATTACTTCAATATTATCATGTTTTCTAGTTGTGGGAATCAATTTATTTGCACAGATGATAAAAACAGGAATAAAGAAATTCAATAGAAGTGGTCGCATGGGTAGACAGTCTATGATTGGCTGCACTCTCTCACCTTCTTGTTGAGTTTGAGCCATGTGATGTAGCCTTTACTGTCCGTGTACTGGAGGCCAAAGAACCACACCTCCCTCAGACCCACTGTCTTCACCACCTGGAACACAATTTGCCACAAATGATTTTTGCTTGTTTTTCAGTTTACAGTTGGTACAGGACATCTAACATGGGTGTGGTTGAAGTAAGAGCTCTGCTCAGGCCAGTTAAGGTTCTTCCACAACAAACCGGGAAAACCACATGGATTATGCATGAGAGCACTGTCATGTTGAAACAGCAAAGTCTTTACCAAACTGGAACCACTAATTTGGCAGCATAGTATTATGCAAAATATCACCACATGCTATTGTATAAAAGATTTCTCTTCATTGTAATTCAGGGTCTTGACCTAAATGTACATAAAATTATGAAGACACAGCTGTCCACTTACTTCTGGCCATATATTGTGTTTCAATTTAGATTAGCTATCTATAATTAATTGATGTTTCCATTAAAAATGCACACACATACAAACAGACTAACAGCAACACAAGGGTCCCTGTAGAACAGCAAGGCAACAGTTTTCAGTTTTCCATCCTTCTTCCATTCCCTCTCCTCTTCTTCCTCTCCTTTCTTTCCCCTCCACTTCTAACTTTATATTCCCTTCATAGCCCCTTGCATGCTTCACGAAGTGCCGTCTCATTTATACAGAGAAAGAGAGAGAGAGAGAGAGAGCGTCCCTGAGGGGGACCTGCTTACTCAGACTCTAATGTGATTTACAGTCAATACGATGGCAGTCACTACCATATAATTAACTCTCCCTCATACTCAGACTCACATAAACGCATAAATAACCATGTCTATCAAATAATCACAGACATAAACAAGGCGAAAACACACTCAACCACCAAACCAAAACACTACAATGGTAACTGTACAATACATCATTTTTGCACACACACACACACACACACACACACACACGCAGTGCCTTCAGTGGGGCTGGGAATGCGGTATGCAGAGACAGCTATGCGGATGCTGTGAGCTCAGCATGCAGATTTAGGAGTGAAGCCTCAGAATGTGGATAAATGATTGGGGAACATTGGGATGAGAGAGAGGGAATAACAAGAGGAAGAGAGAACAGCAGAGGACGAGCAACATAAAAGGGACGGAAAAATCAAGCTGACTGGGCAACTGAACAGGACTCCTTCATTTTAGATGAAGACACTTGTTCATGCGGACAACTTTAAAAGATTTTGGTCCCTGAAAGTATTAATGTAATTAATGTAGAGATACAGGCTGACATGTTGGTGTTTGGGCTGGGCCTTTTACCATTCTGTGTGTGTGTGTGTGTGTGTGTGTGTGTGTTTGAGTGTGTCTTTATATTGAGCAGGACAGTATCTTTATTAATGGAGCCCTCTCTTCATTCATGTGAATTTCAAAATGAAACAGCTTTCAGGAGCGACTGCAGGCTGTTTTCTTGCATGACTCATTATCACAGAGCTCACCATTCACTGCTGGAATGCACGTAACCTCAACACAGCTCCAGAGCCCGAGGTCTTATAATAACTTGTTTAGTCCAAAAGTCCCAAACTCAAATCTATTAAAAAAACAACAACCAAAAAAAACATAGCAAATCCTCACATTTGAAAAGTGAGAGCTTGTGAGTGTTTGTTATTTTTGCTTGATGAAAGACTTGAATGAGTCAAGCTCTCTGTCAACTAACTAACCGATTCATCGACTCTGCAATGAAGTGTTATTCAGGAAATCCCACAGAAAAGTAATAGTTCTTGACTGGTTCCTCAAAAGGCTTTGGGGTTCCTCAAAGAACCATCACCAATTCAAGGACCTCTTTGTTTAGTGGATGGTTCTTCAGGTACTCCATATAGTTCTCTGAAGTATTTAAGGCTCTTCAACCTTACTGAATTATCTGATGATGGCTTATGGCCTAAAATTATTAGCGAAATTAATCAATTACAAAGAATAAATATGAAAACCCATCAAACATACCATATCAACCAATGCATGGATAACCAGGCTTTTCCAAGCAGTATGCAGCTAATTAAGTTTTCTTTAAGTCTGCTCAGTTAGCTAACCCACACACTCTGCAAGCTTAGCTAATGTTAGCAGGTGAATGTTAGCTTTATAAAATGCATCTAGCAAAGTGAATACGATAAGACATACGTATTGTTCTGCCATATGATGGTATAATATAAAGCAGAAGACAGACAAAAGTGCAACAACAACAACAAAGAACACGAAACAAAGATTCTCTCTTTCTTTCTGTCCTCCCCCCTCTATGTCACCACAATCCCAACGAACCTTGGAGGCTGACATGAAACAATGCTGAAAGCTGCCCTTTTACTTCCCAGACACACATTCACACACAGACCCACACCATGCACCCAACACTTCCATCCACTGTCTCCTGAAAGCTCCCAGTTTGGACAAAAAGCACTTTGTGTGTCATCTTTGTACAGAACCAGTACCGACCCAAACCCAGCCAAGCACCCACTGGCACACACACGCAATCACTCTCAGTATTGCTTTTCATTAGTAATGGATAACAAACAATGATTCTTCCAGCAGGTCACAAAGTTCACTCTGAAAAAGCAGATTTGAAGATGAGTTGCTGCTCTCCTCGCATCGAGTGACTGATGTATTTTCACCCCTCTAGCTGCAGTAGAAATCTCCATCCTTACAAATGATGGAGTGAAATGTCTCTTACCTGGTCAAACAGCTGTTTGCCTGTAGTGCTGGGCTGGATGGCAAACTCCAGCTCAGCGTCCATGGTGGTGACGCGCACATTGATCTGCAGAACAGAAAAACAAAATGCAATTTGATGAATGGACAAATAAACACTACATATACATGTATGAGGCCTGCAACTCAAAAAGATGAAACTGCTGAAGGTTTGGTTGTGATCATAGTCTCCACTGCAGCCAATAATAATGTCCCATCTTTGAACTAAAAACATTCTTTCTTCTTGGTTTTCTATTTCTAAAATAACCTCATATTTCCAGCTTTTGGGTATTGAATATTTAAAAATTTAATATTTTAAATAGTTGATGAATAACAAATAACGCAGCACTGGTACACACACACACACACACACACACACACACACACACACACACACACAACACACACACACACACACACACACGATGTTAGACAGTAATGGAGATGATCAGAAAACACAACAGGTGAAATTACATGTGAAGACGTTAAAATGTGTCAAAATAAAAGAAGAGGAGATACAAAGTGCAAACTGACAACAAGACATGCCAAGGAAATGAAATGGAAAGACATCAAAATGGTTAAGACAGTGAGAAAGAGTGAAACAAAGTGTGAAACAAACCTAAAAAACAGTGTGAAATAAATAAAGACAGTGTGATGGAAAAGACCACAATAAAATTTGAAGAGAAGCTTCAGCAAATAAGGAGCCAACTGGGAAGGAAGTCAAGCCTGTGAACTACTGTGACCCTCTGCTGGTGGGACAGCCTGTGCCAGCAGTGTGTGTGTGTGTCCTCCTATCAGACTTCTATAAATATTCTTTACACACACACAAACACACACACCCTCTGTGTTACATCCAGTGTCCATGTAAGGCGCTGGCTGTTTACGCTGCTCCTTCTGCCGGGAAGCAGCAGACAGGAAGTTGCTTTCACTTCACTCTAATGAAGCAAAGTTATCAGCAGTACTTCAGCGGCCTACCTTAAACACAAAACTATCAATAAGTTAAATGAAGGAACAGATGATGTGAGAGATGAGAGAAAAGAAAGACTAAGGGCCCTCAGAAACTACAAAGAGCATGACCTCTGCCCTACAGGGGCACGTCGACTGGCTCCTCAGGGTCCACAGGCCATCAGCACAAACGAGTGAAAGCCTGCACCAGGGTAACCATTCACAAGGGTGAATACATGAATATGATCACATGACAAGGAGCTAGATGAAAGGATGAGTGAACAGGATGATGAATACCTCAGCCCATTCAAATCAATGCACCCTGTATGCTGCTGTCTTTGTTTTACATTTTATCCTGTGCAAAAAAACTGAACTGAACCCAAACGCAGGCGCATGATTTTGAATTATTCATGATGATAAAATAAATAAATGTTTTAAGCCGGTGCAGAAGGGGATTATGGGAGTTGCATGCAGTCAGGTGTGACTTTCACAGCCAAATATGAGCATCTGGAAACTTTATTCAGGGCTGCTGCCACATCGACACTTTTTTTTTTTTTCTTTCTGAAACTTGAATTTTCATCAAACTTAACACAGTGAGTGTGCGCGTGTGTGTGTGTGTGTGTGTGTGTGTGTTACAGCCATCAGGCCCTTCTGGAGGTGTAGTATATAAAGCTGTGCTGTGGTGTTCTGTGGTGCACTAAGCAAACCCAGCTGCAGTGAAACCAACTGACACTGTCCTCGAGTAACCCTGACGGAGAGCGAGAGAGGGAGCGAAACACAGCAGATGAGAAAAGGGTATCACTGGCACAGTGAAAACTTGTAACCTGCCTGAGGGATAAAACTGCTGTGTCACTCGGGTGGGTGTGTGTGAGAGAGAGAAAGAAAGAGAGACAAAGAGATATAGATAATGCCTGAGGGGAGCCGAGTGCATCAATCATAAGAAACCAGCTGTCAGAATATACCAGACTCACAGACGGCTCAACTGACCTGAAAAATATATACACACACACACACACACACACACACGCACACACGAACCACGCTCTGCAGACAAAAGCAAAGCAGCTCTACCCCCATGGCCTCTGTACACACATACACACACAAACACACACACACACACACGCTCACATAAGAATACCATGCTGACAAAAGATGTAACCAGATGTTTGGCATATTTGCTTGTCAATCAACTAATTAATTAATAAAGAGGAATTCTGACCCAAATTCCTTTCTTTCAGATGCTGAAATAAATCCATGGCATTACTGAAGTTGAGCCACGTCTATATATCACTTTGAGATCTTCACACTGCCGGGGCCCCCTGGAGCTCACCTGCTTAGAGCATGTCCCATATATCAAGCCTGAATCCTGACTGCAGTCAAACAGGTTGGAGTCCAGCCCGAGGCCTTTGGCTGCATGTCATCCCCCCTCTTTCATCTACCTTTCCTGTCTCTCTCCAGCTGCCATTACCACAAATAAAGCAGCAAATGCTAAGATACCAATGGTCTCCATTTAAACCTGTCAATTTGTGTTCTTGTACTTCTAGTTATGAAAATCAAATATCCAATGAGGGAGAAGAAAAGATTTGGTTGTAAGTGTGTGTTTTAAGTGTGTGTTTTGCATTTGTTCTGCTCCAGTTAAAGCGGAAACAGTGTTTGTTTAGTAGATGCTGGGAGAGTATGGGAATGCAACCATATGGTGATGGTTTGTGTGTGTGTGTGTGTGTCACAGCGAGACGGACAGCTGTCTATATGTGTGGGAGCATAGCCATGTGGTGGCTTTACATGCGTGTACAATACGCACACACAATATGGCCTTTAACTCTGTCTCTGTGTTCTGCGCTGATAAGGTCGCCATAGCAACGCCCTTGTGGCTGATTTTAATGGAATTGTCTACAAAGCCTTGTGGACATCCTAAAGCGGGATTTAACACTTGACAGGATGACCTACAGAGGATTGACCCCTCTGCAGGTGAGATACAAGCTGGGCAGTTCAACAGAGAGACAACAGCCAAGCAGGAGGAGAACAATGGAACTCCACTCAAATGTGTCACGATTAACATTTATTAATCTTTTTTTCAGCTTTATTGATTCATCTTTTAGTTAATAAAATGTCAGAAAATAGAGAAAAAATGCTTATTTTGTATGACCAACAATCCAAATGTATGTATTTTACAGTGAAAAGCGGCAAATCCTCACATTTGAGGAGGCTGAGTTCCAGAGAAATGTCAACAGTGACATTCAAGACAACTAAAAAGGTTCATCTGTTGTTATGTTGCCACCACAACAAATGGTGTGTGATGATAAATAAAATCCCATCTAAAACCTAGAGTTGCTGTTATAATGGATGACCACAGATAAAAAAAAAAAAAAAAACACAATAGAAGGAGAAAAAAAAATAAACCACCTCTGGAAACGCTCTGCAGTCCTGCACAGAGGTGAATAACTCCTATTTCCTTTGTGCAGTGCAGTAAGAAAGGCCCGCCGAGTGCAGTCTGCTGCTGTCTGTGAGGGGAAGTGTGAGTGTGAATGTGTGTTTGAGTCATTGTGCCTGCGGACATTTGGACTGAGCTGTTTTAACATGCAAGTAAGTGTGTGTGTGTGTGTGTGTGTGTGTGTGTGTGTGTGTGTGTGTGTGTGTGTGTGTGAGAGTGCTGGAGCACAAAGACACAGATACAGAGAGAGCAACATGTCGTGTAGCAGATAGCAACAAAACGTTAGCAGATAAAGCAGGCGGTCAGAGCCAGGCTGCAGACCTTTAATCTGCTGTTGACCGACCGCTTCTCAAAAAATGCTTTATGGTGTCAGAAATATATGAAATAACATTTGTGTTCTGTACTAGTAATAATCCAGTGATATTATCAATGATCACTCCTGCCTCTAAATATGCTGTTTTTATCAGTGCTTCTACCAGTGCACTGCGACTACTGCTATGAATACTGCCAAGACAAAAAATAAGGCACAGGTCACTGGCAGAAATCAGCCACCCACTTCTCCACAGTGGTGGTATATGGAGGCAAGCAGATCTGGGGCAAAGTGTTTATTATTAAGGAGGAAAAATGTGACACTGAGAAATAAATTTTCCACTTTGAAGCTGAGCTAAGGCTGCTTAATTCTAAAATACTGATGATAAAAATCTGCTTGGATTGGTAAAACAGAGCGACTGGCTGATCAGCTTTCAGCTGAAACTTTTCTTGCTCTTATTTATTTGCAAACTGAGTGAATGGAGTTAGTTTTCTACTTCAACTCATGTTTACAGAGCCGGATTAGAAGCCCTGTTGGTTTGTTTTGAAGTAAATTCAGTTAAGCGAATCTTCTGAATAGGCAGCAGCGGGATAATTGCTCACATGCTGTTCGGAGGGAGGTTTGGTGTTTAAACGCTGAGGAAGCTCTGCCAAACATTTGGGTGACGTGGTTGGAATCAGGATGCTGACTTGCACTTTGAAACATAACAAATCCATTCCCACAACAAATGAATAACTGCTACTGCCACACAGAACGTTACGCCACTGCAAAAAAACCTATCATCACCTACTGCAGAGGTGGAGTGAGAGCCAGTGAGCACCGCTCATTGTTATGCAAACCATCAAAACCACTGACTCATTCAATAACCACAAAGTACAACAGCATGCTCAGCTCGAATGAGCTTTTAATCACTTCATCCTGGTTGTGACTGAGAGGACCTAAAGTCAGCACCTGAATTAGAAGTGATAAATATACTGTGGTTATTACTCCACATATTAAATCAATACATCAGAAAACTAGGTTATATGACTACTGTGTGCAGACAACTTCCCAGTGACAACTAGCAAAACCCACCAGCATAAAAGACTGTAATATTGTACATGTATATTATTCCCTATGTTGAGGGTGAGCTACTCTTTGGATGTTCACTGTAGCCTCACTCAATAATCCAGAATGGCAGATTTATAAGATGATTTCAAGTAATCATTGATATACATCAGTATCAGCTGATAAGTAACAAGAAATTGCAGTTATAAAATGTCCCACTCGGTAGCTAAATGGTGCCTACACATCTTTAATAACCATTTTTAAATGGCTCCACTTTTCAAAAATGTTTGTGCTGAGGTTAAAACGAGGATCGAACCAGTGTCATGCAAAATCAAAGCTGGTGCAGGAGATTTCCCTCGCTTACCTACCGGAGTGCTGCTCAGCTCTGTTACTGGTGTCCAGAAGCTGTACTGCATGGACACCCCTCTCACTTACACAACTTGTAGCAAACTGTGCTTAGTTTATATGTTCAGTTTATATCTTTAACATTTTTAACAAATTTTTTGACCTCCTGAGGGACAGTCAGGACTGCGAAACAACAAAATGGAAAAGCTTTAATGAGGCACGCAGCCGTAACCTACTGTGCACAGTCTATACTCATTAGAGAGTAGGAGCATGTATTCATTGTAATTAAGAGTTGTGAGATGCGTTGGGATTTTAGCCGTCATAATGACAGTGCCATGTACAAATAGCTCTTGTGATGTTTGTACAGAGATTCTACCCGAATCTCGGCTCACGAGGCTCCGGGGAAAACAGAGCGTGCGTGTCTGTCTCCGTTCAGCAGGCTGTGTTTACCAGCATCCTCCGTGCCTCCATGTTATTCATAACAAGTAGTGACAGCTAAATAGTAGGCTAGTGTGTACAGGCAGAGGCCGCCCACGCAACACAGCCCACCTGTTGACTGTGTTTGTGTGTGTGTGTGAGAGACACAGACAGCCATAATTACAAGCTGTTGGTAGCTAAGCTGGTTAGCAGAGGCTTTAAAGGGAACCAGGGCCACGCTGCCTTCTTCACCTTTTCTCTTCTCTGTTTTCCATCGTCATCCAATCTTTCCACTCATCTACTTAACATTTCCGCTCTGACACTCTTCTTCACCTCCACTCCTCTATGTGTCCTGTACGACTCTCTCTCTCTTCACCTCTACTCTTTTCCTCTCCAAAACCACTTTTCCACTCCACTGTTCTGGTCTAATGTCTTTAGGTGCAGGCCTACACAGTACTGTGAGTATTCATCAGTCACGCTTTTAGCTTCTCCACGATGGCTCTTTGTGTTTTCAAACTCAAAGGAATGAAGGAAGCATAAGAGAAAATTCATCCATCATCATTGTGTCAGACCACGCAAGAGTCCACCCAGTCCTGGAACTGATGCTTTTCACAGCACAGAAATTACACAGGCATCTGTGGGTTGATCTGGAGTAGGAGAAGTTAGCATGGCAGACACAGCTTTGCCTCCGACTGAGCAGAAAAAACACATCTCCAAGTCAGAGTGAGGAGTGATGCGCAGAGCAAGAGTAATACTGATACTGCTTGTAAGGAGCAGCAAAAGCAGAGCAGAACCCATTCCCACAGTCCAAAGCAATGTTCTCAAATTGTCCAAAAAAACCAAAATATTCCATTTTAAATAGTATAAAACCGCCGTCAATCCTCACATTTGAGAAGCAAGAGCCAGAGAATGCTTTTTTTTTTTTGCTTGATAAATTAAATAATTAACTGATTCAGTTAAATTAAATAACTGATTGGTTCAGCACAAATTTACATTGACTTGTTGCAGTAGCTACATGGCTTTACTGACTGTATTTACTACATGGCCAAAACTATGTGGACACTCAAACATGGAACCTGGCTGCAGGGATTTTGTACAATTCACACAAGAGCACTGGTGAGATCTAGCAGTGATGCTGAGTGATAGGGTCTGGCTCACAGTCAGCCTGCCAGTTGATCTTAAAGGTGCTGGTTGGGGTTGAGGTCAGGGCTCTGTTCAGGCCAGTCAACTTCTTAAAAAAATGAAAAAGAAAATTATTTCTTTCTGGACCTCTGTTTGAGGTGGCTTTGCCCTATTTAGGCTTCCTCTACAATATCACTGTATGATATAACATTAAGATGTCCCTGAAATGGAACTACCCAAACCATAAAAACCACCCAGACCAAATGTACAGGGCCGTCCACATACTTTTGGCCATGTACTGTATTCCTGTAAATCACCATGCTATAAATAACACTGAGTGCAGCTTTAGAAATTAATGTGAATGTTTTATCCTGATGCTTTTAGTGCATTCCAATAAAGCAGTGACTGAATTTAGTGGAGGTTAGGGAGAGGAGGTGGGAGGAGTGGCGAACTTCACACCCTCCCTCTAATTAGATTTAGTGACTTGGATAATTTCCATTATATAAATGAAAATGGCCCTCTGAAATATTTAAAGCCTCCAGCACAGGCATACTGCCCCCTACACCAGCACCCAGCCCGCAGGGACACCATCACCAGGAGGGGCAACATGTGCAAAACGCAGCCATAAATCAATAATGTATGATGTCCCACCACATCTCACACCCTGAACAGGCCTGATGCACGCTTATTCACACACACACACGCACGCACACACACATAAATAAACAAAAATGTTAAGCACCTGAACATCATGCTTTCCACTCAAGCAGACAGATATATTGAAAAAATAAATGTGTATTACCACATGTACACACCTTTCAGTCGTATAGACGCAAACACATACAGATCTATACTCACACGCACACACCACACACATACACACACACCCTCTTCCTCTCTCTCTCTCTCTGTCTCTCTCACTTGCCGTTGGGGAAACACATACGCTGACCAAAACATATGGGAAATCAATACATCTTTTAAAGGATTCTCCAGCAACATTTAACCCTTCAGGGTGTGTGTTGGATGAGCAGAATGTCTTTTTTTCAGCATTGTCTCCATGTTTGCTCTTATCTTCATTTTCCTGTGTCTCCATTCTTTGTCCTTGCTCCTCTCAAAAGCATTATCTGCAACTATGAAGGGGTCAGTGTGCTTCCAACTAAAGCCCCTTTCAGACATGCACCCCTTTACGTTCATCTGACGCCAATTTAACATGTGGGTCTCATGTCTGGATAAGCACCCAGGTCACTTTAAAGTAGGAGTAAACGGAAGTTAAGTTTCAGTAACATTTCCTTGGCATGAGTCTGAACTGAATGCCATCAGATTAATGTAAAGAAGGAAGATGTGAAGAAGGTGAGAATAGGCTCTCAGTGCTGGTTACGATAGATAACACATATAAAGCCTTTTTGGCCACGTCTCTGGCACGGCCCTGTGTGTCCAACATGCACATTAACTATACATGGACAGCCCTGTGAAATGTGAGATAAAGGTAAGAGTTGTGTCATGGCATTTCCTCTTCTTAACTTGATTAAATCACCTCCTGTTTGTCCAACATTCTCTTTGGTGTTAGCCTGCTGACACAGAGACCCCTTTGAACAACATGAAAGACGTGAATACCAGGGGACACCCCTGCTAGGTCCGGGGTGTATGTACACACAGAAATACCATTAAAACACAGCCTTGAGGAGGGTTATGGTCCAGACCAAATTCGCTTTTTAATGGCCTGCCTGAGGCTCTCTGGCTTATAGCCTGTCTCGCCCTGTCGGGACACAACAGGCTGTTTGTAAGTGGTTTACTCGCCTGACCTGCAAAATTATCAACGTGTTTCTTGTCTTGCATTTTGTTCTTTTGTTGCTCTACATGTCGCAGCAAGCTAATGGAGCCAAGCTAGCCTACTTGTTCAGTGATTATAAAGCGTGCCTGCAGGGGCCACTCAGCTTTAGCTTTTAATCCAGTGTGACATTTAAGTGTTTTCATGGAAAGAACAAGCAGAGGATGCACAGATGAAGCAGTGAAAGGGCCGATGGGTTTACTGTCCAACGGCTGGGCTTAATGTCAAAGTATAGCCTGTGATGAAACCAGAGTGGGAGTTCCCCTCGAGGGTGGCTTGGGTGTCATTTTTCTGGACTGGATAAGAACAAAGTTCCCGTCAATCAGTCCTCTCCCAAATCCTCTTTCATCCCTCTGTGTGCCTTTTTTCTTCCCTGCGGTGTGTTTCGATAATTTGAGCTTCACTCACTCGTTCCAACTTTCTCTTTTGTTCACTCCTTTCTGTCCACCTGCCAATCCACATAGCTCTGTTACATGCTCCTTCATGGTCAAACTGCACGACCGTTACGAGCCTGCTTCATGCAAACTGTCACTTTTTCCTTCTTTTGACCCGTTTCATCTCTTCTCATCTTCCTCTCCATATCGGTCACCTTCTGTCTCTCTCTTCAGCTCCCATCCTCTTGCTACTTTTTCCATCCCATCTCACTGGTCTCTTTCCAGGAATTGGGCCAGGCCTAATTCCCCATTACTGAGATTGATGGAGCAGGGGCTCGGTGCGATCGGTGGCTGGGTGAAGATAACTGTGTAAGCAGCCAGAGTGTACAGGCGGCAGGATTGTAAACACCCTGCAACTACAAGCGGCCAATCCTTGCTGTAGTTTTCACTGACCTCTATCAATCTATTTTTAGCTGATGTGAGAATCAGAATTTGGTTTAGGCTTACAGTCAGGTGCTGAGTTGCTTAAAGAACAAAAATGAGGTTGTTCAAAGGGTTGTTTTTTCTATTTACTGAAACAGATGTTAATGGAAATAATCCCTTCATCTGTGAATGCTGCTGTTATTTTACACCTTTGCTAACTGGAAGAAAGCACCTTAAATAGCTGGATGGAATTAAACATTTTCTGTGTAATCACTGTCAGACCATATTGAACTGATAATCTTTGTATACAACAAAACAAAAGAGCTCAACATTTCAAAACATCAGTAACTTTATTGATCAGTAAAACAGTACTGTGGTTACACGCTGAGCCTCTGCCACTGGAGTTTATGTTCCTAATTTCAAGGTTAAGCCATGGTAAAGGTAATATAATAAATGGCTTCACAACCCTCAGACCATAATCCTGTTATTCAAGCTGCGGTGCAAACTCAGCCTGTATGTGTTTGTGTCAGGACAACATGAAAGCTCCCACTGTCCTTCAGTCCTAAAATAGAGCAGAGAAAGCCCTCTTTGTGTTTGCTCCATTCAATAGACAGGACAGTTCCACAAAGTGACCGACTGTGTGAGCGTGTGTGTGCGTGTTTTCCCAAAACTCTGTGCACTCCTGTAGCGTATTACTTCTGACTGGGAGAGCTGCTGACAGACCCAGGGCTCACTTAAAAAAACAGATGCACGTTAGGAATAAAGAACAATGGCCTATTTCTGTTTGCTTCTTACCTATTTCCTATCAGTGCCTGAAGCCTGTGCAGTTAACTCCTCTTCCAAGCCACAAACTTTAACCTCCTGAGTGCTAGTCAGTGAGTGTGTGAGTGGAGCTCACCAGTTATTGCACTGGTTGGATCGAAACTGATGATCTTAGCTACAATCAGTAAAGAGAGCTAATTGTCCCAGAGTCCCTGAATGTTGTAAAGAGCCAAATTAACTAGCTGTGGTACAAAACGTGATGGCTGATTCAGCTTTAGCCTGTTTAAAGCTTCTATAATAAAAACAGAAATGAAGCGCTCTGCAGACTCTGGTAGCTCCTGATCAGTTTTTACACATCCCCTGCAGATAAGTGCTTGGTCATCACTCATCATTCAAAGCTTCTACTGAGGTTTTTGAATAAAGCCTTGAACGTCTGTTGTCATGTTTTATGTTGCCTATCACCCACAATAAAAGTCAACATAAATGCATGTAGGAAGCAGGCTCATTCAACAAAGGCATAAAATATTGATGGTATAATAATCACGCCTTAGGCTTACGGCTGCCTTTCTCCATTAATACAGATGCGTGTGAGACACGCAGGAGAGCAAACAGTTCTTTGACCACAGTGAAAATGTTGTGTTGAGTTATTGGAAATTGGATCAGACATGTTGGAAACACTCCTATGCAGCTACCATTTGAATCTAATTCTACAAATAGTATAATATTAATAATATTAGTGCAGCTTAATCGTTATCTGCAGCCGTGCAGAAATACTGGCTTTAAACAGAACAAACAGACATGCACAAGCAGCGTTCAAAGCTTCCAACTGTTCAGCACAGTCCTAGTTAGAGAAGACTTATGGCTACTGGGCCTGACTAACACCAACTTTTATCCATTGGTTAGCGAGTTCCTGTCAGAGGTAATCAATCTGAATATTACACATTCTGCTCTTCTGCAGTACAGGCAGTAACTCTCTACATGGCAGATACACAGGGGTGGTGCAAACATTAATCTCCAGCATGTTGGGTACTAACCGGTTTGGGCATCTTTCTCCTCTCTCCGCCCGTCCCCTGTTGCTGAGAAAACAGAAAGAATTCGTCCTCCGTCTTCCTGCCTCTCTCCGGGGCACCAGCACCTGGGACACAGCAACAACAAAGACAAATGCACCAACGTCAACAGACAAATAACTCAGACATGAGGTTCAGTGTACCCCTCAGGCCGTCACACAGTGTACTGTTCTGTGTCTCTCTCCTCTTCTATGTTTCCCGTTTGTCTCTCTCTACGTCTCGCAGTCACTACTGAAAGAGACAGTGAAAGTAAAAAAAAGGAAAGAAAAGAGGACAACAGCCTGGATGGGGAAAAGTTGGGGAATTTGCAATTGATTTTTTTGTTATAGGTAATGATTCTAGCAGTTTCTGCTCTCATTGATAAATCATTCAGTCCTTAAATTGTCAGAGGATAGCAAAAAATACACATCAGTTTTCAGCTTCAAACTGCATAGTGCTCTCAAATCAACAGTCCCAAGTCCGAAGATATCAGTTTACAATGATATCAAACAGAGAAACGAAGCAAACACTCACACAGGAGGGCTTGAATGAGCAAATGTTCGTTTACTTGACATATTATTAATCAAACCATGAATCGATCATCTCTGAATTGCTGTGTGGTTGAGATTCATGCAGTGGCGTAAGTTGTGCAGGTGAAAGTCAACAATAGTTCTCAAATGGACATTTCTTCAATCAACAATACAAATGTTAGGCTAACTGGACTTAACTGCCACCACCAACCATGTTTCTGCTGAAGGAAAATGACAGGACAGATACTTCAGCTGCTGCTGATTGATAAGCACAAAATCAAACTTCTCCCAAAAAGAAAACTGCCACCATGAACACGTCACACAGAATAAGGCAGCGAAAACAAAATGGCAGTTCAGTTTGATGATCAGGCCGAATCAAATAATCGCTTCATCACTTACAGTATATACCAATGTCAAGTTAAGTTTCAATGCTGCATCTTTGAGAAGAACTACTTAAACCTAATTGTGGTGTGAATGCTGCTGGATGCTGACTTTCATTCACATGGAGAAGAAGCTGAGGGAGTGCAAAGAGGTGGAAAAGTGGGAAAGTGTTTAATTAGTGCACATGGGATTATAAAACTCATAATGTATAAATGAGGTGGAACATTTTGAGGTTTGAACAGTTTCTAGTTAAGAGTATGAACAAGACTTGAAAAAGTGTGAGTTGTCTAAGTTCTGTATTTGTGTGTCAAACTTCCCTAATGAGCTCATCTTCATCAGCTGCTCCCAGCTGTTTGACTCCTGACACAGAGTTCATTTCATAGCTCAGTGACAGTAACTCTTATCCCCTAAGTTACGATACCAGAAGAGAGAAGAGCAAAAGTGTGAAAATGCATCAATTTTGAACATCCTGTCCCTTCAACTGAACGAGAAAAACTTCCCACAAAACCTGGAATACTTCAGCGTTCAAGTATTAAATGCACGAAAGAGAAAAGTAAGCCAGAATGACCTAACTGAGCTGAAGATTTTGCTGTTTAATGAAGTTTCTGTGTTCAAAAATGTGGAAGGAGCTAAGTGCCAAAAAACATGGCAGAATAATAATAATAATAATAATAATAAAGATCTTTTGCATAGAGTAATATATACTGCGAATGCTTATGGCTCCTCATGCCCTGATGTTAACAGCTGCGACTGAGCTCCACTACAGCTGGAGTGCTGCTGAAGTTAGACTGACAAAAGTGCATCTGGACTTTTGTCCAACATGCTTAGTGGCAGCTTGGGAAAAACAAGAGTTGAGAAGCAGAGCGGTGAAAAGAAGAGAACAGGCAGTTACAGAGAGAATTGGGCAAGTGGCTGAGAGGAAGGAGAGAGAACTCCAAAAATAGAGACGCAGAAATCTTAGAGAGGGAAACAGAAACAGATAATGATAGAAAAAAAGTTTCCGCTTCTCACTTTTGCTCTAATTTTCCTCTCTCTTTTTTCTCTCTGTTTAAGGTGACCTGCTGACTGCTCGCTGTTTGAAGCGATGGTTATCTGGACGCTGTGGGTTGATCCAGAGCTGCACGTCAGCTAAACGACTAGAATCTAAAATAGAGAGAGCAGTTGGTAGGTGTCCCATAGGTGCCAGATCTTTGTGATGTGCGAGGCCAGAAATAGACCTTTCTCAAGTGTCTGCACAGAGAATTAAACCAGGCTCAATCACAAGCTGGGTCTGAGGGCAGGAACAAGCTGAAAACGAACGCTACACTGAGCCGAATGAACTGACAAAAAAACTGCCATCTCTGGTCGTGTCGCCTCTGTCCTTCTCGTCTGTGTCGCAGACTCACCATGAGTGGGGCTCAGGAAGATCCTCCACACACACACACACACACACACACACACACACACACACACACACACAGTATATACCTGTATATCTGTACCAAATATTTAACATTTGTGTAAAAAGCCAGAGTCCACTTTCTTCATTGTTTTGGTTGTGTGTTTTGATTCTATTTATTTACGATGTTTAAAAAAAAAAAAAAAAATCATATTCCAGTTCCAACATGTGAACATTTTTAAGAATTAATAGTTCATTGCTCTTTGAAAGGGTGTACTCAGGATACATGGGAGGATTTTAAACGCTGTGTACGGGTATTAGAAAGGCTTGCGATGCACTATACAACCATAATGTACCAGCCGAGGTTTGTTCATCAGCCGGCCTGATTCAAAGCATTTGTATTTTCATTTCCAATATGCAAAGCAGACTTCATGCGGCTTGGTCGGATTTGTAAACACAGAAATATTCAGCGTGGTTTGTGGTGAGACGGCGGTTGTGAAAAACAGGGTTAGATCTAAAAACAAGCAGAGTTTTTGACTTGACAAACATTGTTAACAGCTGTTTAAGAGACCTGGACTTAAAACATGTACTTCGGGTACATAATGAATGCAAGACATTCCCTAAAAGTGTTCATGTTTCTATGGTTACAACAATGAACAGCTGAAACCATCACCATGACAAAGCATGAGTCTGGCTTCTCCCTGCCTTGAATCAGATGAACAGGCTGTATATAAACACACTGATCGAGGACAATGCTACACACATTTATGCAACAACAATCCAGTAACTTGAGCCACTGATATTATTAGCACATGTGCTGCTGTCCTGATTGTGTATCTGAAAATGTGACATCAGTTCTGTCAATTCCAAACTATGACTAACTTCAGCAGAGAGCTTTGCAGCTCATTCAAGTCCATGTAGGTCACAGGTCTCTCAGTGCCTCTTCAACAGTCACTAAATGCTCCATTTCCATTAGGATCAGGTCCCAGACTGAGGAAAGGGATTTCTACATATCTGAAATGTATTGAATGTTCTTGAGGCAAACTGCAAATTTTATAATCACATCAGAGAGCGCTATGAATATCCTTTGAAAACGTGGCCTAATTCAGCCCTAATTCTCTCTTTCACATTAGTCTTGAGAAAATTCACTTTGATGTGCCACATAACTGTGAGGCATGTCCTCCAAATCAATGCACGCCATCAGTACCTTCTGGGGCTGAGTCCTCAAGGTATGTGAGGCCTGCGATATGTCAAAGTGAGCCCTGGAAATCAAACCAGCCTCATTGTCTAGGCACAAAAGCAGCTCAGCTAATTTGTCCTCTATAACACCATTTACATTAGAAATCATTCAAACACAAGATGAAAGACAGCAGAGTAATGTTTTAATCATTATTCTAAAATAGGAAACCAAACTAATGTTTCCACTATTTCACTGAATATTAGATGATCCCAAACACTTCAGCAAACAGTGTTTCATGCCTTAGTGTAATATCTTTTATACTGAATTCAAAGAAGAACAATTTTCAGTATTTCCTCAGTGTTTTTCAGTGTGAAGCTGAACATCGGGGTCCAGGCTGTGTTAGAGCTTTGTTTCATCCCCTGCTTGTCTTCAGTTGGTCGGCCTGTTGTAATGCATTGCCTACACTCCCTCCCCACTGGGCATTGCATATCTACTTGCAACATGTAACATGTATGTTCACAGATGATTGCAAAAGAGAAGAGTTTCTTACATTTCATTTACAAAATCTGCCCTGAGCAACATAACAGCCCAAACTTGACCAGCTGTATTAGGTTATTTTATGCTGGGTCAGTGGACTGAATCAGCATCATTTCTAATCAATGAACTGCTACACCTCTGAGTCCAATGGCTCCTTGCAGTAGTTACAGCAGGAAAGATAAAAGCACCACACACATCCTAAATGTGTTGTAGGGATAACTTGGTATCAGCCAGCCATGCATATCAAGTCAAGACACTGAACCTTCATCAGTGTAAGTCCCTGCGCTAAATGCCTACAATCTAAAGCAGGCAGACATAATAAAATGGCACAATATGAGAGTTTATCAGCTGAGCCTCCCTGTGCAACCTCCCTCTGCCTCTACGTCTCCTTTTCTCACACTCTTTATATTACACCTTATCAACGGTGAGAGACGGGGTGAGGAGTAGAATAGTGCACCGATGAGAGAAAAAGGAGAGTCAGGAAGGGGGGGGGGGGCACATAAGAATTCAAAGCTTGCCTTGACCCATATACCTGCAGCCATGAGATAGGTAAAGACACTGAATACTAAAATGTCTAACGGACTGAAAGCTGTCTGACTTCTTACAAAGTTGGAATTTAGAAGATGAGGCTTTAAAAGAATAGTGCAGGCATGGCTTATTAATCCATGCTGCACACGTTAGAATATTCAGAGCAAGTTAAATATATCCTGGAATCTCTTCCTCTTCTTTTCTATGTTCATTCTTTAGGTCAGAGCAGCCACCAGACGGATGACATCAGCTTCGCTCTCCATTCGGCAAGGTGAAAGTGATTAGCATATACAAAATGGAATGGATTTAAATGCTCCGGGCTTGATGTAAACACAGGAGCCTCTGGCCTACACACGCGTACCTAAGGGTGAACTTTAGTGTGTGAGGTAGCATCTGGAGCTTTCCAGAAGAACACACAATTGCTCTGTTTAGCAGCCCACAAACTCATAAACCTGAAGCCTTCAGGGTGTGTGTGTGTGTGTGTGTGTATGTGTGTAACCAGAGGGTCGTTCCCAAGCGGATACAGCTTCCAGGTCACCATTCATGCAGAAAGAAAGTGTTCTCTGTGCACATTACGCTCCTTCATCTCCGTCTCTCTCTTGTTTTGTCCGACTCAATCTCAACATACTGTTGCATTTCACACACTCTTTTACAGAGTGTCCTGTCCGCCTGCTGGACACACTCCTGCCCCTCCTCCTCCTCTGCATTCCACTCACCTTCAACAACACTGCAGGTGGGGTTTGCTTGGTTCATTCATTCTGACTCTCCTTCTCGATTCTGACCCTGGGTCTGATTCATGGCATACTGTTTGAAAACAATAAAATAAAGCTGAAGACTGTGGCACCTGGTTCGATTCATTCTCTGCTTGTCATCTTTTATTCTGAATTCTTCTGAATTGCTTGCACACATCAGTAATTTGCTTCTTTTCTAGTAATCTCATTCTCAGCCTTCACTGAGTTTATTGCCTCTATCATTATGAACTTTGACTGAGCAAGTGAAAGCTAAGCAGCTGCTAAACATTGTTTTGGTTGACAGGTTGAGGTTTAGCTCCTGAGGTGCTTGTGGTTAGTGTGTGTGTGTGTGTGTATGTGTGTGTGTGTGTGTTCAATCATTGTTGGGTCCAGCTAGCTACACAAGTATACCAAATCTTTTATCTAATTATCTAATAGTTAATAATAAGATTAAATAATCTTTTATTAATCCCACATCGGGGAAATCTGCATTGCTGCAGCAGCAGAGGAGATGAAGCATCCATGTGTTCAAAGTGTATCTTCTTCAGTGGAGGAATAGGTCACTATTTGTGTTAGGTCTGTCATCACATGTGTGTTTGCAGAGGCTACAAAATGTCCTGCTGTACAAAGTGCTAGAGACAACACACACACACACACACACACACACACACACACACACACACTTCCGACAGCTGTTATAACAGCAGGAAACTGTACCAACTGCTTTGCTTGACAACAAGGCTTTACTTGTACAACAGAAGGGCTAACTGATTTCTCCTCGAGTGGAAGCAGGAGAGTGTTTGTCAAACAGCACAAATGGCCTGTTCAGGGTAAACTGGACGATCTTTTCGTGGAGGGGGGCTTAGGATTTAAAATTCACTTTGTCACTTACGCTGATTAACAGGGCTCAGCAAGCCACCATGCCACCAGAAACATCTCTACATGCGCAGCAGACTCCAGATTCTGGAGATTATTTTAATAACATCTTAGTTATGAGAGTTAGTTAAAATTGCTTTAATGTGTGCACAGGAAAAAAACAATCATCATCATTCCTTCAATCACTGATTCCTGGTTCAGCGGGTCACCTCCAAACCCACAAACATGAACACACTGTAAAATAATGCTGCCACTTTAAAAGCCCCTTGCAGTGCTGCTTTGCTGCCACTACATAGATTAAAGACTAAAGTTTTAACAAATGTACTGCGTGTTGCAAAACGTGACTCCTTTCTTAATAATGTCAATGTAAATAATGTATTCCAAACAGGTTAGACGTGCAGGCTGGAATCGCCTTGGGACAAACACAAGGAACAAGGAGAAAAGAAGGGGAACAAAGAGGATCTGGAGGAACACACTGAGCGTCAGTCTGGATCTTGACAGTTGAGTGCGGCACATGGAAGTTCACCTAATTTGGTTGACAAAAGTCCCGTCAAGAGTCAATATGAACAACTAAACACTTGAGACAAATGATGCTCTCAAGCTGAGCAGCAGTCTTAATCCAGAATGACACTGTGGTTCTACCACATGCGCACATGCATGAGGAAATAGACTGGACCACCTCACCTGCAGTAACCTCAAACGCTGCTACTTCCTACCAGGTCTTTCCTTTCCATCTCTGTTTAGCAATCAACAGCAACAACAGTATGATGCATTCAGCATGAGTGACATTCATCTGATCAATATTTACTGCAATAAATATTCACTGAGCTAAACAGTGACAAAAACCAGTCAATGTGTTTTAACAGCTGTTAAAATGAATGGAAGTCTCAGATGAATGGCATCATCGCTACCGTCAGCGCCAGCTTGGTGCTGACATTCATCCAGGTTGACTTAAGATGATTTACAAGGTTGACGTTGACCCAAGGACACAGGACAGATGTTGGACTGAACACATGTTGGACTGCTGTGTAGGTTAAACCTGAGGTCACCAGACAACTCTGCATAAATCAAGGATGGAAATATGACAGTAAGGAACCAAAACTAAAACAAAGCCTCAGCCACGTGTTGTCTGTACTTCACATCTGGAGTGACTCAATCTGTTGCAAAAAGTCACATTTCAGAGAAGCAGAGCAGGATGAATTACAGACAAGCAGATACAGAGAAAGAAAGTGAAAGAACTCAAACAGACAACGACGTGACAAACACGAGAAGCTAAAAGTCAGAGACGGAAAGAGAAACCAGATAGTGGGCGCCAGTGAAGCTGGCTGTGAAACTAAAGTGTTTGCTCCCTGTCACCAACCGAAGCGACCAAGTACCACACCTGCACTGTGTCTCAGAGCTGCAGACAGCAACTCTGCCTATCGATTAATCTGCACATTGTTTTCTTTATTAAACAGTTCATTGTTTTGTGCATTAAATGTCAGAAGACTTCATATTATTAATGAATCAAAAGTTGTATATTCAAATATATACCATGACTTTTTGGTTATAATAAGATTTCCTTAAAACAAGACCTTTCAACCAAGTGCATGAGGGATATATTAGAATAATATTCCATTATCTAAACCATCAGATTTGAACTTAACTCAGTGAAAAAAAGATCTCTTCAGCTGTACATTTTCATGTCTACTGCAGTGCAGAGCAACCTCCTGGTTCACCTTTGACCCACTGTACTTATTACTAATGCATGCATGCACTTTCACAATACAGTGAATGATTCTAATAGATATTTCTGGTACACTCACTTTTGTTTCATGCTTTCTTTTAGTTCGGGTTTAACTAGACTGGACATGTAACCACAACTGACGAGAACAAAAATAAGGGCCAATTTCAAAAATGTCCATGAAACATTAAAAGTGCACATGTAAGCAAAGGAAAGTGGACATAGCAAATGACAAAAACTCAGAGACAAGGGGAGATAGGTACAGTATTTCCTCCAACAAGCTCGCTGAGCCGAACCTCCTAGCATTCAGCATGAAGAGCTGAGCAGGCATCTCAACCAACACTTCCACTGTAGACCAGTTTCAGACAGTCTCACAGTAGCAGCTGGTGTGTGAAGAAATCGTCAAGATTCAGCCAGCTTCACATACACAGTCTGAGGCCAGTGTGGCCATTTCTTGATTAATGTGTGTGTTTTTTGTTTGAGTGCAAAACGGTCTAAATTTGTTTCTGCATGCACTAAACCAAGTACTCATTTCTTGCCCCAGAATACCCACAGTGCTGCGGATGCTGCTTAGTTGATCTCATCTCTCGTCTCTCTGTTTCCCCAGTTTCTCTCCAGAATAGAGCGTCCATAAATAATGAAGAGCTGTACAAACAGTTCAACTTCTCATTCAAAATGGATCTGAATAATTTTAAAGACCAACTCTGCAGCTGTCCCCAAAGGAGCCAGCAACAGTGACTTTAACTGAATTTAAGCCTGCACTGAAGTTGCATAACAACACAAAAACAACATTAACAACCTATTTTCTCCAATCATTCACGTGCACGTGCAGGTCTGGGCAGAGTAACTGTCTCCTCCTCTGATCTAGAGCCATGGGATTATTCAACAGGTCACAAAAAATAGTGCTGCTGAGAGAAATCTAAAACCAGCCGTCAAAGGTATCTCGTGTCATGATGCAGGTAGCCTCTTTCTCAAATGAGCTGTAATTTGGTCCTCAGGAGAGGCGGAACCAAGAGCAACAGGACGATCTGAGCGACAGGGATAAGAGCCAATAGACTCCATCTCCCTGCCGTAATGAGGCCAATCAGAGACTCATGAGCTTCCTTGAAGCTGAGGAGCGTCTGTTTGTGCCAGATGGACCGCTAACATCATGTGTGGGCGCACTAACGTTGCTGTATTCAGGACCGCTGTTTGCGTGCAAAAGCGAAGTCAGCCCGGTGTCATTCGGCGTGGTTTCCAGGGCAAACTTGCATGAACTCACTCAAACCAACGTGCTTACGTTGGGAACAGAGTTTACATACCATTTAAGAGCCAGCGTCAGTCTCTCTCGTGTGCATTTGTGCTTGTTATCATGGTAACAATTAGTTATCCCCATGATGAAGGCGCACTGGCTGGTTGGCTCCAACTCAGTGCAACCTTTGTGACTTCTGCAGAGGCAGGCGCACAGAGTAGCGCATTTTAGGATCGACCACTGGTATTTGAGAGCGCCCTGACCACGACAAGCCAGCCCATAAATATCAACAGGCATGGCCATGACAGCTTCACTGTAACAACGTGCTAATTCTGTGTTAGCAGCAGCTGCTGTTGGCGACATTGTTGCAGAGAGAAAGGCGCGTCGTCAGCAGCAGCAGCAGCAGCGGGACTCGCCTCCAAAGTTGCAAACGGCGCAAGAAACATTGTTTCCGCTCCGAGCTTTACAAAAGCAGCAGAGAGCGGTCCAGCGTGAAAAAAACAGCAACACTAAACCGCGGAATTCCAACACCAGCTGGGCATGACCACGCTCGTCTGGTGGCTGGTGAAGTAATTATCTAAAAAGCAATGATAAAACATTTCCGAAAGTGGCTGTCGGGATGTAAATAGTTGGTTTGAATCTGGATGGACGCGCCTGATAAGAGAGAGAGAGAGGTAGCCTGTGAACCGCCTTTAGGTCATTCTGGAAAGAAAAGACAAGCATCTAATTACCCTGACTCCTAATGCAAGCCCCGATCTGTTGCATAACATTTAAACTGACACACAGCACCTCAGCGCAAAGTGACACCGGTCCACTCACCCGTCCCTGCGTGCTGAAACGTGCAAGAAGCCGGTAAGAAACGGAGGCGAAGCAAAAAAAAAAAATAGTGAGCCACACGTCGCACCACGCTGCCTTTGACCTGCCTGTCAGATAGGTACGCGCTACAGAACAAGTTCTAAGCGCTCCGGGCCTGCGTAAACACCGCTACCCGCTCTGCAGCCCGGAGAAGAAAATAAATCCTCCCTCTTTTGAACGGCTTAAAGGAAGTCAAGCAGGCAGAGATGAAGGCGATCAAACTCACCTCTAACGCTTGGCTGCGCTGAGGATGTGTCCAACTGTCACCCCCTCCAGCTGGCTGCGCTACTTTATATATCCACAGAGAGTAAAAATAGAGCGTTTCACCTCCCCGTCCTCTGCGCTGTTTACCGGACGCGGTGCGCACCGAGAGCGTACAGTGACACAGGCTGCAGCGGCGGAGACTCCTCCGTCAGGCTCCCACGGCTGGAGAAGAGGTACAGACAGTCAATATGGCTGACGAACTTACCGTACCGAGGCGTGGTGAGCTGAGTCCTGCAGATTCACCCCCCTCCCTCACCCCGTGACTGAAACTCTGCAGAGCAGTCTGCTGCGGGGTGCGGACCAGCGCTCCCAAACTTTATCATGAGCATCAAGGAGACGGTTTATACCCAAGAGGCGCTTCTGGTAAACGTCTTAGGTCACACCTTATTTCAGATAGTTCTCTGCTAATACAAACCCTCATATATACAGCCCTCAGAGAGTAAGTAAGTTGATATTCGGGGTCCAGGTAGGGCTCATCTTTTGGTTTGATTTAGCGTTTGCAGGGTTTGAAGAGATGCAGCAAATGACAAAAGGCAGGCAACACTTTCCTGAACATGGATTTCTTTCTTTCACTTGCTTCTATCCAAACATTGTGTTATTTCGACAGTGAAATCCCTCACCACAGGAACACCCTGTGGTGACTTATGCAAGTTAAAGTTCTTCCTCATGTTGCAGTGCAGTGGGGGTAAACAGGGCCCCTGCGACCCCCAACATTGCTTCTTCACCTTCTCAGAGAAGATCCCTGCCCGCCTGTGCACAGATCATCCATTCACTGATCAGTCACACAGCCAGTCAAAACAAACAAGTACAAATCAGCTCTGTGGCAAAGGCATTGTGAAATGAGGTTATGAAACTGTGACCACAAAGAAGAAAATAGAGGTGGAGGTCCAGCTTTCTACAGAATCAGTCTGAAAGCCAGAAAAACCCCACATAAGGTCCTCAAAGAAGCACAACATTTCCATTATTGCTCAGACATTCTCGGGGGGCCTGTAGTTTTTTCTTGAGTGTTACATGGTAGCTGAGCAGACCACAGGTACATCATACCTCCCCATGACAGGACAAGGTATAAAAATCCATGAATGATTAGCCATGCAGACGACAAACAGAACTGACTCTAGAACTGTACAGAAATCACAAGTCCTGTGACGTTTTATTGTACTGATGAATGCAGTGAAAGGCTTTGTTCAGTAAACAAATACTGTATGGAAAAGCTCTCCATTCATTGCCGCCTGTAAATGAAGGCTTTATGAAAATAGCTGTGTTGTGAAACAGAGCCCATGTGGTTGTGAGGAGGAGAGATGTGTCATCTTTGGGCTGTGAGTCACTGGCATGCAGCTTGCCTCAACCTGAAGTCGTAATGAGAAAACCACACCAGGACACTACCATCACTGATCTGTGATCTGCTGTGTGCACTCAATTAGAGTCTGACTGATCCCATTTTGGAGCCAAGGCTGATGTCAGTATTTAAGAGCAATAATAATCCATTAGCACATATCCTTTCTCCCCTGGCTCTGTTTTATAATACTGATTCTCTAATAAGCATGAAGATATTCCTTTCATATTTGCATTAGTGTCACAGAATTATGTTTACCATTTGTCTCATTCAGTGCTGAGTATATTTACTGAAGAATCAAATAAAATACTTACATCTACAGTCCACAGTATGCAGGCTCATGGTATGGAGCCCCAGAAGTGAGTGAATCATTTATCCCTCTCTCATTTTGCTCACACAGTATTTGGGACAATCCTCTCAACATATGGGACACATCACATATTTCCAGATGAGAGACTGTCTGGAGAGTGTGCCAAATGTTAGTTCTGAATACAGGCTGCAGCAATCGACAGGAGTATGTGGTGCTACACTGGATGCCAGCCGCTTTATCAAAAGGAGAAAGAGAAAGAAGTCAGTTGAAAATAGAGGCCAGATTATAATAACAGATCTCTTGGGAGGCTGATTCATCAGTTTGCATCCAAGGCCTATTTTAATATCACAGACGTAAATGTGAAACATTGTGAGGCGAATGAACAATGCAGCACGGCCAAAATGTGAAACAGATTGTCTCGGTGATTAGATAAACACGTCTTTCTGTCCTTCTTCCCTGTAATTGCTACTGTGACTCTAAAACATGCATTATGCAGCAGGTGAAAACACTCAGTGTTATCGTGCTGTGACAGACGGGACACAGCCAAGGACACAGCTGCACACTGAATTGTTGGGATTCGTATTTTGTCATATTAAAATCCTTGTTAATTAATCTCAGCCTATGAAGCAGGTCGGTGGTTTGAGAGAAGGTCTGGTCCAAGTTCAGCCTGGCAGCAGCTGTCTCTGAGTTCAACACTGAGCGTGTTTTCATCTTCATGTACACTCCTGTCAGTCAGCTTAGTGCCTTACACCTTCGTATTTTTCACATTCCTCCCACATTTGGTTCCTCTTCTCTTTCTCACATCTTCAAGGCCACATCCTCTCACTTTCACTCACCGGCTTGCTTTCACTTGGCAGTTTTAGGAAGTAATGTAGTACATTAAATGGGATTACAGTAATCTCAGGGGTGCACTGCAGTGACACAGTTAGTAGTGTAATTCTCTTCTGGTAACCCAGGTGAAGTGAAGTCTTTTAAGGTCACTGAAGCCTTTTTGCAAATGTAACTAATTACTTAACTTAAAGTGCATTTATGTTATTGCAGTCCAAAACTGTGGAATAGACTGCCCATAAATATTTAACATGAAACTGAATCCCATTCAGAAACAGCTGAAGACTCACCTTTTTCACCTTTTGTTAGTTTGTTGATAGACTGTTTATCTTCATCGCATTTTAGACAACTGTCAGTATTTTATTCAGTATTCATTTGTTTGTTTACAACTTTGTTAATAGTTTTATTAGTTTTTTTATTTGGAAATTTTATGTAAAGCACCCTGCACTGTATGTATAACAGGTTCTACACAAATAAGTTAGAATATAATTGCTATTTGCTTGACTGAATGATTATAGCCTGTCTGACAGATTGTAAGAGCGCCGATGACCTTTCAAGGTTTCGTAGTTGCTGGTTGCACGTTTTTTTGTTGTGCAACACTGACACCGTGTGGCCCCTTATGGATATGACAGCAGTTTGCTATCCAAGGTAACGAGATACAAAGACAGCACAGTAAAAACCTTGCTCTTAAACATGATGAGATTGTAGAAACAGAGCATCTCTACTTATCTCTTAGGCTTTTAAGACCATCAGTCATTTGTTTTCAGTAACAGTAAGTCACACAAAAAATGGAATGACACTTAATCTTTATTCCTAAAAATCATTTAGGAGCACTGAAGGATAAACAAACTTCACTGAGCTAAGGATCATTCAGTTGTAGTGTCCGTGAAGGACATATGAATCCAGGTCAATCACCTGTTCTGCTGTCCTTGAACAGGACGCTGAGTTTATGCTTATATTCTTTGTCCTAACCTGACATCCATGTGAAGGATGGGAAGAGGCAAAGCACACTCTAAAGTCCTGCACGTAGGATTTAGGGGGATTTACAGTCAGAAACTAAGAATCATTGTGTTTTTGTGACCTCAGAATGAGGCCTTCATATATACAAAGGGAATGGCTCCTCTTCATGGATGTATTATAAGAGCTGGATACTCAACCCAGAGATGGTTCCTGTCCAGTCCAATAAAAACTGCTCACCTATGCAATATTATGCATATGCCAAAAATATTTCTAGTTTCTGGGTTGATTCAGAGGGTTTACAGCCAACTCAATTTTCGTAGTAGTCAATCCCATCATGCCTCTGGCCCAGCAGGGCTATTGCTGCCATCCACTGCAAATTGGAAGTCAATAATCATAGTTGGCATTCCAGACTTCTAATCTAAATGCATCCCAGTGCACCTGCTCAGGAAAACATGGATGCCTGCTGCAGACTGATGTTCCTATGGTCTCTGTACTTCACAAGTGTATTAGCCCACTTTAAAGGAGACAGGAGGAGTAGGCTAGTATACCATGCTTGACTTTTATTGAGCACCAACCTCAGTGCTGGGTGCTATTAAATTCTACACACTGGTCCTTTTTCATAATGGGTAGTAGACAGATCGGAGTTTCCCCATGTAAGGGCTTTAGATTGGAATCATGCAACCACTAGAGGGTGTAGTTTGGCACTCTCCCTTCCCATGACTGCAAAATCAGGTGAGCTCTTTGGCCTCGACCATCATTTTCAAAGCATTCAGTGTGTTTGTAAAATAAAAAATGCAGTCTTCATTTAAAATACAGACACAATGATGCAAAGAGAAATAAAACAGATGAACGACAAAGTGTGTGTCGCCATGCAGAGTATCTGCTGACAGCACACATACGATACCAGGCTTCTCTTAACTATATTCCAGGTAAGAGTTGGTCCTTAAGTCTAATTAGTAGTGACTGAGAAAATGAATCTGTCACTTGAATTATTCACAGTGTTCAATGTGAGGCAGGTGAAGCACACACATCTGCAGCTGACAGAAGTGGAGATCTGCTCCTGGCTGTGGCTGCAGGGTTGTGTATGAAATAAAATCTTCCAGCCGTCAGGTTTCATTAGTAAGTCCAAAGAGAAGGTTACTTCACGCTGACCTGCAGTGGCATGTGATGATTGTTGTTGCCAGCAGGTCTTTGTCTTCCTGGAAGATATATCAGGGCAAGACCTACAGGCCCTCGTTCACCTGCCCTCCCTCTGTGTTCAGAAACACTATCAGGAAAGAGCAAAGTTAACATCCAGCTCAGCCTCTATTTAACTCTTACTAAGACGAGAAATTACTTTTTCAAAGCACATTTCATGAACAAATAAGCATCATTATTTCAAATTTCTCAAATAATTAGCACATTTTTGACAAGGCTGAAGCTCAAGCTGGACAGTTCCAAAAATCCGTTTTATATAATTTGAAATAATATAATAATAATATCTAATACTCATTAATAATGAATATCCTTGGTTTTTGGACTGTTGTTCAAACAAAATGAAAAATTTGAAGGACACTTTTCACTATTCTCATCATTTTATAGGCAACAATCAATTAAAAAACAGTTTAAATATACAGCATGTGGAGCATTTTGAGTCACTTTATCTGCCCACTCAATGTTGTTTCCTCATGTTTAGTGCATCCATGAGTGCATTCATTTTGCAACGTGGTTGATCATGTTTACTAAAGGTAAAACTGTTGATACTTTTGGGCCCTTTAATTAGATTTTGGTTCTTTGTCAAGTCCCTCACGAATTCCTTGCAGATTATTTCTGTCCAGGACATGAAGAACTGTGTAATAATGTCTGGAGGACTCTGTATGACTCAAATAAGAGAGCTCATGACAACGTGCATAAGAAACTGTAGCGTGTGAGGTAAAGGACTTTACAACATTATGTGCATGGATGAGCTGCAAAACTGTATTTTCAGTCTCAGCCTACTAATGAAACAAAAATCTGACTGAAGTTTCCTCCACGTCCACACGAGAGCAGCAAATCACCAGTGGGTGTCGCACGCACCACCTCGGGATTCCTTTGTGATGTAAACTATTAAACGAGCAGTGCTAAACAGTTTAATCCTCTTTAACCATGTTTGCACGTGACATTCTTTGTCTATTGATTCCTTGAAGTGTGAAGCAAACAGAGGTTTATCTTATTTGATAGGAGAGTCAATACAGCACGCAATTCCCATTATGTCCTCATTATGAGTTACTTTACAGTACAGTACAGCTCACAATAGCCACCGTGTTTGCACATGGAGGTGGTTTGACAATGCATGTCGGTAGGACTGAATGTTCTCGGACCAGAAAGTATTCTGGCATTTGTACATCAGGTAAAGGTTATAGCAAACTAAGACACTGTGAATCATTAATAGTACGGCAGGAACCTGACTGGACCAGATCTACATGACCACATTACTTACAAGAATTTGGATTATTGAATGGAGTTTCCTTTAGGACATGCTATCGACTGTTTTCATTTTGCTCTGCTGCAGCGACTAAACGTTGGGATTCAGAAGACTGATACTAGTACTTCACACTGCGAGGCTTTAATCCACAAGATCCACACTGTTTATTTTCTTTATTTTTTGCACTCTCCATAGATCACCTGGGCGTCAGTGCAGTTATTTGTGGTTGTCGGTTCAGCACTGATAGCTACCACTGCTTGTGCTAATTTTTCTGTCAAAATTACCAGTAAATGCTGAACCGATGTCTTCCTGTTTGGCACAAAGGAGAAGGTGTGTTGCCCCTCAGCACCTCTATGGATCTTTGTATCTAAAGCCCAATTGGTCTTATTCCTCTAAGTCATAGAGCTCCACTGTTATCCAAAAACTAAAAATATATACATACATATCAATGAGCCACACTGTTATTAGCATGCATTTTAGAAGCATACTGGTTCTTTATTAGTCATTATAAAGCACTTATTAATGCATTATTCTGCATGACAATATTCTACAAATACTAGACCATTGACTAAGAGTTTTCCATGAATTACCTCCTAATTACTGCTTATTGACAGTTAGTAAGCAAGTTCTTGTACATGAATTGCAATCTTAATACCCTTGCCCCAACTAGTAACCACGATATCCCCAGACTCCCTTAAAAATTGCACAGTTTTGAGAGTTATTGAGTGATGAGAGACATAATCATATTTGTGAACCGCTGTCTTTGACAAATCCTTAATCATTCATACCTTCTTCAAAAGTCTGTGTTAAATACAATACATTAAGTTGTTGAATTCCTTGTAAAAAAAAACATTCACAATTTACAACATTTGCATTGCTGTGTCGGCCCGTCTCCTCTGTGTCTAAAGTGCATATTACCTGCCAATATTTAGCAGCTGTTTGAACCCTGTTTCAACATCTGAACCCCGAGGACAACAGTTGATTCATCGTTTGATTGATTGATTGATTGATTTTTTTCAAGACAATATGAAATACAGCATTAAAATTCTTCTAAGTTAAGGGGATGGGATACGTGATGTCTGCCTCAAAGTAACTTCTCACACTGACTCATGCTGACTGTTGAGTGCATGTGTCTGTGTGCAATGTTGTGTTGCCTTGACCTGCAGTATGACAATACAGCACGAACGCACGTGCAGTTTACTGGCAGTCTGAGCTAATATCCACACTATCTTCTATGTTTACCAGAGTGGAATATTATCTTGTAAACTGTGTGCACCCACTCTGTTTACATCCTCATGCTGTGAGCATGAGTATCCCTGTGCACGTGAAGTAACAGATTTTCAATATCAACAAATCCAAATGACCTCATCAAAATTTAGGAGTCACCCTTGGCAAAGACTTGAAATGCACTTAGTCAGAATGATACTTTGCAGCATTCAAAGGCTGAGCGAGTGTGAAATGGTATCTGGTCATAGATTGTGCTTTAGGTTCTATATATACTGACCTACATCAAGCAATATGGTGCTCTATTTCTGCCTCTGTCTAATGGGCATAAAGGCAAACACGAAGATTAGCTCAAGAGGAACTGGACCCAAATGCAGAACTCAGACATGGAGGCAGGAGTAAGAGTTAAACAATGATTTGATGAATGTTCAGAAGAACACAAGCAAAGGTACCGAGGGTAGGAACAGGAGTCTCAGTCGTCCCAGCTTTGATCTGCAGTCCTGGGATATTTTGCCACTAGGGGGCACCACAAATGCAAAAAGTTTACATCTCGTAATCAGCTGCATGGATTCATATAAAATTCAGTTTGCATGATAGTCATGACTCAGTTAATGTATGAATTCCTTAATGATTGGTTGGCTATGTAAAATCAATCGGCATCTATATCTCCAGAAGTCTTCATTCAAATGCTTGCACAGACATTCTTTTGATGCTAGATGTCACGTTTCAATACGTGTTCAGATGTGTCAAACAGTGACTCCTCAGTGACATTCAGTGTCTTACTGTAAACAGTACTGCACAACATTTTCTATTTCACTAAATGAGTCATGGTTTGGGGTGTTTAGTTCTTTCCTGTGTTATGTTGAAAGAGTTCTGCTCATTTGGCATCCTTCTCCTTTACTTCCTGTCTTTGTGTGTTTTCCTACCTCTGCAGTTGTTGATGATTTTCACCTGTCACCTGTCTTTGTATCTTGTGTGTCAAGCGTTCCAGCTATTCCACCTGTGGGGATCTGCAGTTTCCCCTCCTTTTTCCCATTGTGTCTGGTGTTTTCCTCTCTCTCTGTCTCCTGCCTGTCTTTCTCTTGTCTGTCGTGTGTGAGTGTGTTCACACACTCCTCCTCTCCTCCTGAGCACAACCGCTCGTAATCATGCAATCAAGACTCACCTGCTGCCACAGTATACAAGCACCAGTACCTTGCCGCCCCCCCCCCCCCCCCCCCCCCCCCCCCTTTTCATGCCTTGCCCTGTCTGCGTCTTCCATAAGAATTGGATTCGACACTCTTCTGGCTGCTCCTCGTCTGAGACCTCCAAGTTCTGTGATTCATCTTTTTGCAGGTTCTTGCAAGATTCATTAAAACTAAAAAACTTTCTCTGGTCTCCTGTTGTCTCTGTCTGAGTGTGGCATTTTGGGTCCTTTAAATTATCAGAAAAAACTAAGGAAAATGCAAGCATCCAAATAGTCACAATCTGCTTGATCCCCATGAGAAGTTTGGGGCTATGTTTAGATTTGTAATCAGACTGAAATCAGAGGGCAGAAGGGCTCCTCATCTACATTTGTACAAGGGCCAGAATTTTTCTGTGGGGGGCCAAACTTTTTCATGAGTCTATGCCACTGTGAAAGGAAAAATGTGGAAAATCCATAATGATGACTAGATGCTTTACTAGTTAAGACCTCTGCCAAGGAGGCAGTCAGTGCTCAATACAAAAGCCAAAGTTTTATCGATCAGTGAGCCATGATCTCAACAAAAAACTCCTCTTCCGAGACTCAGTACAACAGTTGGCCCATGAAAATAAACGTCTCTTGCATCAAATGGACAAGTTCGTGATTCTTCAAGAGTATCTGTGTCTGTACAATGGATTAACTATTAATTCTGTGCAATCAATGCAAAACCCACAGCTCAACGACCAGTGAATGAGTTCTTATCTCAACAAAAAGCCTCTTGCTCAGGATCCCAGGAAACAAACAAAAATAATCAGTCTGAGACTCAATACAACAGCACAACAGAAAATAAACCAATTCATTTCAATTCAACCATTTGCCTAAACCTAACCTAACCTTAACCCTTAATAACTTTAACCCCCTAACCCTCACAATAAGCTTTAAGTGCTTTATAATAAGTAGTAAAGAGCCGATATGCTTCCAACAAGCATGCTAACGACCAACTTTTCATGGTGAAAAGTGTGACTCAGTCCCACACCATTGTACTGCTGGAAATAAACACAGAATACTCATTAATGCAGGGCTGAAAATCTCAGTCTCAGGCCAATACATAATTTGCTCTTGTTTGAGTTATATTTGCTAAATATTACAGTACCCACCTGTTTAGGAAAATTACTTTGCATTTTTCTTTTTTTTTTTTTTTTCTTTTTTTTTTTTCCAGAAATTTAACTATACTGTGTATTTGTGAACCATTTTTAGGGATTTATGTCTTCAGTAGGAACAAATGGTTGGGGGCATTTTTAACTATAGGTAGGAACACTGTTACCTTACATATGAAATTGGGATTAATTGCTACTTTGTCATGTATTCTTGTCACCAGTGTTTGTAAAATGTGCTTAAAATACATTTAGTGTAAGTGAAAGTACAGGACTTTTCTGCTTTTTATCAGACCAGAGACAGCCCATTGAACTTTGAGACAGCCCATGTAATAAAGTTACATGGGCTGTCTCCTTGTATCTGTCACCTTACAACCTCATAACTTCAGTTCTGGCATTTATAATATTTCAGCTGCTGGTTCTTGAAGCCTTTACTGCAGCCCACCACCTCACAGAAAACAGGCCACTAGGCCAAAAGGCAACCAGATATGTTTTGAGATAGGAGTTTAACTCTCATCAGATATCCACTGCTCCATTTATCATCTGGACACAGTTCATCTTGTAAATGTCAATTACATGAGCTTTGTTTAGGTGTCGAGCTCTGGCAACCAGACCAAAACAGACTTGGATAGCGAACACAGAGTTTGGCTTTGCCTGCAAGGTGACGTGATGTTTCCAGCAGTGTAGAGGAGAAACAGGAAAGCCAGCCATGAGTGCTTCAGAACGCCAAATGAAATATTCTTCAAGAATAATGTGCTGCTGCCTGGAAAGTCTAAGCCAATCTGATTATGGCCCTAATTGGCCTGATGAAATTATTCCCTTTTAATTAGTTGAAAGCCTTTAGAAGGGAGGGGGAAATTAAAGAAATTACAATAAATAAATGAATAAAAACATAATGGAGGATACATTTTTGGTTTTATGTGCCCAGGTTATGACGCACATACTTTCAAAATTCTGCTCTGATGTAATACTCTCTAATTATGTTTCAGTATTAAACACCCCACAATACTCCTACAATTCTATGACTCAATAAAATAAATAAAAAGCAAACATGGATATTCATTGTAATTCTAATTTTGCACCATGCAGCCATCACAAGATTGTTTGTGTTTTGTTTCTCCATATTAGGTACTATGTGGAGACTGTGGATGCAGCCCCATCAGTCACAGTGACATGCGGCACGTGTTGCCTTCAGCCTGGGACCCTCAGTGTTTCCATGGCTTTTATGGTGGAATCAGCACGTCAAACAGCACATGCCAGAAACGGAGAGGTGAAGGAAAGACGGGGGGGCGGGCCAGGCGATGGAACATGAATTGTGAAACGAGGACGAAATGGAAATTCAAAGTGACAGGGAGCAGGAGAGGGGGAGAGTGAGGAGGAGACAAAACAGCAGGAGCAGAGCACGAAAGAGGAGAAATGCAGCAATTCGACATCATGACTCCCGTGGCTTCTTCAGATACATATCTGAGAGTTTCTCTGCTTTTCAAAAGATTTGATCTGTCCTCTGGCGTAACAAACCTTGTGTCTAATTTTTCATAGTTTTGGTCATCATTTCTGTTGTTGAATGATGAGACTGTACTCAAGGTAACTGCTGAGATACAAAGGGGTAAAAATTATGCGTGGTCAGTCAGTCACACTAACAGGTTAGTTATGTAATCCACCTCTACAGAGGTGAAACTGTGTGTGTGCGCATAACTGCGGCAAGTATGTGTTGCAATGCGATGTAATGATTTCACTGTTCCTTCATTTCATTTTGTCAAACCTGGAGTTTGTTTAAAGCCTGTGTGGCTGCTTTTGTTTCTTTCTCCTAACTTATTTCTGCCATGTTTCTAGATCTCAGCAGTTACCTTTGTGAGTACACTGTTAGTATAATCAAAGGGAAGAAAGACAAGAATAAGATCCAAGTTGTGTAATTATCCTTGCTTGCCTGCTTATGTGTGTCATTACTTATAGATACTCAGTCTGCTTCAAAAACACTGAACAGAAACGTTTCAGTTGCAGTTAAGTTCAGTTTTAGGATATCAGTGTTGGCCTTCAAAAACACGTCCACTGTTGATGTTACCAAGGTCATGTGCTCGTCATGTCCTCACCCTCCACACTCATTTACTGTGCTGCAGCTCTGACCTATTTTGGTATGGGGATGATAACATCGTCTTTGCTGTGAATCTTCAGGCAGAGATAGAGAGAGGAGAGAGAGGAGAGAGAGGAGAGAGAGGGCCTTGTTTTCCGTTAAAGTCAAAGTCAAAGTCAGCACTTTGTTTGAACCCACTTGGCCTGTGTGTGTGTGTGTATGTGTGTGTGTGTGTGTGTGTGTGTGTGTGTGGTGCGTTTGCCTTTATGCCCATTAGACAGAGGCAGAAATAGAGGACCATATTGCTTGATGCAGGTCAGTACATAGAACTTGAAGTACAATCAATGACCAGATATCATTTTCTTTTGTAGGTTATAGTAACTAAATGACATTCAGTCTTTGAATGCTGTAAAGTATCATTTTGACTGAGTGCATTTCAAGTCTTTGTCGAGGGTGATTAGTATGTCATAGCTACAATTTTTGCTCCTTGTGCATCCCTTTTGGTGAAGTCATCGGATTTGTTGATAGTGAAGATGTTTTGTTAGTTCACGTGCACAGGGATACTCATGCTCACAGCATAAGGATGTAAACACTGTGGGTGCACACAGCTTACAAGATAATATTCCCCTCTGGTAAACATAGAAGATAGTGTGGATATTAGCTCAGACTGCCAGTAAACTGCATTAGAAATGTGACTGCAGATGTAAACACAGTGTTTTTGTTTAGAGTTGTTTAAAAATGGTATCATGGTGTAAATATTTGTAACAGGAAGGCGAGATTAGCAAAGTCTGGTTGGATTTCTGACATGTTTGGTTTCTGTTTTCCTGACCTGCTCACACACAGATACAAAGACCCAGATTTTCATTCCAAAAATTCAGTCATTGGCACAGCAATATGATGACACCAAAATGTGAGGTTAAAAAAGAAAAAGTTGAGGTAAACACAACAACAAAGTCATTTTCTGAATGTAATGAAAGTTTTAAGATTTTTCTGTGTTTCCCATATGTTTACATGTGTCTATGAAAACACAAGAGGGTGTGTTATTTAAATGTCATTTCTGTATTTGTATTTTTGTATCTGGGTAACTGCGTAGACCCTGTAGACTCTTGCATTTGCATTGTCTATGATGTGTTTGCATGTTTTTCCATGTCGACGATCCCAGAGAGCACACACCTGCTCTCTGGCTCATATTGTGCATATAGCTGATTGTATATAATTAAATGAAAACTGAAATGAGAATAAATTAATGTTGGAACCTTCGAAACCTCTAACTGTCATTCTGTCAGCCAAAAGCTACATTTGCTTGGCTGCTACAGCAAGAAATTCACTTAATCTGAGATCCACCAGTTCTCTGTCTGGCTCCAATAACTACTGAGGCCAAACAGGTGCGCAAACAAGCCTATTGGATAAAACATTTACTCTATTGTCTCCGTTTTTCTTTGTCTTCTTCCATCACTTCATCACTGAACACTTTAGAACTGAGTAGGAAATTTCCACAACACTAAACAGTACACAGTGTAACAGTGTATGGAAATCTTCAAAAAGATGAGAAACTAAATGTTCACAGCGAATTCCACTCCACTCAAATGAAAGTAGAAGTTTAAGTTCCTTCTTTCTCTTCTTCCAGCAAAGTTCAAACTTTAACCTCTGACCTAGTCGTCAGCCTCCTCTCACAGGACGACCTCTTCTCAACCCTGCTTGGTCTCAGTGCTTTGATGCCTTCCACAAAGACAAGAGTCTTTTGAACTTGACAGCTCTTTCACTCTCTGTCTTCCTTTCCATCTGCTTTTCTCTATTTTTCTTCTAGTTCTCTCCTCCTCCTCATCATGTTTTGTTTTTTCTTGTTTCAAATGACCCTCAGTTTTATCAGAAACATTCCTTAACTCATCAGCTCCCCGGTCAGAGCAAACAGGTGCCAGTATTAATTCAGAATATTTAGATTCTCTGCCTTATTTCATGTGAATGCAAAGTTTTTCCTTCAGTCATCGTTTCTCATTTTTCCATTTCGTAGCACAGCATCCAATTTTATGTCACATGGGAGCAGCAGGAGGTGATGCATACAGCATGTGCTTTTATCAGATCCAAGATGGCAGATGTTATACTGGGAGTGATGCCGTCAGAGGGCCTCATTTGGCCCCTCACGGCAACACGTGAGCTGAAGAAAAACCTCAGCTGTGGGGAGTTACATTCTAGCTGCAGGCCAAGGTGATTCACATCACTGGACCAGCGACTTCACAAATGACCTCTGATGCTGATTAGCTCTGCATGTTCAGACACAACCTGCCGGGCGATGTCTCGGCTACATGCTCTCATTAATCGTACTCAGAGGAAATATCTGTCAATCAGTCACACTGCACACGTTCAAAACTTTCCCTACCACCAAAATTATATATAAATATAACTCGCCAATCCTCCTTTTCTGTGCACACTCAAAACCTTTAATTAAACCTCCCAAATCATTGAGGTTTCCCTCGTTTGCAATTATGCCGAGATACAGAGAAATAAGTGGTTTAAAACATCAAAAGGGGACAATACTCAGTGAAAACTACAGCAGACTGAGGTGAGGTGGTTTGAGATCATTGTCTTGAATTTTCCAGGGAAAATGAAAGTGTCATTCTTTATAACGTAGATAATTCCATGTATTTGTTGCACAAAAGCTAAAGCCAGATTTTCCAAGTTCAGAATAAACCCTCGTGACTTGAAGCATAAGACAGTTAATAGAGTGAGTCTGGTAGGGTCCTGTGATCCAGCTCAGCATTGATGCTATTATAGGGCCGTGAATGCCCAACACACGACATGTTTATCACGCCTCTGCGCCAGAGAGGATGAACCAGCTTTGTTATACAGAATGCAATGGAGAGTGTCATATGGATCCCTGGGAATGAAGCTGAGAGTGATAAACTGAGTCTAGGGGTTTGATATATATTTACATTCCTAAGTTCCCCTCCTGATTAAGATGTTTAGCTAGCTGTCTGCTGCAGGGGCTCATCCTGCTGCTACTGTTTGGTGTTCGTATGGACATACTGTCGGCATAGGCAGCAGGTGAAGTCGCCAGTGAATCATTGCTGTCGTCCAAGCTGCCTTTAGCAGTTTTATTTTTTCTATTAACACTGAATCTAATGACTTCCTGTGATGTAAAAGGTTGCTCTTCTGGCGAAAAAAGACTCATTTTGAATAATGGTAATATTTTGGCAAAAAAATTATAGAATAATTGACAATTGATGGGAAAATAAACTGACTAATGCTAATTGGCCAAATAATGTCGAATGGAGAGTTTTAAATTTAAATGCCACTCTCGCTCTGCTATCCGTCTCTTTCTCTGTGTCCAGAACGGTTTTGACCATCAGAGGACTTGTCTCATTTTGTAGGCCGTAGGGAGGAAGTTGTGTGAGGAATGTTGGGTTTGTCAGACCAAACAGGGAGTGCTCTGGTCAGGGAAGTGGGTGGCTTGGTTTCTGGATGACCTCTCTGCATTCATGCTTCTCCTACTTGATTCATGCTTTCCAATTGGTGCAGAGTCCAGGAACAAACGGAAAGAAATTAGTGCTTTTGATGCCAAATCTGTCAAACATAGAATTTCTTTCCAATACCTGCTGAGATCCCTGACTGGTTGTTGTTGTAGACGTAGCATGCTGCAGTTGATTCACTTTGAGGTATTTGTCTGTGGTTGAAGGTTTATGAAGCTCAAAGGGGGCAGCCTCATCTGTGGTGGCTAAGTGTAGTGATGCAGCTCTGCTACATGTTTGGACGTCCAGTATTACATGATTCAGTGTCAGCAGGTGAGAATCAGGTATGCAATCGTCAACTGGCAGCGAGCGGCTCACGTCCAAACCGCCAAAGCTTCCAATCTGTACTGCAGAATATGAATTCATTCAAAACATCTAAAGTTGCGAAAGCAGCACCTCTAACAGCAAACCAAAAACTGTTTCATTCATATTTCATGATTCACCCATTCTACAGAATCAGATAATTCTCCAGCTCCATCCTCCTTACTCCACCTTGGCCACCTGCCAAAGCTCACTCCAAACAAAGGGGGGGCAGCATATCACCACAGTCATTACTAACTGCTGCTCACTATACTCTTTGCTATAGATATCTTTCACTGTAGCAACTAGCTGCCATTAGCTAGTTAGCTCAGTTACCTGTGCAGGAAGTGGCCCTGTAGCTGACTTCTTTTCCACCACAGCACGTCTCCTTATTATTTATTAATTACACGCAACTCAAAAAACAGAATCACACAATAAAAAGAAGCAAACTCAAAGGGCTATTAGACTCTACTGAATTATTTATACAAGGATACAAGAGCCTTCCTGAGTCTTAGGAATACATTTTCTCAATCACAAATCAAAGAATAAGGTTATTTGTAAAAGAGCATTTCTTTTTTATATAGTTTTATAGTTTTATACACACTGTTCCTGATAATGGAACAGGATGTGCACAGACAGACAGATAGGACACGGTGTTATTGAGGTGGACATGTTGGTCCTAGCATTTGAAAATGTGCACGCAAACACACACACACACACACACACACACACACACACACACACACACACACACACGGATAAGCATGCTGATAATCTGAATTTCATCCCAGAAAATAGGCTGGTGAATGACAGCTGGTGAACTCTGTATCCCCTGACAACCTCTGGGCTGTCAGCCAATAGAGAAGCAGAAAGTGGGTCAGCATGGTACAATATACTCAAGTTATCAGTGATGGAGGCATGCCTAAATATTTGTTTCCTTTCTCTTACTGTTCAGTCAGTCAGATATGAACTGAACTGGGCCAAAGCCTCTTAAGGCCACTTACAATGATTATATTAATCAGATTTGAGGGTATTTGTGTATTAAATCCCTCTGAGGGATTAATTGAGTTGATGAAAACTGGAAATTGTTCCTCTTACTGTAATAGCTGCTGAAGATATTATCTGATAATGCAACTACTGTTGGGATTAATCGGCCTATACATGGGTTAAAGGTGTAAAAAGTCAATTAAGAGATATGTTAAATCAGTGTCACATGACATAACAACGTTCTTTGAATTCTCGTTTTTTAAACTTTGATATTTTATGTCCAAACAGCTGTGCTTTGTTTGTGAGCTGAAGTGTATTCTGTTTCACCAAGTTAATGAAACAGTAACAAATTATATGTCCAGGTTTTATTCCACCCCAGACTCATTTTGAAAGGCACTGACTTGTGATGTTTTGTCACTGTACAGTTGTGTTAGATCAGATTCATCAAATTTATTACACATTATACATTATTTTATTTGTGTTTACTGGGATGTGGGGATGAGTTACATAATGAACCATACATAACTACAAACTCTGTCTCCGCTGTACCTCACCCTATTAATTTTATCTTGGTGTGTATGCAAAGTCCTCAAGACTATCTTTCCCACCACTGTACACTTTACAGTAGCCTCTTTCAGGTCCTCATCTACAGTATGTAACACCATCAGTCTTCATGGTGCTCCGGGAGTTGGTGGTAACTGGCCGGAGAAGGTAAAGAGGCACACAACCTGAAGCACAGCTGCACCTCACCCTCATCAGAATGATGCTGTGGCATCACCTCCTCTTCCCCCACCCTGGTACAGTCTTCCTGTGGCCCAACAGGCTCTGCACTGTCCCATGAATAACCAGTGGCCAGCATACACTGGTCCAACTCACCACCGCACATGCAAAACACAGTACAGCTGGCCCAGCCCAGCCACTCCCTCACATTTTCATTAATAATAAATCCTCACTTAAAATGTATATCACTGACCGTAAAGAATTATCACCAATTATTCACTCATCAGGCCAAGTTAGTGTTGATATCTCAGCACGACCTGTTTCAGACTCAGGTTTGAACAGGGCTGAACGCTGACCCTGTCATGCCTGTTCAGCACCATGGCCAGCACTGGCCCTTTTGAGATGCCATTCGCACGGGCGGTGCGAAACATGGAGAGGAGAAGGCTATGAGCTGGCTGCAAACGACAGATGTATGTGCACTCAATAACTAACACTCTTTGGTGGAGTTTGGATGCCAAACGGGAGCTTTCATAGACCAGGAGCTAACAGCTAAAAAGCTGAAACTTCATTTTGCTGCAGTCAAGCTGTAAAGTAAAATTCTTCCAAAGTGCCAGTTCTCAAAGAATTCATGGAGATGAAGGGACGACCTCAGTCATAGCAAGTGACTGTGTGATTTGACCTTCACGGTGGACATTACCGAGAATCTCTCAGAGCAGCTCCAGCCAGCTTCTCAGCTCTCTGCTGAGAAATGAAATCATTTGAAGTGAATTTACAGTCGTGGATTGTTTGGGACAGTCTACGACTGTGAGCAGCTCTGTTCAACACCACCTCTGAAAAGACTCAGTTACACTCAAGACAGGGAAGTACTATTTTCAAAAACCATAACAGCAGAAATAATCTCTATTTATATATTACATTTAACCTTGTCTAAAGCAGGAGATTACTGAGCCGCACAAACTGTTTAGTGAAGTTTTAAAATAATTCTCCCAAATCAAACTGCGGAAAACTGCTTCTTTTTTTTTTTTTTTGTGGAGAAAAACCCAAATGCCCTCTGCTCTTATTGTGTCTGCCCCAGAATTTTAGCTTGCATAACACCCCTGCTGTTAACCATGGCAAAGCCACTGCCTTCCTGTCTAATTACGCTCCACATTCAGGGGGTTGTAAGTGTGGTGTGTGAGTGTAAGTGTAGCCCTCTTAAGTCTTAGGCCCCCTGCTCCACTGGCATTAGCTGAAGAAAATATTCATTTTTTGGAGCAGAGCTCAGGTCCTGATGGTGTTTAACGCATATACGAGGACCTAAGAGAGGCAGCTGTACAGTGTACCCTATGGGAAAGAAAATCATCATGACTGCTCATTTGCACAGGGAAAAAATCAGTAGCAACAGCTCTTAGACAGCTACGGCTAAACTCACATAATCTGAAAAACATTCCAAAGAATACAGAACACAAAGTGGAAGAGTAATAAACTTTGTTTTTACTGTGTCTTTCGAAACCATAGTTAAAAGGTATTCAGAAAGTGCAATACTGTGCAATAAAGGTGCAAAGAGAGCGAATCATAGAAAAATAACACACAAACTTTCTTCTTCTTTGGATCCATTACTAACCAGCACATGTCAGCAGTCACAAGAGACCTATAGATGATGTTGACCGTATCACTATTACCTCTTTGGTGCCATCAAACCAAACTCTGACTAGTGTTATGTAACCATGATGTCATCTACAATGTTGACTACATCAGCGAACTGGGGAACCTTAAGACCTTGGTGAACGTGTGTGCTGTTCTTCATTTATGAAAATAATGTTCTACTGAATTGGAGCAGTCAAGTGGGTTACATCACTAATTATGTAACATATGGCATTTATACTGTATCCAAAACACCCTGTAGGCTATGACAGCATGTCTGATTGGCCTGACTGTCAAGAAAATCCTGGCACAGGATCATTGTCACAAATTCAGGCAATGAAATGCAGGCGAGAAATGTGACTCACTCTCCTGAGTACGATTCTAAAGGGAGGAGAGGTTAAAAGTGAAGCAAAGTGCACGAAGGATATTTTTGCATGCATGGTGACAGTTGGAGTGACTGTTGGGTGAGGAGGTCAAATGAAAATGGGAGAAAAGTGGGATTTGGCTTCTAAATCCCAAAATGGGTGGCTATAAAATGGAAAGGACAACACAGCAGGTTTGATAAAATCCAATCAGAAATAGAATTTGGTATTTTTCTTGCTTCTGATTTTCCTTGTAAATAAATAAATATTTATGCTGTATCTTCTCCTCTGGTCCATTTTTTGAACGTTTTGCCACGTCCTTGTAAAAGAAGAAAAACATTTTTTTAGTTTAGTGAACTCCTCGCTCTGAGCACCCTCGTCTTTCCTGCCTCTGTATACAGAAGGTCAAAGATCACATTCCATCATTAGCAGCTATCGGAAAATTAGAAGCAGAGGAAGATGTCATCCTCCAGACCCCAGGCCTCAATTACAGAGTGATGGTACACGGCAGAGCTGATTTTTATTATTAGTGAGGAGATTAGGGATTAACTATGCTTAGCTCTGCTGACACAAACCTACTTACTTTTCAATCCATCCATGCTTTTTGGCACAGATATGTCACATCCTCAGGTCGTCCTGGGGAATCCCAAGATGTTCTCAGGCCATATGGGATGGAGTGTATTATCCCTTCAGTTTATTCTTGGTCTGCCAACTGATCTCTTCACAGCTGGATTTGCTTACAATACCTTCAGAAGGAGGCATCCCAGAGTCATCCTTATTAGATTCTTGTACCATTCCTTTGGTCAACACCCAAAGCTCATGACCATCGGAGACGTTGCACATTCTAGCACAGCTAGCACAGCTGTACACAGTCACTGTTGCATAAGAGAGGTAGACCTCCAACATTGCTTCCAAACATTGTGCTGTATCACCTGGAAGCCAACAGTGAATCACTTCTTGAAAAGCACTACAAAACCGGCAGTTGTATTTTGGCAACATGAAAAGTTTTGGATACCCATGCTAGGGAACTGTAAAAAGGCCTGAGTGTTGTAAACAGGGGAGCTTATGTAAGAGGGTTGGGGGTCATGAATATAATGGCCACCCATGACCAGATAATAAGAATGAAAACGCACACACTACACTAACTCTCAGCACGGTTTCAACTATACCACACACATCTGCCACGTTCTTCCTCTGAGGTCATGCTGCTGAATCACATCCCATGGGTGTCAGTCCATCCATTTATTCATCTATGTCCTACTTAGCTTCACTTCTCTTCTCTTTTATTAGTCAGGTCTTTACCCCGTTTTCTGACCCGCACTGGTTTTAATTTGCTATTGATGCTGTTTTCTGCTAATGCAAACCCTTTCTCTCTGTCAAGTGTTGACATCATGTGCTCAGTGGTTTCACTGTAGAAGAGGTTGAGATTGGGTCTTTGGGGGTTATGGTGCATTATGTAACATACGTGTGTGTGTGTGTGTGTGTGTGCGAGCGTGTGTGTGTGCGCAGGAACAGGTTTGTGTCACATCAAAAGGTTTCGTTTTTAATAAGGGGTAATAAGTGAGACGGATGGTTTTTGTGGTGTAAATTACACAGTGACCGAACAGGGCAGTGAATGGCTGACTCTCTCTGTGTTGTACCGCTCTGTTTTTTTTGGAATGTCCAAGGATGAGTTACATCAGGCATTATGACTGACCTGCCAAACAGTTTAGTATCTATGTGACAGAAAAATGTGCCTGCAGCAGTCAGCACTAAATCCTGCAACGTCCTTGATAACCTCAGCAGATGTGATGTCAGATAAACGCACTCAAACAGGCTTACACACACTTTTAAGCACTTAAGTATACACATAAAGTGTATGGATGTTAAAATGCCACATCCAGTACCTTTTAAAAGAAATAGTCTGCAGTCTGTTGCATAATGAGCAAAATGGTCACAGCATCAAAATAGCAAAATGGCCAACACATGTACTATAAATAGGAACAAAAGCGAGCACTTTTATTCCTTCAACATGAATAAACGTGACCTGCCACTAAACATGACTCACATACGTGTCATCATCAAAGAGGAACATGGGGTGTAGGTGTTGCTGTGGGACAACTATGTTCTTTTGAAGCCTTGATGTCGGGCAGGGGGGTATCTCTGGTTCTTGATGTCTTCAGCTTTACTCATAGGTCATGGCAGAACCCCCACCTCAACTGCCATTTCCTCCCCCTCTCATGTTTCCTTCCATGTTTCACTCTCTTCGCAAACCACAACAAAGTGCATCCTTAATCTAGGTCTGTACTGATCCACACAAGTAAGCTCTTTCACTTTCTCCACTACCAAAAGCTGGTGAGGTAAAATGTCAAAGCTTAGGAATGAGACAGCACCCGCAGAGCTGTAGAGATCCGATCCCTGGCTTAAAGACACTTAATCTAATTTTTTTTTTTTTTTTTTAAGAAAACTGCACTTAAAACAAGGTGAGCAGTCAAAGAGAGCTCTCATGCCCTTTGCAGAATATTTGAGGTAGACTGGGGCTGCTGTACACTTTCTGCATGACTATGACACACAACCAGCCTAGAGTGTTTCCCCTATGGAAGGGGGACATGCCCTCCTAACTTCCTAACCTGGACCCCCACCACTAGCTATTCCAGCTACTCACCCTCTGTATTCTCGGCTTAACTCAGCCCCGGCTTTCCTCCTGCTTGACACTACCAGCCACCAGCCCAGTCACCACGTTTCCAGCCATCCCCCGTGCCCAGCTCCTCTCTGACTCTCATCCCATCACTTTTGCCCCTGCAATGAATCATTCTCTTTATACAAACTCCAGTCATGTTCTAGACATCAAAAATACAGGCAGATATGCATGTGCTCCACATGTGGATCTGCAAAAGAGAACACTTTCAAGGTATCCTTAGGATTCAAGATCCACATATGAAGGGTATCCCCAAGGAATATTCTGGGGTTCCCCTGTCAGAGAGGGGGAACAAAAGGATCTTCAAAGCATTTTGGCATTTATTTCATGGGGAAAATGGATGAGAGCGTTGGTGGTGATGACAAAGGGCTCGATGAAAGTTTGGCCAAATCCATTTCTTTTGATGCCAGCAAAGGTCAGTGTCATGTGCCCTCCCACCCACCTTCACTGGTACACACATGAAAGGGACAGAAAATACAAAAGCATGCATGCCAGCATGTGGAAACCAGCAGGGAAGCCGTCCTGAGGGTTCCTGGTTTGCAGATAAGAGACCTTGTGTGAATGTGGGTGTGTCCCTGCGTGAGCATGTTTGAATATTTGCTTGTTCATATAATGATTTAATGAGTCGCTTGAGGCAGAGTTCTGCTAAATGTGTGTGTTTGTGTTTGTGAGGGTGTCATAGTTCCTGTGGTTGAGAAGCAGGTGTGTATTCTGGTGTGTAAGCTGTACAGAGAGGATGGAGAATAATTGTTCAAAAGGGAGCCGTAGGCAGGAATCCAGTAGAGACTCCAGCCTTTGTAGATGAGAGGAAATGTCCATCTAATGTTGGAAGCTTTTATCCAATGTGCCTCACAGCAGCACGGGTGTGTGCAGCTTAAGCCCAGGCACAGCCAGCTCTGAGGGGAACAAACACCAAACTTTGGTGATGTTGTTTCACGGTTGTAGAAATATAAATCTTAATTCTAAATCAAATTTGGTGCACTTGGACCCACTTGCTAACAGCAGTAGAGCAGCATGCAGAAACAAGATAAAGACAGACTAGACTAGCAGTGTGTAGCGTGCTCTTTGCTATATCATGAAATATGAAGCTGCAGCTACTCCAGCACATCTGCAGTATTTCCTCTGTCACTGTTTTGGAGACCTTCCACTGGTTCTCTTATTTGAATATGCATTAATTGTCCTTTGCCTCTGGTTTTCTGGACTCACTCTGAATGACATTCGCTCTGGCAGAGCAATGAAGTCATGTGAACTGTCAGCTAATCAGCAACGGTTGACTTTGATAATCACCAGTCACGTTCGAACAAATCACCTATGGAGGGTATGCATTGACGTCACTTTTTACATGACGCCACCATCCTCAGCCCCCCTGTGTAACCACACGTCTGTGATTGCACATCTTTTTCCAGTTTAGCGTTGCTTTCCATTTTTTATGGAGTCCACACACAACTATGTACTCATTGGAAGGAACATAGAGTCCACACACAGACACACAATCACACACACAAAAACGTACATATATGGACAATCACAAACACAAAAATGCAAAAACCACAACATGAAAGCACACGTATACACACTGTCAGTATACGCACACTGGTATGCTCACACGCACATCTACTCAGTCGTTCTTCTTCACTGTTTCTCTAACAGGTGTCTTTGTCTTTTTATGTCACACTTTCTTCAGACCTCTGTGTCCTAACACATAAATCTTCTCTCCTGTTATGTAACTGAACTTGGTTGGAGGTCTTAAATTCTTCCTTGCTGTGCCTGCAATTTGTGGTATTTAGATGTAAAAGTGTCAAACAAAAAACTGACGTGTTTTTCTTCAAATGGCTCTGTACTTTTACAGAGTCCCATAAACCACCACACAATCATATTTTGTGGGACTCAGCCTGGAAAACATAATGCTGTAATACACTCGGTTCTTTTACAGCAGCTACTTCCATCATGTGGGATAGGATTGTAAAATAGGATGCAAGTTGGCACCAGATATTCCTCTGTCAGTGGCATTTTCTGTGATATTTTGCACATAGAAAGTTAATCGACATCAGATGTAGGGTCCTGTGGGGCTGTTGTTGGGGGGGGGGGGGTTTGCCTACTTTTCATTGCAACATAACTGTTTCATTAAAGCTGTAGAATGTGTGTCAGAAAAACAATATGAGGGAATATCACTTGGGTTCCTGTGCAGGGAGTTACATGCTTTTCAGAGTGGGTCAACAATACAGCGTAGGGAGGAAAACACGACTAATTGCTGTTTTGACTGAAATCCACAAGTGAGATAGATCATATCAGGCGTGACCTCATTGCACAAAGACCTATGAGCTGGCAATGGAATCTCGCCGAGAAGCCAGGCAGCCCTATAACTCCCTTAAAATCCTTCTGAAAACAAAAGCAAACTCTTCTGTTGCCAGGAGGGCAGCTGAGGGTGAACTGCACCTGGAAAGCCAGAAACAAGCCTTCAGACTGAAAAGAAGACAAACATAAAGAAATTGAAAAGATTCGCCTACTTTCTGCCGGACCAGCACAGAACGGGAGCCAGAGTGGACACCAGGCTGATGCAGCTGTATGTGATGCCACAGCTGCTGCAGATGTGCATTGTCTCTGTGGATCAGTGTGAAGTGGAAAGATTGAGAAGCGGATGAACTCCACACACAGCTCAGGGCTGGATCTGGACAGGCTGTGCATGCCTGCCATTTGGTTGTCCTCACATTTGATTTGATTGTACCACAGACTTACTTTTATGTTGTAATTTCTCTTAATCAAAGTCATAAATTAGATATGAACCTCTTTCTAGAGTACAGATCTTTTAGTTTAATATATGACCACAATGTTCTGTGGATGCTACAAATCAAGTTGATTGATGAGAACTCACATTTTATAGTGTTACAGTACAGTAATGTTTACTGTATCTTGACTTACATTATTACTATTAATTCTTCCAAGTATGAAAGAAGCCAAGAAAAATAAAAAAAAATAGTTTGATAATGAAAATGACATATATAACACTACAACTAACAACACTGAGTTAGGGTGCTGGGTAAGATCACAATATTACAAGACATTTCTTTGTGACTTTCTGCATATTAAATCTTGCTTACAAAAAACCCATGCCGATGAGATATGGATTTAGAGCAGTTGAATGCATGTTATGGATGCAGGAGAGCCAAGATGATTAAGGAGGGATCTACAATAGTACAGAGGAACAAAAGTGGGATGAAGGGATGAGGATCTCGGGATGGAGTCGAGGGATGAAAGGATGGGGGATGACGCATAGATGGCGGACTGCGATGGTGCACTGGTTGTTACGAGAGAACTCTGAATGGAGGAGCTGTCTCCTCAGATGCTTAGGATTTCTGGGGAGTGCCCCCAGTGGTTCCTGAATTCAAACAAGAGAGAGAAGGGAGAGAGAAAAGAAAAGAGTTTTTTAGGGGGGATGGGTGTGAACTGGGTCAAAGGGGAAGGAAAGAAATCAGGTGATCTTTAATGCCTTTGTATGGACACAGGATGTGTTGAAGGCCGGGTCTTTGTTCCTGAACCTAGTTCTAAAACTTCTCATATGACAGCAACACCAACACCTTTGCTAAGGAGATTGTAGGATATTTCTAAACTACTTAATAAGTATTTTGTCTTTTGTTAGTACTTGCATTGGTGGTGGAGGTACATGTGAAACAAGGTGGTGATGGTTGAGGGTTCGAGGCTAGCGGCAGGTGGAGGCAAGAGGCTGGCTGGCATGGTGGCAGAGACACTGGATCTAAAAGGATCAAAAAGGAAAAAGACACAGGAGACCAGGCACTGGTGATTAAAGCGAGAGAACAAAAACTAATTATTCACTTATACCCGCAGGTAGCGCTGATAAACGGCCAACTATACCACTTAGCAGCAGAAAAGATCAGGCGATGAGTCCTCTGCAGTCCACAGTCTTTAAGCTGTGCTTGATTGTGATGAGCCTCCAAGGCACCTGGAGAACCACACCCAGCTTCTGCCAAAAAAGGAAACAGGAAACAAAGCCCCACACCTCTCCACAGCACACAGGAAAACACTAGGGTTTTCCAAATCACCACAGATCGCTTGGTATGTGATTTTAAAGGATACTATTTTCCAGCCAGACTTTATTAAAATATTGTTTCCCATCATTCATCAGTCTTACACTGGGTACCTGTAACACTGAGGATCAACCCTGATTTTTTTTTACTTGTTTATGATGCTCAGATTGGTTTAGCTCCTTCATGCCTCTCTGATTGCTTGTCTGAGTGTTTTCCACACAGAGCAAATCAGCACCATTCCTGTCAAATGTTCTTGTATGTATCAACATGTGTTACCTGCAGGCCCTTGCAGCAGGTAAACCACCAGCCAGGTATGTTGAGCTATAAATACCCACAAGACAGTTCCCCTCCCTGCTTACATCATCTTCCAGGTCCCAGGAGACACAACGAGAGTCAACACAACTGACTGTCACAGAACATATTTCAGAAGATGTCTTTGATGACATTTATGGCTGAGTTTATCCCTTTCAAAGTATGCCTGTTGTTATCTTTGACAGCTGCATCAATCCTGTTTAACAGCTAGTTGTTATATGCCGTGAACTCTTACTTTAGATCTGAGGCATCAGTACATGAAAATGTTTTTCATGTACCACCTTTGTTTCAGGTGGTAAACTTGAGTTTCCCACATGTCATGATACCTTCAGACCATGTTAACTTGAAACAAATGATTGATTTGTTCTTGGTCTATTCACAACCAAACCTCTAGTTTATGTAACACTGAGGAGACCTATGTGCAAGCATGGAAAGAGTAAGTAAAAAAACATTTACTTGTGGAAAAATGTACTCAGATAAAAGTAAATCGTAGGTCAGTTAAAATGTACTCTGAGTGAACGTTACTGAGTTTTTGAAAGGGGGAGTACATGATGACGATAACAATAAGAGCACTTTGACGCCTGCACACACAACTGATTTTCAATTATGAATATTCAACCTGCATCATCAGGATGTAAATAAAGAGGAAAGAAAATAAAAGTCTGACAATTAAGCAAAAATGACCTATATTAAACAGCTGTGGACACTATGGTGAGTGCAACACACATTATTAGGCTCTGTGCTTTAATTACCTGCAATTTCAACAACAGAAATAAGCATCACCACAGCAAACAACAGAGATGTGACAAAATAAACTCTACAGCAGCTACAGCAGTCCGCAAACAACAATTACTGAAGCTAAAAGAGAGCCTGCACAGTTTCTGCACAGCACAGTGCAACACATGCAATGCTACATTTGTAGGTAACACAGGGCGTTGACATCCTCCTCTGTGCAGTGAGGTACAGCCTCACCTGCCTGAACTTCATTCTTGTGCACTGTCAAGCCCTCTGCGATCGGCCCTGTGCTCGACTTCCCTGCTCAGAAGTTCCTAGACAAATTCAGAGGTCACTGCTGGTGGATCCACCTTGAGGACTTTAGCGCTGAGCATTTAGCCAGACCCATCATGCACCTGTTGGTCACGCAACATTGTGTGCGTGTGTGGGGCATTTAGCATGCTCTCAAGGTGGTGCATTGAAATAGCTCTGTAGTTTTTGTTTAATCACTAAGTGCTATCCCCTGTCAAGGTGTCTCTCATGCACACCCCCTGACTCTGGACCAGTGAATGCACACATGTACTGTAACATGTATGTGTCACCTCTCTGCACATGGAGCTCTGCTTCCTGCAGCTGCAGACACACCAGCAGCTTCTCTTCTACTGTGGTGGCTGATTTGGCACCTTTCTTTTGTTCCTTTCACACACAGTTTTTCTGGACTTTTCCATATGACTTACGCTCTGTAACAGATGTGACTTGTAAAGCAGCGACGTGTTCCAAGACATTTCACATCCTTCTCCAAAATAACACCTCAGACATGAAGTTAAATCAGATGTTTGTTGCATGTTTGTGTCACTTACAGGTCCATGTAAGTCGAGGGAGATAGGAGGTGTTGGTGCATCTCTGAGTTGCCCGGGAAGAGACAGGTATTACAACAAGAGACAGGCTACTCACAGCAGCTCTAGTATTTCACAACTCCTTAAGCACATATATGTGAAAAGTTAAGGGAAAATAAAACTCCTGCCTGTAGGAGCTCTAACACACACCCTACCTGTCATTCTCCACTGAATCCAGAACACAAACATTAAAACACAGTCTTGTAGAGAAACTTGTTAACTGTGAGTTTAGGTTTTTATGGGAGAAATTCCCATTATACAACAAAGCTGTGTTTGGTTTACATCACCTAAACTGCTGAGCTGCCTCCCTGAGGAACATCAGGCCAAAGAAGCCACATCAGTAAACACTATGTACATCTTAACGTCATGTACTGGTGGAAACTATGAGCAGAGTAAGATATACCAATGTACAAATCTCAAGGCTTTGGATGATTCCGTCCATATTTCTGCTGCTTTTGACAGCCCAGAATGTGTTTTCAAAATATATGAGTCAACCACGACTGCTGATGTTCTGTTTCTCGTTGAACTGTGTGCTAAGGGCTTTCAGAAAAGATTATAAATTAAGATTACAAAGCCACAGTTGATTCTTGTGTTAGTAAATTTCGCTCTCAAAGTTTCCTTGCAGTAAATATGCATATCAGGTTCGCACTCATAACTCAAAGTGCTTAAACAAACGTTACTGGGATGCTTAAGGCTGCAGTCTGAGGGGAACCGCACAGGGTTCCTTCAAGAATTCCTTCATAAATCTTTTCAAGGGCCGTGTAATTCTTTAACTTCTTCAGCCTCACCGACTCATGTCATATAACCAAGCATTGTTCAAACAAAGAATCTTGCTTTAATTTCTAGTAGATATCTAAAACTTAGTATAGCCTGAAATCACAGAAATGTGCATGAAATTATTTGAATGTGAACACAATGTTGTGTATGTGTGTCATAGCAATGAGCTCAGAGAGAACTATCAAGTGAATGTGGAGCTCCTGTCGGCTCTGCAGAGCTGTATGGTGAGTTTATGCTTACTGTTTGCAACTTTACTGTCTCACTCTTACCGCTTTCATTCTACCACTGTATTCAGGGATAAAGCTCTAAAAACCCACTGTCCACCTGCTCATCATTGAATGTCAGACAGACACAGTTAGCAGATCATCTAGCAGCTAAAGAGCCAGATTCCCTCAAGACCAAAAAGAGAGCAAGAGGTGACACAACCACAACTCCAATGGATGCTGTGTTCGGTCCTGGACCAGCTGAAGTCTGCTGAGCCCAGTTCAGTTGCCTGCTCAATTGGCTTACCTTCTGTTGCCCGTTCTAGTACCACTGCCTGCCGGTATCCCCCACTGGGGCCCCCACCCCCAAAAGTGCAAAATCCCTTACATTTTGCAGCTTCAAGCAACTGCTTCTTTGAATTGTCATAGAATACATGTTTTCCTCTCTCATGGTGCTTCATGCAAGGTTTCCATTGAGCATAACATTGCCATCAGTAGAGCACTAAAATCACAGATGCACTAGCTGATTAGCAACAGCTGCATCATTCATACTTCTGTATCACTGGCTCATTAATCAGCTGTTAGGCTACTAATGTAGCTGGCAAATAACATCCAATCATATTTAGAAATGCATGCATTGTAGCTGTTGTAAGCTGATTCTCGTCACTATTAATCTGCTTATACAGTATACTAATGCAAACGCCGCTTTCTGCTGCATCTCTGCTTTTTTAAGAATTCCCTTGAGGAGCAGAGCCTTTCCCACCGAATCCAACTGTATAACTATTTGCTATAAATGTTCAATTCATTGCTGTGCGTGTCTCGGCTTGAACTATTTTTCCCCCTGTGTTCCGGGTGAAATACTTCTTTCATTTTTCAAGTAGCCACGCTGAAGAACAAATTCACTTTGATCTGCAAAGTAGTTTCACATGAGCAACATTTATTAAAATCAAAGATATTTTGTTCTCGTGAGCATTGGACATCATGTACACAATATACAAATGGTGCGTTTTGTAGCAAATATACTTTCTATAGAGACAGCAGCAGCAGAATTGGCATGTACAAAAATACACATTTGATTTTGTCACACAACACAACATACCAAAGTAACAAGATAATATATTTATATATAATCATATATTTCTGTATCATAAATATGCAGAGCTATACACGTTGAACACATTTCACTGTAATGGAGATAACAATTATAATATTAATAATACAGGATAAACTACTTTTTGAGACCATTTAAAATGGCAACACTTAACATGACAATGCCCTTGTTCCAGTGTGTGATCCTGTGGAAAAGCTATGTTAAGTTCATAATAACACTGTGTTACTACTCATGAAAACTGCTGTTACATTGTACTGAGAATATGCTGTTGATACGTTTTTAAATGTCAAATTAATTAATGCACAGTGAAAGAAGGTCATTTATTGTTAAGTGTCACCTAAGAAATCAGCACTGCAGTAGTGGCAGCGCTGCAACGAAAAGACCATATTATGGATAAAACAACACTTTTTCAATGGCACATTCAACCCAACACACACGCATGTACACACACACACACACACACACACACACACACACACACACACACACACACAACAGGCCATGTCCTTGTCATTCCTGTGTTTCATGGTGAGAATAATGACGTGCTATAAAAGCAAGAATAAAGGAGGGTTCTCCCTCAATGGCACACGTTTTCTCACATTCCTGCTCAGGACACGCTGTTGATTATCACATCATATTCAGGAGGATCTGAATTTCTTACACACAAACACACATCAACAGTTTTTCCATCTTCATCCCCTGCTCCCTCCCAGGTCACAGCGATATAAACCAGAGCTACAGAGCACAACGTTTTGTGCTGCGTGTCTGGAAACTCAGCTCATATGAATAAATACCGACCCTACTGATTCACACCGACAAACGTTTTACCCTCTGGGTGAAAACTGTTTCACTTTACAGATGTAATTGGTCATAAAGGTACAAACACCATTAAAATAGTCAAAGATGTTCTGTTTTCTGAAGGAATAAGTATGTACAGCGGGGTCATCTGCCTTAACACGTTCCTCCTCTGGCACTCCAGCAAACAGCACAGGTGTTGTGGATAAAGCTAAAAGCATGTTCATAGTATTTGCATGAAGACAGAGCAGTCGTCTTGAACTTACTATTATCATTACTGCTGCAGAGAGCAGCGTTAATGTTTATTGTACCAACATTGGTATCTCCTCAAAAATGGTGAGCTTTATGCATTTCTCTCTGCACAAAAACTGCAATGAGTATGATAATATCGAGGGAAATCTGAATTTTCATGCTCATTAAGTCATTTTTTTCATAAAAGTTGATGTGTTTTGCTGGAAAAACGAAACATATAATTAAATTTTCCATCAGACTTAATGGATTTTCTGTTGGCTTTGGAAGTGATAAAAATAGACTTTCATTTTAAAAGCTTTCAGAGAATGAAAAAAGGGTCCCTTGTCCTTTTGTTTTCATTTCTGAAGGACTATCCTTCATTTTTTCTTTAAAGGCTAAAAACGCAATGATGCATTCCAAAGGCAAAATAAGGTCACACTGCCGGAGAATTTTTTTTTTTTCAGGAACCAGATTTTGCTGCAAGAGTTTTACTATTAACCCCTTTTGACAGCAGCTTTAATGATTGTGTATGGATCCATATGTCCAGTCTTTGTAATGAATTCACTGAATCAGGCATCAATATATATATTTTTTGAGGATCCTAACTGTAGTGCTACAAAGCAATGTCACTTTCAAATACATGAGGTGCTTTTAAACTTCTTTTGTAGAATATTGCGAATTTTAAGTGTATCTGTACCTTTTAAAATCTTAAAACTTGGATGTACCATTACAGTAATCTGGCCACTACTGCTGCCAGAAGGACAAAGAGGGAAAATAATATGGAGAAATATCACTGCATCAACAATGAAGACAGTTGTACACAAGTGGACAAGTGAGATTAAAAAAAAAACAAAAAAAAAAAACAGTCTCTTATACACAGTTTGTCTGTACAAAGTCCTTATTTACACATATGACTCTTCTGCAAAAAAAAGCTGGTCAAACTCGTCCACTCGTGGGTCACTGCACCGCCTGCTCTGCCACTCCCTTTTCCCCTGCACAATAGCTAGTGCCACCTCTTGACTCCTCCTCAGGCAGGAATCTCCATCTTCTTGACTCTGGGAGGAAAAATAGTCCCTTACAGCCCGGGTGGCGGAGGGAGACAGGCAGAAGCGTGGCTCAGCGTGGTTGGGCTCCACCTCTGACACTCTCAGACCGCCATCTTGGGGCTGACCTTTTGAAGTGTGTGGTCTGTCCAGGGAGAGGCTGGAAGTGGGGTTTGAGTTTGCAGTGACCTTGGCAGGTTCAGATGCTCTGCGGGGAAGGGCAAGGTTCTTCCTCCCTTTGTGTCCCTCCATGGCTGGAGTTAGAGAGTGGGATTTTTGCCGCTGGAGGACTAGAGTGGTGGCACTCTGTCCATAGAAAACACCCTGTGGGGGCTGCATCCACTCATTTCTAGCCAGTCTCTGTGTAACCTCACTTCCTGTGTGTGGTTTGGCGTTGTGGGTGGAGGCTGGGATCGGGGGTCTGTAGGTGCAGGTCTGGTCATGGAGCTGCCTTAGCTCTCTGACTGTCAGAGGTTTCTCTGTCCCCCTGTAGAAAGGGGAGCGGCTGCGCTGCAGCTGCAGCAGAGCCTGCTGGTATGACGGGGGACTGCTGGATCTCCGTTGGCAGTCTCGGTTCGTCACCGTGGCCTCCTGGGCACCGGTGGAGTACCCATTACTGGTTGGTTGGGTCTTCCCATTAACCTCAGGCAAGTCCTCCTCTGTGTGTCCATTATCAGGTTGCCTTAGTGACAGGCGGCGTTCCTTCTTCAGCCATGTGTTAGGGTGGAGGCCATGAGAGTGGGAGGGGGTTTGGCTGGTCCGAGGGGGCTGGGTGGACTGTGGCCAATGAGGTGGGGCCTCCCTCTGAGGAGGGGAACCCCTGGGTGACAGCTGGGGCCGTCCAGGAAACACAGGGGACAGAGGAGCAGGCTCAGCCAATGGAATCACCCCATTGGTGGCATAGTCAGTAGAGTACTGTGAGAAGGCGGAGTCTAAAGAGCTGAGGGAGGAGCCTGTGGGTGAGGTTGCTGGTGACGAAAGACTGGAACAGCTGGCATCCAGTCTCAATGGAGGTGGAGCGGTGTGTTTCAGCTTCCTCCGCCCACTATTCTGGACTTTGGCTCCTCCCTTCTCACATCCATCCTCTTCCTCCTCCTTCAGCTGCAGTACGTTCAGGCCCTGCTCCAGAAACACCTCGTCCTCCTCGCCCTCTCCCTCCATGGCAGCATCATAGCTCGCCTTCCTTACTGGCAGGCGGTGGTTATCGGTCTGAACAGTCACTACGGCCAAGGGTGTTGTGCTTGCCAGGGCCAGGGCGGGCTCTGAGCTCCTTCTCAGCCTCCTGGGGCCCTGTGACTGGCCGTTGGCCTGTCGGGTGCGAGGCTGCCGAACTGCAGGGCTGAACCTCCTGGGTCTGGCCAACGGGGGGAGCTGCAGCTGAAGGTCGCTCTCAGGGTCGGGGTCTGGTTCGCAGTCACTGAGGGTGATGACGGAGTCACGGCTGCGGCTGTCCGGCTTGTCTTTGTCACGAAGGGGCAGCTGTTCCTGGTAGGGAGACTCGGGGTCGTCGTTCAGCTCGTTCTCCAGACTGTCATAGGACGAGTCGTTCATCTGGAAAGACGACACATCTGGAAAGAGAAAGACATGGTGGAAAGAAAGACAGGATAAGAAATGAGGAGGAAGAGGAGAGAAAGAATATTGTTATGAGACTTTGACTAAACAAGATTAACTGTGGAATCGTGAAATTACTATAAAATCAGTTCAAAAACACACAGAAACACAATCACTAAGCAACCAAAATACAGAAAGTTTACTCGCCAGTCTTATTGTACCATTATCTTTCCTCTAATTTTAAAGTAGTTCTCAAATTGTACAGCTTTTGCAGACATTCCTTTTAATGAAAGGATCCAATTTAGGATGTTTCTACCTACTAGCAATCCAAGCTGACACAGAGCAAACTTTATTTATTTACTCAATGACCTACAAAAATAAAAACCATAGCTACACCTCTGACATCCTGCCGTTCACTCCGCGTACAAACTCCATCCACAACAAGTGAGTTTGAGTCTGAGAGAAACTAAAAAATCTTGACCCGGGAACTAAATGAACAAAGCCAGAGTTCACTGCTGGAGCCGAGGAGAACAGGGGACAAAGTTTCGTCTTGCGTTGTGCTCCTTGACCTCCAGTGGTTATTTATAGCATCAGGAAGAAAGTTAGTGGTATTTATGAATGGGGAGATTCAACGCTGCATTAATCAGCACCTGTGACCCTGGCAATCATTGAAATGACTGCAGGTCAGTCTGCTGACCCCAATCAACAGGCCTCAAAGAGCCTAGGTCATTGGCACACACACACACACACACACACACACACAGACACGCACACACACAGTGAGCGAGTCAGTCTCAAAGCACCTTGTTACAATATTTTTGGAGGTGAAACACTGAAGCATTGTCAGTGAGGAAGCACTTTCAGAGCTGCTGTTCAGCCACACACACAGTTTGATAAAGACTTTGACCTTGACTGTGACCCTCATTAAGAACTAAGACAAATCCTCAATGTTGTCTTTTGCTTCATTTCTGCTTCTAGTTTCGTGACATTTCCAACATGGGTCAGAGACAAATACAGTTATTCTCTTCACCATCTACTCTCAGTTCTTACCTGATCCATGGTCACTGCTGCTGCTCTTCTGGCTGAAGCTTCTGAACAGCGAGGTCACGTCTTCTCCCAGAACACTGCAGCAGTTCTCAATGAGGAAGCGAACCAGCTCACACACCTGCAGGGAGAAGCACCACCTGGTCACAGCATGAACGCTTTGACTTTGCTTTGCTGCAGCTGCTGACCATTTGTTCTCATTGTTGTACAGTTGGATGAAAGTGTGATTCTGTTATTGGTTATGCAGAACTTCAGCTGCTCAGGCAGTTCCTCAGGGAACCAACCAAAGTTCAGCAAAACAGGCTGAGCAAACTCTGCAAAAAAAGAAAAAATGGCTAAGTGGAATGCATACACACACTCGCACACATACGCACCCATTAATTAGCTGTGGATATGATGGCATGAGACTAGTGTGTAGTTGCTTGTACTGCAGCTTCTGGATGCTTCATCTTGTGAAATCATGACCTAAATATCTATACGACATGAGCTCCAAACAGCTGTTCGAAGCTGTGTTTTTTGTGTGTCCCACATTATCACTCTGAGAAAAGTTTGTGTTCGTTTGTTTGTTTGCACTGATGTCGACCTTCCAACTACACGAGTATTTGCATTCCACACTGACCAAGAAAACATCAAACTCCTTTTTCCCAGTTCTGGATAATGTCCTGATAATAACACGTGACATCATGCCTTGGCTTTGATTATCACTCGCTCAAATGCTTGTAGAATGACCAAGACGGGCAAATACAGCGTAGGAGTGTTTGACTGGAGCTTTTCTGACAGCACAGGGTTTCGTGTCTTCTAAGATAATGCACATTACTGTACTCATCATCACATTTAGCAGCACATGCCCAAAAACCAGCTAATAATGCCATAAAGGGAGTTTCACAGTTTGCTTCCAATGTGAACTGTCGGCTTTTTTCCCAAAGAGTTGACACAGCATGTCTGTGCTTTTTGGGAATAATCAGCCCATTTGGAATCTGTCCTCAAACAAATCACAGCACTTGGCTGGAAGCGCCGCCTTTTAAACTAAGCAGACAAAACTGACTAAACGCACATGACGTCCTATGACACAAATAATCGGCGAACACCAGCGCCAGTCAGAAACACTGGAGTCACATCCTCCACGCCTTGTGGAAAGTTTCCACTAAAATCTGTTGTGTTTAGAAATGAGCTGTTTTTCCTGCCATTGCTCCACTTCTGTGACACTATGAAAAACACAGCAGACAGAAAACTTTACGGCCTCTCTGTTTGTTTGTTTGTTGGCCAGATGTTGTCTGTTCACTGTCTGTGTGGTGTCCATGTGCGTTATGTGACTCAGTGTTGAGAAGAAGAGTCTGTGTGGCTCCACAGCGCGCAGTCAGGCTGCACTGTGAAGTATCTGCTCATTGTTAAGTTATAAAAGTTATTTTCCCGAAACACAAATATCATGAGTGATGAGATCATTTAACCTGTTTCCACTAAAATCAACTTGTTTAAAAAAAATCTTATGACAAATTCAACAAAAGTCTTGAAACAAGTTGAATTATATTAGAAACAGGTCGAAACATTTCAGTGTACTGTGATTTTTTTTTGAAGAAAACTGACCAAAATTTATCATTAAAATAAGAAAGTTTTTTTTTTTTTTCCACTGTACTGAAACACACATTAACAGAACAGCACTAATGAAACCAGACAAACGGGGCACGTAATACAAAATCACACACAGTGTCAGCAAGAACGTACGTTAGACAAATTCAAAGCGGGGATATTTGAGGACAAAACAGAGGCAGTGAAGTCAGTGGTCACACAGTTGAGTAGCTTTGAGCAGATTTTTCAACTTGGCTTTAAAGCCTCTGATATAACGGCAAACCCTTTATGTCGTCTGCAGGACCTTCCACTTAGTCGTACCTTTCTCAGAGAATGCTGGCTGTCCAAATGCAGCGTGACAACAGCCTGCAGCACGACTCTTACACAAGATATTCTTGAGGATTTTATGGTGTTCACCCAACCAGAAAAAAATAATAAAAACTGTTCGTGTTTTACCTGACAGATGACGGGACATGAGAGCTGCATCTTCAGAGTTACATAACATAATAAGTTCCATGGTAGTTTTATTTTGGCGGTCAGAGACAGTTAATCCCCCGGAATTGTTACCAGAGAGCAAATGCAACATTAACCTTCTGGTTTAGCCTCCTCTGTGCTACACTGCCTCTCATCAGACACAACTAATATACTAATGACTGCTGTACTAAAACCATGAGGCCACGTTTTACAAGGATTATGCGTAATTCTCCACTCTGCCACCCATAACCTGCAGTGACATTTAAAAAACACTTATGCAACACGCCAAAAGGAATGTACAAATGTCTCATCTGCCTGTGATCCTTCCTCATTGTCTCCAACATGGCTGAGAGGACTAAAGTCTGCAGGTAGATATCCCACAGCTGCTTAGTCGTGGCGTCTGCACCGCCTCTTACAACATTTTCACTATGTGCCTTCATATCCCACTGAAAATAACAGAGGGCTTTCAGTGAGGGGGAATCTACCCAATCACCTTTCAGAGAATAAACTCTGATTATAGGTTACCTTTAGATATCATTGCTACTCTGAGACATCTGTTTACTATCAGTGCACAATGACATCCCACAGTCTCATTCCTGAAGTCCAGCATCTCATTGACAGGCATTTTCACTGCCAATTGGCAAGAGAGCAGCGTGTAATCAATAGTGCAAATTCCCAAATCAATGCTTCAGATATTTGAGGTTTAGAGTGCGTGTCAAACGTCTACGCGTCTCAGTTGGAACTGGGCTCAATATTGTTCCAACTGCATTATAATGACTACATTTCTCTATGTGTGGGGTTAAAATACTGCCAGGCCTGTGAGTATCAGCAGTGCTGTTGTTGAGGACAGTCTCAAACAATAGGCTGAAGCAGCCCAATTGGACCCAAATGCATAATTACAGATACATTTAGTTAAAATAGGCTAGTACGTCTGAATTAAAGCCACATTATTGTCAAACAATGTAAAAATCCACAACTTGTAGCCAAGAGCGCTCAATAGCAGGCCTATAATAATTAGGGTTCCTTCCTGTTTTGTTGGTGATACTCTTTTTTCCATCTGCGGATGGATGGAAGTTACATTTGCTCGACTTCTAGACCTTAAAATTCAATATCCACCAAAATGTCAACAGTGTTATTTCATCAAAAACAAGCCTATTTCCTTCTTCCTCTTTCCTTTTTCTTTCTATTGCATTAACCACTTTCATTCTTTCGCCTCCTTTCTTAGGTTTTCTACTTCCCTCTCTTGATTCACTCTTTTCATTTAGCCTTCCTGCCCTCCTTCAATCATTCACTGAGCATTCCTCACTGTCACTCCGAGAGGGCTGCTACGTGACACGGAGCACTGTTAGAAAAAGCCTGAGGGCATCCAGGAGACTGTCACTCCTCCATCAACAACCCATTCACAACTGCTTCTTCTTCTTTAACTCAACAGAATGTTATCTTAAACTCTCTCATTCAGAACAAATCTGCGGTATGAATGCAGGTTGACGGCGGACTCTATACAATGACAGTACGCTACACTGCGGCTGGATAACATGCGGCGTATACACTATCTGCACATGTGCGTGGGTGTGTGCATGCATTGAGAGATGTCACAGCTGTGTGTTAGAGGGTCATTTCTGAGTATTTCTGAGGTCATCAGTCTCCCAGCAGTTTCACTTTTCCGTTCCTCTGTATGCTGTCTGTTACTGTAATGCAGAGAGGTCACTGGAATTAAAAGACGTAACGAAGCAGTAAGTAAAAGTTTGATCAAGATCAAGAGAAAAAACATTCTTTTGAACGATTTGTCCCTCTGTCTCCATCTTAAGTAATACACAAACTGAAGCTGTATTTACCTCAGAAACTCCTTAAAGGCTATATTTAGCCAAAAACATTCAAATTATATGCTGCATGAAAGAGACAGTGGCACAGAGACTAAGCTAAGTTGGCCAAAACTGAGCGTTCACGTGTCTCCAGACATGGTTGGAAACTGGCCATTACACAGCCAGGGGCCGACACTCGTTTAAACTGGCCCCCGACTCTGACCGCAAGGAGGGAAATGTTGAAATCTCGCTGTATTTTTTAAAGTTTTTTCCAAGAAAAAGACCTCCTGTGCTCAGGTTGCACACACAAACAAGCAGTGTGTGAGAGGGAAAGTGTTATCAGGGGAGTATTTGTGAAAGAGATATTTAGGTATTTGTGGGTGCAGAGGGTATTTGTGCTGACAAGTGTGTGTGTGTGTGTGTGTGTGTGTGTGTGTGTGTGTGTGTGTGTGAACAGGGAAAGAAGGGGGTGTTTCGGCGACACAATTTTCTGCTAAAGGATTCTATAGGAAATTCTTCACGTGTTTTCTCAATGACCCTCAACCACCTTAAGCATACACACATACTCACACACACACTAAGATAAGCAAACCAGCCACCCACAGAGATTGTGTGTAATTTAATTCTCTGACTTTCCAATTTGACCACAAATCAAAAAGCTTTGTATGCTTTATGTCTCAGTAACAGCGAGATGGGCTCTGGTGGGCGAGGGGCCTTCCTTTGTGGGCTCTGGCCGCTGCCACTGTTGAGGAATTAAGTCATTTCAGGTTAACCTGGCTGGCCGAGTTATGAGGGAGAAAGAGAGAGCAACGTTGCTTCACTGTTGAGCTGACTCCAATTCAAATTTTGTATCAGAAAAAATATCACAAAAAGGTAAAGATGTGAAAAACTGTTACTATTACGATTTGTTGGCTGCCTGTTATGATCAGATATTAGAGCTCAAAGATATTCCTGGTGAACAGCGTTTAGGAAGAACTTAACTCAAAGATGAATGCAGAAGAGAAAGAAACAGTTTTGAATGCTGAGTAAATAAAATCAAATCTATCTGCACGGCTGGATACCATGAAAAAGTATGTTTGTTTGTTTTTTTAATATTTGGGAGAACTAGGCCTTTGAGGGTGTCATAATCACCTAAGTGGAAAAACACATACATATATTTTCCTGTGTGAGTAAGTCAGCATGAAACTGTGAGGCTTTCCTCTTTCCTGTCAAGTCTTGCTCTCAGCTCGGGGGTCTCGAGCTCGGCAGAGTGTAAGAATGTTGTGATTTTAGCTTATGAGGGATTGTCAGTGATGACATGTGAACGTGACTGAGCATGTGTGTGTATGTGACCGATTTAGTGTGTGTGTTACAGCTGTGTGTTAGTGGGTCAGCTCCTGCTCCGAGGTGAGCGCTCACATCCGCAGGCCAACCTCGAGTCTGCTGACAAATGGCTGTCAGTCTGACAGGGATGGTGTGTGCATGTGAACACACGCTGTATGGATGTGCACACACAATGTGCTTGTGTCAGTAAAATCTAGATATCTTAACTCGTCTGTCTGTCTGGTCACGTGTGTTTCATACATCACAGCAGCACGTACACACTCATGCTGAGGCGGTTTGCTTCTGTTATTCCACTGAAACGTTAAATTCCTCAGTTTGCACCCTCTCAGTAAGACATACACACGCACACACACTTAAACACGCACATCTGTAGCAGCTCAGTGTATTCAGAGTTGTTCAGTTTGATGTTTTGGAAATAAACTTTTTTGCTTTCTTGCCAAGAGTTAGATGAGAATATTGATACCACCCTCATGTCTGTACGTTCAATGTGAAGTGGGAGACAGCAGTCGTTTAGCTTAGCTTAGCAAAAGACTGGAAACAGGGAAAAAGCAGCCTGGTCCTGTCCAAAGCTAACTAAATCTGCCTACCAGCATCCCTAAAGCTTGACAATTTTCACGTTACATCTGTACAGAAACCAAAGTGTATAAACAACAATTTGTGGTTTTACAAGGGGGCCATGAGCGGGACTATTTTTTGGCCATGAGCAGTAACTTCTCTGAGTCTCCCACTGTTTCCTGGAATCTTCATGAGGGTATTTGCTGCTTTTATTTGCCATATATGATTGGGAACTTAGATTTTGGTTGCACCCCTAGTATCAATCTCAGCAAGAAAGCAAATAAGCATGTTTCCCAAACTATTCCATGAAATATAATCATCTACAAGATCTGAGGTTTAATTATTAGATGCATTAGCCAGAATGGTAGAATCTGTGTGCATGTGTTCCCCCTCACCTTTTTGGTACCTTCTCCCTCCATCTCGGGGGTGCTTGGCACTGGAGCCCAAAGCATGCTGGGAGCGATGCAGACGGACAGGTTGAAGGCATTCATCTGGTTGTCCTGGGCGTTGCCTTGGATACAGTGCAGCACGGCGATCACATGTCTCAGCAGAAGCAGGTTGTCACTGGGCAGGAGATGGAGCAACCTGAGAGAGAGAGGACAGGCAGGACGGAGGGAAGCATGGAAGGAGGGTAAATGCTAAACCCACAGCCATCACAAAACACACCCTGAAACACTCATTCTGCCTTCTCACAGCGTGTGTGTGTGTGTGTGTGTGTGTGTGTGTGTGTGTGTGTGTGTGTGAGTGTGTGTTTGTGTTGTTTGCTGATCTCAGGCTCCACAGGAATTTCTCCACAAACATTTTCATTGTTGCTTTCATGTTACTTGTTTTTTACTTTCCCAAGCAAAAGGAATTTAGTTTGTTGCTTCTGGAATTGAAGTGATGCCCTCTGTCTGTCTTTCTTTCTCTCTCTAGACATAAACAGTGTGAAATTACAGGAAAAACCATGTCATAGAGAAGTGTCTCTCACCCGTCTGTAACGAATGTCTGTTTGTGTGTGTGTGTGTGTGTGTGTGTGTGTGTGTGTGTGTGTGCATGTGCGCGTGTGAGAGACAGTAACATATTGTACTGCATATTATGACTGTAAAATTAGCCGTAGGTTTTGGCATTGAATATGATGCATGACGATGTATTTCCTACCTCTGGACAGCTTGTGTCCTCTCCTCGCCTCCGTCTCCTTCCATCACATCCATCCACTGGTTGTACAGGTCCACACACAGCAGGCTGCCCGGGATACTTCGCAGAAAATCCTGTATAAAAAAAACACACATCTTGCATTTGAGAAGTTGTATCCAGCAAATGTTTTGTATTTTTGCTTCAATAAAAAATAAAAATTATTAGACATTATGTCACTGCTGGTTTATTTCATCGTTGATTCATGCAACATTTCAACCTTCATCAGGTGTATGAACAACAAGCCTTACAAATGTTCTAATGTATTTTCATAGATTAAATAAAAAAAAATATTCCACAGTGCCACAGAAATTAGGTTATCTTGTGCATGAAACACCATGAGGAATTAACAGAAATAGCCATCAAGGTAATAAGGTCAAAAAGTAAAATATCACATGGTCAGAAGCGTAGTGGAAATAAGGGCACAGATACCAAAATACAAGACATCCTGAGTGGGAATTTGTTTTCCATGATACATAAAAGGATCCCTTCCATAACACTCTTATAGCAGACTGACAATGTGTAAAATAATTAGAAGAAATAGCGATAAAGACTCGTATTCATTATTTAATGAATGCATCCATGTTCCTGTATTTCCACTTGAGAAATAACACTTCAGGTACAAGTGCTATTACAATTACCATCAATTCATTTTCAGTCAGTGGACTAATTGATCAACATCAACGTTGAGGCACAATCCATGTCCATTGTGCAGAAAAACACAACAAAAAGATGGATGAATCGGTTCTGTGTAAAACCCCAAACCACCTCAGCTGCTCCCTGGAGGCCCGACGTTGTGGTGGCTGTTTGGCCTGGATGTGGAACAATGAGCACCTTGTGTGTGTGTGTGACTGGCAGCCTGCCTGGCTGTGCAGAGACAGATTATCCTGTCTGGACTTATGTGACTTTGGACTCACATCAGTCGCTCCTGCTTTCTGTTGTCTGGTTTCAAACCAGTGAGACAGGGCAGAGCTGTGTGTGGTTGAGTGCGTGTGTTGATGTGGGTGTGTGTGTTACCTTGAGGACAGCAGCAATGACGAACACAGACTGGTGTGTGATCTCAGGGTCCTCGGCCCCGCTGTCCAGTCTGTCCCGAAGCTCCCGGCAGGCTTTGGCCCCAGCTGACCGCCTGAAGACGCCTCTGGTGTACGGCCCCTCCAGGTACAGGAACACCAACATGTCCTGGAGGGAACAGGGAGAGGGAAGGTTACCTACATAAAATCTCAAAACAGCACAGAGAAGTCAGCAAGTTTTTATCACAGACATGAGCAAGAACTCCAAAGCTGCAGTGAGCACCTCTGCATGTGAGCAGAAAGCATTTAATGTTTGACACCAAAGGACTTAATTGCTCAGAAATCCTGCCAGAAGTCCAGTGATGTTTAAACCAAAGGAAATCAAACAGACAGGGATTAAGTGAATGAAGCTCTCTCGGGCTCTACTGACTGTTTGGTTTGTTTTTGATTCAACATTCCCCCGAACAATTTCATTTGGGCGAATACTGTGAATCTGTCTGTTTGTGCAGCCTTGAATGGGTTTTTATGATTTACAAAGGGCAGAAAGACTCTTCAATTATTTTTTTTAATGATTTTTCAACATGGATCTGAATTAATAAAATTGTAAACTGTCAAAAATTTGGATTGGATGGAAATCTGAATCTAGAAAAGTCTTATCATTTCATTTATTCTTTCAAATCCAATGAAGGCTTAATGTGGGACCAGTCTAAAAAGGCCTTTCTAAAAGGGTTCTTCAGAGCACTGTGTAAAAAAAAAAAAGGAAACATTTTGCTGAGTGCAGACTCTGGATTGATTGAACAGACTCGGCTTTCACTTCTCTGGTAATTCCAGTTTGTCCGTTATTTCTTTAATTTATAATTTTCAATTTAACCCATTTATCTGTGATGACTGTATATAGTATACATAGTGCTATATCAGACAAATCTGCAATGTAAAAATGAATCTATTTCCCCATATCAATACCTCTCCCTTTCCCCAAATACACTTTGAACCCCAAATCATCTCGTGACCCCTCCAGACGAGGCCCTGACCCCTCCTGCTGGCCTGCGTGACCTGCGCTCGGCTCACCATGACAGGCTTGGGCAGGCCGTGGTCCGGAGAGCAGACGGAGCTCAGGGGTCGTCCGAACAGCCGTCCCTGAGTGGGGGAGGTCGGGGACAGTGGCAGGCCATCCAGCTGTGTGTTGGAGCCTTTCCAGAAAGGCCAGTTGATCAGAGACCTCTTCCTCTTAAAAGACTTCTGCTGACCAGGCTCTGTGAGCAGAGAGAAGAGGAAGAGGTGAGCTGTGGTTTCAGTTAGGGCCAAACTGCTGGTGCTTGAGTAATGCCTGGTGAAGTCACTGGAATGCAACAGCAAGACTGAAGCCTATGCAATAGTTTTGTAACATTCAATTTCTCTGTTCTGGTAGGTTGTGAATTGTTAAGTAGTTCGCCTAAAAGTCTGAGATGGTGCGGTGAACTTCAGAGTGACAGAAAGACAGAAGAACCACTGATTCAGAGAGAAACATGTAGACATGCCCTCATGCTTGACAGCACAATTTCATTTCAGGTTTGTGTGCGTGTGTGTGAGCGTGTGTGTGTGTGTAGGTGTCTGTTCATCCATGTGGGCTTTTGTGTGCGACGGCATGCATGTATGGGGCTCTGTGTGCCTCTTTAGGTGTGTGACTGTGAGTTCCTTGTCGAGTGTTTGCTCAGCGGTGCCATGTCACCATGTCTACCTGTGTTGTTTGTGTGTCTGTCTGCAGGTCAGTTGTCTACATCTTCTCTATGACATAACAGCTCAGCGTGCTTCTGCAGTCACGAACCTGCATACTGTGTGTGCACTGAAGTACATATGAATGAAAATGTACAGGAAACATTTACTGTTTATTCTAATCTCTCTTATGGAAAGAGACTGCTGGTTTCACTGACTGAAATGTGATGATTCGCTGCTTTTCTGTGTTTATATCATTTGGATAACAGCAGTTTGGAATCTGGGAACTTGTAATGGGCGTGAACATTTCATCAATAAATAATATTAATATCAGAAAATATTCAATAGATCAACTGACAATGGAAATAATCAGTCATTGCAGCATCATTCAGGATTGCAACTACTCCAAAAGGCCTGGCTGAACTCCTGGTGACGTGGGATTTTGCAAAAGCTGCAAACACTGCAGTAAATCTTTTAAAGGACCATTGTAGTGAAATGTAATTGTAGCAACTTTGATTTGCCAACAATCGTGAAATGATAACATTAACGTTTTAAGCGATTGTGATTTGTATCCAAGGGTGGGACTCTCCTAACAAACAAAAGATTCTTTCAGTGGGTGGAGGACCCAGCAGCCCGAAAGGCCAAAATATGCGGCATACCTCACATACAATTCATTATTTAACGATCTGCTGTGGCGTCATGCCCAAATACACTCTGGAAGAAAGTTCAGCAGTAAGAGAATTACAGGCCTGCTCTGGCACTGCTCAGCAGGTCTTGCCATCATAGAAAAAACATGACCTCGCTGTAAATCAGGTGTTACATCATTGCAGCTTTCTAGTCAGGGGACAGGTTTAGAGAGAGGGAACGAGGACACGGAGACAGACTGCATGTCGGCTGGGTGGGCAATGTCTGTCATCCTACTATAATCTTCTGCTAGCGTGTTACAAAACAGGTGCTAGATGCATATTTATTGCCCATGCTCTCACGAGAAATAAAACACCAGACCAGGCAGACTCGTTTAGCCTGATCAGTGATTCACGCGTAGAAGCTTGATAGCGTCAAGTCGACGTTTGTTTCTTTTTCCATTTGGAAGAAACTGATAAACAACGTCCTGATGATAGAGATGCCAATCAAATTTTGTTTAGAAGGGGACTGACATGGCAGTTAGAAGAACTCTAGAACAATGTTAAATTAGTGGTCATGAGTGCAGCGGTTCCTCAAAGCAGCAGAACACCACAATGTCCATGAATGTCTTTCCAATAAAGCGTCTTCAGTCCAATTTCAGTCACAGTTTGAATGTCGGAGACGTTGAATCCACCACAAATGCACATTTCAAAGATATTTACGAGTCGGACATCCTGCCAGAAAGGGACATTCAGTCTTTATGCCATGTCACAAAAACATGGTGTTTTGCCTCATGATGAACAGTGATGCTATCACAGCGGTGTTGTTAAATCAAATGGATCTCTGGATGCAGTATGCCGCAATGGGCAAGTCTTGGAGGAATTTGAAAAATGCTTTATTAAACACATACCAATTATTTTTGAGGCAGAATTGCCTGCAGCATTGTTTGAGAGTAAATGCCTCAAAAGGGGCTTTCGCCATGGCTACCACTCAATAAACACACAAATACAGCTTTCGGGTTGGGTGTGAGCGATTAAGCCTCTACGGCGGCGGGGCTGGCATGGAGCGCTTATGTAAGACGCTGTTATGCTTGAGGTAAAGGAATCTGAGGCAAAGCTTGTGGTTGGCAGACTGAAGTCTCCTTGACTGGCAAACACACACTTTTTATCCAAAATTTGTTTTCCTCTAAACCTTGTCTCCTCCTTTTTCCATCTTGGTTTCTGTGTGTTCCTGTCCACCATCCTGTTGTTTTTCTTTCTCCTCCTCCTCCTCATTTTTCTGTCCCTCTCACTTTTGATGTCCCCTCGTCCGTCCCTCTGTAAATTCTTCCGTCTCTATCTGCTACAGTCTATTGTTTCTTTTTCCTTCACCTACACTGACCTTCAGACTTACTCAATAGCTGTGTCATCTCTTTTCACTTTCCATCTTCCTATTCCTGCACTGATCTGTTCCTTCTGGGGTTTCTTCCTCTTTGTCTATCTGATGTTTTTCTTATTTTGACACCGCGTCTCTCCTGACCCCTGCCGTAGCCCCTCGGCCACCAAAATCTCCTTTCCCACCATTCTTGTTGGCTCCCTTTCTACTTGTTCACCTCCTGATTCATCCTCAGAACGAACAGCACGACTACGTGTTTGATTGTCAAGAATGAGCCCAAAGTGAAACAAATTCTGAGGAAGTACTTTCTGTTCTGCATTCATCCATCTGTATCCTCATATTTCTGCTTGTGGTTTCAAAGAGAATGAGATTTATGGATGGATTCTTGACACTGACCAACCATCTACTTGAAAACCTCAGCTGTCATGTTGATTTATCTATTTTTCACAGCTCGCTGTCACAGCACATACTTTCGCTGTTCTTCCTTCATCCTTCTCAATGCATAAAGGTCTACCAGCAGATGGCCATTGTTGATGGTCTATGCCTGTTTTTAAACATTTAACCGACTGAGATTTTTGGTTTGAGAGGAATTTGACTTTGACTTTTTGAAGTACACCTTGAGGATGCAACATTACCACAAGAAGACATTTTTCCTTCACAGCAGACCAAATGAAATACGAGCATGATGGCTTCACTAGACCAGATGTTTGTGTTAGAAGAATGGAAAAAGCAAGATGTCACTGTTGCCTTGTGAAATTCCGTCAGTCACATCAGTATTCATCAGTGTTTCATCTCAGTGACAGTCAGCAGATACATAACTTCAGCGTGCTGAAGAATTTCTTCATTTTGAAGTTCAAAGTGCTTTTAAACTTTAACCTCACACTTAAGTGAAGCAGCCCACATACAAGCATGTCTTCACGTTTGTTTTGAAAAATGTCATGACTCCCAGTATGTCATCATGTGGGGGTCAGACCCCCAGAATGAGAACTCCCGTCCTGACCAGCTCTCTTACCTATAAGCGGTCCTGGTGCAACCTTGCTGGGTTTGAGGATAAACTGGCACTGGGTGTCTGGTGGGAGACACTGGTCCAGCAGCAGCACCCCTGGACAGTCTGTAGGACTCGCTGAATCCCTCCCTGCTCCTCCTCCCAGGCCTCCCCCACTGCTCCCACCGTCCCGAATGTGGCTCATCTTAATGCTGAAGGGAAACTCGTGGCCTGAATGAGAGGTCAAGGTCCAGAGGTTAGAAGTCATGGGTCTGTGCATGTGCAGTCTTTGCATGTGACGTTGAGCCAAATCAAAAATCCGATAAAAATTAGGGCAGAACTTGTGCCGTGCAGCCATGAATCAGCAGTATTGAGTAGGGATGTTAGGAATTCAGCATGAACTAGAGAACAAAAGATTTTGGTAAGAGAATGTCACGGAAATGCCACTGTGACAAAAGATGTGCTCTGAAATGTTCCCAGATGTTGGGTTTTTGGTGTGCTGCTGATGCTGGTACAGTAGTGATCCCTGCTGTGGTTATTCTCTGCATCAGTAATGCTGGTTTTCCAAAATATTCATTGCGGGAGGTTTTTTGTTTAACTTTAATGAATGGAGACAAGATGTCCTTGTAAGCATACATGCAGAAAAAAAGAAAGTCTCAAGGGAAAAGAGTAGCTGTTCTGATGGTGTTTTAACCAAAGGGCTGTTCATAATGATGTGTATGACAGGTGGGCTCACCAATGAGAGGGTAAGGCGGGTCATCCTTACTGGAGTTCACCCACAACCGGTGGTCTTTAACGCAGCCCTAGAAAGAGAAGATGAGAATTAAGAAATTTATTTTAGCTGGATCTTGATCTTTCTTTCAAAATGTTTTTGAAAGTTTTTTGAAGCGTTACATATTTTGGGACCTCATTTTAACGTCAGGACTGGACAGGTACAGCAAAGGCTACTTCTAACATCACAGAATTGCCTGAGACTGTTTGTAACATCACATTGGAGTATAACCACTGGATGAAGAGCTGAGTATCAGCACTGGTCTCTGGTTACTCACTGATATGCCAAACTGCAGCAGAGCCATGCGGATGACATCAGTGGTGCTGTCAGTGTTGCTGACCGCAAGCGTCTTGGCCTGGTGGAAACATTTTGAAAACATCATGGAAATATCTGGTTGTTTGTATGTTACATAAATGGTGGCATGGCTAGTGATGTCATTATTTATCCACTTAAAGACAGACAAGGGTGCAATCAAACGATATTCATCTTTGTGCTGATAGAAGCAACGAAAATCACAGAGGAAAGACAGGAATCTTACATATGCACAGTTTCCAATGTCCTTTGCAAATATCTTCAGAGGAATAGTCTTGGGGTCGTCCTTCTCTTTTCCCTCAATTATCCGACTGTGTTTTGGAACAGAGGAAAGAGGTCCGTGATTAAATAAAAATAGCATTTCAATATAAGTTAAGTTCATATAACTAAAGCATTAGCTGGACTGTACCAGTCATAGCGGCTCAGATCTTATAAATTCATCTCATAACTTCGATCGGGCCAGTTAATTCCTGTTTATTCACACTGTGTTTACTCATGTTGAGCTGGCTTCTATCTCCTCTGTCCTATCCAAATCAAATCTTTGCTGCAACGTAAGGAAAATTCAATTACAAGATGAACAATGAGCTAAAATACCCCCCCGAAAAACAAAACAAAACAAAAAAAACATTGCAGGGTACAGCCAAGCATTTACCTTTTGATGAGTGCCAACCACTTGTCCTTGTGCTCCTCAGAGCTGCAGAGGAGTAAAGAGAGTCATAAAACATAATCAGCGGAAATCATGTTCAAAGCAACTGTCTGTTTTGCTCCGTTATGTAAGTGCTGGCTAAAAGTGCAGACTTCGCCCCAAGCTATGACTGGATTCCTGATGATGGAAAATGTAATGAGTGTGTGTATGAATGAGCACCGATGTGTGTACGCCATTGACAAGATGAATATTCAGCACATTATGCGAATGTATCTGAATGTGTGTTGCATGCTTGTGCCCGCTGTGCATATGTGGGTATCTGTTCAGGCCCTACTGCGGTTGGATTGAGCAGCTTTATGACTGGGAACTGCCTTCGTGCTTAAGGGTTTAGAGATTTTGTGGTTGCGTGTTCAGCTTTTAGTTCCCCTCTCTCCTGCATTAGCACCTCAGAACATAGCGTACTCTTTGAGAAGTAGACTGAAGTGAGTCATTCTAGGAATATGTTTTATGTCCATGGCATGAATAAGTGCCATGCAATGCAAGTAAACTGAGAATGACGCTATATATGAGAAAATTTAGGGAACTGAATTGACTTTGCTCCTGTTCGATCAAATTAAGATTATCTTTGAAAAACAAACCTACAGTTCACCTTCTTATCGCATATGAACAACTTGCTTATGTACTGTATGTGTGGATGTGAGTGAATGTACCTGAAGGTGGCCACATAGTTGCAGGTGGGCCAGCCCATGACGAAGCTCCTCTCTGAGTTGGTGCTTCCCTCACACACCTCCTCTATGCAGCTGGCCATCCACATCTCACACACTCGGACTTGGGATTTCACCTTGAAATGAGTGGGAGACCTACAGAAGACGCAGTGAGATACATGAAACCAAACTAGGGCTCCAACTTACAATTATTTTCATTGTTGATCTGTTTTAGTCATACTGAAAGTAATACTGAAAAACGCCATCACAATTTCCCATTGCCTGACATGATATTTCCAAATTGTTTGTTTTGTCGGACCAGTGTTCCAAAGTTGTAATTTGTCAGTCAGATAATCTTAAATTTGGGGGAAACCTTTGCATGAGAGAAACTCAAGAAGGTTCCTTTGTAAAAGAATGCATGAAAACATGGAAGTCCCATATCAAGGGCTTCCATGAGGAATGAACTGGCATCGCCCACTGCTGCAAACTAACTTTTAATTTTCTTCATAGAACATTTTTCCACAAACGCCTAACACATGGCAGTCCCTCAAGAAATGCTTTACATAGATTAGAATTCTAAAAGGATCAAGCTATTTTCAGCATTTTAAGACAGGCAGTGTCACAGTAGAAGTGTATTTATCCACCACTGCATCTGTGATTACAGAGGGAAAGACTCCAAGTGCACGCATGTGGCATGCACATATACTGTCCCTGCCATTACACAGATACGAAGGAACACAAACACACACACACACACACACACACACACACACATGCAGAACTTTTTCAAACACACATACCAACACATTCCTCTAACTCACCCTGTGTTCAGCCACAATGTAATAGCCAATTAGTGTGTATACTCTCAGTGCTGGAAGGGTCAGCTCCGCCCCCTGGCACATGACCACAGAGGTCCTGCTGCATCTGCACTGAGGGGCGTGTGTGTGTGTGTGTGTGTGTGTGTGTGTGTGTGTGTGTGTGTGTGTGTACAGTAAGTACATATAAGTACACGGAGGTGAACTCTGTTTCCGTCTGTGCATGTGTTTTTTCCTGTGTGTGTGCATTAGTGCATGTGTGTTTATGCGTGGACTTCAAAAACAGAAATGTGCTCTTTTAAGTTTCTATTTTTGAATGTGTGTGTGTTGCAGTTTGTGCAGTTTGTGGGTAGGGAGCCACACTGTAGGCCCAAGGCAGGCCAGTGTGGCTTTGATCTGAGCCAGGCTTCATATGGATTTAATTGGCTGGGAAATAATTATATAGTAGGGAGAAAATGAGGGAGGGAGAAGTGAAAGAAGGGAGTGAGGGAAGGAGGATTGAGGGGAAAATAGCAGAAGGATGTAACTCTATCCTGTAGCCTAAAAACTGTTTTTTGCTATCAGCGTTAGAGAAACAACAAGAAGCGTTCACTCAACAGAGAAGGGCCTTTCTTAAAATGAAGAAACCAACAGCAGTTTGATTGAGATTCCTTTGACAGCAAAAACAAAAACAACACAATTTAGAAAAAGAGAAAAAAAACAACCCAGCACCAGTTTGATTGATTTTTCCTACAGTGTACAATTAAAAACATGAGTCAGAAAATAAATCAAAACAGAGATAACTGTTGCAAAAGAACCTTTCTCAAATTTGTTTCGGCCTATTTTTTCCTGTTTATGTCTTCCTGTCTCCATTTTCTGTCTCCCTCTCACTCACACAACCACATAAACACACACTCCTTCATTCTCTCTGTCATTTCATAAGACACACAGCAGGAAACTTACTTGGCCTTGGCGACGAGCAGCGTGTCGGTGAAGAGGAAGAGGTGTCTGTCCTGCGTCTGCAGGCCCGTCTTCAGTTGTGTTTGGGCGTGACCCAGGAACATACGGCCTGGACACTCAGCCAGGAAGGCCTGGACCAGGGGACAAGACTCTGGGCTGACCGGTGTCAGGCAGCTTTCCCTGGGGGACAAACACACAACACAGAATGAATGAAATACACCATTGACTCTCAAAGGAAGAAGTTGTGGTCTGGATGAGTTTGGAGGTAGTTTCGAAACCCAGCATTGGATGTGGTTGGGCTCAAGTCAGTCTCATCTATACAAGCCAATATACCAAATCACGAGTTTGTCAAAAAGTTTTATAATATGTATTCACAGACAGCGAGAGAGAGGTCCCAGGATGGCCAATAGTCAATAGTTCTCTTCACCTCCTCAAACGGCGACTGTGACAAAACTGCCACTGCGTGAGACGTTGAGTCCCTGCTACAATAAAGCTGTTCAGTGACCAGCAGAAGAAGACTGATGCAGCTCCTTAATGAAGTGAATATGCACAACTGTGTGAAAATGCAACAAGCATCAGTAAAGTTCACTCAACAGCTAGCTAGTGCAAACTAGCAATACAGCAGTAAAAATTAACGAATCTAAGGATTTAGATTGGTTGCAGGTCAAAAGTCAGAAACTAAATCTGCCTAAAGCTAAATGCACGTCACCTTGAACATTCTGTCCTCAGCTTTATTTCTCCCTGTTTTTACTCTGCTCTATTAGCACCCGGGGATTTTCCAAACCCCGTCCAGAGCGTTGGAACAACGATGCAGCAGCAAGCATGAAACTAAAAAACATGAGGCCCATGTTGTGGCGAACTGAACTTGGAAAACACTGTGAAAAGTCTTGAATGTCCAAACAGCTATTGTAGGGTAATTAAAGTCCTGAAGTGGAATATTTACATCATTATTCCCTGCATTTCCTTTACTGACTCCTCACAGTGGCAACCACACACATAATCAAGCATCAGTAAAATAAATATTGGACTTTTGGACCTGCAGTGCAATGGTCTTGTAATTCATGTACGATTATTTGCATGTTTGGAGCTGCACGAAGACGATATGGAAAGAGGAGCTTCTGTCAGCGAGTTTCTACTTGCACATGTGGTAAAATGATGAACCAGTCATCCAAAAACTTTGTCTTGTTTTTATACATTGTTTGTCTGTCGCTTTTGCTTCCTCTTCCTCTTTTGTCCGTTCACTGAAGCACTTTGTAACAACTGGTTTGAAAGCTTCTATAAAGACACTTTCTTGCTTTTGATTTAATTCAAATTGTCTCTCTTGTATCTGTTCCCCTGCTGTCCATCTGTGCCACTGATGGACAGATGAAAACAGAGGGGAATTTTTGGAGGAAGAGGAAATAGTTTGAGAGCTCCATCCTTTCCTGTTTACCCTTCACCAGCAGATAAAAGACCTAAATCTCCACTTACACACACATATACACATTTTCTATCTCTGTCTCTGCCTTTCTGTACACAAACATGCACACATGTGGTCTGCCCTCTCACGCAGGTACACACCCACTTCTTTTAATACAGTTTCTACATTTCATTCCTTCTCTTACACACACACAGCCTTGATTCCCACCAGGACACACACACAACTCTGTTGGTAACCCCTTCAACAAAGCATCCAGCATTGTTGAAAGCCCCGCTGGGACGACAGAGATGCTTCGATTCTCATACACCAAAATCCTTCCTGCTATGTTGCATAAGTGATTGGTTACATAATTAATTAGCAAAGAACAGACAACTATGCTGGAGAGCTTTCCCTTTTGTCTGACTTTGTGTGTCATCCAGAAATAAACCCAGAGGGAGCTGCGTGAATTCAATTAAAAGCCATGAATGTAGCCAATTAAGGGCTGATGCTCAGTGGGACACGTCGCCCTTCAAAAGTCAAAAACTCACTGAACTGTCTAAGAGTGAAAAATGAGTGAAGGATGAGGTGAGAGGATTATATCACTTTTTTTGGTAAATGACACTTCACTGTACAAAGGCCAAGACACCATGTTGCTGTAACGATTACAGAATCAACAGTTACACAACAATCTGCTATTGTTGTTACTGTACATAACTCACCACTCCACTGCTAGAAACTAAGCATTTCTTTACTTCTTTGTCAAGGAGACAGTGGAAACAACATGTAAATCTTCATTTTTGAGCCAGCTCTTAGCATAGGCTAAGACCACTATAGGCATAGACCACTGCAGAGGGACGTTGGGAGGATTCTCAGGTTCACAGTTACAGAGCAAAAGTCCAAAAATTCCCATTGAGTCTATCAACACATCCTCCTCTGTTCTTATGGTCTATGCAGAACCGGGAAATGCTCCTGTCAGCAGCCCACACACACACGCACACACACACCGACAGAAACGGACAAACCTTCCTGTAAAGCCCCTTTCACATCCCGCTGCCCCCCAAAAAGACAACATCTTCTGTATTCACCACACATCCCTCCCTCCTGAATGTAAGATTGACAGCTGAGCCGGCCGTCCTTTGAATCTGATGGATGAGCAACTAACGGCTCCATTGTGCATCATGTGATGTTGATAAATTGAGTGCTCTGCCTGCCCGCACATACATGGCCACCTTTGTTGAGGCACGGCACTGTGGGGAGAACTGTTGACTTTTTGGAACACAATAAGGGGCCAGTGTACAATGAGCCACGCAACACAGCATACTAATGTCCCAGCATGAATAATTAAGAGGCATCGGGCTTGATTTGTATATAAAGGTTGATCCATCTTATCAGCATGAATCAATAAGGATAAGGCCTTTGACAAGTCTATGGTTTAAAGAGTCCAAAATCACAAATGAGTCTATCCTTAGACAACTCAATTAGGAGTAAATTCATAATATAGACAAAAAGAATTACAATCTAAAACCAAGAACTACAAAGTTACAGAGCTACAAGAATTCTAAAATGCAACCAATGATCCAGAATCAGTGGACTGGATTGGATGGAGCTGCATCATTCATGTGGACTGACAGACCTGGTGTTGTTCACACATCTGATTCTCTGAGTCCTGAATGATTTCAGGTTTGTGTGGAGGGTTGGGATGAGAAAGAAGAGTCATGGACAGAAACATGATTGATACACCTGTAAGTGCACACCCCGAGGACAACAGCTGGACAAACAGCTGCAGCTTTCTCTTTCTCCTTTCTCTCGCTCCCTGATTTTCTTCCTCACTTCTTCCTCTTGCTGAGATGGCCATCATGCCACTTTTCTCCCTCATTCCATTTCTATCTGTTCTGCATCACTCATTCAACTTTTCTCTTTTTCTCAACCTCAGCTTCATCTGTTTTGCTTTTTTGTTTTTAGAAATATCAAGACCTTAATGCACCCAGCAGCTTAATGCAATGTCACCTCAGCTGTCAGTTGGTCTATCCAGGCCGAGCAGACTCACTCCCTCAGGGCAGCAATGACACACACTTATATAACTCTGTCCATCTGCTCAGCTTTAACCCTGAGAAGGACTCTGTGTGTTTATGTGTGTTTCTGTATCTCTATCATCAGTTTGTCTGCAGCTGATTTGCATCTGGTAGTAAACCTGACTCCAGGGCACCAACGCATTTTAAGTTTTTATGGTATGAATCCAATACGAACCAGGAAGAAATCTCCACCTCTCTCCTTTTTTCCTTACAGAACATGCAAGCTGTGACTGGGATAGAAAGAGTCAGACATGTGAATGTTGAGCGGTACGTTTGTGTTTCTGCATAAGGAGGGTGGCATCTCCAGTAGTGTGTCCTCTTTCTCCAGTATAAAGCCTGTCCAGACAAGCAGCAATTGATGATTCAGTGCATGCATGAGAGTGACAGAAAGAGGGAGTCAGTGTGTGTTAACATGCAGACTGAAGAAGATGTCACTTTGCACAAACACACATCAGTCTGTTCCATCTCCACCGCCAATGCACAGTGGCAGCTTTTGTTCACTGCTGCAACAAACAATGCCGTAAACGTGAAAATAAAGACGTTACAAAAGGGATGCATTTCTGGATTGCACTTGAATTACAACTAACTCATTCTTCATATATGGGGAACTGACCTGACTTTACTGCTGGGGATTTGACATGAGCATGTAGTTTTCTGTTCTTTGAAGCTGGGTCAATATTATGTGGATATTTTTTCAGAACAGCACACTTATTCATGTTCATCGAGAAGGTGCTTGCTGCTACTGGAAGTTAGGTTAATAAGAGTGAAGTGAAACCACGACAACGGCTTAAGAAGTGAGCTATGCATTTTACATTAGGCACAATTTGATTCATTATTACTGAGAATTGAGGTAATTGATTTGTGGATAGTAAGCACGGGTGACCACTACCCACTCAGCCTAAAAATGGGGGGAGAGTTTCACCTCCTGAAACTCAAACTTCTTTCATGGACAATCCGAAGAAGAAACCATCGGCCTGCCCACGCTGTGTGGTTGACAGGAGACCAACAGAAGTGCAGAAACACTGAGGAAAGAAACACCAAGCAGGCCACCAGACTTTTGAAACCACATCTTTTTCACCCTCTGTCTCTTTCCTGTTTCCACCTGACATACCTCACCCTGCCCTGACTCTGGCTGCGACAGATCATTTCCATAGGCAAAATCTAATGTCATCTCTGGCTGACACACAATACTCTCTATATAGCCAGAGGAAGCACACACAAATGCAGGGACACACACACGCACAGGATGAGGTCAGAATACTGAAACTCTTCCCTGTCAGTGAAAGAGAAGTGACCGGGGGCTGTTAGCCGTGATATCTTTAGCAGGGCTCATTATTAAAACCGGGAAATGTATTTTGCATTATGTGTGACTGCGTGTGTGTTCTTTTATCTGACAGTTTGATCAGCAAATGTCCTCACAAAATCAGAAAAATCAAACAACAATCATCCAAACTGGGAGCATTTCCTCTTTTTCTAATTGCTTAATGCAGGTTAGGACTCCGAGTTTAAGGCTGACATTAGAATTCAGTAAGTAAACAGAGTATTATCCTGATCTCTGTATTAAACGTGTGTCAGCTGGCTGCAAGTAGAATGGACAGACAGGTTATTGTGGTGTGTGTGTGTGTGTGTGTGTGTGTGTGTGTGTGTGTGTGTGTGTGTGTGTGTGCATTAAAATATGAATGAAATGTATGTATGTACTTTGTGTCTCTGTCTGCATGCACGTGTGTGTGTGTATGTGTGTGTGTGTGTGTGTGTGTGTGTGTGTGTGTGTGTGTCTACAGTCAGGTGGTTTTTGGATTTAAGTGTGCATGTCACATTGTGGTGGCTTATAGTGAGCGAGAGTGTGAGGTCAGGGTGTCAGCCAATCATGTGTTTTTATGCTTTATGGTACAGCCACCTTCCTCCCTGTAGTCTAGATTTCATTGCCTGAGGAGGAGGGGGCGTATACTCCAGTGTGAAGCCATAATACCCTGAACTGTAAGCCTGGAGGCTGAAGGATGAGGTTATACTTCTGGATGAGGTGTGTGTGTGTGTGTGTGTGGGTGTGTGTGTGTGTGTGTGTGTGTGTGTGTGTGTGTGTATGTGCTGATGAGTGTGGAGGTGATGTAAGTGGCTGAGCTGAAGGCAAGAGAGCCTTTCAGCGCCTCTTGGCCTGATGGGAAAGGCAGGACAGAGGGAGAAGAAGGAGGCATATCAAAGATAGAGGAAAGGAAAAAGTAGATCCTCAAATCAGAGCTTGAAGAGGCACATCATCAGAATCAGAGCTTTGAATCTGATCATAAATTGATTGCTACCTCATATTGGTAACAATCCGTAAGAAAAACTAGAACATCCTCCCAATGTCTGTCACAATTTCAGGTCAACCTGGATCCACCAGGTTGACCAGATGAGTGTTATTCTCATGTGAAGGGATCTTTATTATGAACCGTTATCTCAGTTTGCCTTAAAGAGATTTGCACTGAAAATGAACAGCAGTGGGCTGAAAGAGTTGGAGACAGTTTATGGTTTGTAAATTTGCCCTCAGATACACTGATTGATTCATATAATGTTCGTTACTTCCCTCCCTTTGTAATAACACCTGAGCCAGTGATTTACTTGTATAAAGACCACACTGGTGATGCAAGAGTGAGTAAACCACTGCCAAGTATTGTTGGCAGCACTGATACACAGAACACATTAAAACTGTATTAACGGGACTTTGGGGTGTTACACATTTTATACAACAGTTCTCAAAGCAGATGGTCTGAAAAGCTTTTACAAACAGTCTGAATTCATAACAGAAAAAGGAGAAAGATCAATAACTACAGTCATCTTTCTTCAAAACATGGAAATCAGTGACAGTACGTGTCAAAAGAAATACACAGTGACCTGCTGTGACTCACCTGACCGCTTTAATTTCACATCTCCCCCCGGTGAGACCCCCTGCGCATGCATATCCACATCCGGACCTTAATGAATATCTCACACTCACTGACATGGGAGGTGTTGACCCCAGGTGACCCCCGCTGGCCCCTGCACCTCCTGATGTGAGGTCAGAGGTTAAGGGTGACAGCTGACAGTGTCAAGCCCTGGCTCCATAGCTCCTGAGACACTCACGCAGACACACTCACACACTGGTCAGACGAAGTGACTTTCACTCTATAGTTTGTCTGTCTTGCTCCAGTCTTGCAGCCCACTGGCTATCGTCTGACAATTCAGCTTCTGGGGTCAACGGCCAAAGTTTTGGGGTTTTTGGTGTAGCCAGCAGATTCTGGAAAATGGACAACGGATATCTGGGCCAAGGTTTCCTTTTCCGTATGCCAGTCGTTGTTTATAGCCTGAACAGCAACTTGACTTTAAAACCCGACGACTACTCAACATTTCGGTTACGCTCTATAAACTGATACCTGCATATGAATGCAGATCCATTTTTAAACAACTAAATCATGATCAGACGATTGCTGGTGGTTTCCAAGATTGCATTTCAGACAATGTGTTCTGCCTCTTTTGCACTCCACATGGACTAAAGCCTACTCAAACATGATTGGTCAATACTATTTGGACTATAAAGGGACTACAAATGGAAACCAGAACGCTTCCGATCCCAAAATCTTGTCCCTTGCCAGCAGATTCTGCATTCATATGCAGAATCTGTTTATACAGATTGGTCTTGCCCTTTCTCTGTGCCTAGAAGCTGAAAATGTCAGTTGACTTTCTCACTTTCTCCAGCACACACATACCCACACACACGCACACTGCCCGAGAGCACTGACCCATTTAACAGTGTGGAGTGTTTCCCTCAGCACTGGTCTAAATGGTGCAGTCTCACACTTCAGCGTGCTGCCGCCCAGCCTGATCTCCCCCTGCTAACACTAAAAAACTGCCACTAGCTCACACACACACACACATTATAAACACAGACAGTCGCACCACGTCAAGTTTCATCCCTAGGCATTTGCTCATTGGAGAAATTCCGATGGCAAAACTATTTTTTAAGCCTAAAAGTGCTCTGAGGCCTGTTGAGGTTCTCCAGCCTGTATCCTTAAGGAAGTCCACAGCGCTCTTAGGCGATCCTCACGCACTTCCTTTTTATAACTTCAAACTGTTTGTTTCTCTGTGACAAGTCACTTTTCTTCAAAGACTGAAAGGTCCGTGAAATTCCCTCAGTGTTTTTTTTTTTTTTTTTTTCCTAAAATCCCACCAAATCTGGCATTGGCAAAGACATATGAGACAAAGGTTCTAGTAAATAAATACCCTCCCCAAGGGGTTTGTAATGGCTTATTTCCGACCCTGTTAAAGGAAGAGGAAGGGATTTGTGCGATACGAGGGTGATGAAATGTCTGATAGCTCTGGGAGAACTAAGCATTTAAACCCCGTGTAAGCCATGAATGAGTCTGGGGGGCCAACCTCTCAACTCTGTAATTTTACTTTGAAACTTTGTATATTTTGTAATGTGTATTTGTCCAGGGAGAGCACTTTCACTGTCCTCATCCACATTTTGTGTGTGTCCAGAGCAGAGACGTTAACCTGCAGCCTCCCAGCTTCACTTTTTTCATCTCTAGTCCACTTAAATTTCTAGTTGTGTGTTTCTGGGGCTTCTGAGAGAATTTAGTCAAAAACACGAATCAGTGAGTAAATGTATGCATAAACCATGAACCGTCATCATTAATAAGCTGTTATTGTGAGTGCTATTAATTATAAGTGCTTCCAAAAAGTCTGTCATGCTGGAGGAGGATATGGACCACCAAGAGAGACTTTTCACAGCCTATAAAACAATAGAAAAGATTCATTAACGTTCATAAAGCTATTAATAAAGTACCAAAAGTTTATACAGAACTAAGAAGAAACAGGAAGAAATTATACAACTGTGCTTGCTCAGAAACCGTGCAGCATAACTCACACAGGACAGAAGGACTAAACTGTGTTCCAGTGGAGGAGCAACATCTGTAACACCATCTACTGAGAGAAATCATGGTTCCACTGAGAGACAGGCCAACAATGGTGTCAGCACCCCGACCCTGGTGTGTGTGTGTGTGTGTGTGTGTGTGTGTGTGTGTGTGTGTGTGTGTGTGTGTGTGTGTGTGTTTGCTCATACCTGGATGTGCTTCTGGATCTGGTAAGTGCTTTGCTGATGACCAGTGAGGGAGCTGACTGTCGTCTCTGGGCCAAGGTCTTCATCTTCTGCACAGTCAGAGAGAGAGAGAGAGAGAGAGAGAGAGAGAGAGAGAGAGAGGAGAGGGGTCAGTTCAAGCAGTGACTGGAGGTGATGGTTGGCACCATTCTTTTTGGTTTGTATCCCATAATGAATAATATTTGTGGAGGGGGAGACAAAATGGTTGCAAAGCTCAGAGTCAGCACTGCTTCAGGTTGGTATTTGGCTGTGATCACAGCAGGAAATACAGGCAGACAGGGAAATAGACACAAGAGAGAGAAAGAGAGAGAGAGAGAATTTAAGAAAAAGGAGAAGTAACCACAGTAAAGAGGGAAGAGAGGAAGCCAGCAAAAACAGCTGAAGATGGCCACTAACTGAAAAGTAAGACAAAACAAGACTGAAGTAGAGAAATATGTTGTCTAACAGTTGCACAATGTAAATGATCCCTCATATATTATCATGGTAACATGATAAATTGTAAGCTCCCTCCCAGAAGTATGACAGGCATGCCTGTGGCTAACGCAGCTATTTCAATGAAACTTAATTTATTTAAAACATACCTAAACCATGTGAGCTGTAAGCATGCTGCAGCTGCCCCTAAACACACACAACGCTCATTCAACCTGGGTCAGGCTTGAAAAAAGTCTTTGCTTCCTAAAGTCACTTTGCAGTGACTTATGGGTAAGATTCCTCTGCCCTAGATCTATAGAAGGAAGAATTAGATTTATATTAGTCATTCAGGTCAAAGTTACTACAGTGCAACAAAGAATGTGACAGGATGTGCATCATAAAAGACTTGACACAGTGCTTGGAGAAAAGAAAGCTGTATCCACTTTACATTTCTCAGTGCTGCTTTAAAATACAGACGTCACAGTGAAAACTGCTGTCCTGGCTCCCAGAAAGACATTTCCCTTGTTGCAACCTTGTCCTGATTTTTTCAGAGTTGCCACATAGCACTGAAAATGTCTTGACATTTTCATTACATTTTTGGTCCGTTTAATTGCGCTTATGGTTTGTGTAAAATATGATGGTTTGGATAGGGGTAAGGTTTCCATTACTTTCATGTAAGACACTGACCCAGTTGAGTTTGCTGCCATCTTTCATGCAAATTCCATAAGACACGCACTTTTGTTTTTCTGACACATTAGCACACATTTTCAGTGAAACCAGGCTTGACAGTAACAGTAACATTTGTAAGTTTACATGCACCTTCTTCCTGCAGGCATGAGGTGACTGACCGACACATGAAGTACTGACATGAAAACAGTCCACTTGGCATGATGAAACAACAATGACAAGCCCTGATATTTCAAACTATGCTGACTGGCCACAGAAAAGAAACAGGAAGCATGGACCGTAGGCACTAACTAAACAGCAGTGTTATTATTTCAGAGAACAGCAGTATAAACACAGTAAATTATAGTACACATGTTAAGCATGTACCTTATATGTATGTCAAGTACAGCCTAGGATGAACTCTCAACATTCTGATGCAAACATCTCAATGCAAACAACTCCTGAGTGAACGGAGGCATGCAGAAACTGCATTTATGCAGATTTTCTCAGTCAGTGACGGTAAAGCAAAGCTCCAGTTTCTTTGTATGACAGCTCGTTTCTCACAGCTGAACTTACCAAAGCTAAACACAGCACAATGCCTCCCAAACCAGGCAAAAGAGCTGCAACTGCTCATTAAAAAAGGGGTACAGCAACAATATCTGTTGATTCATGAGGCAAAATTTCAGGAAGATCAAGCTGGGGCTGGAGAGGTGGTGACATACTTAGAAAAACATTAAGTAACTGTATTCTGGCGCCAAAAAGTGCTGCACTGGGTTGGAGAAATTGGAGGATAACATCATAAGAAAGCTTGGAACTACTGTGCTTATTGTACAGTAACTGCAAACCATCAGGCATGATTTTAATTTTGATTCATCTGTAGCTGAGTTTACAGACTGAATCTGAAAACACCAACACCAGCCTTCTTTTTACAGATAAAGGCAAGATGATAACGGGTAATATTGAAGGATATAAGCTGCCTTTTATTTCAAACTTTAAACCTCTTTCACCAAACTCCTGCTTTTAGCAGCGTTTTGGCAGATCCAAGACCACCACTCACATCCAGCCTGCTGAAAGATGCAGTTACACCTTCTAAACACGTGCTGGATGGGGGCGCTGTTTACTACAATTTAACTGAGCTGCTGGAGATTCACCACCTCTATATATCAAAAGGAGCAAACTTGGGGTGAGAAAACTGCAATAAATAACTGTAAAAATGCGCAGTGTATTTACAGGAAAGTCAGAAATCAGGAATCAAACTTAGAATGAGAAGCCAGACCTGATGGCTCCGCAGCGGAGGAATCATTCCTCTGTGTCTGCGTGGTGACTCCTGTCTGTCTGATTAAAATACTCTATCAGCACATTATCCTGCTCTGTTATTTGGTTCCTGGGCTCATTCATATACTGCTTTATTCAGGACAACACAGACGAACTGGAGACCAGTAAAATATAGTAGTAATTTAGGGATTAGGGGCGTTTTTCTTAGTTAAAGGGTTGTTTAATTTCGTCAGCATTTGATTACATTATTCCAAAATATCAAAACCCAGAGACGGTCAGCTTTTTCCTGAAAGTCTTGAAAACTGCCCTCCTTGATGAACCTTTGTGCGTCAGATTTTTCAGAGAGCGAAAACCTAGAACAAATGTGTCAATAACTGTTTGTTATTTAAAATACAACCACGAGCTTAGTGACAACCGGAGCTCACACCACCATCAGTTTAACCACTGTTCAGTCCAAAACTGACCTCCACCTGAAACACAACTGCAGACTTACACGAAAAATGAGAACAATGATTCAACAACCCAAGAACAAAAATAAATACATAAATTAATTAATTAAATAAATAAGAAATGCAGTCAAAGCAGAAAGTTTTTACTGGAAAACATAATCGGACGCACCACACTGACAGATATTGCAGGGATATTACAGGACTGTGATGTGTGTTTCACATCTCCTGACGGGGTAATTAGAATAGGCTACTCATTTCTGCTTAATGAGCGCATCGGCAACTCAGCGCGCAAAAACGCAAAGCGTATCCACAGCCATCACCACCACATCAGCACCAAAAAGTCCTACAGAGAAGCGTCACTGGTACCTTCTTGTTGTCGGGGGGCGTCTTGCTCTCTCCCGTCAGAGAGTCGGACCTGTTCTGTCCCATGGTCCCCTGCTGCGGTGACATGGTTTCCATCAAGACTGTATGGATCCACGGGGCCGAGCGCACAGACGGTATATTCCCATGATACGAGTGTAAGTCCAAAGTTTATCCGGCGGAGAGCAGGGCACGAGCCCTAGGAAAATCCATGATGATGAGGAGGTGATCCGGAGGAAGAGGAGGAGGAAGCTATGTGCTGCGTGCTCTTCTCTGTGTGTCTCCGCGTCTGAGCGCTGTTTGATCTGAGCGCTGCGACTCGGGTCCGCCTCAGCTGACTCTAATGCTATCAAGTTAGCA